>NC_086446.1:430357023-430957023 GCF_028390025.1 Pseudophryne corroboree | reverse complement strand
GTAGCTCCTGCTACTTTCTTATTAACACATATTAATACCCTAGTATGTCAATGGTGTGCTACCCTGGGGTGGATCGATCTGAGCCGACTTTGTGGGGTCCACGTTCTGGACTTATACTTAGTGTTAGGGACCTCCAGCAATAGAGCTGCCATGAAGTGGCCTGGAGGCTTATTATATTTTTTGCAAAATATATGTAATGAAGAGCTCTACATTTTCTATTATTATATAGTGTATAGGTCTTGTTACTAATAGCCCTCAGAGTGCGTCGGAAAAATCCTTTTGTTTTTCTTGTCTAGAAGTAACCCCTTCCCGCAGCACCTGAGGAATGTTACCAGTTTGATTAGAGCAGTTTGCCATTATATATTGGACTTAATCAATTGCCAATGAAATATCAGTAAAAAGCAGCTTCCAGCTGCTGATGTGGACACACATGCTTGTGGCTCTCTCCAGGGGTCCAGCCTTCCATCAACCCCAAGGAAAAAGGCCCCTGCACTGCACGACCAACACAGCCTGCATCGGGCTGCACAGATTGGAGCCATTGCTCCCTACACCCGGCAGTGCCTAGGTGAGAGGACTCAATGCCCCACCAACTACCGCACCCTGCACCTGGTTGCACTCATTATGGCCATCGCTGCCAGCACCCGGTAGTGCCCAGGAGAGAAACCCCCACGCCACACCAACCACCGAGCCCTGGACCCAGCTGCACTGATTGGAGTCATTTCTCCCTGCACTCAGCAGTGCCCAGGAGAGAAGACCCTGCACCGCATTAACTGCCGCTCCCTGCACCTGGCAGCACTGACTGGGGACTGCCAACCCCTGAAAGCTGCAACCTGGCAAGATTCAACACTGACCTCCATGCCATGCTCCCCTGCAACACTGCTCCTCTAGCTGCTGAACACTCGGCACACTACCTCATCAGCAACCCCAGCATCACGTGGCCCCAGGTCATATCTCCCGGCTCCTGCCAGCTGCCCTATACACAGGCTCCAAGTAGGCTGTCTGCAGCACTGCCGTCACCAGGGAGGTACACTTCAACTGCATAACCTGATGTTATCCTAGTGAGCAACATGGCTCTCCTGTTTCCTGCACCCACCAGACCCTCTGTCGCTATTTATTGGCCAAGTGACCCCAAGCACTCTCATCAGGGTGTGAAAATATATGGGACAATTCACCGGAACCATGCCATATTGCCCACTACATGCTTCCCAGCTGCTGAGTCTGCCACTGATAACACCTGGCGGAAAGAACAGTCAGGCAGCCCTCTGTCCCAATGCGGCCCACCATCCTGCCGCTTACTTCCTCTCACCTCACTGCATGCTTTACCTACCCAGACATCGGCAAAAGATGACGACCATACCGCCTGCAGCTAGCAGCACAGGATGCTGAGTCATGGCAGGATCCAATCAACTGTGGACCTGCAGCTTCTTCCACAGGGCTGCTGCAGGTTATTCTATTTTAATCTTATCAGGTTTTAACCCCTCCCTCCGCACATAGGCTCCCATTGTTATAGTCTGGACACTGTCCCCACCACTGTTTTTTATGCCACTGTGTTTTGTTCTGCCTTTACATTTTCTTCCTGTATCCCTACTGTATGCTTTGTATAAGTGCTATACCTCCAGTGAAATGCATCATTGGTGGACACGATGTACTTTATGTGGATCTATTCATTTTATACAAGGTTTATCATGCTTCCACAGCATTGTCTGTTTTCTCATGTATGCCTTGTGTCCTTGTATGTCTTATCCCCCAAAGTGTACCCTGACCAGGGAGGCAGAGCCGCCACTGTCATTGATGATTAAAATAATACAAATAAGATACTTATTATGACACATATTCTGTGTCATAAGTATCTTCTTTATATTATTTTAATCATTTTTACACTTAAATTGAGTTTGGAAGGCACCAATAGTGGTGCCTTCTGTTGACAATGGGAAGGTGGTGGAAGGGGGTGGGCAAGCCACAGGCAGTAACAGGCCATTGAAAATAGAGTGTCACTTATAGAAGTGCCTCGTTGACAGGCATGTGCTTATCAAATGGTCAAAGTACCATATATGTTAATGTACACTGGCGTATTTAAAATGGGTGTAGTTTGAGCGGTGCACACAGGCCCCTAGGGTCTATAGGGGAACCCACACCGCACACTCTGCACCCACTGTTTTGAATACTTACCCCTCCAGAGTCCCGTGGCGAAGCTGCAGGAATCACTGGGAAAATAACGCCGCGCCATTTTCCCGGTGTTTTACGCATGCGCGGTGGGAAGCTCAATGGGAAAATGTCTGCCACACCATTTTCACGGAGATGTGCTCTAGGCTTTGGGACAGAACTAGGGTCCCCTAGGGACCCTAGTGACCAGAGATATAGCACTGCTGGCTAGAGAGGAGGGAGCCCAGACGGATCCTGCACATGTGCCTCCTACTCTCTAGATACGCCCCTGTTTATGTATGTGTATATATATATGTGTATATATATATATATATATACACAGTAGTGATGAGCGGGTTCGGTTTCTCGGAAACCGAACCTCCCCGAACTTCGCCCATTTTACACGGGTCCGAGGCAGGTTCGAACCTTCCCGCCTTGCTCGGCTAACCCGAGAGTGCCCGAACGTCATTATCCCGCTGTCGGATTCTCGCGAGATTCGGATTCTATATAAGTAGCCGCGCGTCGCCACCATTTTCACTCGTGCATTGGAGATGATAGGGAGAGGACGTGGCTGGCGTCCTCTCCGTTTATTCACTTTATTGTTGAACTTGATTGCGTAATTGTGGGGAGGACTGGGGAGCAGCTGTTAGGAGGAGTACAGTGCAGAGTTTTGCTGATCAGTGACCACCAGTCCATTCTCTGCCTGGAAAAAACGCTCCATATCTGTGCTCAGTGTGCTGCTTTATTGTGGGGACTGGGGACCACCAGTATAATGAATATTATATAGGAGGAGTACAGTGCAGTATACTATATATAGCAGTACGATACGGAAGGCCACTGCTGTGCCTACCTCTGTGTCATCATTAAGTATACTATCCATCTACATTCTATACCTGTGGTGCATTTTAGTTTTGCAGTTTGCCGACCCAGTGTCCACCAGTATACTATATATAGCAGTATGATACGGAAGGCCACTGCTGTGCCTACCTCTGTGTTGTCATTAAGTATACTATCCATCTACATTCTATACCTGTGGTGCATTTTAGTTTTGCAGTTTGCTGACACAGTGACCACCAGTATACTGTATATAGCAGTACGATACGGAAGGCCACTGCTGTGCCTACCTCTGTGTCGTCATTAAGTATACTATCCATCTACATTCTATACCTGTGGTGCATTTTAGTTTTGCAGTTTGCAGACACAGTGACCACCAGTATACTATATATAGCAATACGATACGGAAGGCCACTGCTGTGCCTACCTCTGTGTCGTCATTAAGTATACTATCCATCTACATTCTATACCTGTGGTGCATTTTAGTTTTGCAGTTTGCCGACACAGTGACCACCAGTATACTATATATAGCAGTACGATACGGAAGGCCACTGCTGTGCCTACCTCTGTGTCGTCATTAAGTATACTATCCATCTACATTCTATACCTGTGGTGCATTTTAGTTTTTCAGTTTGCCGACACAGTGTCCACCAGTATACTATATATAGCAGTACGATACGGAAGGCCACTGCTGTGCCTACCTCTGTGTCGTCATTAAGTATACTATCCATCTACATTCTATACCTGTGGTGCATTTTAGTTTTGCAGTTTGCCGACCCATTGTCCACCAGTATACTATATATAGCAGTACGATACAGAAGGCCACTGCTGTGCCTACCTCTGTGTCATCATTAAGTATACTATCCATCTACATTCTATACCTGTGGTGCATTTTAGTTTTGCAGTTTGCCGACACAGTGACCACCAGTATACTATATATAGCAGTACGATACGGAAGTCCACTGCTGTGCCTACCTCTGTGTCGTCATTAAGTATACTATCCATCTACATTTTATACCTGTGGTGCATTTTAGTTGTGTGCAGTATATATAGTAGTAGGCCATTGCTATTGATACTTGCATATAAATCCACACATTAAAAAATGGAGAACAAAAATGTGGAGGGTAAAATTGGGAAAGATCAAGATCCACTTTCACCTCGTACTGAAGCTGCTGCCACTAGTCATGGCCAAGACAATGAAATGCCATCAACGTTGTCTGCCAAGGCCGATGCCCAATGTCATAGTAGAGAGCATGTAAAATCCAAAACACAAAAGTTCAGTAAAATGACCCAAAAATCTAAATTGAAAGCGTCTGATGAGAAGCGTAAACTTGCCAATATGCCATTTACGACACGGAGTGGAAAGGAACGGCTGAGGACCTTGCCTATGTTCATGGATAGTGGTTCAGCTTCACATGAGGATGGAAGCACTCATCCTCTCCCTAATAAAATGAAAAGACTTAAGCTGGCAAAAGCACAGCAAAGAACTGTGTGTTCTTCTAAATCCCAAATCCCAAAGGAGAGTCCAATTGTGTTGGTTGCGATGCCTGACCTTCCCAACACTGGACGGGAAGAGCTTGCGCCTTACACCATTTGTACGCCCCCTGCAAGTGCTGGAAGGAGCACCCGCAGTCCAGTTCCTGATAGTCAAATTGAAGATGTCAGTGTTGAAGTACACCAGGATGAGGATATGGGTGTTGCTGGCGCTGGGGAGGAAATTGACAAGGAGGATTCTGATGGTGAGGTGGTTTGTTTAAGTCAGGCACCCGGGGAGACACCTGTTGTCTGTGGGACGAATATGACCATTGACATGCCTGGTCAAAATACAAAAAAATCAGCTCTTCGTGTGGAATTATTTCAACACAAATGCGGACAACAGGTGTCAAGCCGTGTGTTGCCTTTGTCAAGCCGTAATAAGTAGGGGTAAGGACGTTAACCACCTCGGAACATCCTCCCTTATACGTCACCTGCAGCGCATTGATCATAAGTCAGTGACAAGTTCAAAAACTTTGGATGACAGCGGAAGCAGTCCACTGACCACTAAATCCCTTCCTCTTGTAACCAAGCTCCTGCAAACCACACCACCAACTCCCTCAGTGACAATTTCCTCCTTCCCCAGGAAAGCCAATAATCCTGCAGGCCATGTCACTGGCAAGTCTGACGAGTCCTCTCCTGCCTGGGATTCCTCCGATGCATCCTTGAGTGTAACGCCTACTGCTGCTGGCGCTGCTGTTGATGCTGCTGGGAGTCGATTGGCATCCTAAAGGGGAAGTCGGAAGACCACTTGTACTACTTCCAGTAAGCAATTGACTGTCCAACAGTCCTTTGCGAGGAAGATGAAATATCACAGCAGTCATCATGCTGCAAAGCAGATAACTCAGGCCTTGGCAGCCTGGGCGGTGAGAAACGTGGTTCCGGTATCCGTCGTTAATTCAGAGGCAACTATAGACTTAATTGAGGTACTGTGTCCCCGGTACCAAATACCATCTAGGTTCCATTTCTCTAGGCAGGCGATACCGAAAATGTACACAGACCTCAGAAAAAGACTCACCAGTGTCCTAAAAAATGCAGTTGTACCCAATGTCCACTTAACCACGGACATGTGGACAAGTGGAGCAGGGAAGACTCAGGACTGTATGACTGTGACAACCCACTGGGTAGATGTATTGCCTCCCGCAGCAAGAACAGCAACGGCGGCACCAGTAGCAGCATCTCGCAAACGCCAACTCGTTCCTAGGCAGGCTACGCTTTGTATCATCGCTTTCCATAACAGGCACACAGCTGAAAACCTCTTACGGGAACTGAGGAAGATCATTGCAGAATGGCTTACCCCAATTGGACTCTCCTGGGGATTTGTGACATCGGACAACGCCAGCAATATTGTGCGTGCATTACATCTGGGCAAATTCCAGCACGTCCCATGTTTTGCACATACCTTGAATTTGGTGGTGCAGAATTATTTAAAAAACGACAGGGGCGTGCAAGAGGTGATGTCGGTGGCCCGAAGAATTGCGGGCCACTTTCGGCATTCAGGCACCGCGTACAGAAGACTGGAGCACCACCAAACATTCCTGAACCTGCCCTGCCATCATCTGAAGTAAGAGGTGGTAATGAGGTGGAATTCAACCCTCTATATGCTTCAGAGGATGGAGGAGCAGCAAAAGGCCATTCAAGCCTATACATCTGGCCACGATATAGGCAAAGGAGGGGGAATGCACCTGACTCAAGCCCAGTGGAGAATGATTTCAACGTTGTGCAAGGTTCTGCAACCCTTTGAACTTGCCACACGTGAAGTCAGTTCAGACACTGCCAGCCTGAATCAGGTCATTCCCCTCATCAGGCTTTTGCAGAAGAAGCTGAAGGCATTGAAGGAGGAGCTAAAACAGAGCGATTCCGCTAGGCATGTGGGACTTGTGGATGGAGCCCTTAATTCGCTTAACCAGGATTCACGGAAGGTCAATCTGTTGAAATCAGAGCACTACATTTTGGCCACCGTGCTCGATCCTAGATTTAAAACCTACGTTGTATCTCTCTTTCCAGCAGACACAAGTCTGCAGAGGTTCAAAGACCTGCTGGTGAGAAAATTGTCAAGTCAAGTGGAACGTGACCCGTCATCATCTCCTCCTTCACATTCTCCCGCAACTGGGGGTGCGAGGAAAAGGCTAAGAATTCCGAGCCCACCCGCTGGCGGTGATGCAGGGCAGTCTGGAGCGAGTGCTGACATCTGGTCCGGACTGAAGGACCGGCCAAAGATTACTGACATGTCGTCTACTGTCACTGCATATGATTCTCTCACCATTGAAAGAATGGAGGAGGATTGTATGAGTGACCGCATCCAAGTAGGCACGTCAGACAGTCCGTACGTATACTGGCAGGAAAAAGAGGCAATTTGGAGGCCCTTGCACAAACTGGCTTTATTCTACCTAAGTTGCCCTCCTTCCAGTGTGTACTCCGAAAGAGTGTTTAGTGCAGCCGCTCACCTTGTCAGCAATCGGCGTACGAGGTTACTTCCAGAAAATGTGGAGAAGATGATGTTCATTAAAATTAATTATAATCAATTCCTCCGTGGAGACATTCACCAGCAGCAATTGCCTCCAGAAAGTACACGGGGACCTGAGATGGTGGATTCCAGTGGGGACGAATTAATAATCTGTGAGGAGGGGGATGTACACAGTGAAAGGGCTGAGGAATCGGAGGATGATGAAGAGGTGGACATCTTGCCAGTGGCGTAACTAGAAATTTTTCTCCCCCAAGCCAAAAAATCCTTTGGCGCCCCCCCCCCCCATTAACCCCCCATAATTGGCACTAGTAAAGGGACAAATATGCGTGCGCCGCCAAAAAGGGTGTGTGGCTTCATTGAATGGGCGTGGCTTCACGTAAAGGGGCGTGGCATTGCAGGAAAAGACTACCCTATACCCCAGTTTTGCAACCTGCACGCCCAGACGTTAGCCACCACAGGAAAGAAAAATAATCCTGATTCATGCCCCTTACATTATTTGTCATTTTTCCTCCTTATAGTAATGCCCAGTATACATTATGTCACATACTGCAATGGCCCTTAGACATTATTCCACACACAATAATGCACATGACACAATATGCACCACACTGTAATGCCCCCGACACATTATGCCACACACCGTAATGCCTGTGACACATTATGACAGGAATCGCAATGCCCGTTATACATTATGCTACACACTGCAATGCACCTGATACATTATAGCACATACAATGTCTGTGACACAGTATGACACACACAATGATCCTGAGACATTATACCACATACCACAAAGCCCGTGATATAGTATACAACACACCGTAATTCCTGACACATTATGACACACACCGCAATGTCCATGATACATTATGCCACACACCGTAAATGCCCATTACACATTAAGTTCTACAGTAAGGCTTCCAATTACTTTTAAATTACCTGCTCGTTGCCAGGGGTTTCTTGCTCTTGGTTCCATGCACGGTGCCAGGGGTTTTCATGCTCAGGGTGTCATGCTCGTTGCCAGGGGTTTCATGCACTGGGTGTCATGCTCGTTGCTAGGGGGTAGTGCTTGTTGCTAGGGCCATGCTCCCAGTGCCACATATGCCCCCAGTGCCAGATATTCCCCCCCAGTGCCAGGTATATGCCCCCAGTGCCAGGTATATGCCCCCAGTGCCAGGTATATGCCCCCCCAGTGCCAGATATTCCCCCACTTGCCTGCTTCCCCCCCAGTGCCAGATATTCCCCCCCAGTGCCAGGTATATGCCCCCACAGTGCCTGCTTCCCCCCCAGTGCCAGATATTCCCCCCAGTGCCAGGTATATGCCCCCAGTGCCAGATATTCCCCCCCAGTGCCAGGTATATGCCCCCCCAGTGTCAGATATTCCCCCCAGTGTCAAATATTCCCCCCCAGTGCCAGGTATATGCCCCCAGTGCCAGGTATATGCCCCCCAGTGCCAGGTATATGCCCCCAGTGTCAGATATTCCTCCCCCAGTGCCAGGTATATGCCCCACCAGTGCCAGGTATATGCCCCCCCAGTGCCAGATATTCCCCCACAGTGCCAGGTATATGCCCCCAGTGCCAGGTATATGCCTCCCCAGTGCCAGGTATATGCCCCCCCAGTGCCAGATATTCCCCCACAGTGCCTGCTTCCCCCTCAGTGCCAGATATTCCCCCCAGTGCCAGGTATATGCCCCCAGTGCCAGATATCCCCCCCCCAGTACCAGGTATATGCCCCCAGTGCCAGATATCCCCCCCAGTGGCTGCTTCCCCCTCAGTGACAGATATTCCCCCCAGTGCAAGGTATATGCCCCCAGTGTCAGATATTCCCCCCCAGTGCCAGGTATATGGCCCCAGTGCCAGGTATATGCCCCCCCAGTGCCATATATTCCCCCACAGTGCCTGCTTCCCCCTCAGTGCCAGATGTTCCCCCCAGTGCCAGGTATATGCCCCCAGTGCCAGATATTCCCCCCCAGTGCCAGGTTTATGCCCCCAGTGCCAGGTATATGCCCCCCCAGTGCCAAGTATATGCCCCCCCAGTGCCAGGTATATGCCCCCAGTGCCAGGTATATGCCCCCCCCCCCAGTGCCAGATATTCCCCCACAGTGCCTGCTTCCCCCCCCAGTGTCAGATATCCCCCCCCCCAGTGCCAGGTATATGCCCCCAGTGCCAGGTATATGCCCCCCCCCAGTGCCAGGTATATGCCCCCAGTGTCAGATATTCCCCCCCAGTGCCAGTTATATGCCCCCAGTGCCAGGTATATGCCCCTTCAGTGCCAGGTATATGCCCCCAGTGCCAGCCCCCCCCCCCCATCCTCCTCCTTGTGTTGGAGGGACACGGAGCGCATGGCGCGCCTCTCCAGTGTCCCTCCTGGCTCTCCCCAGGCCGGTCTAATAAAGGAAGTGCCGGTTTGTGAGCCAATCAGAGCTCACGAACGGCACTTCCTTTATTAGACCGGCCGGGGGAGAGCAAGGAGAGACACAGGGGGGCGCGTGATGTGCGCTCCGTGTACCTCCTACAGAGGAGGCAGGCAGCCGCGGCAGCTGCGGAGGGAAGGAGGGAGAGACCGCTGATTGACATGCGGACGCTCGTCCGCATGTCAATCTGTGCGAAATCAGTGGCGCCCCCGCAGCCCTTCGCCCCCAAGCCACCGCGAGGACTGCGGGGGCAGTAGTTGCGCCACTGCATCTTGCCTCTGTAGAGCCAGTTTGTGCAAGGAGAGATTGATTGCTTCTTTTTTGGTGGGGGCCCAAACCAACCAGTCATTTCAGTCACAGTCGTGTGGCAGACCCTGTCACTGAAATGATGGGTTCGTTAAAGTGTGCATGTCCTGCTTATACAACATAAGGGTGGGTGGGAGGGCCCAAGGACAATTCCATCTCGCACCTCTTTTTTCTTTCATTTTTCTTTGCATCATGTGCTGTTTGGGGACTATTTTTTTGAAGTGCCATCCTGCCTAACACTGCAGTGCCACTCCTAGATGGGCAAGGTGTTTGTGTCGGCCACTTGTGTCGCTTAGCTTAGCCATCCAGCGACCTTGGTGCGCCTCTTTTTTTCTTTGCATCATGTGCTGTTTGAGGACTATTTTTTTGAAGTGCCATCCTGCCTGACACTGCAGTGACACTCCTAGATGGGCCAGGTGTTTGTGTCGGCCACTTGTGTCGCTTAGCTTAGCCATCCAGCGACCTTGGTGCGCCTCTTTTTTCTTTGCATCATGTGCTGTTTGGGGACTATTTTTTTGAAGTGCCATTCTGCCTGACACTGCAGTGCCACTCCTAGATGGGCCAGGTGTTTGTGTCGGCCACTTGTGTCGCTTAGCTTAGTCACACAGCAACCTTGGTGCGCCTCTTTTTTTTCTTTGCATCATGTGCTGTTTGGGGACTATTTTTTTGCAGTGCCATCCTGCCTGACACTGCAGTGTCACTCCTAGATGGGCCAGGTGTTTGTGTCGGCCACTTGTGTCGCTTAGCTTAGTCACACAGCGACCTTGGTGCACCTCTTTTTTTTCTTTGCATCATGTGCTGTTTGGGGACAATTTTTTGGAAGTGCCATCCTGCCTGACACTGCAGTGCCACTCCTAGATGAGCCAGGTGTTTGTGTCGGCCACTTGTGTCGCTTAGCTTAGCCATCCAGGTACCTCGGTGCAAATTGTAGGACTAAAAATAATATTGTGAGGTGTGAGGTGTTCAGAATAGACTGGAAATGAGTGGAAATTATGGTAATTGAGGTTAATAATACTATGGGATCAAAATGACCCCCAAATTCTATGATTTAAGCTGTTTTTTAGGGTTTTTTGAAAAAAAACACCTGAATCCAAAACACACCCGAATCCAACAAAAAAGTTTCGGTGAGGTTTTGCCAAAACGCGTCCGAATCCAAAACACGGTCGCGGAACCAAACCCAAAACCAAAACACAAAACCCGAAAAATGTCCGGTGCACATCACTAATATATATATATATATATATATATATATATACAGGTTGAGTATCCCATATCCAAATATCCGCGGCCGTGTTTTGGATTCGGACGTGTTTTGGCAAAACCTCCCTGAAAAATTTTTGTCGGATTCGGGTGTGTTTTGGATTCGGGTGTTTTTTTACAAAAAAAACTCAAAAACAGCTTAAATCATAGAATTTGGGGGTCATTTTGTTCCCATAGTATTATTAACCTCAATAACCATAATTTCCACTCATTTCCAGTCTGAACACCTCACCCCTCACAATATTATTTTTAGTCCTAAAATTTGAACAGAGGTCGCTGGATCACTAAGCTAAGCGACCCAAGTGGCCGACACAAACACCTGGCCAATCTAGGAGTGGCACTGCAGTGTAAGACAGGATGGCAGATTTAAAAAATAGTCCCCAAACAGCACATGATGCAAAGAAAAAAAGAGGTGCACCAAGGTCGCTGGATGGCTAAGCTAAGTGACACAAGTGGCCGACACAAACACCTGGCCCATCTAGGAGTGGCACTGCAGTTTTCTAGCAAGAGGATGAGTGCTTCCATCCTCATGTGAATCTGAACCACTAGCCATGAACATAGGCCAGGGCCTCAGCCGTTCCTTGCCACTCCGTGTTGTAAATGGCATATTGGCAAGTTTACGCTTCTCATCAGACGCTTTTAATTTAGAATTTTGGGTAATTTTACTGAACTTTTGTAGTATACTTCACGACACAGAGGTAGAGCAGAGGACTACTGTACCTTACTGCTATATATATACTGGTGGTCAGCAAAATTCTGCACTGTCCTCCTACTATAGACTGCGCAAAACTAAAATGCAGCACAGGTATGGATGCATAGTGTACTTGACGACACAGAGGTAGAGCAGTGGTCACAGCAAAATTCTGCACTGTCCTCCTACTATATACTACAATGCAGCACAGATATGGAGCATTTTTCAGGCAGAGAACGTAGATATTTTCAGCACACTGAGCACAGATATTTGCAGCACACTGAGCACAGATTTTTGCAGCACACTGAGCACAGATATGGAGCGTTTTTCAGGCAGAGAACGTAGATATTTGCAGCACACTGAGCACAGATATTTGCAGCATACTGAACACAGAAACTGAGAGAACACAGCCACGTCCTCTCGCTGTCATCTCCAAAGCACGAGTGAAAATGGCGGCGACCGCGGCTCCTTATATAGAATACGAATCTCACGAGAATCCGACAGCAGGACGATGACGTTGCGCTCGAGTTAACCTCGGAACGTTGTAAAATGGGTGAAGTTCGGGGAGGTTCGGATCCCGAGGAACCGAACCCACTCATCACGTATATATATATATATATATATATATATACTTGCAAGACAGTCGGCACTCTCAGGCTCTTAAAACATCTTGCTCCGTGCCAGTTCAAAAGATCATTGTAGAAGTCCAGGAAAGAACGGAACTGGAGACAGTCACATGCGATTAAAAAATGTATTAACAGGCTACAGCTGTTTTAGGGCTACTGCCCTTTCCTCAGGCCTGGCGTTCTTTCCTGGACTTCTATATATATATATATATACAGCCGCGGGACGGACCGGCACTCCTCCCAATGATCACTCCAATGCTCCGGTGCCTCCAGCAGATACAAAGTATGTATGAAGCAAGAAACAACTGCGGCACTCGGAGACTTGATGCAAAAATAGGTGTATTACAAACAACACATTTCCAAAGTTTCGGGGATAACACACCCCTTTATCAAGGAAAAACAGCAATCTATATATTCTAATTTCCTGGACCAGCACTCACTCTTCAAGGCTCAATCTGCTCCGTTGCCCTCTGGAAAATGATGTATACAACAGACGAAAGGATGCAGCAGCACTCGGAGTCTTGAAGTAGTTAAACATGTACAGGTTGAGTATCCCATATCCAAATATTCCGAAATACGGACTTTTTTGAGTGAGACTGAGATAGTGAAACCTTTGTTTTCTGATGGCTCAATGTACACAAACTTTGTTTAATACACAAAGTTATTAAAAAATATTGTATTAAATGACCTTCAGGCTGTGTGTATAAGGTGGATATGAAAAATAAATGAATTGTGTGAATGTACACACACTTTGTTTAATGCAGAAAGTTATAAAAAATATTGGCTAAAATTACCTTCAGGCTGTGTGTATAAGGTGTATATGTAACATAAATGCATTCTGTGCTTAGATTTAGGGCCCATCTCCATGATATCTCATTATGGTATGCAATTATTCTAAAATACGGAAAAATCCCATATCCAAAGTACCTCTGGTCCCAAGCATTTTGGATAAGGGATACTCAACCTGTAATACACAATATTATCACAGCATACCAACGTTTAGGGGCCTAGTCGCCCCTTTGTCAAGGTGAAACCTTTCGTCTGTTGTGTGTGTATATATATATATATATAATTATAGATATATAGATATAGGTATATAGATGGATAGATATATACTGGATAGATAGATAGATAGATAGATAGATAGATAGATAGATAGATAGATAGATAGATAGATAGATAGATAGATAGATACCCTTAGGTGGGCATTTACTAAGCAGTGATAAGAGCAGAGAAGTGAGCCAGTGGAGAAGTTACCCATGGCAACCAATCAGCACTGAAGTTAGATCTATAATTTGCCTACTATAAAATGATACAGAGCTGCTGATTGGCTGATGGAGACACTTCTCCACTGGCTCACTTCTCCACTCTTATCACTGTCCCCTTTAGTACCACATTGAGGGCTGTATTAGTAGGAGAGAAAAAATCAAACATAATTCAAACCTGCTAAATAATTTGTTAAACATGTAACATATTGCACTTTAATAACAGTAGTTGCAAAAGACAAAAAAGCTAATTTATAAGATGACTTTCCAGGTATTGGTTTAATGAGCATGTGACATGTCCACGTTAAAATCTTTCTTATGTTTCATTATAATTATTTCTAAAAATATATACTGCTGTATGTACCAAAGACAGCTGCAAATTTTTACTTGTTTGATATTTTTTTTCTCCAGGGCAACATATTGGACTAGAAGGAAACAAAATACAAGTATTTACTTAAATTTGGATATAATTGCAACGTTTTTATTAAAAATTAATAATAATATATTGAACTATGAAGTGCAGAAATGTGAAGTCTACCAACGCCTTGTTGAAAACTACAAGTGAGTATAATATATGTAGTTCTGTGGCAATAAAGACAATAAAGATCTGGAGCCCGATATAGTGGGCAGATATAACATGTGCAGAGAGAGAGAGATTTCGGTGGGGGAGTCAAACTGAAATCTAAATTGCAGTGTAAAAATAAAGCAGCCAGTATTTACCCTGCACAGAAACAAAATAACCCACCCAAATCTAAGGCTCTCTGCACGTTATATCTGCCCCACCTGCAGTGCACATGGTTTTGCCCATTAGAGAAAGATTTTTCTGCTGCGATCAGATCTGAATTAGAACCTTAATTCAGATCGGATGTGGACAAATTGTGCATCAGTGTTGCATACTTGGAATGCTGCAGCAATGCACTAGAATGGAAATACAGCAGGAGGTGACTGGTTTAAGTAGATGCCTCCTGCATGCATTTGTGATACAGTGCTGAATCTTAGGATGCAGCATCAGATCACATACGACACTATTGGCAGCCTACATGACCCATGGGGTCACACAAGCACTGCCACAGCTCCGACCAAGAGGCCAGGAAATCTTTGTCTTCCATCAGAGATCCAGTCCTTGGCATGGTTGCTAAATGTACTGATCCTACTGTAAGATTTGGTAAATCCATTTGTTCTTGCAAAGCGAAAAAAAAGAACTTGATCAACAAGTCCAACATATTTGGCAGAATCATTTAGTTTCATTGTCTCTGCCTTCCAAGTAGCCTCTACAAACTACCATGTAGGCCCTACTGTAATTCTCACCGCCCCTGAAGATCAGGCCCTCTACCGCATACCAGCCTTCTGGTCGTACCTGGAATGCCACATGCGGAAATCCTACCACCGAAGCTGTAGCCAGGTGAAATAGTGACTCTAATGTTGCCTTACTAGCTCAACCTGGTCCTGAATGGCCAGCAGGGCTGCTAAAGTGTTAAAGTTAGAATGAGCATGCCTGCCCACCTGCCTTGCTTCCCACCACTGGTCCGCGTTCTGCCTGCATCCATCCACCTTACGGGGACTTTGGTGCCATTATAGAACCTTCACCCCTATTAGACATACTAATTCCTTTACGTAGTTGTAAATTCATATGAAATCCTCATAGCTGTACAATATGTTTGCTTACATTTTAACTTGAGAATGTTTCCTTGCAGATCTGAAGAACTTAATGCAAATAGTGACAAACAAGAAGAATTGATGAATTCCAAAGTAAGTGAATTTTTTTTTTATTTCCTGTCATTGTAACGTTAGTTAGTGTGATGATATGGTATTGGTTTTTATTCTTCTTTGCCAAACATATTAGAATATTTTGAAGAGGAACATTTTACACCAAAAAAAAAAACCATCATAGGATTCTTTAAGCAATGACATCTATTGCTGGTGTTGCATATTGGGCACGATCTTCACAATGCAGTCCTCTGGACTTACCTTTTTCAGCGTTGTGAGTTTTTATTCATGACATGCTCCTCTGGATCAGCTTACCTCATTCATATGGAATCTTTTTTGTGCCTTGTTGTTCCCTGGCATACCATGTCTCCTTGATCACCCTTTGAAAGCTATTCCCTGCATTGCTTCAGTTTCATGTTTGACAGTGTGACTAGATCCAGCACAGCATTGGCGTATAGTCGTGACTCTCATCATGCGACTGCTTTTGTACCTTTCCGGTTCCTGCATTGTATCACATGGTCACTGCAGCCTATCCATTCCCAGGACAGGCTATTTAAACCCTTTCCTCCCATCAGCATATTGACTGTAGCTCAGCACTGTGAGCTTTCTTTACTACCTGCTATTATTCCAGTGAACCTGTGTTCTGCACTTCTGGGATTGCATTCTCTAATGAGCAGTTCCACCTGTGCCTCTAAGGAGTATATTTATCAAAGTGTCGGTTTTTAGAAGTGGAGATGTTGTACATAGCAACCAATTAGATTATAGCCATTATCTTCTAGAAGATGCTAGATAAATGATAAGTAAAATCTGATTGGTTGCTATAGGAAACATCTCCATTTCTAAAAACATGCACTTTAGTAAATATAACCCTAAGCCTCAGTGCTGCCTTTGAGTTAATTTCACCATCTAAAGACAGTCCCTACTGTATGTTAGTGTTCTCAGGACTGCAGAGAACTTTCCCTCGTATAGCAATATTCACATGTGGTGCCTCAGCATTCCCCAACCATCAATGTTCCCTTGCCTCCATCTCTCAGAATTTACTAGGAGCTCTTTGATTTACCTTTCATTCTCCTGGGACAAGTATATGCAGTACATTCCTTCTGCAGACATCCTGATATCCTGCATGCAATTAACTCTTAACATTTCTCTTCTTTGCTCAGTGCTTAATTTAGCTGGACATTTTCATCACAAGTTCCTGTACTGCATATAGTAGTTCTACCGTTACACCAGAACTTACCAGTAGAATCACAGGTCATTAAGTGTACTGAATTTAGAGATGTGCACTGGACATTTTTCGGGTTTTGTGTTTTGGTTTTGGATTCCGTTCCGCGGTCGTGTTTTGGATTCGTACTCGTTTTGTCAAAACATCCCTTAAGAATTTTTGTCAGATTCGGGTGTATTTTGGATTCAGGTGTTTTTTTTTTAAACCCTCAAAATCAGCTTAAATCATAGAATTTTGGGGTATTTTTGATCCTATAGTATTAAGCTCAATAACCATAATTTCCACTCATTTCCAGTCTATTCTGAACACCTCACAATATTATTTTTAGTCCTAAAATTTGCACAGAGGTCGCTGGATGACTAAGCTAAGCGACCCAAGTGGGCGGCACAAACACCTGGCCCATCTAGGAGTGGCACTGCAGTGTCAAACAGGATGGCACTTAAAAAAATAGTCCCCAAACAGCACATGATGCAAATAATAAATAAAAAAAGAGATGCAAGATGGAATTGGACATGCACACTTTAACAAACCCATCATTTCGGCGACAGGGTCTGCCACATGACTGTGGCTGAAATTATTGGTTGGTTTGGGCCCCCACCAAAAAAGAAGCAATCAATCTCTCCTTGCACAAACTGGCTCTACAGAGGCAAGATGTCCACCTCTTCCTCATCCTTCGATTCCTCACCCTTTTCACTGTGTACATCACCCTCCTCACAGAGTATTAATTCATCCCCACTGGAATCCACCATCAAAGGTCCCTGTGTACTTTCTGGAGGCAATTGCTGGGAAATGTCTCCACGGAGGAAATGATTATAATTAATTTTGATGAACATCATCTTCTCCACATTTTGTGTAAGTAACCTCGTACGCCGATCACTGACAAGGTGACCGGCTGCACAAAACACTCTTTCGGAGTACACACTGGGGGGGGGGGGCAACTTAGGTAAAATAAAGGCAGTTTGTGCGAGGGCCTCCAAATTGCCTCTTTTTTCCTGCCAGTATAGTGTATGTACGGACTGTCTGACGTGCCTACTTGGATGCTGTCACTCATATAATCCTCCAGCATTCTTTCAATGGTGACAGAATTATATGCAGTGACAGTAGACGACATGTCAGTAATCGTTGGCAGGTCCTTCAGTCCGGACCAGATGTCAGCACTTGCTCCTGACTGCCCTGCTTCACCGACAGTGGGTAGTTTTGGAAATTTGATCCTTTTCCTGGCAGCTCCAGTGGCGGGAGAAAATGAAGGAGGAGCTGTTGGCAGGTCACGTTCCACTTGACTTGACAAGTGTCTCACCAGCAGGTCTTTGAACATCTGCAGACTTGTGTCTGCTGGAAAGAGAGATACAACGTAGGCTTTAAACCTAGGATCGAGCATGGTGGCCAAAATGTAGTGCTCTGATTTCAACAGATTGACCACCCGTGAATCCTGGTTAAGCGAATGAAGGGCTCCATCCACAAGTCCCACATGCCTAGCGGAATCGCTCCATTTTAGCTCCTCCTTCAATCTCTCCAGCTGCTTCTGCAAAAGCCTGATGAGGGGAATGACCTGACTTCACGTGTGGCAAGTTCAAAGGGTTGGAGAACCTTGCACAATGTTGAAATCATTCTCCACTGCACTTGAGTCAGGTGCATTCCCCCTCCTTTGCCTATATCGTAGGCAGATGTATAGGCTTGAATGGCCTTTTACTGCTCCTCCATCCTCTGAAGCATATAGAGGGTTGAATTCCACCTTGTTACCACCTCTTGCTTCAGCTGATGGCAGGGCATGTTCAGGAGTGTTTGCTGGTGCTCCAGTCTTTGGCATGCGGTGGCTGAATGCCGAAAGTGGCCCGCAATTCTTCGGGCCACGAACAGCATCTCTTGCACGCACAATATTGGTGGCGTTGTCCGATGTCACAAATCCCCAGGAGAGTCCAATTGGGGTAAGCTAATCTGCGATGATGTTCCTCGGTTTCCGTAAGAGATTGTCAGCTGTGTGCCTCTTATGGAAAGCGGTGATACAAAGCGTAGCCTGTCTATGAACGAGTTGGCGTTTGCGAGATGCTGCTACTGTTGCCGCTGCTGCTGTTGTTGCTGTGGGAGGCAATACTTCTACCCAGTGGGCTGTCACAGTCATATAGTCCTTAGTCTGCCCTGCTCCACTTGTCCACATGTCCGTGGTTAAGTGGACACTGGCTACAACTGCATTTTTTAGGACACTGGTGACTCTTTTTCTAACGTTTGTGTACATTCTCGGTATCGCCTGCCTAGAGAAGTGTAACCTAGATGGTATTTGGTACTGGGGACACGCTACCTCAAGAAATTCTCTAAGTCCCAGTGAACTGATGGCGGATACCGGATGCACGTCTAACACCAACATAGTTGTCAAGGCCTGAGTTATCCACTTTGCAACAGGATGACTGCTGTGATATTTCATTTTCCTCGCAAAGGACTGTTGGACAGTCAATTGCTTACTGGAAGTAGTACAAGTGGTCTTCCGACTTCCCCTCTGGGATGACGATTGACTCCCAGCAGCAACAACATCAGCGCCAGCAGCAGTAGGCATTACACTCAAGGATCCATCGGAGGAATCCCAGTTAGGAGAGGACTCGTCAGTCTTGCCAGTGACATGGCCTGCAGGATTATTGGCGTTCCTGTCTAAGGATAAAATTGACATTGAGGGAGTTGGTCAATTAAGTTGTTAGTGGACTGCTTCCGCTGTCACCCAAAGTTTCACAACTTGACACTGACTTCTGATGAATGCGCTCCAGGTGATGTATAAGGGAGGATGTTCCTAGGTGGTTTACGTCCTTACCCCTACTTATTACAGCTTGGCAAAGGCAACACACGTCTTGACACCTGTTGTCCGCATTTCTGTTAAAATAATTCCACACCGAAGAGGTGATTTTTTTTTTTTGTATTTTGACCAGGCATGTCAATAGCCATATACATCCCACGGACAAAAGGTGTCTCCCCTGGTGCCTGACTTAAACAAACCACCTCACCATCAGAATCCTCCTTGTCAATTTCCTCCTCAGTGCCAGCAATACTGTCACAACTGAGGGCCTGAGCTGACGGGAGGCAGCCTCAGTTGTAGGGGCTGAGATGTAACGGAACCTGGGAGGTTGTATCAGACCCCTAGACATGTAAGTAACATGTAGAATAACTGCCCGAAGGCGTGACCACAACAACCAGGATAAAAGTCAATGATGTTTATTATGACAAACTCTGTAACACAGCAGCAAATAAGATAACATAAAAGTCAGCAGGGAAATAATACAGTTCCTGGGTACTACAGGGTGGCAGGGACCACAGGGCTCTGGTAGTATGAGATAGTTGTAATAATCTTCTAGGTGGAAAGTCCTTACCAGGCCCGACTGTAGCAATGGAAATAGCCCAGGATCGTACCAGCTGGTGTTCCAGGAAAAGCTGGGCTGCTGTGGGTAAAACGGCTGCCGTGGGTACTGGCTGGAACCAGACTGATGTTGTCACGGAGTGAATACTGGCTGGAACCAGTTAAATAATAAATGTAACTTGAGAGCGATGAAATATGGAATGATGTGTAGATCTTGAGAGCGGTGAAATAATAATATCAATGGTGAATGGTAATCTGCAGAAAAGGGTACCGGCACTTTAAGAAGAGCTGACCTCTGCTGGAAGCTGGAAGCACGTGGATCTGTGGCTGGAAGCAGATGAGTCCAAATGGATAGGAGAGTCAGGCTACACCGCAGGTGGAATGCTGGTGCGGGTCTCTTTAGTGGAAGTGTTGAGACAGGAGCTGGAACCTGGAAAACAACCACAGGAGAGAGACAAACTGGAACTAGGTTTGACAACCAAAGCACTGACGCCTTCCCTGCTCAGGCACAACATACTTATACCTGCAGCAAGGAAGGCATTGGCTAGGCAATTATGCAGATTAATAATGCAGACAGCAGATTGGTGGAAATGATCAGATGACAAAATCCAAGATGGCTGCGCCCATGCAGACACTTGGAGGGAAGTTTGGTTTGTAATCCATGTGAGAATTGAAACAGTAATGGTGGCGCCGGCCACAGGAGACAGGAGACGCCAGACTGATGAATGCACATCTAAACCACGCGGGCACAGCGGAGGCCGCGGGAGACGCCATTCCAGATGTAACATGGCGCCGCGGTGACCGCGTCTCAGAGTGACAGGAGAGGAGGCAGGAATGTGGACATCAGTATAACAGATGGGGTCCGGTCCTGGAACGCTGAGCCAGCCTCAGGAGGCATCTGAAGGGTAAGTAATGGCGTCCAGATACCCGGATCGTGACAAATACCCATATCCTCATCCTGGTGTACTTCAACAGTGACATCTTCAATTTGAATATCAGGAACTGGACTGTGGGTGCTCCTTCCAGCATTTTCAGGGAACGTGCAAATGGTGGAAGGAGCCACCTCTTCCCATCCAGTGTTGGGAAGGTCAGGCATTGCAAACGACACAATTGGACTCTCCTTGGGGATTTGTGATTTAGCAGAACGCAGAGTTCTTTGCTGTGCTCTTGCCAGCTTAACTCTTTTCATTTTTCTAGCGAGAGGATGAGTGCTTCCATCCTCATGTGAAGCTGAATCACTAGCCATGAACATAGGCCAGGGCCTCAGCTGTTCGATGCCACTCCATATCGTAAATGGCATATTGGCAAGTTTACGCTTCTCCTCAGACAAATTTAATTTAGATTTTTGGGTCATCATTTTACTGAAATTTAGCTTTTTGGATTTTACACTCTCTCTACTATGACATTGGGCATCGGCCTTGGCAGACGACGTTGATGGCATTGAATCATCTCTGCCATGACTAGTGGCAGCAGCTTCAGCACTAGGTGGAAGTGAATCTTGATCTTTCCCTATTTTACCCTCCAAATTTTTGTTCTCCATTTTTTTATGTGTGGAATTATATGCATACTTGCCTACCTGACCCTCTCCATGAGGGAGAAAATGCTCTGTTCCTGGACTTTCCTGGTAATGTATGATTGCCATCACCTGTGGTGAGCTAGTTAATGGATAAGAAAGGTGTTTCACCACAGGTGATGGCAATCATAAATTACCAGGAAAGTCCAGGAACAGAGCATTTTCTCCCTCATGGAGAGGGTCAGGTAGGCAAGTATGATTATATGCCAGTAATATATCTGGAATTAGACAGCAGTAATCACGATATAGATACCAGATACTACTGTGACTGGAATGATGATGACCTATGCACGGTGACAGGACACTACCACAGCACCCTACAGCAGCAAGATGCAGCACAAGACACTGGACTTTTAGTCATCACAATGCAGCACTGACACTGACCAGTGATTCTGAGCACTGATGAGGATACTAGAACTGATACTGGGCAGCGAGAACAGCACTGGACTACTGTACTATACTACTATATACTGGTCACCACAATGCAGCACTGACACTGAGCACAGATATTGAGCACTGTTCGGGATACTAGAACTGACACTGGGCAGCGAGATACAGCAATGGGCTACTGTACTGTACTATTATGTACTGGTCACCACAATGCAGCACTGACACTGACCAGTGATTCTGAGCACTGATGAGGATACTAGAACTGACACTGGGCAGCGAGAGCAGCACTGGACTAATGTACTGTACTACTATATACTGGTCACCACAATGCAGCACTAACACTGAGCACAGATATTGAGCACTGTTCAGGATACTAGAACTGACACTGGGCAGCCAGAACAGCACTGGACTACTCTACTATACTACTATATACTGTCACCACAATGCAGCACTAACACTGAGCACAGATATTGAGCACTGTTCAGGATACTAGAACTGACACTGGGCAGCGAGAACAGCACTGGACTACTGTACTGTACTATTATATACTGGTCACTACAATGCAGCACTAACACTGAGCACAGATATCGAGCACTGTTCAGGATACTAGAACTGACACTGGGCAGCGAGAACAGCACTGGACTACTGTACTGTACTACTATATACTAGTCAGTGGTCACCACAATGCAGCACTAACACTTAGCACAGATATTGAGAACTGTTCAGGATACTAGAAATGACACTGGGCAGCGAGAACAGCACTGGACTACTGTACAACTGTGACGTGCGGTGGGGTGAGGCAGGTGAGGCAGAGCCTTTCCTGTCATACTAACGTTTGTGCCAGACTTTTGGCTGTATAAAGTATATGAAAAATACAAAGAATATGTTTGAAATGTTATTTGCAGTATTCTAATAATTTTTATAGCCAAAACTCTGGAGTAAAAGTCTATGGCAGGTGAGGCACTGCTTTTACGCTCATCTCTGATTAAAAGTAACCAAATTTCCAGGAGTTTATGCTGCTGCACCTGTTTATAATGCCCACATGCACCCTTCGACTCATATATTGCTTGTAAATCTGGTTCTGGTGCTAGCCAGTGGCTCGTGAGCCATTTAGCTCACCACACATCCCTGCTGTACTGTACTACTATATACTGGTCAGTGGTCACCACAATACAGCACTAACACTGAGCACAGATATTGAGCACTGTTCAGGATACTAGAACTGACACTGGGCAGCGAGAACAGCACTGGACTACTGTACTGAAGTGACGCGGAGCAGCAACATACAGCAATGGGCTACTGTACTGTAGTATTATATACTGGTGGTCACCACAATGCAGCACTGACACTGAGCACAGATATTGAGCTTTTCAGGCAGAGAACATAGCCACATCCTCTCCGCTCAATCTACAATGCACAAGTGAAAATGGCAGCGACGCGCAGCTCTTTATATGGAATACGAATCTCGAAAGAATCCGACAGCGGGATGATGACATTTTGCCTCGTTCGGGTTACCGAGCAAGGCGGGAAGAACCGAGGCTGCCTCGGACCCGTGTAAACCACGAAAAGTTCAGGGGGGTTCGGATCTCGATGAACCAAACCCGCTCATCTCTAGCACTTATTCCGTTCTACCTCTTTTGCACCATCTTTTATTTGTACTTCAACTATAGCAGTGTTCAGTCATAAGATGCTCATTTGTGCCTTCCCCAGTTTATCTCTATATCTGTGCATAGTGTAGTGGTTGTGATACAGGCAGGGCCGAATCATAGGTGAGGCGACAGTGGCCCCCACACATATTCATCACGATGACCAGCGCGGGAGACCTCTACACTGACAGCAGCGGCATCGGCACTGCAGGGAAGCAGCAGCCTGGAAGTGCCGGCCAACATCCGCAGGAGAGTTCTATTTTCTGGAACCCGCCGAGTGATAAGCAGTAGCCTGGAAGTGCCGGCGATCAGCCTAGGCATAGTTGTATATGCTGGCCCCCAGTCGAGTGAGTGCTCCCTTGCACCACTGCAGCCCAGTGTCTGTACCCCGAGGATCAACGCAGGTACAGTGCAACACACTACTGGAAATAATGTGGATGTCCTGCCCCACCGTACACCTGCAATTATATATATCTCCCACCATGGGAGAGTCCCAACATTCTCCTACTCTGATTTTATATCGGGAGCTGAGCCCCTTCACAGTCCTGTTTCTCAGTTTTTTTTAATTCTTCTTTCTCTCCGCTCTCTCTCTATTCCCACCCCCTCTCTCTCATCCACCCTCTCCCTCTTGTCATCTCTCTCATCCTCTCACTCTCTCTTCTTCATCTCCCTTTCTCTCTCTCTTGTCCTCTCTCTCTCTCACCCTCTCTCCCTCTCTCTTGTCACCTATCTCATCCTCTCGCTTTCTCTTCTTCATCTCCCTTTCTCTCTCTCTCTCTCTCTCTCTCTCCCTCTCTCATCCTCTCCCTCTCTCTTGTCCTCTCTCTCTCTCTCATCCTCTCTCCCTCTCTCTCTCTCTCTTGTCTTCTCTCTCTCTCTCGTCCTTTCCCTCTCTTTCTATTATCCACTCCCTCTTGTACTCATCTCTCTCACTCTCTACACTCTCTCTTTTCCCCACTTCTCTCCTCCCCATCTATATCTCTCTTCCCCATCTTACTCTCGCTCTTCCCCATCTCTCTCTCTCCCATCTATCTCTTCCCCATCTATCTCTTCCCCATCTTGCTTCTTTCTTCCCCATTTCTCTCTCCTCTCTCTCTGCTATATATACAGGTGTTGCCACGCTTATCGTGGCTACATTTTGGAGAAGTCGCTGCTTGTTAGCTGTGACCACATGCACGCAATGAATGGGGCGACTAAATACGCATCTCGGTGTTCTTCAAGTAAAGACAATATTCAGTCTCTCAGATTTACTGGAGACATAAACCCTTGGAAAATAAAAAATACAAATACATAGTGTGATATTGTAACAATGGGAGGGGACAGGTGAATCAATCTTTAGAGGTGTCAGACTCGTACTGCATCAGGTGGTCTACTGATATGTAGACAATTGCGCGGTATTGGAGCGGGTCACCGTCTTGGATATCTCCTGACTCCTTCCAACGTCTCGGGAATATCCCCTTCTTATTCCAACTCAAGGTGCATGTAAATGACAATGGTACTCCAATAGTGCATTACCATAAAAATGTATTCATAAAATAAAACTTGACAAGGTGGGTTCTTACCAGACTGATTGGTCTACATGAAACAGTAGACAACAGCGTTTGTTATACATCAAACAACTAGGCGTCCCCAGGAGTAGTTGTATCCAGCCAGGCAAGAGCTCCACAAACGTCCTGCTACCTTCACCAACGCGTTTCGATAACAAATGGTTATCTTTTTCAAGGTGATGTATAACAAACGCTGTTGTCTACTGTTTCATGTAGACCAATCAGTCTGGTAAGAACCCACCTTGTCAAGTTTTATTTTATGAATACATTTTTATGGTAATGCACTATTGGAGTACCATTGTCATTTACATGCACCTTGAGTTGGAATAAGAAGGGGATATTCCCGAGACGTTGGAAGGAGTCAGGAGATATCCAAGACGGTGACCCGCTCCAATACCGCGCAATTGTCTACATATCAGTAGACCACCTGATGCGGTACGAGTCTGACACCTCTAAAGATTGATTCACCTGTCCCCTCCCATTGTTACAATATCACACTATGGGATACATTTACTATGATGGGAGCTCTATTTAAGATGGGATGTTGCCCATAGCAACCAATCAGATTCTACTTCTCATTTATTTAGCACCTTCTAGAAGATAATACCTGGAATCTGATTGGTTGCTATGAGCAACATCCCATCTTAAATAGAACTCCCATCTTAGTAAATTTACCCCTATGTATTTGTATTTTTTTTTTTCCAAGGGTTTATGTCTCCAGTAAATCTGAGAGACTGAATATTGTCTTTACTTGAAGAGCGCCTGAGATAAGAGGTGGTAAACCATTTTTCTGTATTTCTGTCTATTGGGAGTATTGGTGATACTTCTAACCACCTTTCTTTTCGGCTGCTCAGGCGCACTAATTGTGATCTATTTCTTGTACGCATCTCGGTGTAGCTAACCACGCCAAGAGTGCCCTTCCAAGCAGATGTAGCCATGATGTGCGTGGCTACATCTATCTATCTATCTATCTATCTATCTAAAAGGGGCAATATGCGGAGCTATCAGGTAATTTGTTTATTAAGAGACCTCTACACAAAACACGCAGACACCCACTAAGACTTGAGGAGAGGAAATTTCATACTCAGCACAGGAAGGGATTCTTCACTGTAAGGGCAATACAAGTATGGAATTCACAGCCAGAGAAGGTTCTGAAGGCGGACTCAGTCAATGTGTTTAAAAATGGGTTAGATAAATTTCTAACGGAAAAAGATATCCGAGGATATAGCCTTTAACCAGAATAGAATAGGGAATATAATATAATTCAGGTTGAACTCGATGGACTACTTATAACCTCACCAACTATATTACTATATATATAATCACTTTAACAATTACAGTATATTGACTGGGGCCTCCACAAGTTTGTTTCCTAGGGGCCCCCACACATCTTAATCTGGGCCTGGATACAGGATACCAGCGGTCGGGATTCCAGCGGTTACATGACCAACACCAGCATCCCAACCATAAGAATGCCGACAGGGGACGGGGTAATTATTTTACACATCCCCTGTTCCCTACCCTAGCCCACCTGGATTCGTGGCTAGGGCTAAGACACAGGGGGTGGCAGCTAGTGCTAAGACAAAATGGCTAAGAGTCGGGGTGTGGCAGCTATGGCTAAACCCTCACCCTTTTTAGTGCCTAATTCTACCCCCCGGGCTCTAACCCCCACAATGATCCCGATACTTAACTTTGGGATGTCTGTGGTCATTGTTCCGGTGCCAGGATTCAGAGTGGTATCGGGATTTCGGCGTTGGTCACATGACCGCTAGCATCCTGACTGCCAAGGTAATAACCGCATCCCCATAGTACATAGGTCTGCAAACTCGGTCCTCATTACCCCACACAGTGCATGTTTTGCAGGTCTCCTCACAGAATCACAAGTGAAATAATAATAAATAATTAACTCCACCAGTGTCTGTGAGTAATTAATACACATGTGCACCTGCTGGGTTACCTGCAAAACATGCAGTCTGTGAGGTAATGAGGACCAAGTTTGCAGACCTATGCCATAGTACATCTACCTGAGATTTGAAACTCCTTTGTGTTGCATCGCATTTTCATGTTTGTCATCTCACCTGCTCATTGTGGATCCTTGCTAATTATCTCAGTAGCATCTTCCCAGTTATCATATTTAATTCAGTATTCTGGACCCATTCCGCTTCAGTATATATACTCCAGATAGCTCCCATTCCAGTTTAGCCTACACACTTCAGTCCTGTACCACTCCTACATTCAGTCTGTTACAATGTTTTCAGTGTTCCCAGTCCCAGGTTCCTCGGTCCTGTGCTCACATCAAATCTTGATTCCTGACACAATCTCCAGAGAGTTATGCTTTCCGGGGCTTGAAGCATGTGGACACATTGCACTCCCATAGAATTGTATGGGGCTTGCTGTGATGGTGGTCCATAGTGAATATATCTGATATCCATTGTGGACCATGTTATGATGCATTCATCATCTCCGGCATTGATTATTGCAATAGTCTCTTTACTGGTCTTACCCAAAAAAGACTCTTACCTAGGGGCGGATTGGCCATAGGGACCAGCGTTGGACAGAATTCCAGTGGGCCGATGCGTATATGGGGCCTATTTTGTTTGTTGACATGTGAAAGGTGGTGCTGCCGCCATGGTTATATGGTATATCTCTGGTGCTAAAAGAAAGTGCAATGGAATATGTTAGTGCTAAATAAATGGTAATAAATAAATGAATATATAGATGTTACAGTCAAGAATTATAAAAAAGTTTTGGTATCACTGGTCCTTTCAAACAGCAGTGGAAATTTGAAACACATTTTTTCCAGTGCGGTCCAATTTGTTTTATTATTTTCTGTGGGGGACAATGTGTGTGTTTTTTCCTGTGGAGACCAATGAGGTTTTTTTTCTTGTGCAATGTTTTTCATCTGCGCTTGGATCTGACTTGCATCGGGCATGCATGCACCACGATGGTGTTCTTACAGAGTTGCAGTACAGAGTCAGACACACGCACAAAGAAATGTGTTGCGCATTCCTGTGTGGTTACAGGGGATTGGCTAATCAGACGTAGATGTAACATAGTGTGGGCGTGTTGCTGAAAGCGGTTGCATATAGAAAAATTTAATTGCTCAGATAGAAGGCCATACTAGATGATCTGCACCTAGCATAGGGCTGGTGAAGGTTTTAATGGTGTGACCGATGGTGATGTCTAAAGACGCAAAAAGCGTGATTGCAGCATCTGTAGACACTAAAAGTGGTCATCTCAGTCCTTGCATATTTGGATGCACGGATGTACACTAGGGAACTGCATTGTAGCATTAGCATAAAGTCACAGACGTAATTACAGCAACAGACACAAGGAATGCAACAACTGTGTCCAATCAGACTTTATGAGGAGGAATCCCACATCCTCAGACTCCAAGTCCATAACAAACCCCTCCACCTTTAGGGCTGCTTCCATAAATTTCCCAGGCTGATTTTCCACCCCAATCTACCCCTGCAGTCTCACAATTACAATTGATTTTGAATGCAGCTGCGAGGCTGATCCTTCTTGCTAGATGTTCATCATGTGCTGATCCACTCTGTCAGTCCCTCTATTGGCTGCCTGTTTTCTACCATATGCAATATTTTTATATATATACTTTTACTAACATATAAAACTATTAACGACACTGCACCAACATACATCTCTTTGCTTATCTCAAAATATATCCCAACTCTGCCTGTCTGCTCTGCACAAGATCTGCGCCTCTCATCCACACTCATCACTTGCTCCCAGTCACCTTCAGGCTGCCCCTACTCTGTGGAATATCCTCCCACACACAATAAGACCTTACCTCTAGTCTCCAAACCTTCAAGCGTTCCCTGAAAATTCACCTCTTCAGGCAACCTTATCAAATTCTGGACCCACCCACACAGTGGCAGAACTTGTGAGATGTGGGTCCAGGTGCAAAATTATTCTTTGGCCCCTCTCCTCACCCCACCCCAAGTTCACAATATGCCAAATGGCAGTGGGTAACAGCGTGAGGTAACGGATGACAGGGATGAAGCAGAGGGTGAAGTGGAGAGACTGACATGAAGACAGAGTTGGTGAAAGGTAGAAGCAATAAGTGACAGGAAAAGGGTGATGGGGAGAGGGAGAAACAGTGGGTGATAGGGAGAGGCACTGGAGAATAGAGAGGGTGATAAGTAGAGGGTGACTTGGATAAGGTTAAGATAAGAGGCAGAGAGGTCTTTGTAGGAGAGAGTAAAGGGGATAACTTGGGTTGAAAGGATTCATTGGGACATGAAGGGAAAATATCAGTGAGGGAAATAGGCAAAAAAACAAAACAAGCAACTTTAACATGAGGGCTGATGAAAGGCAGTGCTAGTTGAAGAATTTACTAAAGAGATAGAAGAGGAATTATGTCAGGGAAGAAAATAGAGAGGGATGGAGGGAGAGAGAGAGGTGAAGAGGAAGGAACATAGGCATAGGGGAACACAGAGAGAAACAAGGAGATCTAGGGAAAGAGAGAAAGAGATGGGGAGACAAAAGGAGAGAAAGAGAGATGGGGAGAAAGCGGGAGAGAGTGAAGGACAGAAAGAGAGAGGAAGATGGAGAGAGGGAGGGGCACAGAGAGAGGGGAAGAAGAAAAGAGAGAGGGGGAGATGGAGAGAGGAGAAGATGGAGAGAGAGAGAGGGGGCCAGAGAGAGAGGAGATGGAGAGAGAGAGAGATGGGAGGGAGAGAGGAGATGAAGATGGGGGACAGAAGGGAAGGGGGCAGCAGGGGTTTTGAGCTGGAGGGGGAGAGAAAGAGAGGGGAGACAGAGGAAGGAAGAGAGTGAAGGGAGGGAGGTAGATAGAGAGGATAGGGAGAGATGGAGGGGGAGAGGAAGAGGGAGGGAGAGAGGAGGTCAATATAGATAGAGAGAGAGGGGGCAAAGAGAGAGACAGGAGGACAAGTGCGCTGTCTTGGAGTAATCCTTGACTCCTCCCTCTCCTTCAAACAACACATTCAGCACCTCTCACAAACCTGCCGTTTTCATCTAAAAAATATTTCCAGGATCAGACCCTTTCTGACCCAGGATGCTACTAAGACTCTTATCCACTCACTGGTCATCTCCAGCCTGGACTACTGTAATCTCCTCCTGACTGGCATTCCTGACAAACACCTCTCTCCACTCCAATATATCCTCAATGCTGCAGCCCGACTCATTTTCCTCACCAAACGTGCTACGTCTACCTCTCCTCTCTTACTAGACCTTCACTGGCTCCTCTTCCCTTTCAGAATCCATTTCAAGCTTCTCACACTCGCTTAATAAAAACCTCACCCACTCCTCTCCCATATGCATCTCTGATCTTATCTCCCTTTACACTTCCACCCGTCCTCTTCGTTCTGCTAATGAACAATGACTTTCCTGCCTATGGATGACTTCCTCCCACTCCTACCTCCAAGATTTTTCATGTGCCGCTCCAGTTCTCTGGAATTCCCTACCTCTCCCCCTCAGACTCTCCACCTCTCTACAAAACTTCAAACAGGCTTTCAAGACCCACTTCTTCACCAAACCCAGCCAAATCTCATCCTAACCCTCTGTTCCCCGTTCTCTATGTACCCCATCTGTCACCCCTGTCTGTCTACCCCTCCCCTTTAGAATGTAAGCTCTCACGAGCAGGGCCCTCTTCTCTCATATGCTTATCCCCTTTGTCTTACTTTAATAATCTTCAACTGTACCACATCCAGCAGTCTTCTGCCACCTGATACTTATTCCAGTGTCTTGTCCTATACTGTCATCAACTGTAAGTTGCTGTTTTCCAGTTTGATTATTTATGTACTCTGTAACTGGGCCCTGCGGAACCCTTGTGGTGCCATATAAATAAAGTATAATAATAATAAACAGGAATTTACCAAAGTCTAAACATGGGATTGTTGCATGGAATAGAACTTCACAAAAAAGTATCCAGTCTTTAGGTCGACAGCACTTAGGTCAACACTCAGTAGGTCGACCACTATTGTTTGACATGGATTAGGTCAACATGGTCTATATGTTGACATGGTCACTATGTCGACATGACAAAGGTCGACACGTGAACATGTCGACATGAGTTTTCCTAGTGTGGAAATATAACCCTGTGCTCTTGCTGCCGGTATCCCGGCTGTCAGGATCCTGGTGTCGGTCTCATGGTTCCTAGTATATTACTTAGCTTCTCATCCTGTGGTCTTCAGCCACTTGTGTAAGCCTCTACTGCTGAAGGTATAAGTCCTGGCAGCATCCTAAGTACCGGTGAGCTCATCAAGCAGGTATTTTGATTTGATCAGTCAGGCTGCCAAACTACAGGGAGAGCCACACAGAAATCAACCAGCAGGTAAAATACACATTTTATCCTTTAAATGCATGACTTCCCTGGGCTTTGTAGCACACTGCCCTTTCTGTCACAGTACAATACAATAATACAATGGCCATACATATATATTTAAAGGATGATGTCCTAATAAAATATAGAAAGTTGTTCCAATGGGAATGTCCCCCTTGTACTGTATTATCAATATACAAGGTTAGGGCCCTCATTCCGAGTCGTTCGCTCGTTCTTTTTCATCGCATCGCAGTGAAAATCCGCTTAGTACGCATGCGCAATGTTCGCACTGCGACTGTGCCAAGTATCTTTGCTATGAAGATAGTATTTTTACTCACGGCTTTTTCCTCGCTCCGGCGATCGTAATGTGATTGACAGGAAATGGGTGTTACTGGGCGAAAACACTGCGTTTTATGGGCGTGTGGCTGAAAACGCTACCGTTTCCGGAAAAAACGCAGGAGTGGCCGGAGAAACGGGGGAGTGTCTGGGCGAACGCTGGGTGTGTTTGTGACGTCAAACCAGGAACGACAAGCACTGAACTGATCGCACAGGCAGAGTAAGGTTGAAGTTACTCAGAAACTGCAAAGTAGTTTGTAATCGCAATATTGCGAATACATCGGTCGCAATTTTAAGATGCTAAGATACACTCCCAGTAGGCGTAGGCTTAGCGTGTGCTAACTCTGCTAAATTCGCATTGCGACCGATCAACTCGGAATGAGGGCCTATATATCTTGTTCCAAAGTATACGTTGTCCTTTGAAATACTCCCCAGTGTTTCTCTGGATAATAGGGGTGCACATAACACCCATACAAGTTCATATGCACAGTCAATTCCAATGGCCTCCCGGGAACAGACCTGGATAACTGTATAATTAGGTGTCCCACCAAATCAGTCCTGGGCTGCAATAGGTCCTCTCCAAGTACCACCAACACGTATCAACTCACAGCAAGAGTATTTGTCAAGGTGCATCTTTTGCCACAGTAGTTTATTCATTAATTAATGTTAGTGACAAGAAATTCAAGACATGCAGTGATTTTATTTTGATTAATTAAAGCTGTTTCATGCAAGACAACCCTTCTTAATAACCTACCGTACATACAGTTTTCAACTTTAAGGCCAGTATTGCTTATTTATGTAAAAATATATATACCAATTAGCTAATCTCATTTTCATATTTTTTTTTCAGTTGTGCCGTGTTGTTCTAAAAATCATTGAGGTGTTGAATGCAAAGTGGAAGGGTAAGTAAAGGCAGTGTTTAAAATTTACAGATGTACTAGTGTGTGTGCGTGTGTGCGTGTGTGTGCGTGTGTGTGTGTGTGTGTGTGTGTGTGTGTGTGTGTGTGTGTGTGTGTGTGTGTGTGTGTGTGTGTGTAGGTGGGTGAGGGGGCATGTATGCACACAGATGCCTGGTGAATTAGCAGGGGAATGGCTATCCAATACAAGTGCTTTCTGCGCTGAGGAGGCTCCGGGGCTCAGAGAGTATGCGGCGCAGGGAGGTTTATGAAAGCCTTCCACTGCGCCGCTTTCATACACATCTATGCTGGTGGCCGCAGCAGCTTTTGTTCCACCTGCGCCGCCGCTAGGGAATGGGGATTTTTAATGCTGGAGGGGAGCGGACTGGCAGCAGGACATAGGACGCTGCAGTAAAATTATTTTTTTCCCCTATCTACAGCACAGAGACTTGCTTCATACCCTCCAACTGTACCTTTTTAGCAGGTACAGTACCGTTTTTTATGGACTGTACCGATTTTTAGCTCTCCAAACTTCAATTGAAAGTATAGGCAAAGGGCCGTCACTACGCCCCCTTTTCAAATTTGTAGCGATTTTTATGTGTAAATTGTTGGAGGGTATGTTGCTGCAGATGTAGTGGGCCTATTATTTGGGATGTGGGCCTGGAGCTGCAGCTCCATCAGCCCCATTGTTAATCCTGCTCTGGGAACACACAGCAGCCAAAGGGCAGAGCCTCCCATTGGATGTAACCTGTGTGGGAGGGCGTTTCTCGCCCAATCAGCTGTGGACTATTATATAGGAGATGGTGGGTACACTAGGGGATTTTGTAAACAATATCGCTCATTTTTACCAATTGTTTGCAATATCGCCCAGTGTGTAGCTGCCAGCAATGACCGAAGCGCGCTTCCTTGGGTCGTTAACGACCACTCCTGTTGTCTGTACATGCAATTCAATCTGATTACATCATCACATGCTGCATGTTCGGGGCAGTCGCAGCATGACGTCACTGTGCAATATCGCATTGTGGGGGTCATTCCGAGTTGTTAGCTCGCTAGCTGCTTTTAGCAGCCGTGCAAACGCTAAGCCGCCGCCCTCTGGGAATGTATCTTAGCTTAGCAGAAGTGCGAACGAAAGGATCGCAGAGCGGCACCAAAATATTTTTGAGCAGCTTCAGACCTACTCCTAGCTGGCGATCACTTCAGACTATTTAGTTCCTGTTTTGACGTCACGAACACGCCTTGCATTCGGCCAGCCACGCCTGCGTTTTCCCAGCCACGCCTGCGTTTGTACCTGACACGCCTACGTTTTTCAGCACACTCACTGAAAATGGTCAGTTACCTCCCAGAGACGCCCCTTTCCTCTTAATCACTCTGCGACCAGCAGTGTGACTGAAAAGCTTCGCTAGACCTTGTGTAAAAAAATTGGCAGTTGTGAAAGTACGTCGCGCATGCGTATTGCGCCGCATACACATGCGCAGAAGTGCCACTTTTTTGCCTAAATGCTGCACTGCGAACGAAAACAGCTAGCGATCAACTTGGAATGACTCCCAGTGTGTATTCACTATGTCGGCGGCCTGGCTTTGGAGGGGAAAAACTATGCGATATCGCTCATAGAGAATATCGCATAGTGGTGGTCATTCCGAGTTGTTCGCTTGGTAATTTTCTTCGCATCGCAGCGATTTTCCGCTTATTGCGCATGCGCAATGTTCGCATTGCGACTGCGCCAAGTAAATTTGCTATGCAGTTAGGAATTTTACTCACGGCATTACGAGGTTTTTTCTTCGTTCTGGTGTTCGTAATGTGATTGACAGGAAGTGGGTGTTTCTGGGAGGAAACTGGCCGTTTTATGGGAGTGTGTGAAAAAACGCTACCGTTTCTGGGAAAAACGCGGGAGTGGCTGGAGAAAGGGAGGAGTGTCTGGGCAAACGCTGGGTGTGTTTGTGACGTCAAACCAGGAACGACAAGCACTGAACTGATCGCACTGGCAGAGTAAGTCTCGAGCTACTCAGAAACTGCACAGAGAAGTCTTTTTATAATATTGCAAATCTTTCGTTCGCAATTTTACTATGCTAAGATTCACTCCCAGTAGGCGGCGGCTTAGCGTGTGCAAAGCTGCTAAAAGCAGCTTGCGAGCGAACAACTCAGAATGACCACCAGTGTGTACCCACCATAACAGCATGACTTGCCTATAACATATCAAACAGAGGTGGTGAGTACACCCGGGTAACAAAAAAAAGACTCCCCCACCAAGTTAGTGCTTGCTGGGAAACCTACAGCCAACTCCTGCCCTCATCGAGGCAAATATCCTGTAATACAATATTTACATGTATTTATATTAGTGTAGCCACAGTGGATAGCATTTTAGGAATAATGTAATATAAATGAACTTTTACTAAAGGGATAATAAATTCATACTGCTGTGAATTACAGTATCTGGGCTTGCTGACTGTGCTGTCTGCAAAGAAATACTGTTGTTCTGTTTGATAAAACTCCCTGCAAGGAGCAAAACCGGTTAGGGGACCCCTGCAGACCCGCTACTACACACTGGCTATTTGGAACCCTGGTACAGAGATGCTGCTGTATACAGATGTGTAGCGTGGAGCCATGGCTCCCAGAGCAAGCTCACGTCATGGCGCCCCCCTCCCCCACTCACCCCCCTCCTATATACACACAAACACATAGTTCCCGACAGGGAAAAAAGCATTAAACCCCACAGGGAGAAAAACATTGGGGAAAGAAAAGCACTCACACAATGTCCCGTTCAGGAAAAAATAAAATCACCTATATACTGGTCTATGGCTGCAGTACAAAAAGTATGAAAGTAGTAAGCTGGGTGTTTGGTGAGGTGCGGTATGATATGCCAGCAGACGGGATGACGGCTGTCAGTATACCGACAGTGGCATCCCGTCTGCTGGTATACCGGCAGCGAGACCGCTCGCCACGCTTCGGGGCCGAGTGGGAATTACGGGCGGGTTTCGGATTCCAACTACCAGTAAAATGTTGTCTGTCAAGATTCCGGCGTCAGTCTCCTGATCGCATGGATCCTGACAGCCAGTATTATAACTGCATCCCGTCCGGTGAATGTGGGACACTACAGACCTCTCAGCTATATCTGAATATGAAGTACTGTGCTGCAGCCTGCCTCTAATATGGCCACTCCTCCATCTCCTCCCCCAGCTGGTGTGTGTAAAGGGAGAAGCTTTCTCACCGCAGCCAGGTCTCTGCCACCTCCCAACTGTCATATTGCCTCTCCTATGGAGCTGGAGCCTTCTCCTATGCAGCCAGTCTGGGTGACTGGAGCTAAGCAGGTACGGACAGTCAGAACCCTGCTGTGCATGCTGCTCTGTCTCACTGCTGCTGTGATCCCAGGCCGCGTCTTGGAAGAGCCAGTGCTGGCCGCGTCGGGCAAGGCTACAAAGGAAGTGCGGCATTCAGGGCCGGTGCTAGGGTGCTTGTCGCCACCCTGCAAACTATAAATTTGCGCCCTCCTATATTTTACAAAGGGACAGAGCACATAATGCCCCCTGTAGCAGTGACTCTTACACACAGAATGCCCCCTGTGGTTGTGCCACTTATACACACAATGAACCCTGTAGTAATGCCACTTATACACAACACCCCCCTATAATAGTCTCAATGCCCGCTGTACTAGTGACGCTTACACACGTAATGCCCCCTGTACCAGTGACGCTTACACGTGTAACACCCCCTGTACCAGTGACGCTTACACATAAAGCCCCCTGCACCAGTGCCGCTTACACATAATGCCCCCTGTAGCAGTTACGCTTACATGCGTAATGCCCCCTGTATCAGTGCCGCTTACAAGCGTAATGCCCCTGTAGCAGTGATGCTTACACACGTAACGGCCCCTGGACCAGTGATGCTTACATGTAATTAGAAGGGCACAAGGGGCATTACGTGTGTAAGCATCACTGCTACGCTTACACGCATAATGCCCCCTGTAGCAGTGACGCTTACATGTGTAACGCCCCCTGTAGCAGTGACGCTTACCAGTACCAGTGACGCTTACACGCATAATGCCCCCTGTAGCAGTGACGCTTACATGCGTAACACCCCCTGTAGCAGTGACGCTTACCAGTACCAGTGACGCTTACACGCATAATGCCCCCTGTAGCAGTGACGCTTACATGCGTAACGCCCCCTGTAGCAGTGACGCTTATACACATAATGCCCCCTGTAGCAGGGCTGCTTACACGCGTAATGCCCCCTGTACCAGTGATGCTTACACGTAACATCCTGTACCAGTGATGCTTACACACATTATGCCGCAGTCATACATACACACACACACCACATACACACACATACATACTGTACATACATTACACACATACATAGTCACACATACTTATACAGTACACAGATACTGTATATACACACACAGTTTCACTCACTCAATCTCCATCCACTTACGTAAGGAAATCTGGCAAGCGGGAGCTGCAGCATGTCATCCTCCTGTGTTGCAGGCTGCTGTCTAGCCCTGTGTAGCTCCGCCCATTTACTTGTGTAGCTCCGCCTCCATTTAGGTCTGCAGCGTGCGCACACACTGCAGGGGAGGGGTAGAGGAGGCTTCATGCTGCCGGGCCGACGCCGCTGCCACGCGCCCTCTGAAGTTTCCGGCGCCTGGAGCTTGCGCTCCACCGGAACCGCCCTCCCTACGCCCCTGGCTGTATAATATTCCATACCTCCCAACATGAACCTCTCCAGGAGGGACAGAATGCTCTGCTCCTGGACTTCCCTCATGAGGGTCATGTTGGGAGGTATGATATCCTGAAAGGGTAAACTGACATACTGTAAGCTGCAGCCTTGACTCCACAGTGCACACTTTTGTTTCTCATGGTCTGAGAGTCCTTCAGGTGCATTTTGGCAAACTCCAGGTGGGCTGCCATGTGCTTTTTACTAAGGAGTGGCTTCCGTCTGGCCAATCTACCATACATGCCTGATTGGTGGATTGCTGCAGAGATGGCTGTCCTACTGGAAAGTTCTCCTCTCTCCACAGAGGAATGCTGTAGCTCTGACAGAGTGACCATCAGGTTCTTGGTCACCTCCCTGACTAGGGCCCTTCTCCCCTAGTCAAAAAAAACTTTTTCACGTTGTCATTATGGGGTATTGGCCCTTATTCCGAGTTGATCGCTTGCTGCCATCGTAGCGCAGCGATCAGGTGAATATCTGCATTTATGCGCATGGTACGCAGCGCGCATGCGCTAAGTACTTTCACACAAAAGTTTGTAGTTTTACCCAGTTGCTCGAGTGTTCGTAGTATGATTGACAGGAAGTAGGTGTTTCTGGGCAGCAACACAGCGTTTTCAGGGAGTGTGCTAAAAACCGCAGGCGTGCCAGGTAAAAACGCAGGAGTGGCTGGAGAAACAGGGGAGTGGATGGCCAAAAGCAGGGCATGTATGTGACTTTAAACCAGGAACTAAACAGACTGCAGTGATCGCAATCTAGGAGTAGGTCTGGAGCTACTCAGAAACGGTATGACATTTTTTAGTAGCAGTTCTACTAATCTTTCGTTCGTAATTCTGCTAAGCTAAGATACAATCCCAGAGGGCGGCGGCTTAGCATGTGCACTGCTGCTAAAAGCAGCTAGCGAGCGAATAACTCGTAATGAGGGCCATTGTGTGTAGAATTTTGAGGGAAAAAAATAATGGATTCCATTTTGGAATAAGGCGGTAACATAACAAAATGTGGAAAAAGTGAAGCGCTGTAAATACTTTCTGGATGCACTGTAAAGTACCCAAACCCTCACCTGCCCCCTACCCTAACCCTCCCTTGTGGGTGCCTTAACCTAACCCTCCCCAGTGGTGCCTAACCCTAACCCTCACTTCCCCGCTGCTTAAACCTACCTGTCCCCGCTTGGTGCCTAACCCTAACCTCCCCTTCTAAGTGCCTAAACCTCCCTCCCTGGTAACTTAGCATACCTTTCCCGTCCCTGCACCCTAACCGCTCTTCTAATGACTAAACATAACCCCCCCCCATGGCAGGATGCAATTGTGTCCCACTGGAAGAACGACCAGTATTCCGGCTGTCAATGTTTTGACGCCGGGATCCTGACCTCTGTCGAGATTTAGATGCCGTTTATCTGGCGTCCCTCGGGATTCCGGCGTCAGTATATCGACTGCTGGGATCCTGTCATTTGGGATATTGACTTCAACCCTTTTAACCTATGTGTATATTTTGTGTTGATTGGGCCGATGAATCATTCTTTGAGTCTAGATACACTTTATTTTTAACAAAGGTGAAATAAAATGATAATATTTACCATTTCACATATTCATACATACCATGTGAAAAAGGAATTTATTAGCCTTTGTTAATTATGTCCTTTGAGAACTCTGTATTTGGGGTCGGGGAGCACCACCAACCTGATGGTCACTCTGTCAGTCATATGTTATTATTATACCCCTTGTTAGGTATTGGTTATTCTGAGAGATAAGGGGTAATTTTTACTATCCTGTGCAGAATCCTTCCATTTGTATATCGATTAGAGCAATAAGAATCACAATCGCACAGGCAAAGCATACGTTTTTCTTGAGTGTGGGTTTTAAATCAGTTTTAATTCAATATTTGATATCCCCCAACTAAAGTCACTTAATATCTGCCTCTTTGAAAGTAATATTTCTGCATACCAGCCTGTTACAGTAGGAGTATCCTGGAAATCATTTGAAGATGGAGGTGACAAGGGTTGGATAGATATTGGATGCAAAAAATAAACTACTGTAGATGAAGTGAAGTGTTACACCAAAGTTGCAAGTCTGGGAAATTGAGAAATTGTTACATTATAGATGGTGAGGGAAATTTTCAGGAAAATGGCGAGTCTGGGAGAGTGATGATGGTAAGTTCTCATTTGGACATGTCAAACTTTTAGTATCATTGGGACATCCATGTGCTAATAGCAGAGGGAAAGTTGTTAATATGAGAAGGGGCGAAATGAGTGCAGAAGAGGAAGATTTGGTATCCGCTACTTAGAGGTGCTACTATAGGTTGAATGAGATCATTCACCAAGGGAAGAGGTGTACAGTGAGAACAGAACAGGAATAACAAAGAACACTGCGGTATCCCATCAGATAATAGGATTAAGTGTAACGTGTCAGAGGTAGAGAAACTAAAGGAGTGGTTTGACAAAAGCCAGTGAAGTAAAGGATTTGCAGTAGAGCGACGGAAGATGGGAGAGAAATAGTGCAACAGTTTCAGAGAATGAAAAGGTTGAAATATAGTTTATTTTGGAAATGCAAATGAGTGTATTTAATGTGTTTGGAAATATGTCTGGAGAAAGGTTGAAGAGGTGTGGTAGAGTTATATGTAGTGGAGAAAAGTGAGAGCAAACATTGAAATGGAACTGAGTAAAGGGGCAGGATGTGGATGAGATGAAACTTTTATTGGTTGACAATGGGAATTTTGAAATAGCCTAGTATGAGAATAAACAGGAATAATTATACTAGCCTGGCTGCAATGTTTTTAAGGAATTGAAAAACTGGACTGGGGAGCTACAAATGACAGCAACATGAAGATGGGGAGAAAAGAATAGATGGATAATATTGACTTCAAATAAAAAGGAGAAATAGGGTTCTGGAGTATGACTTGGAAAGTGCAGTATGGAGAATGTTGATTTCCTACTCCACACTTTTATTTGTTTCTGATCCTAGTAATGTGGCTGAGGGGGAGTTCCCTGGAAGAAAGAGATGCTGGCATATAGTATCAGTAGAGGTAAAACAGAGTTAGTAATGGCAAGATTTAGCATAAGTTTGTTATAAATAGATCTCAGGGTCAAAAGTGACTAGTGAATGGGAAGGTATGGTATTGGAGCTATATTAATAAGGTTGTTGGCTGCTACTTGTGCTACCTACTGTATATTATGTGTAGGTATGGTATACATAATTATAATTATTCTAAACATCCAAGCCCAGCTTTCCTGCTTATGAGGAGTTGGGGAGATAACAAGAGCTAAGCAGTCCTCAGTTAAGTATGGAGGAATGCAACCCTGTGTCGAAGTCGAAAAATATTGCAGTGCACACATCACATACAAACTACACACAGATGGCCTCCATGCGCGTACTCATTCTGCCTTGCGTGCACATATTCGCAATTTGCGTATGATCGCTCCCGCAAGTATTTACAGTAGTGTTTGTAGTCGCATGGAAAAGCCATTTAAAATACATTACATATTTAATCCAAATAGTGCACAATGTAGACATAGTCTCCCTGCATCACACCAGCAAGTCACAATAGTTTAAATGGTATCAGAACAAAGGGATTCACCTTTACAGGATAGGAGGGGACAGAACAAGGTTATAAGGTGGTGTTTGGTATCCAGCTGTAGGGTATTTTAAGGGAAATATTCCGGTGTTGGTTTGCAGAAGATCGCACGCCCCTGCGTATAGTTATGCGCAGGAGCAGAATATAAATACTAACTGTGTTTGCTGTACATTTGGTATGCGGCGGGAACCCAGAGGAGACCACCTACAAGTGCACCTGGAACAGACATCACCCACCTATTCAAACCAACCTATGACCTCTCCTGTACTGTAAATGACCATCACTGTGTCCAATGGACAAAGAGATTACAGTATCCATTGTGTTAGGTTTTGGAATATTGTATAAAAGAGCCAGCTGCATGCCCGGCCACACACAGACTCTGAAGGTCATCTACCTTGATGACTGAGGACCAGACTGGGAAGCGCAGGCGAAACCATACATGTATGTACCATTGATTGTAGCCATTCTCCTATTGTATTGTATTGTATTGTTTATATTGTAACCCCCTGCAAGTAAAGAGCTGTTGGTGGGTTAGACCCCAACCTAGTTTTGAATTACAATTGGTGTTGTGTCCCATTTCCTTGCTAAGGTTTAAAGTGTATTTACAGCCACTCGGGCTGCTGCATTGTGCTAACAGCATATAGGCCTGTGTACGCAAACTGTGTAGTCACTACGCCCTTTCGGCATACGTACGCAGAGTGCGTACACTGGTGGTCATTCCGAGTTGTTCGCTCTGTAATTTTCTTCGCATCGCAGCGATTTTCCGCTAACTGCGCATGCTCAATGTTGGCACTGCGACTGCGCCAAGTAAATTTGCTATGCAGTTAGGTATTTTACTCACGGCATTACAAGGTTTTTTCTTCGTTCTGGTGATCGTAATGTGATTGACAGGAAGTGGGTGTTTCTGGGAGGAAACTGGCCGTTTTATGGGAGTGTGTGAAAAAACGCTACCGTTTCTGGGAAAAACGCGGGAGTGGCTGGAGAAACGGAGGAGTGTCTGGGAGAACGCTGGGTGTGTTTGTGACGTCAAACCAGGAACGACAAGCACTGAACTGATCACACTGGCAGAGTAAGTCTAAAGCTACTCAGAAACTGCACAGATAAATCTTTTCGCAATATTGCGAATCTTTCGTTCGCAATTTTACTATGCTAAGATTCACTCCCAGTAGGCGGCGGCTTAGCGTGTGCAAAGCTGCTAAAAGCAGCTTGCGAGCGAACAACTCGGAATGACCACCACTGTACGATCTTGTGTACGTAAGGTTTGTGAACAATATAAGGGTGAAAGGTTAATTGCAGCGGTCGCAGCGGCTCAATATTAAAGTGTATCAAGTGTCTTTAAAGTATAAGCTTTTTAGTCCTGTAAGTAAAATGACGTTTACACCTGGTATCAAGGAACAAGATGAGGAAGTAAAAGGTGATGAGCAATATATAAAGCAACGTTCTATTATGTTATATTAAAGAGAAGCAAAAAGCTTATGATGTTATGCCTTTAGAAAATATTGCAACACCATAGGAAAAAAAAACGTGAATGCAAATGTCATGCCTTGTAGACACTATTATGTGAAAATCTGTTGTATACTGACTACAATTACATTTTGTATATGATTATTAAGTTTTGGGCATTGAATGTACAAGGTGGATAAAATGTTTTGGGGTGATGTACAAGGTGGATAAAATGTTTTGGGGTGAAATAAGATTCAGAATCGAAATGTAGATGCACGTAGAGTTGTGAGGAAGTATGAAGTAATAGAAAATATTACAAATAATTAAGAAAAGAACAAACATATAACAAAGTGGTCATCCTAATTTAGGAACAAACCAGAACACTATAAAAGTTTTTGATGTCTGGTAAGCGCACTTCTATAACTGGGACAAATATTAATGTAGTCCAAACTAGTTCAAACTACAGTTTTCATTCTGGACTTAGGGCCTAATGCAGACCTGATCGCAAAAGCAACATTTTCCTCTAATGGGCAGAACCATGGGGGTCATTCAGAGTTGATCGCATGTAGCAATGTTTTGCTGCCCGTGCGATCAACTAGACGCTGCCTATGGGGGAGTGTATTTCTGCATAGCAGGGCTGCGAATGCTTGTGCAGCCCTGCTATGCAAAAAAAGTTTCCTGCAAAAGTAGACCAGGGTAAGAGTTACTTACCCTGTGCGATCGTTCCAGCGATGCAGGTCCCGGAATTGACGTCAGACATCCGCCCCCCAAATGCCTGGACACGCCTGGGTTGGACTCACCACTCCCAGAAAACGATGAGTTGCCACCCGGATCCGACTTCCTCCTGTCAATCTTCTTGTGGTCGCCGCTGCGACCGCTTTCTTCGGTAGCAGCGTCGCTGCCTGCCAACGGCCGATGCAGATGACGCGCCTGCGCAATGCGGCCACTGCGCATGCGCAGTTCCGACCCAATTGCATGGCTGAGAAGAAGCACAGTGTGCGATCGGGTCGGAATGACCCCCCATTGAATTAAGGTTCAAAAAGGGTTGAGATTACCTAAAGGATAAAAAAAAGGGGTAGACTAGATAGGCCAAGTGGTTCTCATCTGCCGTTTCTATGTGCAGTGCAGGTGGGGCAGATATAACGTGCAGAGAGAGTTAGATTGGGTTGGGTGTGTTCAAACGGAAATCTAAATTGCAGTGTAAAATTAAGCAGCCAGTGTTTACCCTGCACATAAAATAGGATTTTGGTACTTACCAGGTAAATCCTTTTCTGTGAATCCATAGGGGGCACTGGAGTACTCTTGGGATATGGACGGTTCCACAGGAACTAGGCACTGAATAGTTAAACTTTGACTATACCTCCCCTCAATATCCCAGAGTACCTCACTGTTTTTTTACTGAGCCGAACTGGAGCTATAGAGGTTGACAATGGAGAAATACATATAACCAAAAAACGGACAACAATAAAGTTGACACAAAACAAACCTGACAACTAACAGTCGACACCAACCCGATAAATTTCTAATTTGAAACAGTCGGTAACAGAGTGTTACCATAATATTCCCTGCATTTACCACAACAAGGTAACAACTGCTCTGGGTGGGCGTCCAGTGCCCCCTATGGATTCAAAGAAAAGGATTTACATGGTAAGTACCAAAATCCTGTTTTCTTTTTCATCCACTAGGGGTCACTGGAGTACTCTTGGGACGTACCAAAGTTTCCCCCGTGGGCGGGAGAGCTATTTGGCACCTGTAACACTAAACGGCCAAAGCTAGATGCTGATGCCGCAAAAGTATCAAACTTATAAAAGCGCACAAACGTGTGCACCGACGACCATGTAGTCGCACGGCAAAGCTGTGTCGTAGAAGCTCCACGACCAGCTACCCATGAAGTTCCCACAGAACGAGTGGAATGAGCTGTTACCGATGTAGGCGGCTGTAACCTAGCCTGAAGATAAGCCTGACGTATGGTCAGTTTTATCCATCTTGATAAGGTCTGCTTAGAGGCTGGCCAACCTCTCTTGGCAGCATCATAGAGAACAAACAACGTATCCATCTTACGAACTGTAGACGTTCGGGATACATAAACGCGTAAAGCGCGTACCACATCCAGAGTTTCAGAATGTCCTGTCAACACAGGAACTACTATTGGTTGGTTGATGTGAAAAGATGACACTACCTTTGGTAAGAAAGCGGGATTCGTCCGAAGTTCCGCTCTGTCATCATGAAACACCAAAAACGGTGGCTTGCATGACAAGGCACCCAAATCTGAAACCCGCCTTGCCGAAGCCAAGGCTAGGAGAAAAATCGTTTTCCAAGTTAAAAACTTAAAATCCACTTCTTATAAGGGTTCAAAATATGAAGACTGTAAAAAATCTAACACCAGATTCAAGTCCCATGGCACAGTAGGTGGAGTGAATGGAGGCTGTACTCTGAGGACACCCTGCATAAAGGTGTGTACCGACGGTAATAGAGCCAATCTTCTTTGAAAGTAAATTGACAAAGCAGATATCTGCACCTTTAGTGTAGATAAACGTAGACCTCCATCTAACCCCATCTGTAGAAATAACAAAAGACAGGATAACTTGAAAGAAGATGTCGGAACCTTCCGAGCGTCACACCAACCTATATAGGCACGCCAAATTTTGTAATAATGAGCTTCCGTAACCGGCTTCCTAGCTCATAACATGGTTGGAATGACTGATTCTGGAATGCCCTCTTTCCTTAAGAGGGAGGTCTCAACAGCTACCCCGTCAAACACAGCCGTACTAAATCGGGGTGAAGGAACAGACCCTGTTGTAACAGGTCCGGACGTAGTGGGAGCAGCCACGGATCGTCTGCGAGTAATCCGCGAAGATCCGAGAACCAAGCTCTCCGTGGCCAATGAGGCGCCACAAGCCTAGTCTCGGTGAGCACTGAGGTACTCTGGGATATGGAGGGGAGGTATAGTCAAAGTTTAACTATTCAGTGCCTAGTTCCTGTGGAACCGTCCATATCCCAAGAGTACTCCAGTGACCCCTAGTGGATGAAAAAGAAACAATATAACCCACCCAAATCTAACTCTCTGCACGTTATATCTGCCCCCCTTCCCCTGCAGTGCACATGGTTTTGCCCTTTAGAGAAAGGTTTTGCTTTTGCGATCAGGTTGGAATTAGGCTTAAATTGGGATTTTACATGGGGATATCTAAACGACTAACAGGAAAAAAAAATTACCAGCATTTCATACATAGGGGGTAATTCTGAGTTGATCGCAGCAGCAAGTTTGTTAGCAGTTGGGCAAAACCATGTGCACTGCGGGGAGCAGATATAACATTTGCAGAGAGAGTTAGATTTGGATGGGTTATATTGTTTCTGTGCAGGGTAAATACTGGCTGCTTTATTTTTACACTGCAATTTAGATTTAAGTTTGAATACACCCCACCCAAATCTAACTCTCTATGCACGTTACACCTGCCCCACCTGCAGTGCACATGGGTGGTCATTCCGAGTTGTTCGCTCGCAAGCTGCTTTTAGTAGCTTTGCACGCGCTAAGCCGCCGCCTACTGGGAGTGAATCTTAGCATAGTAAAAGTGCGAACGAAAGATTAGCAAAATTGCGAATAGACAGTTATCAGCAGTTTCTGAGTAGCTCCACACTTACTCGGCATCTGCGATCAGTTCAGTGCTTGACGTTCCTGGTTTGACGTCACAAACACACCCAGCGTTCGGCCAGACACTCCTCCGTTTCTCTGACCACTCCCGAGTTTTTCCCAGAAAAGGTAGCGTTTTTTCGCACACGCCCATAAAACGGCCAGTTTCCGCCCAGAAACACCCACTTCCTGTCAATCACATTACGATCACCAGAACGAAGAAAAAACCTTGTAATGCTGTGAGTAAAATACCTAACTGCATGGCAAATTTACTTGGCGCAGTCGCACTGCGGACATTGCGCATGCGCATTAGCGACTAATCGCTCCGTTGCGCGAAAAAAATAACGAGCGAACAACTCGGAATGAGGGCCCTGGTTTTACCCAACTGCTAACAAATTTGCTGCTGCGATCAACTCAGAATTAGGCCCATAGACTGTTACATTTATACACAACACTTTAGTCTGTTAAACTGCTGGAGCTTAAAGAGGTCATAGCCAAGTGGCAAATCAGTTCATAGAGATCTGACATATGCCTGTGGTAGAGATGATAGTTTATAGTACTGTATAGAAAAACAATACTGTGCTGCAATTTCTACAACTAGATGGGAGGCATGTAATTTATGAAGTATTCATGATCATAATGTTTGCTATGTGTCATTTTATAATATTTCTAGAATAGCAATAAATATTTTTTAATATTTAAACATAAAGATTGCTTAGGAGCAATAAATTATCCAACACTATGGTTTATCTGGACAATAATAATGATATCAATCCATTTCCCATGCCCTTCAAGGTGTTTAAATAAATATTGGCCTTAAGGTTACCCATCTGTCCTACCAGTGACTTTTTCTTTTGCATTCCGACCAGATAAAAGATCCATAGTCTGGATCAGAGACTAATTTTAATCCTTTCTGAAATTTGTTTCACTGATTTCTTGGGTCCAGGGGGAGCCCACACTCATACCTGGCACCTATTCACAGTATCACACAGATATCATCGGGTGCTTGGTGTGGGAGCCATGTTTCCAGAGATCAGTACATATGCACTATAGAAATCTCCATAGATTGCCATAGATTGGTGTATGCCAGCAGACTCTGGAACAGTGCCATAGTCTTCTGGGTATGTGCACAAGTGAGAGGAGGAGTCCTGTATGGAGACTGCACATGGCTCACCTTCTCTTGAACCCCCCCTGTACTATATCTAAGAACATGATACAGACCACTAATTTATAGGTACCTAGAAAAATACAGTATTTTTGCATTTTGCTGCCTTCAAACCCAGTCAACTTCCTTGGTTTGCTTCCATTGTCATAGCCACCATCTCCAACTGAGTATACTGTATGAAAAAATCTATGCAAAGCATTCTTGCAGGTTTGTTTCACAATCCTGTTTTATTATGTGCAGATTCCTTGGTGATTGATCCTTCAGGAAAAGTAAAACTTGGCATCAAATCAATCGTTCAGTCCCTCCCTAATTGTGTGGAAATCAATCTGAATGTAAGTATGAAATAGAACAATGAAAATCACGGTATGGGTCACTGATTATTTATAACACTGTTTGCACAATTACCCCATTGCCTGTTATAACGTCAGCTCACTTTGGCATTGTTCTCTGTATCAGTTGACTGTTTGCCACTGCTCCTTTTGACTATTCTTGCCTGCTGCCTGGCCAGGGCTGCCCGAGCCTAACTTTTTTTGTAAGCAAATATAGCTTTTAGCTCCCTTTGATGGGATAAACTTTACAAAGGAACAGAAGAAAGTCCCATTATCGAACGGGATGAAATATGTTCATGTCATTCTCCAGCACATATCAGCCTGGCCCCAACTCCAATGATCAAAGTGTGGCTATTGAGTTACAGAGGAACCTGGCGGGATTTCCCCAGAAAGTAAACCTGAATCGTAACTCCCCACTGGATGAGAGGCTATTGTTATCTCCCCAGATAGGAGTGTTTAGCCTACCTAAAGGTCTGGTGTGGCCAAGCGATCTTATTTCACCAGAAGACTACACATTTGTAGGGTAAATATTAGCACACTGGCTAAATAATTATCTACTGCCTATATTGGAGAGGATTAACAGGAAATCTGTTGTGGATTGTACCCGTGCTGGGACGCCAGCGATGGGTGTTGTATGAGATTATTAACGTACAGATGTAGCCATGCTTATCTTTGGTGCGATGCAGCATGCTGCAACCCCGTTTACTGCATGACATGCCAGGCTGCAACTACTCGTAGCCCGAGATCGCTCCATTAATTCCTAAGGGAATCAATGAAGCAATTGCCGGCTGCGATTAGTAATTTTCATTTTATTTATAATGTGTGATTTATTTTTTTTACATAAGGTCACATAGCCCAGTGATTTCCTATATATATATATATATAGAGAGAGAGAGAGAGAGAGAGAGAGAGAGAGAGAGAAAGAAAGAAATGTCCTTATAGAGAGGGGTATGTATCCATCCACTCCCAATAGTAAAGGAACAGGCGGCACTCCAAGGGTCTTGTGAAAACAAACTTGTATATAAAATAGTGAATCAAATAAATGGCATATTATGGCCAACGCAGGGCGCTTTTTTTCAAGGCAATATGCTGTGAAACAAAACCAAAAAATATATATTTATACACTGTACCTCCGGCACTCTGGGTATCCTCAGTAGGATATGTCCTGCTCAGGTGTCGTCCCCAGAGGGATCACCCCTCTATGATATTGTAGAAAGAACAAGGCAACACTCAGAGGCTATGACTCAACTTAACGTGTAATGGTGCCATCAACGTTTCCGGGACCACTTCCCCTTCATCAGGATAAGTGCGTGTGAACAATAATAGTGTATGTTTAGACAAAATGTACCCCCCCCCCTCAATCAGGATTCCCCCTCTGCCATTCCCCGCTGGCCACGCCATCTGGACTTCCTGCCTGGCGTCTCTGAGCGCATCAGCTGTCGTCATGTGCCCTAGCAAGGTCATATTCCCTTGCAACTGCTGATACATTATTGTTACTGATTTAATAGCACAAGGATCTGTAGTGGAAATTTTACTACCTTTTGTTGGCCTCCTCAGTCGCAGCCTGTCAATCAGTTTAGGGACGAAGAGGGGGTGGTGTCAGATAACCACTTTCTGTGAATGACAATTTCTGTGAATGACAAGGCCAGGGTCTGCATATTTAAACACAGATTTCCTAGCCCTGGCTGAGTGTAAACACTGACCAACCTGAGTAACCTGAGGTCTCCCCTCAGTGGCAACCTCCACGCAGTTGCTGGCAGCCCACCTCTGTCAGCTCCAGGCTGTTGTGTCATGTGCATGTGCGACTTACAGTCTGCGCATTGGCAAGACTCACCCTGTGGGAACTCAGCAATACCTGTACAGGGGAGGAAATTACGAGACCACCTGTTGGATCCTGGCGATCATGATGCTGACGCCGAAATCCAGACAGGTGGTGAAATACTGATGCATTCCAGCGCCACAGGCTTTTCTCCCACTGTTGGTGTCCACAACACTCATAGAAGGAGAATAGATCCTGTGGTAAGCACAGCAATATGGCGAGCGTAGCGAGCCCGCAAGGGAGTTCCTAGTGCTCGCCCCGCAGCTGGCATACTGGTGGCCAGGATCCCGCTGTCGGGATCATGACAGCCGGGATCCCCTATAGAGCAGTAAGCTAACTGCGGTTTGTTAAATAATGAAAGTAGGACAATGTCTCATTGTTACACAGGGCCCAGGATATTTTCTGTACTACAGAGGAATAAACGTGTCTATGTACATTTGAATACTGTATATATATATGCTTGATGTAAACATGGCACAGTATGCTACAGGTTTGGAGCTGGACACATCGTGTGAAGCATGCGACTTAGCACATAGGCAGGAATACTTTATTTTTTTTATGGATGCTTTTATATGAGTGTAAATTACGTCCAAAATGTGTCCAACTCTGCATTAGATCCATAGTTGGTCATGTACATTACTTGATTAGTCAGTAAATTAGATTTAGGAGCCTATTTAATAATGTACTGTACTATTTGCGACCAATCCCCTGAAAACTACTATTCTCTGAGAATTGCTAAATTATTTAGTATTGGGGATATTTAACATAAGTGTGACTCCAAGGATAAATCTGGGACTAACAGATTCACTATTTAATCCATCGGCCATCTCTCCGGCATTCAGTAGAGATATAAATTAACACAATCTGCATTTGTGTTCGGCCATAATATAGGGTTGCCATAATATCCCTTTTATTTCAGGACACCTATGATTTACACAGGTTCTGTGGCTGGCTAAATTCAAGCCTGCATTTCACCTGGTGTTAATCAGCCACAGAATCTGTGTAAATCATACAGTAGTTGTGCCGGATTAAAGGGATATTATGGCAAGTCTAACCATTCAGGATTTTTCCTGAATTTTTTTGCTATATGCAAGTATTATTTTACAGAGATATCTCTGTTTCTTTCTGCATTCAGTATTGCAAAACTGATAACCGTAATATTTATTCAAAGTGAGCTTTTAATGTTGAATTTTATTCCAATTTTAATTTTAATCTAGATCTACAGCAACAATTATGAAATCACTTCTCAGCAAAAACATGACTCCTTGTCAGGGAATGGATTAAGCATACTTGTAGATTACATCAACAATTTACTGCCTCATATGGATGATTTAACACAGCTCAACAAGGCCTTGGTAAGCAATTTCCTTTGCGGTTATTTGCATTTATCTTGGGGAGTGCTGAACCTGCTGCTTTTCTTATATATATATCATACACAGCCCCATATATACACGCACACACAGCCCACACCGCAGCCTGCCCTGAACAGAATTAGGCTGACAGACAGAAAGGGACAGCCCTTCTGGACAGCACTGGTGACCGCAAAGACCCGACCTGATGATATGCCTATTTTTATATGAAGGTCTAAGGCTGCAGTCCCTGGGTTTCACTAAAGACAACACAACTTTGCTCTGTGTACCGCAGTATTCTGTATTCATAAATTATTTTCTCAGTCACAAAATGAAATAGCTGGCTTAAAAGTAATCGTATGTTTTATGTTTCTTCTACACAGGACCAAATTAATTTGCAGCTGTCCCCTTCTAAGCTTCAGCTTTTAATTCATGATGTAAGTTTCAAAATACAAGCCACATTCTTAATACCAAAATGTTAGATAACATTTAAAAGTAAAACTATAGTGATTTACAACCAACTTGATACATATGATTTTACAGGTGTCTGAAACAGATAATACTAACCTGAAAATATATATTATTGGACCCCTACGTCTGAATCTTGACAATAAAATTGCTACACTGAATGTATCTGCAGAACTACAAGGATTTTCTCTGAAGTCGGACAAATCTGTATTCACAGTACAGTTTGTAAGTGATGCTTTCCTCAATACGGGACCTTCATTGCCTAGTTATTTGTATTCAGATTTTACTTTTACACTTCAGCATACAGGGAATGGGTCTTTTATACATTTTATGATGTTTTTTCATAATAAACATAGCTTAACACAATTCTATGAATTGGATTTACAAGAGTTAATACAGTTTATATGTATTTATAATGAAATATGCAATCGATTTTTAATGCACATAAAGTGAGAAAAAGACCCACAGGGGTATATAAGTGTAGATGTTGCCCATGGCAACCAATCAGATTCTAGCTATTATCTTCTAGAAGCAGCTAGATAAATGTTATGTAGAATTTGATTGGTTGCTAGGGACAACATCTCCACTTCTAAAAAGTCAAACCTTAATAAATATTCCCAACAGTGTTTAGAACAGTGTATTTATACAGCTATTCTTAAAATACTTTTTACTTTCTATTTTTCCTGTATCTGGAGCCTTATTAGATATGGAATTTCTATAGGCCAGACAGTACAAGCTGCTGAAAAGAGACAAATGGAATCACTTAATGTACTGTAAAAATCTGCATTCAGTGATGGTAGTAGACTGATACATGGTGATACTGTATGTCAACTGCTTCAACTGTAATACTATCAAATTCCATTCACTTTTATATTCCACCACAATTTCTGAGTATTCATTCAAATAAAAAGCGATGAACATTACTTCCAGCGCAGGCAGTTACCAAGTGGTTTCAAAGCAACTTGGACCTCTTAACAAAAGGTAAATCCAGAGTTTCAATGGATTGAGTGGCACAGTCTGTAGAATGACTGCATTAACATCCTATTACAGTAGAATATTATAGAATATTTCCTCACTTATGAATAACAAACCCTAGGAAATTACTTGCACATTGGACCTGTAATTGGACCTGTAATGTTTTGAAGGGTCTCTCTCTCCCCTACACTTAGCCCAGCCTGCACTATCTTTTGGCTGTTCCCCACTCTCGTACTCCCTGTTTCTCTCCTCTTACCTGTACCTGCAGCTATATCTTCCTTCCAACCCACGACATGAGAACTGAGAAATGTCTCACTTGTGAAGTTACCTTTTAAGTGTACAGTCACAGGACAGTCATTTTCCTTCCTATAGTGGGCGGGATGCATCCCACCACTCACTGCATGCATAATGCATATCGGCGTTTATTAGTGCAGAATGCATGAAGATAATCACAAAGGACAACTCTTGTAATAAGAGTTGTCCTCTGCGATGACCATTTGCTCTAAACAATGGAAAACAGACACAAATGGCCATTACCCAAATTAGCTAAACAACTGTTTTTATCCGTTTTCCAGCATTTGAGCTTTACACTCACTATCACCCTTGTATATCTTACTGAGTTTCAGTCTGAGTTTTCCTAACACTCTCTGTCCAATGTCCTCTCCAATCCACATTTCACTTTGTGCTCTCCTTTCTGGTAGTTGATTTGCCTCTCTGGCTGTCGCATTGTTCTTCTTAACCTCTCAGCTTGTCACCTCTGACAGATGATGTCATCACTTCTGCGATGCAGCTGAGACCCAGGTACACCTGGGTCTATTTACTAAGCCGATTGGCTGCTACTTTATCTCCAGCGACTTTATCTCCATCCAAGGCTTAGTAAATAGACCCCACAGTGTTTGTGGCGCTAGGTAGCTGTCGGTACGCTGGGGTCCAGGTGCCTGGAAGAGGTAAATATGCCTTGAACCCCTCTGCCCATGTCTGTCCACTCACTGAGCAGAGTTCTCATCAGGATGAAGTCTCCTACTATCAATTACTGCACATCAGTGAGCCTGCCTGCAGAGTGAAAACCCCTGGTCTCTTCACCTAGCATGCAGGGAGTTGTCAGCAAGGGTGTGCGAGTGCATTGTGCTTGCGTTAGACAATCAAGATATATATATATATATATATATCGTTTTCATTCAACCTGCCTATGTGCTTTAATACTACCGGAGTGCCGCCGACTGTATACAATACATGACCCGCTGCCATACGGGTGTAGGAGGGCACCGGACCGTTATGCGCTGAGATTGGGAGTGCTGCCGAAGGATTGTTATATATATATATATATAATAGATTACAATACTCAACATGTCAGATCAGTGGTGTGCAGTAAAATATGTTTACATATTTTACATATATATGGGCCATTAACGTTTATGTTTACAATAACTAAACTGAAGACCAAAGACATACTATATGCAAAGAGGTTGGTGTAGAGAGACACTTTTCCTGCTGCTGGGTTTTAAATCCGCACATAGAACATATTGTGTTTGAAAGGTACAAATGTAACATCGTACTCGCCTACTTTTGAAAAAAAATATATCTGAGGTAAAACCAGCTGTGATACTTTGTGATGTAATAGATAAGGGGTGACAGGTAAATGTTATTGGAGGCTGCTCTTTAAACCAAATATTTCGTTTTGTAAACCAGATAATATGGCCAATTAGTCTGCTCTTTAGCCCTTGAACTCACTAGTGCAAAATGTTTTACCATATACATCACTATGTATTAAAAATATGCTGCCGTCTACTATTTTCTAGCATTTTAAATTACCCTCTCTATACTCTCTCCCTTGCCCCCTGTATTGCAGCTAAGGATGGCCATTGATTATCAATGATTTCAAATTATCGATGGTCAATTACTGATGCAGGATACTTTTACCATCGACAAGGGAGAACCAGATGGTTTCCCGCCATCGATGATAACAGAAGCACCAAATTGTATTTTATTTCTCAAAGGTGCTAGGGCATGTAACCTAGCTCCCCACCCTGAAACACCCATAAAAGCCCCAGGCTCTGATTGACCCACAGCCCATTGAATGGTAAAGAAGGGGTGACCATCTGTGGGTGAAACTATCAATGGTTCCTTTGCAGATGGTTTCACACCATCGAGATTAACCATCAATATTACCATCGATCTGGCCATTGATGGTTAACCACGATGGCCATCACTAATTGCAGTCCAGATTCTCTGTAATGAAGCACCCCCCTGTAATTAAGCATATACCTCTAGTAAATCTGCTCACAACCTTGGCACAAATCACATGTAATGTATCATACAGCACTGAGCCACAAATGTACCCATGACTGTGCTAGAGAACTGAGGCCATTTCCGTGCAGTATACATTCTCCTTATACTTATCCTACAGTGGAGGGATGACATCATCACTGTTGCCCACGCCCAGTCCAGTGTCGGGGAGATAGCTATACTTACCAGGGAGATGACCGCTATTACCTACAGGGAGAGACAGCAAGTACTGTATGTGTAGTATCATCAAGCCCTGGTTTGCAAAGTTGTAGACTAGCCCAGTTTTTGCCCCGCATGTAATATAAATCTTTGCATTTCCACATATTGCATTTGCAAGCTACTCAAAATTAGCTTTTTTTAATTTATTTAATTTTTATTTTTTTACAACTCTTGTTTTACAGACCATACAATACCTGGTAAACTTTCAGCTACAGAAGAACAGACTAAAAGTCTCGTTATCAGCAACTAGGTTGGTATACTATCTATTCTGTATAAATATACATGCTGTATAAATATAATATGTTGAGCCTTATGTGGCTCAGTGGGAGGTAAGAGACATTTTGCATATTAATCCTGGAGCTGACCCTTACCTCAGCACACCTTCAAAATTGGAGAGGGGGGGGGGGGGGGGGGGTAAGCTTCTGGTTTGTAGAATAGTCCCTGTCGCCACCACTGCTTCACCCCCACAAATGGTCGCAGCATGTCAATCATGTAGTAGCTAGGGGACACTGCAAGTGACAACACAGACCGGATTCTGCAAACGCGCAGTACCTCCGCCATTGGAGCAACATCTACGCATGTATACAATTTAATCTGGTTCTAATCCTGCGTGGTGGCTCTATAAAGCGCAGTCTTGCGAGTTCCATGGGAAGTTGAAAAGAAATAATTAAACAATATGTGAGATAGTTAATGATTTTAAGAAGGCTAACTGTGTTGCGGGTAGCCTGAAAAATTTCACAAAAACAATGATAAAAGAAAGAAAAGGAACATGTCAGTGCAGAGGTAATAATAAGAATTTACTCACCGATAATTCTATTTCTCGTAGTCCGTAGTGGATGCTGGGGACTCCGTAAGGACCATGGGGAATAGCGGCTCCGCAGGAGACTGGGCACAAATAGAAACCTTTAGGACTACCTGGTGTGCACTGGCTCCTCCCCCTATGACCCTCCGCCAAGCCTCAGTTAGGATACTGTGCCCGGAAGAGCGTACACAATAAGGAAGAATTTTGAATCCCGGGTAAGACTCTTACCAGCCACACCAATCACACCATATAACTTGTGATCTAAACCCAGTTAACAGCATGATAACAGAGGAGCCTCTGAATAGATGGCTCACAACAAGAACCCGATTAGTTAACAATAACTATGTACAAGTATTGCAGACAATCCGCACTTGGGATGGGCGCCCAGCATCCACTACGGACTACGAGAAATAGAATTATCGGTGAGTAAATTCTTATTTTCTCTGACGTCCTAGTGGATGCTGGGAACTCCGTAAGGACCATGGGGATTATACCAAAGCTCCGAAACGGGCGGGAGAGTGCGGATGACTCAGCAGCACCGAATGAGAAAACTCAAGGTCCTCCTCAGCCAGAGTGTCAAATTTGTAAAATTTTACAAAAGTATTTGACCCTGACCAAGTAGCAGCTCGGCAAAGTTGTAAAGCCGAGACCCATCAGGCAGCCGCCCAAGATGAGCCCACCTTCCTTGTGGAGTGGGCTTTTACAGATTTTGGCTGTGGCAGGCCTGCCACAGAATGCGCAAGCTGAATTGTACTACAAATCCAGCGAGCAATAGTCTGCTTAGAAGCAGGAGCACCCAGCTTGTTGGGTGCGTACAGGATAAACAGCGAGTCAGATTTTCTGACTCCAGCCGTCCTGGAAACATATATTTTCAGGGCCCTGACAACGTCCAGCAACTTGGAGTCCTCCAAGTCCCTAGTAGCCGCAGGCACCACAATAGGCTGGTTCAGGTGAAACGCTGAAACCACCTTAGGGAGAAACTGAGGACGAGTCCTCAATTCCGCCCTGTCCGAATGGAAAATCAGATAAGGGCTTTTACAGGATAAAGCCGTCAATTCCGACACGCGCCTGGCCGAAGCCAGGGCCAACAGCATGACCACTTTCCACGTGAGATATTTTAAATCCACAGATTTAAGTGGTTCAAACCAATGTGATTTTAGGAACCCCAAAACTACATTGAGATCCCAAGGTGCCACTGGAGGCACAAAAGGAGGCTGTATATGCAGCACTCCCTTGACAAATGTCTGAACTTCAGGAACTGAAGCCAGTTCTTTCTGGAAGAAAATCGACAGGGCCGAAATCTGAACCTTAATGGATCCCAATTTGAGGCCCATAGACACTCCTGTTTGCAGGAAATGCAGGAATCGACCCAGTTGAAATTCCTCCGTTGGGGCCTTCCTGGCCTCGCACCACGCAACATATTTTCGCCAAATGCGGTGATAATGCTTCTTAGAGGTAGAGGCCACGGGTCCTCTGTGAGCATCTCTTGAAGTTCCGGGTACCAAGTCCATCTTGGCCAATCCGGAGCCACGAGTATAGTTCTTACTCCTCTCCGTCTTATAATTCTCAGTACCTTGGGTATGAGAGGCAGAAGAGGGAACACATAAACCGACTGGTACACCCACGGCATTACCAGAGCGTCCACAGCTATCGCCTGAGGGTCCCTTGACCTGGCGCAATAACTGTTTAGTTTTTTGTTGAGGCGGGACGCCATCATGTCCACATTTGGTTTTTCCCAATGGCTTACAATCATGTGGAAGACTTCCGGATGAAGTCCCCACTCTCCCGGGTGGAGGTCGTGTCTGCTGAGGAAGTCTGCTTCCCAGTTCTCCACTCCCGGAATAAACACTGCTGACAGTGCTATCACATGATTTTCCGCCCATCGGAGAATCCTTGCAGCTTCTGTCATCGCCCTCCTGCTTCTTGTGCCGCCCTGTCTGTTTACGCCGTGATGTTGTCCGACTGGATCAACACCGGCTGGTCCTGAAGCAGAGGTCTCGCTTGGCTTAGGGCATTGTAAATGGCCCTTAGCTCCAGGATATTTATGTGAAGTGAGGTCTCCAGGTTTGACCACAATCCCTGGAAATTTCTTCCCTGTGTGACTGCTCCCCAGCCGTGAAGGCTGGCATCCGTGGTCACCAGGACCCAGTCCTGAATGCCGAATCTGCGGCCCTCTAAAAGATGAGCACTCTGCAACCACCACAGGAGAGACACCATTGTCCTTGGTGACAGGGTTATCCGCTGATGCATCTGAAGATGCGATCCGGACCATTTGTCCAGCAGGTCCCACTGGAAAGTTCTTGCGTGGAATCTGCCGAATGGAATTGCTTCGTAAGAAGCCACCATTTTTCCCAGGACCCTTGTGCATTGAAGCACCGATACTTGACCTGGTTTTAGGAGGTTTCTGACTAGATCGGATAACTCCCTGGCTTTCTCCTCCGGGAGAAATACCTTTTTCTGGACTGTGTCCAGAATCATCCCTAGGAACAGAAGATGTGTCGTCGGGATCAGCTGCGATTTTGGAATATTGAGAATCCAACCGTGCTGTCAGAACACTTCTTGGGATAGTGCTACCCCGAGTACCAACTGTTCCCTGGATCTTGCCCTTATCAGGAGATCGTCCAAGTACGGGATAATTAAAACTCCCTTCCCTCGAAGGAGTATCATCATTTCGGCCATTACCTTGGTAAAGACCTGCGGTGCCGTGGACAATCCAAATGGCAGCGTTTGGAACTGATAGTGGCAGTTCTGTACCACAAACCTGAGGTGAGAAGGGTAAATTGGGACATGCAGGTAAGCATCCTTGATGTCCAGTGACACCATATAATCCCCTTCCTCCAGGCTTGAGATAACCGCTCTCAGTGACTCCATCTTGAATTTGAACTTCTTTATGTAAGTGTTCAATGACTTTAGATTTAAAATGGGTCTCACCGAACCGTCCGGCTTCGGTACCACAAACATTGTGGAATAATACACCTTTCCTTGTTGCAGGAGGGGTACCTTGGTTATCACCTGCTGGGAGTACAGCTTGTGAATAGCTTCTAATACCGCCTCCCTGTCGGAGGGAGTCGGAGGTAAGGCAGACTTTAGGAAACGGCGAGGGGGAGACGTCTCGAATTCCAATTTGTACCCCTGAGATACTACCTGAAGGATCCAGGGATCTACTTGTGAGCGAGCCCAATTCTTGAGATGGGCCACCACCGTACCTGAGTCCGCCTGTAGAGCCCCAGCGTCATGCTGAGGACTTGGCGGAAGCGGGGGAGGACTTCTGTTCCTGGGAACTGGCTGTTTGCTGCAGCTTTTTTCCTCTCCCTTTGCCACGGGGCAGAAAAGAGGAAAAGAGGAGCCTTTTGCCTGCTTGCCCTTATGGGGCCGAAAGGACTGTGTATGATAATACGATGTCTTCTTTTGCTGAGAGGCAACCTGGGGGTAAAAACGTGGATTTCCCAGCAGTTGCCGTGGAAACCAGGTCCGACAGACCTACCCCAAATAACCCCTCCCCTTTATAAGGCAATACTTCCATATGCCTTTTAGAATCAGCATCACCTGACCACTGCCGAGTCCATAACCCTCTTCTGGCGGAAATGGACATAGCACTTACTCTTGATGCCAGTCGGCAAATATCCCTCTGTGCATCACGCATGTATAAAAATGCATCTTTTAAATGCTCTACAGTCAGTAATATACTGTCCCTATCCAGGGTATCAATATTTTCTATCAGGGAGTCTGACCAAGCCACCCCAGCACTGCACATCCAGGCTGAGGCGATCGCTGGTCGCAGTATAACACCAGTGTGTGTGTATATACACTTTAGTATAGTCTCCTGCTTTCTGTCAGCAGGTTCCTTAAGGGCGGCCGTATCCGGAGACGGAAGTGCCACCTGTTTGGACAAGCGTGTGAGCGCTTTATCCACCCTAGGGGGTGTTTCCCAACGTGCCCTATCCTCTGGCGGGAAAGGGTACACTGCCAATAACCTCTTAGGAATTATCAGTTTTTTATTGGGAGAAATCCACGCTTCATCACACACTTCATTTAATTCCTCAGATGCAGGAAAAACTACAGGTAGTTTTTTCTCACTAAACATAATACCCTTTTTAGTGGTACCTGTGGTATTATCAGAAATGTGTAAAACATTTTTCATTGCCTCAATCATGTAACGTGTGGCCCTACTGGAAGTTACATTTGTCTCCTCGTCGTCGACACTGGAGTCAGTATCCGTGTCGACGTCTGTATCTGCCATCTGAGGTAGCGGGCGTTTTAGAGCCCCTGATGGCCTTTGAGACGCCTGGACAGGCACAAGCTGAGAAGCCGGCTGTTTCATGTCATCAAACTTCTTATGTAAAGAGATGACACTTTCACGTAATTCCTTCCATAAGCCCATCCACTCAGGTGTCGACCCCCTAGGGGGTGACATCTCCACTACAGGCAATTGCTCCGCCTCCACATCATTTTCCTCTTCATACATGTCGACACAGCCGTACCGACACACAGCACACACACAGGGAATGCTCTGAAAGAGGACAGGACCCCACCTAGCCCTTTGGGGAGACAGAGGGAGAGTATGCCAGCACACACCAGAGCGCTATATATACACAGGGATATCACTATATAGAGTGTTTTCCCCTATAGCTGCTGTTATATTTAATACTGCGCCTAAATAGTGCCCCCCCTCTCTTTTTTACCCTTTTCTGTAGTGCAGGACTGCAGGGGAGAGTCAGGGAGACGTCCTTCCAGCGGAGCTGTGAGGGAAAATGGCGCCAGTGTGCTGAGGGAGATAGCTCCGCCCCCTTTTTGGCAGACTTTTCTCCCGCTTTTTTGGAAAATCTGGCAGGGGTTAATGTACATCCATATAGCCCTGGGGGTTATATGTGATGTATTTTTGCCAGCCTAAGTGTTAATATTGCTGCTCAGGGCGCCTCCCCCCCCTAGCGCCCTGCACCCATCAGTGACCGCAGTGTGAGGTGTGCATGAGGAGCAATGGCGCACAGCTGCAGTGCTGTGCGCTACCTTGATGGAGACTGATGTCTTCTGCCGCCGATTTTCCGGACCTCTTCTTGCTTCTGGCTCTGTAAGGGGGCCGGCGGCGCGGCTCTGGGACCGGACTCCGAGGCTGGGCCTGTGTTCGATCCCTCTGGAGCTAATGGTGTCCAGTAGCCTAAGAAGCCCAAGCTGGCTGCAAGCAGGCAGGTTCGCTTCTTCTCCCCTTAGTCCCTCGATGCAGTGAAAACACACTGACTACAGGGGTGTGACACCCTGTAGAAAATCAAGAGCGCTGTCCGCACTGATTAAAGAGACCGTTTAAACTATACAATTAAAATATTGACAATATCAAATTGTTAGCAATTTTTATTAAAAATGAATAAAATTTATTAATAATACAACCTGAATGGCCTTCAATCAACCTATATAATGCGTAATTGATATCATGATACAAACAATTCATATACAACCATTATTATGGCTAAGCGGTACTGAAATTATGAGGCTTAGAATTTGATGTAACTATAATTCATAGTGTCCACTTGTTAGAAGATGAAAAGGCTATAAATAGCGTTCCAAACACTGAGTGTGTTAAGAGGTCCTCAGTTCTTTAAATGTTCCAATTTGAACATGTGTGCACACATATAGCAATTAAATGAATAGTTACCATCCAATGATAGTATGGGTTCACCTCCAGGATAATGAATTTATGCTGTGACAGTCCCGAATTCAAAAACTCCCTCTGCTGGTACTTAACCGTCAGTTGCAGAATATCTGGAGAAGATGTTTAGTGGGGACTCATCCACAGTGCTCAGGCTCCCTCTGCTGGCAGTCAGCCGAAATTGCAGGTGCACTGATTGGTAATCAAACCACACGACGGTGTTTCAGTCGGTGAATGGAGGTGAATATCCTGGGTACTGGTCACTCAAAAACGCGTTTCTCCGCCTTCTAGGTCCTCTCAGCGGCTTCCTCAGTTTGAAATGACCGAACTCGCCGGGTTGTGTTTATATAGCCCCTCTGATTTGTAATTCCCGCGGCCGTCCGCGCATACGCACTCCGGCGTGCGTTCCAAGCCTCATTTTTGCTTTGCTTCTTAAATAGACTCCGGTGGCCATTTTGGAATTGCCTGTCAAGCCTCACTTTCATATGGAATTAGATGTTCCTACCATACAATCCAAGCCTCGTTTTTGGGTCAGGAAGTTACATCAAGCCTCACTTTCATGAACTCTTAAATCTTAATAATTATATATCTAAGCCTCATTTTTAGCCAAATTGGGTTGTCGTGCCTCACATGATTGCTGCAGTTAATTATCAATCTCAATTCTATCACATTTACATGTTTTTTTATTTTAATAAAAAATCATAATAAATCACGCTCATAAAAAACGCATTGTAATTTGTTTTATGTATATATACACATATCTCTCCAGACCACAGGTAAGAGTACTATTTTCAAAACACTTAGTATTTATAGTACATCTGCCTAACCACATCCTTCCCGTGTCCCCACATAAAATACATAAAATTCCTAGTCTCCATCTCCATCTTTCGGTACCACAAGGAACCGTGCACTACCGTATATATATATATAATAGTATAATTTTATAATTTTATACTTTTATACTCTTATAATTCGCATCGAGAAAAAGGCGGGGGTTAGATTTTATTTAGCTCGACTGAATCGTTTAGACCCTGGGGGATCAAAGTCTTGAGGTTAAAAATCCAAAATGCCTCCTTTTTGCACAGCCTCCTAAACCTATCCCCCCCCCTATTGGTTACTGCTACCTGTTCAATAGCCATAATGTTTAACTTCTCACTTAACCCCTCCCCACATTCCAATATGTGACGATAAAGGTGAGTATTCCCTACTCTTTTGTTTATCTGTCGTAGGTGCTCCATAAACCTAACGTGGAGCGCCCGGGTGGTACGCCCCACGTACTGTGCTCCACAACCGCACTGCAATACATAAATAACGTATGTGGACCTACAGTTCAAAAATCTTTTTATGTTGAATTTTTCACCTGAAACATTTGAGGAGAATTGTGTCATTTTCTTGGCTGTGTGTTTACATGTTACACAATTTATTCTACCACACTTATGAAATCCACTCGGTGGTTTGGGTAACCATGTATCAATTTGTCCCCCTTGTGTTCCTGATAATACGGATTTCTCACATGGTCTGTTGAAGAAACTGGGTGCTAATGCAGATTTTAAACTGTCCGATTTTCGGAAAATGACCTGTTCGCTGAGCTCTAGGTTGGCATTCAATACTTCATCCAATTTTAAAAAAGAGGAGTTCTTTTTTATGATCTTTTTTATCTCATATGCACTCGTATTATATTTTGTTACAAACCTTGTTGTCCTATCTATCTTCATTTTATTCAGATTTTTCCTGACATTGGATCCGGTAGTATCCAATAAGGTGTCCCTCTTTAACCCTTCTACTTCCTTCAAGGCTTTATCCAACACATATTTTGGATAGCCCTGAGTCAAAAATGCCCCATACATGGATTCCATCTGTTCTTTCGCCCCTTCATTGGAGGAGCAGTTCCTTTTTATACGAAGGAACTGGCCCTTGGGTATGTTATCTTTCCATCGCTGTAAATGACTACTTTTATAGTGTAAATACCGATTCTGGTCTACTTCCTTAACAAACGTGCTGGTTACTATACTCTCATTTTCAATTTTTAGCGCTATATCCAAAAAAGTCATCTGTGTAGGGTGACAATGCCCCGTAAATTTTATCCCAAATTTATTTTGGTTAAGACTAACAATAAATGACTCCGCTGACTCTGTGCTCCCCTCCCAAACAAAAAACAAATCATCTATGAAATGGCCATAGAGGACCAGATTCGCCCCGAGACCGCCGCCCCACACATGCTGTTCCTCGAACCGCCCCATGAACAGGTTGGCGAAACTCGGAGCAAATCTGGTCCCCATGGCCGTCCCCCTCAACTGTAAATAATACCGTTTATCAAAAATAAAGTAATTGTGTTGTAATATGAATCTAATACTCTCCAAAATCAACCCTCTCAATTCCTCCCCTATGTTGGGATCTCTTGCCAAATAAAATTCTACTGCTTCGATCCCCAAATGGTGTTCAATATTTGAATAAAGTGATTCTACATCACATGTGATAAAACAATAATTAGTCTGCCATTTAATAGTTTTAATTAAATTTAAGAAAAAAGTGGTGTCTTTAATGTGTGATTTAAGTTTACTAACATAACCCTGTAAAAAACTATCTATAAAAAATGATAAATTACTTGTCAGTGAATCCACACCCGCGATGATGGGGCGCCCTGGCGGGTTCACTAACGTTTTATGCACCTTAGGCAAACAATAATATGTAGGAACCACCGGGTTCTCACAAAACAAAAAACGTTGTGTTTCCCTGGATATAGCGCCTGCATCTAATGCTTTTTTTAACAAGGTTTTTAGTTCTTCCTGGAACTGGGCGGTGGGGTTGTGGGTTAACCTGGAATACAGGCTGGCGTCACCCAGTTGTCTATTTGCCTCTGCCAAATACATGACTGTATCCATTACCACAACCCCACCGCCCTTGTCAGCTTGTTTGATAGTCAAGGAAGAATCTCCCTTCAACGTTTTTAATGCTGATCGTTCTTGTCTATTTAGATTGTCCTTCAGCGATTGTTTGTCAGATTTATAACACATCACCCTAAACTGTTCTAGAGTAGATTTGTAAAAACTCTCAATGTAAGGTCCTCTGTATGCCAACGGATAAAACTCAGACTTATTTTTAAACTTAGTGGTTTCACTCGCATCATATATTTTAATATAAGCCCGCTTAGTCGAATTGTTCATTGATTCCTCCGCCAATGATTCTAGTATATTGACCATTAATTGGTCCTCTTGATCCAATATAATCGGGATCCCTTCCTCACCTCTTTTCTTCATGTTTTTTATTGCGAAATATCGCTTCCTACTCAGGGTCCTAATGTATCTATTCAAATCAACGAATAATTCGAACAAGTTGGGCTTTTGGGCGGGGGCAAAATTTAGACCCTTTTCTAACAATCTTAACTGATCATCATTCAGTTTTTTTGAAGATAGATTAAACACCCCTTTTCCTTTTACTTCAATTTCATGTTTTTTACTTGACCTGTTCTTTCTCCCTCTCTTTCCTCTAGCTCTTGCTCTCTTTGTCTCTTCCCTGACCACCCTACTCCTTCGTACTTTTTGTATGGACGGTTTTGAAATCTGTGGCTGTCCTCCAAAAAATTATCCGTACTTTCCTTGAAGGAAGTAGAAGGGTTAAAGAGGGACACCTTATTGGATACTACCGGATCCAATGTCAGGAAAAATCTGAATAAAATGAAGATAGATAGGACAACAAGGTTTGTAACAAAATATAATACGAGTGCATATGAGATAAAAAAGATCATAAAAAAGAACTCCTCTTTTTTAAAATTGGATGAAGTATTGAATGCCAACCTAGAGCTCAGCGAACAGGTCATTTTCCGAAAATCGGACAGTTTAAAATCTGCATTAGCACCCAGTTTCTTCAATAGACCATGTGAGAAATCCGTATTATCAGGAACACAAGGGGGACAAATTGATACATGGTTACCCAAACCACCGAGTGGATTTCATAAGTGTGGTAGAATAAATTGTGTAACATGTAAACACACAGCCAAGAAAATGACACAATTCTCCTCAAATGTATCAGGTGAAAAATTCAACATAAAAAGATTTTTGAACTGTTGGTCCACATACGTTATTTATGTATTGCAGTGCGGTTGTGGAGCACAGTACGTGGGGCGTACCACCCGGGCGCTCCACGTTAGGTTTATGGAGCACCTACGACAGATAAACAAAAGAGTAGGGAATACTCACCTTTATCGTCACATATTGGAATGTGGGGAGGGGTTAAGTGAGAAGTTAAACATTATGGCTATTGAACAGGTAGCAGTAACCAATAGGGGGGGGGATAGGTTTAGGAGGCTGTGCAAAAAGGAGGCATTTTGGATTTTTAACCTCAAGACTTTGATCCCCCAGGGTCTAAACGATTCAGTCGAGCTAAATAAAATCTAACCCCCGCCTTTTTCTCGATGCGAATTATAAGAGTTGACAATGCTAAATTCCCTTGTCGTATAAACAACCCTTTATGAAGTCTAAGAACACTGTGCGCTGTATGCTTAAGAAGTACCGTTAGGGTACGCTATTTGCGTAACGATCGCTCCGCCGTAGGCGAGACGCTCAAGCGTCACGTTCGCTCACGGCCCAGTGATCACAGGACACGTTATTGGTTATGACTAGAGTAATGATTCGCTATGGCGTAGCATACGCTCGAGACCACGAGGAGGTCACTAGCGGCGCAGACGCTCACAACGCTATACCTTAATGTTTAAACCTTATACCAATGAAATACACGGAATACCTTAATGTGAGTACAGGGTGTAAGTGCAACCTTGTGTAACCTGACTAACTACAAGGCTGCTTGAGCGTCACCGACGCTCAAGTGAACACTTAATACTATAGAAAATACACAGATACTGGTTTAGGTTCCAAAGCCTATTAACTGTATTATATCTAATATATTTGAAAAAGGGGATAACAGTACAAATGATACACTACAATATAACAGAGACTTCCTAACCACAGAACTAAACAATAAATACAAAAAGACAATACTACACTGACCTAAATGCAATACAATACAATACTATCTAATACAATACAATACTAGCCTAGTCTAGGGGAGATATGAGAGAACAGAACAGGGAGAGAGAGAGAGAGAGAGAGAGAGATGAGAGAAATTGGCTCACAGAAAGACAATGATTACGGAGAGAAACTTACGCACAAAGGGTATGATCGCCTGCGCCTCGATATCCAGCTCCCGGCTATCAGCAGATAACCGTTGATGAGAGAGTGAGAGCTGGATGTGGTCGGCCTGCCTATTTATGCCCCACACACAATGCAATCTCCTGGTCCTACAATCCCATTGTCCATTGGCCGAAGGAATTCGGCCCTGCATCATAACAAAAGGTCATAGGGTGATTCATACAGGTGGGCTGCGACGATTTCCAACAGCTCAGGTGGGTGGGAAACTGGGTTTCCCGCCGCATACCTGAGTATGTGTAAATAATAGAAATGGACATAAACTTCTTATGTCCATAACTATTCGCACGAGCGATTAATACGCTCCAAACCAACACCGGAATATTACTAATTAAATACTCTTCCGATGGGTACCAAACACTGCTGTATGATTCCTGTTAGACCCTTCGTACGATGCAAAGAGGGATTCCTCAGCTCAGGGACATTCTATATTAACCAAACTTTCAGAATCTATCAAGGTGACCATGATCTACAAACTACATTAATTGTGAACATTTGTAACGAATGAGTCGCACGCTACGACTACATAAACTCTACCGTAAATACGCATACCGCGCCTGCGAGTGCACGCTATCGCGGGTATGCGCCTTCACGGGAGAGCGTACGCATGCGCAGCGCGGACCAGTGTGCGGTGCAAATATGGCAACGTGCATAGAGACATTTTTCTGACTTTGACAGTCCACCCTTTGGCAGTCAATAATAACTGCCACCTTCTAAAATATTTAAGGAGAAAAATGTAAGTCAGGGGTTAATTGATTTCCATGGTTGGGTAGGGGAGAAGAGTGGAGTAGGTGTGAAGAGGGTATGACCTAGTGAGAAAGCAGAAGCATGTGTGTATGAGTCCATGTTTGGAGGGTCATGTATCATCGTGCCGTACGTGTGGTAAATCAAGCTTCGAGGTATTGCGAAGTATACATTTGAATTCCTTCTTATCCTGTGGTACAGGTCTGTGGATGGGCTGTCAAACTCTACCGAGCTCATTTCGGCTGTGGTTGTAACAAAATGGGGATGCACATTTTAGTTGATGATACATGAATGGGGGAGGTATGTGGTTGCTGATATCTGTGCCTGTGTTCCCTATCGTCTATGTGTGTCGTTACCTGAGGGTTGTAGAGATGAAGATAAAGAACACTTACGAAAAATGCAATGATATTCTATGTCAGGGAAATGTACATCTGTTGTTGAAGTTGTGTTCGGTATCTGTTGAGAGTCGTCTTCTTTGCGCTGTTTTGCTCCTTAGGCATGAGCAACAAGCTTTGTCAGTGCCATCAGATTTACAAAAATGTTGGGCTAGCGTGAGTTTAAAAATACTAGGGAAACTGGGGATCCATGGCAAAGTTCATCAAGTGTCCATATTTAAAGTTGTCAAATCTTCTTCTTTGGTGCTTGTCTGTTGTCTGTATAGCGTCTCGTCAACTTCCTCGTCCAAGGGGGTCTTTGTATCTTGGAGAAAAGCAGAAAAACAGGTGAAAGAAACGGACCGTATAATCGCATTTTCATCACATTCTGGTTTCTATCATTGGGTCATAAATCAAATCCAGGTTAATTACAGTTTCCTCGCTCCTCAAGCTCATCACTCTTGTACTTTGTTTGCACCTCATTAAAGCCTGCCCGCATCTAAATATCAATCCAATCGATATAACAACACCCAAGATACATAGGAGAAACTTTCCAACATCCATTATGACTCCTTGAGCCCAGTCTCCTAAACCGGAGAACCAATTTCGCGGGTTCAACCATGACACCCAACCAGTCAGCTCATTACCTACAGCAGCAAGGGTGAGATTGTGTTTTCGACGAAATTCCCACTTCAATTGGAGAATATCGTCCATCTTTTGGTCTATGACCTCTACCGGGTCCTCGGTGCTATTTGTGATATACGTGCAACACTTTATGCCGTACTGTGTTGCCAATGTAACACAATATCCGCCTGTTACTGCTGTAAGATAATTAAGAACCATCCTATGCTGAACTAGTTCTGTTTTGTAGGCTTGAAGTTCTCTTCCAGTGTATCTAAACGTGTCATCATACATTTCAGTGATATTATCTAACAAATTGGCGAGTGCGGAAATGTATCTATAATTCATCACACCTCGAGCGGTGCGAGTGAAATCTAACGCTACCAGAACCTGAATCCCGGTGGATTCATGGATAAGATCAGAGGCCGGATGCTCTAACCTTTCTGACAGTTGTCTTTTAACTCGGTGCTCGTAATGAGTGTGAGTATAAGGAGCTTGGGCACCACGGTGTATGTCCTTCATTTTGTCATGTGTTACAGTCATCACTTCAGGCAATACTTTTCCAATATAACACAATCCTTCAGAGTTTGGGGCAAGCCACTTGTACGCCTTTCTCCCGCATATGAAATATGCATCATCGGGGAGAACATAAGGGACGGAGAAGGACATGACCATGTTACAAACCTTCCAGGTGAAATCTCCTGACCCTAATTCTTCCATCTGCTTAATGCACGTATCAGTTTGTACGATATGTGCACAGTATCCTGGTGATACCTCTCCAACTCTAGTAATCCTATTTCCTAAGGTATATCGATACCGGAAAGATTTTCCTCTACTGGCTATATGGCGTACGAGCTCTGTATCTGTAGGCATTCTATCTGCTCTGTGTGAAAAGGTCATGGTAAGGTTGCTCCACGACACTTCCCAATTTCCCGGTTTTCTGGGATTGGAGATGTTGAAACATAAGAGGGACCTATCCACATGGTATTGGTGGAGCTTCAAACTAGGAGGGCTGGAGATGTTAAACCTCCGATCCACCGGTCTCCCACCACTTAGCTCAAGTACCTCCCCTAACGTTAAAGGAAATGGTACTAGCCCTGATTTGCTGTGACCCTGAGGTACTTGAGAGCATACCCAACAATCTGTTTGGTTTAACACGTTACCCACTAAGGAGTGATAGTCACTCAATGGATGCCGGTCCATATGGATATTAAAACTAGATTGGCATTTCTTTATGCATCCATCTTCAACCAGATTATCACAGAGCCTACAGATACAATTTTCTTCAGCTAACAATCCATCACAATTTCTTCTATCGGATCGTTTTCTGATACTCGCCTTTGCTTGTTGGTTTGGTTGATCTTGGAAAACTACGCCTCCATCATCATAATCGGAACCCATTCCAGAACCTCTTTCGACCTCTATGGTACTCTCGCCGGAACAGACTGCTCTGGTCAACATCATGGTTAACATCAAAATCCGGATCACAGTCTCTTGGGGCAAGTCCATCTTTGAGGAGGAAATAGAGAAGAATGAGAAGGGGGAAAAAGAAATTTTAAGGGAGAGGGGCTGGGAAGTGGAGAAAAACAATAAAAGGGAGAAGGGAGTCGACAACTGCTTTCGGTCTTCAAGGCTCAGGTGCCGCCTCAGTCCTCCTGGAACAGACACTCTAGTGATACAACCTCTACCGTCTGTTCCTTATCACGGGACTTCTCTGGATCAGCAACCTTTTTGCAGTGGGATGAATGGACCCAAGTCTCTCTCTCAGCAACCTTCAATGCTGTGGTGCTAGTCAATAAGACCTGGTATGGTCCTTCCCATCTATCAATAAGACAACCTGAGCGTAGAAAATTTCGTATCATTACATAATCCCCAGGTTCAATGTCATGACAATTACTATCTGGTAAATCAGGAATCACCAACTTCAGATTATCATTTTGACTCCTCAACTGCTTACTCATGTTAATCAAGTACTTTACAGTTACTTCATTGTTACATTTCAAATCATCCTGAGGGTTAATCATGACATGCGGTTGTCGACCAAACAAGATTTCAAAAGGAGACAGATTAAGGGGGGACCTGGGAGTGGTTCTGATGCTATACAAAACAATGGGTAAAGCTTCTGGCCACGTCAATCCTGTCTCTGTCATTACTTTACTCAATTTATTTTTAATAGTGCTGTTCACTCTTTCGACCTTCGCACTCGCCTGTGGACGGTACGGAGTGTGCAGCTTACTATCAATTCCCATCAACTTACACATTCCTTGAAAGACATCACCTGTAAAATGGGTACCCCTATCACTTTCAATGATTCTAGGGATACCATATCTACATACAAATTCCTGCACAATTTTCTTAGCTGTAAACATGGCAGTATTTGTAGCTGCTGGAAATGCTTCGACCCAATTCGAGAAAACATCTATACAGACAAGTACATATTTCAAATTTCGACATGGGGGTAATTGAATGAAGTCAATTTGTATTACCTGGAAAGGGCCGCCGGCAGGTGGGATATGGGATGGTTCTGTAGGTATTGCTTTTCCAATATTCTTTCTCAGACAGGTAAGGCATGACATTGCTCTTTTACTCGCATGAGAGGAGAATCCTGGGGCGCACCAGTATGCTCTTACCAATTTGCACATCCCCTCCTTGCCTAGATGAGTCAGCCCGTGAGCTGCTTCAGCCAGACATGGAAGGTATGCCCTGGGGGCCACCGGTTTACCATGTCCATCCGTCCAGAGCCCTGAGGACTCCTGGCCATATCCCTTTGCCTTCCAGACTGCTCTTTCCTGTGTGGAACACAAATTCTGCATCTCACACAACTTCTGTGTGTTGATGGTATTAAATACCATCAGTTGTGTGGTGTCTGTCTGTATGGGGGTAGCAGCTGCAAGCTTTGCGGCTTCGTCTGCTCGGCTGTTACCAAGGGATACTGGGTCTTGGCTATATGTATGTGCTTTACATTTGATAACAGCCACTCTGTCGGGTTCCTGTATCGCTGTTAGAAGCCTTTTTATATGAGCTGCATGCGCTATCGGTGTGCCAGCTGCCGTCATGAAATTTCTGAGCCGCCATAGGGCTCCGAAATCATGGACTACCCCGAAGGCGTATCTAGAATCGGTGTAGATATTGGCTGACTTACCCTTAGCCAATTCACATGCTCTGGTTAGGGCGACCAGTTCAGCAACCTGGGCTGAGTGAGGTGGGCCTAGCGGTTCCGCTTCTATGGTGTCTTGGTCATCTACGACTGCGTATCCAGTACACAAGTCTCCCGAGTCTGACTGTCTGTGACAACTACCGTCCGTGTAGAACGTGAGTTCTGCATCTTCCAGTGGATTGTCACTGATGTCAGGCCTTGCGGTAAAATTTTGGGTCAAATATTCCATACAATCATGTGTATCTTCCTTTGCATTAAATCCTCCTTCCCCATCACTCTCACCTTCCACCCTTTGTGCCTGACCAGGCACACCTGGGAGAAATGTTGCAGGGTTTAATGCACTGCATCTCCTTATGGTGATGTTTACTGGGGCCATTAATGCCAATTCCCATCTTGTAAACCTTGCTGATGAGACGTGTCTGGTTTGGGCAGAATTCAATAAGGCAGATACCGCATGCGGTGTATGGATTGTGAGGTTGTGGCCTAGCACGACATCTTCGCTTTTTGTCACTAGCAATGCTATCGCCGCAACGCTACGCAAGCATGTGGGGAGGGATCGCGCTACCGTGTCTAGCTGAGCGCTGTAATATGCAACTGGCCTGCTGGCATCACCGTGTTTTTGTGTTAGTACACCTGCTGCGCACCCAGCACTTTCTGTTCCGTATAGTTCAAAGGGTTTCCCATAGTCTGGCATACCTAGTGCTGGTGCCTGCGTTAGGCATTGCTTGAGTCTCTCAAATGCTGTTTCAGATTCGTCTGTATGCGAAATCCGATCAGGTTTGTTTGAAGAGACCATTTCCTGCAAAGGTAGCGCCAATATGGAAAACCCTGGGATCCAATTACGGCAATACCCACACATTCCTAGAAACGTCCTGATCTGTTGCTGGGTTTGTGGCAGTGTCATGTCTCTAATGGCTTGAATTCTATCAGCGGTCAGGTGTCTCAGTCCTTGTGTTAGACAGTGTCCCAAATATTTTACCTTAGTTTGGCATAATTGTAACTTGTCTTTGGAAACCTTGTGACCTGTGTCTGAAAGATGAAACAGGAGCTGTTTCGTATCCTTCAGGGATGCCTCCAATGAATCAGAACACAGTAGTAGATCATCCACGTACTGTATCAACACTGATCCACTCTCCGGTTGGAAAGACTGTAAACAATCATGCAAAGCTTGAGAAAATATACTTGGACTATCTATGAAACCTTGGGGTAACCGAGTCCACGTGTATTGGACTCCTCTGTATGTGAATGCAAACAAATATTGGCTGTCAGGGTGCAGAGGTACCGAAAAGAATGCGGAGCAGAGGTCAATAACAGTGAAAAATTTGGCAGTGGGAGGAATTTGCATTAGGATGACAGCTGGATTAGGCACTACGGGGAACTGACTCTCAACTATTTTGTTAATCCCCCTTAGATCCTGCACTAGCCTGTAACCCCTCCCCCCACTCTTTTTAACAGGGAAGATGGGACTATTTGCTGTGCTGGACGTTCTTACTAGAATGCCCTGTTGTAGCAAGCGCTCTATTACTGGGAAAACTCCTAACTCCACCTCTGGCTTCAGAGGATACTGTGGGATTTTTGGAGCTATCCTACCATCTTTTACTTGTACAACTACTGGAGCTACGTTTGCCATTAATCCAGTGTCCTGTCCATCTTTTGTCCAAAGTGACTCTGGTATCTGAGATGTCATCTCTTCTACTTGGGATGGATTCCTATTTGTCATAATGGAATGTGACATTAATTTTGATGGGGAGTCTAACATGTCTCGTACTTCCTGAGCGTGATTCTCAGGGATGTCCAAGAATACACCTTCAGGAGTACAATAAATGACGCAACCCATTTTACATAGTAAGTCTCTTCCCAGGAGATTAGTTGGTGCCGATGCAGCCAGCAAAAAGGAATGCTTGGTATGCAAAGGCCCTATTGTAATCTCGGCTGGTTTGCTAACAGGGTAGTGCTGGACTACTCCTGTTACTCCCATGGCTGGAATTGTCCTACCAGTGGTTCTCATGCCCACTGTCGAATTTATCACTGACTTGGCCGCCCCTGTGTCTACAAGAAAGTTTAAAGTTTTACCAGCTACATTGATTGCAATTTCTGGTTCGCTTCCAAGACTAGCAATCAACTTAACTGGGTGCAGATTACAGGTATGGCCACACCCCTATTGGGTATGCTGACCTCCCTGAATCCCGTTGGCAGCAACTACTTGTGAGGGGGTTAGCTGGGAACTACCAGAGGCATGCCAACCTCTGTTCGGGGGGTATCTTTTTGTTTCCCCTGTATGTGGCTCAAAACTCCGCCTCTGTGGACCCTGCTCCCATTGTCGTGTGTTGTGTTGTTGTCTAGGGGGTTGAAAAGATCTTTGTACATTCTTTGTTCTACATTCTCGTGCAAAGTGTCCCGGTCTGTTACAAGAAAAACATGTTATTACACTTGCCTTACCCACAGGATTCGGTGGTACATACGCAGGCTGCCTTGTGGTCAGCGCCTGTATACTTACGGACATCAACTTATCACTTTGCGATTCCCTGTGCCTAGTGATGTTTCTGTCGTGATCAATAGCAGCCTCTCTCAATGTGGACACTGACAGACCTCGCCAACATGGCTGCGTGGTCTGTACCCTAGCTTTTAATGTTTCTTTCAAACCATCCATCAGTACAGATACTGCTACTTCTCGATGGTTTGGGTTGGTCTTAATGTCTTCTATACCAGTGTACTTTGCCATTTCTAATAGTGCCCGGTGAAAATATTCTGTTGCCGTTTCGGACTCCTTTTGCTTAATGGAAAATATTTTATTCCATTTAACAACGGCTGGGAAATACTCCTTTAGCTGTAAATTTATCCTTTTTACATTATCCTTGTTGTACACGTCTGTAAGCGGTACATCTTTATCCAATGCACAGTCAGCTAAAAATTGAGTTGCGTCAACATTGGAAGGTAAACAAGCTCTTAGCAGTATCTGCCAATCCTTGTTGTTGGGTTCTACAGTGTTACCTAGATCCCTGATGTATTTTTGGCTAGCAACTAAATCCTTCCTGGGGTCAGGAAATTCGGACACTATTGTTCTTAATTCCATTCTGGAAAATGGAGTGTACATGGCAATGTTCCTTATGGGAGTGGCTCCAGACACATCTGTTTTTCCATTGGGAACTGCTATTACCCTTACAGGAGCAATTCTAACAGCCTCTTCCTGTGTAGATTCTACTGCTTGTTGTGGTACAATTGTTTCAGTGTAGTGCATGGTGCCGTACTTACCCGTTGACACGACCTCACCTATCCCTCCGCTAGGGACTTTCACTAATCTCGTGGGTGTCGCTGTGCCTACTGTGGTCTCTGCTATGGTGGCTGCAAGAGAGAGAGCTGAAATTGTTGCTGAATAGTCTTCTTGATCACACTCCTGAGGAAGGTTCAAAACAGGGTACATCTTGCACGGGTTAATACTTGCATGAGTTATTTGGTTAACATCATTAACATTTACAAGGTTACTAAGAGTTTTTGTTTTATAACCCAGTGCGTTTCTCTCCGTAATCAACTTCTCTCCTGCAATGTATGGTGGAGGAGGAGCTGTGGCTATCAGCTTCCTGACTGCCCCAGATCCTGCCGCCAGAGCCAAACCTCTCTGTATCTCACCTTCCTGGTGCCATAACTGTAAATAATCATGATGCTGAATTCGTCTCTTTGTTGATTTTACGAGACATATCCTCCTCCTTAAATTTTGTAACACTTCTGGACTAAAGCTACCTATTCTTGGGAATTTGTCCCTGTCTTGTACAGTCATTCTCTCCCATTCATCACATAAAGATTCGGTGTGACTTCCATATTTTTCACACATTACATATCGTGCCGACCCAACTGGTCGGTTCACAGAATCAACCTGAACCAGGGTTGATCGCCCCCTACCTGAGCAACTGGCCCCCATAGTCTGCAGGTGTTGCTTAGTCCTCCTTGGATCTCTGTATCAAGGTTTTCAGCAAGCCTTTTCAGACAACCAAATTACTCCACAGTAGGCCGGCGGTGGCGGTTTACCGAGTACCCCACTCACTCGCCCACCTCGACCAATACGACCTGATCACACCGATATGGTGCTGGCGTACTCGATACAGGGCCCCTATGGAACCTTCAGTTTACTGGAACATATGAGGGTTACCCGCAGGACACTTACTCTTTCCAGTAAAGTTGGGGTTGTTAGATAGTTCCTGAGTGACCAGCGAACTTCCCTTCCAAAAATAAAAAATTACACAAATCACGTCAGAATGTACAAATAGCGTTTGTGACCACTTTACTCTAATGGTATTAGGTCAGATTACTAACTACTGCACACAATTACGTGTGGTCCAATCGTTCAGTACACAAGCACTACTTGTTATGTACTGAAAGATCAATGGAATCGATGTTTCCGGCCGCGATTCCTTCAGCAAGAGCTTGTATGGCCTATATGGGTTCTGCACCAACACCCCAGGCGTTGTGCCACTGGACTTTTATAGCGGACCTTTTACCTTACGACCTCCTGGTCTTGTTACCTTATGGTCCGCTATACTCTAATGCTCAAATATTATTTAACCAGGGATGCCTCCCTAGCCACCGTATATGTCACTTACACGTATGTCCCTTGACGAGTACCCGGCTTTCCTTTTGGTTCCACCTTAAAGTTGTATAAACTTATGTATACAAAACCACACTCACTCAACACATGTACACTTTGTTTCTATATCTATTTCTGCGCAGAAATTGTCTTCAGTCCAACAGTGTTACCAATTAGGAGCAGGATCTGTTAAACTAAATTTCAGATTTTTCCAAAAATAGATTTGCGTTATTTACCGCTTCGCGTTATCTACCGCTGTGCGTTACTTATCGCCTTTGCGCTAATTCTCGCTTTGCGCTAATTCACCTTTTTCGTGACTTGAGCTACGTGAGCGTAACCAGACGCTACGTTGCGTAATGTACGCTGCGTGCGTCTGCCTTTTGGATTGCGTACGCTAGTCTTTGTTAGCGACACGTGTACGCAATGCAAAGATCCACCGTAACACAATATATACTTTTATCAATGTAAATGATCCCTGATCATCTACCGCAATCCACACTGACTGCCTTATCTCCCAGGCAGATCGTGTGTTGTTCTATACTTTAACTATTACCTTTACTATGAAATAACAGCAAATCTCTTTTTAGCACTTTCTATCAACTATAAAAATTGGCAAACAGGAATAGTGATATACGAAATTGAAAAAGAAATGCAGATAAATGTATGCGTGCGTGTATACGCAAGACAGAAGAGAAATAAAACAGTTTTAAAAGACACAAGCGTTTTGTTCTTACTTCCGGTTCCCGGATTCCTTCAGCACTCTTTATCTAAGCGAAGCAGACGCTTATCCCGTCAGCACTGGGAGACAACCTCCCACCCTTTGCTGGGGGATAATGTCTGCTGATCTACCTAGTGCAGATATGAGAAGGATAGGACGAGTCCCCAATTGACAATGCTAAATTCCCTTGTCGTATAAACAACCCTTTATGAAGTCTAAGAACACTGTGCGCTGTATGCTTAAGAAGTACCGTTAGGGTACGCTATTTGCGTAACGATCGCTCCGCCGTAGGCGAGACGCTCAAGCGTCACGTTCGCTCACGGCCCAGTGATCACAGGACACGTTATTGGTTATGACTAGAGTAATGATTCGCTATGGCGTAGCATACGCTCGAGACCACGAGGAGGTCACTAGCGGCGCAGACGCTCACAACGCTATACCTTAATGTTTAAACCTTATACCAATGAAATACACGGAATACCTTAATGTGAGTACAGGGTGTAAGTGCAACCTTGTGTAACCTGACTAACTACAAGGCTGCTTGAGCGTCACCGACGCTCAAGTGAACACTTAATACTATAGAAAATACACAGATACTGGTTTAGGTTCCAAAGCCTATTAACTGTATTATATCTAATATATTTGAAAAAGGGGATAACAGTACAAATGATACACTACAATATAACAGAGACTTCCTAACCACAGAACTAAACAATAAATACAAAAAGACAATACTACACTGACCTAAATGCAATACAATACAATACTATCTAATACAATACAATACTAGCCTAGTCTAGGGGAGATATGAGAGAACAGAACAGGGAGAGAGAGAGAGAGAGAGAGAGAGAGAGAGAGAGATGAGAGAAATTGGCTCACAGAAAGACAATGATTACGGAGAGAAACTTACGCACAAAGGGTATGATCGCCTGCGCCTCGATATCCAGCTCCCGGCTATCAGCAGATAACCGTTGATGAGAGAGTGAGAGCTGGATGTGGTCGGCCTGCCTATTTATGCCCCACACACAATGCAATCTCCTGGTCCTACAATCCCATTGTCCATTGGCCGAAGGAATTCGGCCCTGCATCATAACAAAAGGTCATAGGGTGATTCATACAGGTGGGCTGCGACGATTTCCAACAGCTCAGGTGGGTGGGAAACTGGGTTTCCCGCCGCATACCTGAGTATGTGTAAATAATAGAAATGGACATAAACTTCTTATGTCCATAACTATTCGCACGAGCGATTAATACGCTCCAAACCAACACCGGAATATTACTAATTAAATACTCTTCCGATGGGTACCAAACACTGCTGTATGATTCCTGTTAGACCCTTCGTACGATGCAAAGAGGGATTCCTCAGCTCAGGGACATTCTATATTAACCAAACTTTCAGAATCTATCAAGGTGACCATGATCTACAAACTACATTAATTGTGAACATTTGTAACGAATGAGTCGCACGCTACGACTACATAAACTCTACCGTAAATACGCATACCGCGCCTGCGAGTGCACGCTATCGCGGGTATGCGCCTTCACGGGAGAGCGTACGCATGCGCAGCGCGGACCAGTGTGCGGTGCAAATATGGCAACGTGCATAGAGACATTTTTCTGACTTTGACAGTATAAAAGTATAAAATTATAAAATTATACTATTATATATATATATATACGGTAGTGCACGGTTCCTTGTGGTACCGAAAGATGGAGATGGAGACTAGGAATTTTATGTATTTTATGTGGGGACACGGGAAGGATGTGGTTAGGCAGATGTACTATAAATACTAAGTGTTTTGAAAATAGTACTCTTACCTGTGGTCTGGAGAGATATGTGTATATATACATAAAACAAATTACAATGCGTTTTTTATGAGCGTGATTTATTATGATTTTTTATTAAAATAAAAAAACATGTAAATGTGATAGAATTGAGATTGATAATTAACTGCAGCAATCATGTGAGGCACGACAACCCAATTTGGCTAAAAATGAGGCTTAGATATATAATTATTAAGATTTAAGAGTTCATGAAAGTGAGGCTTGATGTAACTTCCTGACCCAAAAACGAGGCTTGGATTGTATGGTAGGAACATCTAATTCCATATGAAAGTGAGGCTTGACAGGCAATTCCAAAATGGCCACCGGAGTCTATTTAAGAAGCAAAGCGAAAATGAGGCTTGGAACGCACGCCGGAGTGCGTATGCGCGGACAGCCGCGGGAATTACAAATCAGAGGGGCTATATAAACACAACCCGGCGAGTTCGGTCATTTCAAACTGAGGAAGCCGCTGAGAGGACCTAGAAGGCGGAGAAACGCGTTTTTGAGTGACCAGTACCCAGGATATTCACCTCCATTCACCGACTGAAACACCGTCGTGTGGTTTGATTACCAATCAGTGCACCTGCAATTTCGGCTGACTGCCAGCAGAGGGAGCCTGAGCACTGTGGATGAGTCCCCACTAAACATCTTCTCCAGATATTCTGCAACTGACGGTTAAGTACCAGCAGAGGGAGTTTTTGAATTCGGGACTGTCACAGCATAAATTCATTATCCTGGAGGTGAACCCATACTATCATTGGATGGTAACTATTCATTTAATTGCTATATGTGTGCACACATGTTCAAATTGGAACATTTAAAGAACTGAGGACCTCTTAACACACTCAGTGTTTGGAACGCTATTTATAGCCTTTTCATCTTCTAACAAGTGGACACTATGAATTATAGTTACATCAAATTCTAAGCCTCATAATTTCAGTACCGCTTAGCCATAATAATGGTTGTATATGAATTGTTTGTATCATGATATCAATTACGCATTATATAGGTTGATTGAAGGCCATTCAGGTTGTATTATTAATAAATTTTATTCATTTTTAATAAAAATTGCTAACAATTTGATATTGTCAATATTTTAATTGTATAGTTTAAACGGTCTCTTTAATCAGTGCGGACAGCGCTCTTGATTTTCTACAGGGTGTCACACCCCTGTAGTCAGTGTGTTTTCTTTTGGTCTTTGTGAGGATTGCAATTATCCTTTATTAGGAGCAGCAGTCCGCACTGTTATTTGATCTCCATCATTCTGGTAGGAACCAGCGCCTAGGGGTATACACTCCAGTCCACACACGTTGGTGTGGGGGTGGTTGTGTATACATCTAGAACGTCATTTTGGTGCCTCGATGCAGTGAGCCTGTTGCCAGCAGGTCTCACTGAAAATAAAAAACCTAAAACTAACTTTCTTCTAAGAAGCTCAGGAGAGCCCCCTAGATTGCACCCAGCTCAGCCGGGCACAAAGATCTAACTGAGGCTTGGAGGAGGGTCATAGGGGGAGGAGCCAGTGCACACCAGGTAGTCCTAAAGCTTTCTATTTGTGCCCAGTCTCCTGCGGAGCTGCTATTCCCCATGGTCCTTACGGAGTCCCCAGCATCCACTAGGACGTCAGAGAAATTTTGCCTATTTCATTGTTTTTTGCCATTAGTAGAGAAACCTACAAAAATCATCATATTTGGGGCCTAATTCAGACCTGATCACAGCAGCAACATTGTTCTCTAATGGGCAAAACCACGTGCACTGCAGGAAAAGGGCAGATATAACATGTGCAGAGTTAGATTTGGGTGGGTTATTCTGTTTCTGTGCAGGGTAAATACTGGCTGCTTTATTTTTACACTGCAATTTAGATTTCAGTTTGAACACACCCCACCCAAATCTAACTCTCTGCACATGTTACATCTGCCCCACCTGCAGTACACATGGTTTTGCCCATTAGAGAAAATTTTTGCTGCTGCGATCAGGTCTGAATTAGGCCCTTAGTGCATTGGTGAAAATGTGTACACAGGTGGTACTTTGATGGTTTTAGGGTACTTTAGTATACCACTAGAATCTCTTATAGACACAGCCCGTTCCCACCACCCAAATGGTGGGTGTATGAGAGCTGGTGCAAATTTCCATGCTGATAAGCATTGTCATGCTTTACGCATAAGTACGCATTAACACCTGTATCTTGATTTGCACAGATCTCATGCATTCTTGTGGCTCAGCAAATCATCATATATGCACTATTTTTGTGTAAATTGTGCTAACTTTGGCCCTCATTCCGAGTCGTTCGCTCGTTCTTTTTCATCGCATCGCAGTGAAAATCCGCTTAGTACGCATGCGCAATGTTCGCACTGCGACTGCGCCAAGTAATTTTGCTAAGAAGATAGGATTTTTACTCACGGCTTTTTCTTCGCTCCGGCGATCGTAGTGTGATTGACAGGAAATGGGTGTTACTGGGCGGAAACACTGCGTTTTAGGGGCATGTGGATGGAAACGCTACCGTTTCCGGAAAAAACGCAGGAGTGGCCGGAGAAACGGGGGAGTGGTTGGGCGAACGCTGGGTGTGTTTGTGACGTCAATCCAGGAACGACAAGCACTGAACTGATCGCACAGGCAGAGTAAGTGTGGAGCTACTCTAAAACTGCAAAGTAGTTTGTGATCGCAATATTGCGAATACTTCGGTCGCAATTTTAAGATGCTAAGATTCACTCCCAGTAGGCGTAGGCTTAGCGTGTGTAACTCTGCTAAATTCGCCTTGCGACCGATCAACTCGGAATGAGGGCCTTTGTGTAGGAATCTGCATCATGCCACATACATCATGTACTGCTTCACCAGAAATTAAGCAATTTCCTGAATTACTGTACTTTGTTCTATTCTAGATCTCAAGACATACATTCCTGGGAAAGCCATATTGGAACTGGTGATCTAGATGTAAGTGAAAATTGCTGAAACCATGTAGTGATTGTATGGCTTTATTTAAAACACACTGAGACCCTTTTAAAAATGTAACTGAAACGTCATAGAAAAAAATGAATTGCCATTAATGTCTGCTATGATCTGGCTAATGCATGCATATACTGCATCTTAAGAGCAATTCTCTGATGCTGAACTGATCCGCTGATCAGGGGAACCTAATAATCAGCGATTTTTCAGGGGATTGGCAAAATCCTACTTGTTAAAACTCCCCAGCTCACTGATTATGATAATTTTGTGTCGGAATCAGACAATCAAGGATTTGCACCATGTTGGATTTTGTCAATGACTTGTCTCATCGACAAAACAGAGAATTGTCCCAAATAGTTGCAGATGTACAGTATGGGCCCCTTAAGCATATACATTTTTAAACATTATTAAATTATACTTTTCTGCATCTCATTTTCTATTTACAGTATATTCTAATTTGGATTCTAAACTTGTATGTTTACAGTATAAACAGCTTGAGAGTATGTTAGAGGACATCAGCAATAATAACATAATGCCAGCCATAATACGTAAGTTTACAAGCAGTTTACTACAGATTTTGTTTCTGTGTCTTATTTGTGCTAAAATAATATGATTGATTTTTTTTTTGCACAGATCTAGGTTTATTTATCAGAGTACCCTCATTGGATAGTCTGCCACAAGTAGTAGTTAAAAAGGTAAGAGTTATTTTACTGTATATTTCAGATACCTGAAAATAAATGCTTAGATGTTTCTTTATACTGAGAAAGGCAAATGTATTTTAATTTATGATCTATACTTTCTTCAGACATTAATACATGAGTTGTATGAAACAACTGTGGTAATTTGTTATATCAGAGAGGGACAAAGATAATAATGCCTTTAACTATGATGTCCATTTTAAAACAAACAGTACCTCACACATACTGGAGTGTGACAACACTCATTTATACACACTTCCATACCTCCATATTCCATATTCAAAAGTGGGTGGGAAAGGGATGCATAACCATGCTTACTCCCAAGCACACGCCGCCATGCCCATTTGTCCCACATCCACAATTTGCGAGGCTGGGATGTATAGCATTTATGGAGCATAACATGTCAGAGGAACAGATCAAAATCCTCCATCATGGCAATGGTTGCAGATGGTCAGAAATTTTAATTTGCTGGTTGGAGGTAGTAGGTGGAGCTAGATCGTTCACTGCAGTGAGAGCAAAATAATTGTATTTAATTTGGTACAGTGAGACTAATGAGGTATAGTGTTGGATTTCTATGGTAGACACTTGTTGTATAGAAAGGTATGCAGATATTAACATTTGCCAATCCTAAATCAATTTGTGGAATGGTTTCTAATGACACCAGGGCTGGATTAAGACTTGGCGGTGCCCGGGGCACTTTAGACAGGGGGGCCTCGATGGAAGGTGGGGGATGTATATTAAATTGTGCATACCTCCCAACATGTCCCATTCCAGGAGGGACAAAATGCTCTCTACCTGGACTTCCCACTTAATATATGGTTGGTGTCACCTATGTTGAACTATTTAATTGATAAGAAAAGGTACACCAACACAGGTGATTGCAACCATAAATTAAGAAGGAAGTCCAGGTAGAGAGCATTTTGTCCCTCCTGGAATGGGTCATGGTGGGAGGTATAGATTATGTATATCAAATTTAAACCAATGGTGTATATTAGTTTTAACTAATAGTTTAATGATGCCTGGGTACTGTTTATAGCTCCATCTAATTGAAAGATAACTATCTTATAAACTTTTCTTGTAGTGGAACAAGGACAAATTAACCATAAAATACACATAGAAAAATAAAATTATTTATCTTGTCACATGCAAGAATAGCAGCAGCCTCTGTACTACTTACACGCTGGGACAGGACTCAGGAAGACACTCTGTATCTCTATCTCTAGACCCAAATGGTTTAGTTGCATAACACTTTACACAGGAGTCAGACACCCAGGCAGGGACGAGGAGAAGCTGGGATCCCTGTGTCACTTCCACCTCTCTTCACCCTTCGTTCTCTCCTCTGGTGAGAAAGCTCTGTCGGTAGCTCATGAACATGATATTCCTGTGTCTCTGCCTGCACTGCATACTGCCCTGGTCGCATTCTGGCTGCTGGTTCTGCTGCTGCTTAAGAGGGAAAGCCAGTGATGTCAGTGTGGTCTGGCTGGGGGGCTCCCTGAAAAGGGGGCCCTGCATCCTCCCCTTAATCTGGCTATGAATGACACAGTAACACTGGAGTGTCATCACATCAAAAACAGGGTTTTCAAGGACCTGCTGGAATACCATTTATGCTCAAATGCTGGACCCACTGAGCCCACCTGTCAGCATCCGGATATGGAAGCAGTTACCTACACCATTGCCTCAGCCAGGGGTTGGCAAAGGATACTAATCTTCTTTCAAGGCTCTGCACAACCTAATGAATTGCTTCTATCTCTACCTCCAGTAAACCATATCCATCTACTGTACATCTCTCACATCAGTTCAACATGCACATATGCAATTTATCTATCTATTCCTCCTACTCACTTTCACCATACTCCTCTCAATACTTTTCTCTCCAGTATCCTATTTTTCTTTTTGTCATCATTATTTTGTCCTCACAACTTACATCCTTGCTTTTCTGCACCCACTCTTTGGACTAAGCAAGCAGAAATAAAGACCACACCTAGAAAGAGTCATCAATGTTCTTTCTCATCATGGGCCTAATGCAATCCCCACTAGTTGCTTATACCCCACTTTCCACCATAAACTTCCAAACCCTCCAACCATATTCACATATTTCCATTACTCACACTTTCTATTCTTTCCGGAATGTGAGATATGTTTCCACAAAACTCACATTTTTCCCTAACACTACCTCAAACCTATTTCTGTAGTCCTTCAGCCACAAGGCCAGAGCTGGACACAAGTAAGGTGACGGAGTAACTATGCTAATCAATCCAGTTTGCACCTTCTGCGTCATACCTTCAGAGCCATTTCTCTTATCTTCCTTTGAAGTCCACACTGTCCATCTGTTGTGTCCATAACTGTACTTCTTTGTTTTGCTGTAATTTATTGTCCTCCAGGTACAGTCTCTCAATTGTTTAATAACTTTGTGGCCATTGATAATCCCATTGTTTCTACTGCCACAAAATTCCTTTGTTACTTCCTGCTTTGGTCTCTCCTAGTGGTCCCTATCTCCCTCTCAATGTACTGAACATGCTCAAATCCACACACATACAGTATGACTACTAAATGCTCTTTCTTTTAGGAAATACTTATCTAACATACAACTTCACTGTCCTGCTTCACTATGACTTCATCTTTTCTTCTTACAATGCTGCATTTTCATTGCAAAGCAAAGCTACTTCACTTCTCAAGTATCCACCTAGTCTTCTAACACTTGACACCCCTTTGCCAACATTAACTCACCTCTCTGCTCACGTGAGCAACATCCACCCTCCTCCCTAACATGCTATAACTTTACTACCAACTTCAGTGATAAAATCAATACCATGTGACAGGATATTTCCACATGTCAGATTTATCAAGCTTTGGGGAGAACTAGAGTGGAGAAGTTGCCCAAAGCTGCCAATCAGCTACTGACATTTATCTACCACACTATATGAAATGACAGAAGCGAATTGGTTGCTTTGGGCAATTTCTCCACTTTATCTCTCAACAAGGTTTGATACATTTCCCCCTAAGTCTCAACGCTCATCTCAATGACTTATTTGTATTTGACCCTATTTTCTCACACCTTCTGTGCTCCTACAGACCCACTGTATCTAGCCCGTGTTCAGCCTCCTCCATTCGGGCCCCCTCCTCTCTGCCGGCAGCGCAGAGAGAGGGTTCAGACTCTGCTGTGTATGCGCAGATGTCCGGGAATATGATGCAGTGGCCATTATCCCAGTGATTTCTCTACTGCACATGCGCAGAACTCAGTGTTTTCACACAGCGCTGCGGATGCCGGCATGGAACTCCGGAGGGGTGAGTATAAAAAAAATGGGTGCAGCATGTGCGGTAGGGGCCCCCTCTAGATTCAGGGGCCCATGTGCACCGCACACACTACACCCATTATAGAAACGCCAGTGTTACCAGGCACATGACACAGAGACAGTGGTAGGTATGCACTGCAGGTTTTGAAACAGAGGAGTAAAACGTGGAAATCAGATAACATAAGGCACAAAGGGCTGTAGACTGCTTGTGAGTAACAAACTGTAATTTGGATTATTATATGAAAATTATCATTTGGAGTCTGCTTATGTAAAATATACTGTATAAATTAAATTTCACTGAAGACTGAAAGACTCTTTTTAAATAAATCTGCCAATCTAATATGCTGATTCTCTTCCTTAGGAGTCTGTTCAGATGATTCCATAGGAGAAGCAAGTTCCAGCCAGTTGTTTCCTGGACTTCCAACAAAATCCAAAAGACAAATCCAGCAGACTTCATCCACTAAAACACATGTATAAAATCACAATTCAGCTTATAGAACACTTTTTCTGACCTGAAAAATTGAAAGAAAGATTATACAGGTAGCAAACTATTATTAATGATAGTGCAACTAATCATTATACTGATTTTCCATCTGAAAACATATTCTAGATAAAACACTTTACTGATAGTGCAACTTAAAATACACTTTTTGCTATTACAACTATAAGCGGTGGTTAGTATTGCTATACAACTGAAAGCATGCTTGCAGTCTTAGAACACACTTACTGACAGTAGAACAGATACTATTGATAGAATACTTATACAGAACTGACAACACTTATATTGACAGTATAAAAAATCCCTTATTACATATAGTACCTGTTATATGGCAATATAAATTCCCTATATGTAAGCACATGTAGGTGTATGTTTATCATTAATTCTAATTTAGCCTCAATAATTATCATTTATTATCGCTTGATATAGCTTACGTGGCCACTCTGTTTCTCGGTTTGGACCTGGCATTCTTACTGTGCATGCGTGGTCTTTGAACCGCACATGTGAAAGGGACACTGCCCAGGGAGGGATCTTTCAGATTAATCTCTCAATAAATATAAAGTGTAGCCCATGGGCCACAATGGTGTTAATTATTGGTGCTAAGATGCAGAATGTTTATTTTTTTTGGCGCATGTTGTATTTCAGAATTTAGTATACCCCATAGAAACCTATGGGGGCTGCTGTGGGATCCAATCAGGATCCCGGCGTTCGGAATACTGATGCTGGTATCCACACACAGATCAAAATGCCGACACCAGAATCCCGAACGAAGGACTACCAGGTCTCCACACAGGTAAACCGTGTGGGTGGGGGGCTGTGGGACATAAGGTTTAGGCTGCTGGGGGAGGGTAAAGGTTAGGCTGCAGTGGGGGGAGGGTAAGGGTTAGGCTGCGGGGAGGAGTTAGGTTTAAGAACCATAGGGGAGAGTTAGGTTTAGAATGCGGGGTGAGTGAGGGGGATAGGGTTAGGGTTAGGCACCACTGGGGGGGGGGGGGTTGTAGGGTTAGGCTGCGGGAAAGGAGGGATAGGGAGGTTCGGGATTAGGGCTAGTATACTTACCACCTAGGTGTCAGGATCTGTTGGGATGCCACTGTCCGTATTCTGACTGCAGGCATCCCAAGCATCGGGATCCCGATACCATCCCGCTGCTATTGCAATCAAAACAGATGGATCACAGCAGAAATCTGCTGTGTTTACCCATTTATACATTTGGGGAATACTTAATTTATATCCATCCAAAAACATATTTTATAACAAGACTGCATGGAAAATATTGTTAATAAAAATGCCCTCTATACAGCCAGTACACTTTTATCAATAGTACAAAAGCAAACTCAAAATAAAAAAACAATGCAGATCAGTGTCAGGGTCATGCGATTTGTGACGTATTGTCACACCAGCAAAGATGTCACAGCCAAGCCACTATCACAAATTGGAAATGTCCCAGTGTTGAGATATGTTTTTATTAATAATAAAACTATAGCACTTAATCATTAGTGATAGTACAGGTGAAAGCATACTTATATTAATTTAACACTTTTATTGTTACATTTTGTCTGCTCATTTCCAGCAATATATTATACATACATTTATAATACATAATAAAATTCTCAGGAGAATGCAAAGTTTGTAACCATAGAAATAATACAGCTATGTGATTTTTACTGCTCCAGTCTTAGTAGCAAGATAAAAAAAAATATATATATATACAGTAAGTAAATCAATAAAATAATAAAATGTCAAGCAAAGCCTCTTGTTTTTTTATTTCCTAATGATGTTCTGACACCATCAGGGCTAAGCCTGCAGCACCTCATTGACATCTCTAAATGTCTTTTATTCCATCAACCCCTTCTTTTCTATATATTAAACTCCTAAATTATTGTACTTTATTGTAACTGATGAAAGACTGTTTTCAGTTTTTTCTTATGTAAATGTACAGTGCTGTGTAAAGTTTTAGGCAGCTATAGAAAAAATGCTGCAAAGTAAGAATGTTTCTAAAATAGAAGTGTTAATAGTTTATTTTTATCAATTAACAAAATGCAAAGTGAATGAACAGAAGAGAAATCTAATAAAATAAGTATTTGGTGTGACCACCCTTTGCCTTCAAAACAGCATTAATTCTTCTAGGTACACTTGCACATAGTTTTTGAAGGAACTCGGCAGGGAGGTTGTGTCTAACATCTTGGAGAACTAACCACTGATCTTCTGTGGATGTAGGCTTGATTAAATTATTGTGTCTCTTCATGTAATCCCAGACAGACTCGATGATGAGATCAGGGCTCTGTGGGAGCCATATCATCACTTCCAGGACTCTTTGACCCAAATAAATGAAGCCTTAAAAAGTGATACAATGGAGATGGATAAAGACTGATAAAGTACCAGCCAACCAACTCCTAACTGTCATTTTTTCAAACACAGCCTGTAACATGGCAGTTAGGAAGCTGATTGGAAGGTATTTTTTAGCTCTTTATCCATCTCCACTTTATCACTTTTTAAGACTTAATACATTGAGCCCTTGTTCTTCTTTACGCTGAAGATAGCTCTAATGACATTAGCTGTATGTTCGGGGTCGATGTTCTGCTGCAGAATACATTTGGAGCCAAGCAGATGCCTCCATGATGAAAAAGGAACCTGCCTGTATTTCTCAGCATTGAGGACACCGTTAATCTTGACCATATTTCCAACTCCATTTGCTGGAATGCAACCCTAACCTCCACCATGCTTCACTGTTGCTGCACCTAAAGTCCATAAGATCTTATTAAGACCTTTAGGATGGCCCATAAATGCTGCTACCAAGTATTTATTCCAGCTGGTGGCTATTTTTCGTGACACCTTATTTCAATCATGTATTCAAGATAATCTGAGATATGTATTGGACACTACATTGTTAATGAAACAACTTATTTTCAATAACAAGTTCTACCTGCAGTGTGTTGGTTGTGCGATGGGGTCCAGTGTGGCTCCATTGTACGCCAACTTATTCATGTTTGAAGTGGAATATGATGTATCTTTCATGGGTGAGCAAGTCACTAAAAATATAGTGTACTAATCATGTTTTATAGATGACCTATTAATTTTTTGGAGGGGCAGAAAAGGAAGCCTTTTTTTCGGTCATTTATACACACAACCAAAATTATCATACAGTGAAGTTTACTTACTCAATTAGTAATGAGTATGTTATCTTCCCGGATGTCCAGATTACACTTAAGAATAGTCAGATTGTGACATCAATATATAGCAAATCCACTGACTGAAACAGAGTTTTCACCCTCAGGCATTAAATAGAGGGTTACCATAGTTGCAGTTTCTGCGAGCTATGAGAATCAGCCCAGATATTAAAACAACTGAGGAACAAATTCACAAGATGGAACAAAACTTTTTACAATGGGGCTACGACCCTAAACTCCTTACTGATGCACAGCTAAAGCACTCAAACAGGATAGGCAGGTGCTGTTATGCAAGTGTAGCCCCAAGAAAGTTACTGGTATTTTATCATGGGTACACAACATAGCGTGGTGAATAAACGCATCAACAGTACTTCTAGGAAATTATGGTCAATGATTAAAAGTGATTGTAACCTTAAAAATGTAATACACTAGATTGCTTCCTACTTATAGACATGGTCATAATTTAAGAGACTACCTGGTTAGAACTGACATTAGACAATGCAGTATCATCATCCCGACAAATTTTATTTTTAACAAAAAAGGATGTATCACTTGTAGTTTCCTAATACCGTGGGACACATTTTGTCACACTTAATCAGGTAAAAGTTACTCCATTAGGCACAGACTGACGTGCAATTCCAAATTCACTGTATATCAGATTATTTGCCTCTGTGGGCTATCATACATAGGAAAGACAGAACGCACCTGTAAGAAGGGTATGACGCATTGACATTTCTATAATGGGTGCAGTGTGTGCGGTGCAGAAATTAAGTTCACCTGACAGATCATGTGACACTTAGATTGCACACAGGTGGACTTAATTTTACTAATTATGTGATTTCTTCACCAGAACTTTTGAGGGGCTTCATAGCAAGGGGGGTGAATACATATGCACATGCCAATTTTTTTATTTTTATTTATAAAAATTATTTTTTATATAATTTTTTCTCATTTCACTTCACCAACTTAGACTATTTTGTGCATATCCATCACATAAATTCAGATAAAAAAATAAAAATAAATTACAGGTTATAATGTCACAAAATAGGTAAAAAGCCAAGGGGGGTGAATGATTTAGCAAGGCACTGTATATACGAGTTTTTAACATTGCATGATGTTTTTGTAACATATCTATGTTGTTTATACTAAATGTGTACATATTGATAGTGTTCATATATTACAGCTCCATGATGTGCAATTGTTAGGTATAGCCATGGTCACACATTTTGTGACTCATCTAGTATGATGACATTATAGTGTGACGCCGGCCAGAAGTGGGGTCCCGCCTCCGGTGTAGGTGTCCATGTGGTTCATAAGGTGAGAACAGGAGCGGTCCTTGGTGCGGGCAAGCAGTGCCTGCGCCCGGGGTGCTGCGGCCTGGGGGCGCGGCCGCAGTCACTCCGCAGGCACCGCCGCCTACCCGCACCCAGGCTGCAGCAGACGCCGTGGGCTGTGTGGACGTCCGCTGCATCCGGCTCCAATGACAGACACTAGAGGTCAGGATTGACTTCTAGTGTCTGTGCGGCGCTGCTATGGGAGAGACGTCATGACGTCTCTCCAATAGAGAGGAGCCACGGCAGCCAGACGGAGTAGCAGCAGCGGCAGCGTTAAGGAAGCAGGAGCGGGGCAGTGGTATTTTTTTTTTTGTGTGTGTGTGTTAACAGGGGGCAGAGCAGCAGAGGGCACAACAGGGGGCACAGCAACAGAGGGCACAACAGGGGGCACAGCAGCAGAGGGCAGAACTATGGGGGGCACAGCAACAGGGGACAACTACTGGGGGCACAGCAGCAGAGGGCACAACTATTGGGGGCACAGCGACAGGGGACACAACTACTGGGGCAAATCTACTGGGGGCACAGTAATGGGGCACAGCAACAGAGTGCACAACAACTGGGGCACAGCAGCAGAGGGCACAACAGGGGGCACAGCAGCAGTGGGCACAACTATTGGGGGCAAAGCAACAGGGGGCACAGCAGCAGAGGGCACAACAGGGGGCACAGCAGCAGAGGGCATAACTATTGGTGGCACAGCGACAGGGGACACAACTACTGGGGCAAATCTACTGGGGGCACAGCAACAGAGGGCACAACTACTGGGGCAAAGCAACAGAGGGCACAGCAGCAGAGGGCAGCAGAGGGTACAACTATTGGGGGCACAGCGACGGGGACACAACTACTGGGGGAACAGCAGCAGAGGGTACAACTATTGGGGGCACAGCAGCAGAGGGCACAACTATTGGGGACACAACTACTGGGGGCAAAGCAACAGAGGGCACAACTACTGGGACAAAGCAACAGAGGGCACAACTACTGGAAGCAAAGCAACAGGGGGCACAGCTACATGGGGCAAATCTACATGGGGCAAATCAACTGGAGGGCACAACTACTTGGGGCAAATCTGGGGGCATAACTGGGCACGCCCCTCCCCTATGAAGCCACACCCCTACTTTTTGAAATGCGCGGGGGCGCCAGTGAAAACGTTTGCACTGGGCGCCACAAGGTGTAGAACCGGCCCTGGGTGATAACTACTGTTTGTGTACTTATCCTGATGACAGTGCACAAAATAAAGCACTGAAACATTGCTGTTACTATATGCTGCCATTGTGACTGGTCTTTACAAGTATCTGGAGTGCTGCACCATTTGGGACCTGTATGTATTTAATAATCTGCGCGTTCACCCGATCATTATTGTAACACTGGGGGAGGGCTCTTACACTAAACCCCCATCGTGAAGTGCGATGCTTCTCCACACCAGGTCAAGTTCCAATGACGTCACCAACGGTGGCGCACGCTTACCGCGTTGGCTGCCCGACAGGAGGAGTAGCTTAGCAACACAGTAAACAAACTTAGTAACAGTGCATGTTAAACCTACACCATTATTACACAAGGGAACACAGCACTTGCAGGGCATTTGATCATGATATGATATTCTTGGAACCCCTTGCCCATCGCCATGGATACTTGTATACAATAAATACCATACCCCATAAAACTGGTTCCCAATTCTGTCATATGCGTGCATATTGAACATGGAGCAGCATAATTATATTATGTATACAGAATCAGCAAAGAATAAAGTCTATTACATGATCAAACTGTTGTAATATACAAACTTAGCGGAAGCACATGAAAATATATACATGCTGCGTTACAAGAGCGATCCTCACCCTATTACCAAAACACAATATATAAGGCATTGCATTGGATAATATGCAAATACTAATATGCACATTGTATTTATTTATATTGCCCTATAAATTAGCACATTATGAACTATTATCCGATTTCGAGCAAAATACTCACAAGCATGCTTACAAAAAGCAATGTAATCCATGCGTCTCATTGAGACCCTGAGGTACCAAAGTGTCCAATTCATGAATCCACTTGGACTCTTTACATAGCAAACATAATGATCTATCACCAATGAGGCAGGCACATGGTCAATAATGATATAGTGCATGGCCGACAAATTATGGGACCAATTCAACATGACTTGTAGTTGTGCGAAAAATCGCAATAATAATCAGAATAATATTTTATAGCCAGGACAGCTTTGAGAACACATGAAGGAGCTCACAACAAAATAACCCGACAAGGATCAGAATTATTCCTTAGAACACGAACAAATTGAGAAACAGGTATCCTGCCAACACCTTTGGAGGTAGAAGAGTCCCGCAAAGAACCAGCTACATGCGAGAAGCTCAAGCCCTGAGGGTATTATTATACTTTTACTAGAGGCTGTGGGCACACTGCTTTGTTTAAATCTTCAACACATGGTGCGTTTCTCATCAATATATGCACTGTTCTAAGTTTTAACCACATCAGTACATTTTTAAGCACACGCACTGATGGTATCGGCAATATTGCACTATTATTGTTCCTGTATTTGGTCTATGGCTCGTGCACCGGATCATTGAGAGAACCGGAAGATTGACGTACGGAAAAACTTGTGTTACAAGCCAGAATCCTTGGTTGCTCTGGTACGCATATAATTTACTAATTTCATGTTTTGGAGTACTTCAACACAGAAGGCGCTGGGTCCTACCGCTTGTTCTGTTTTCTTTTGGACTTTCGAACTAGAGTCTATTTTAGAGGACTCTTATAGCAGCCCTCCTAGTGGAGAAGTGTTATAAATCACAAATTATTACCTTGAATCTAATGTATTTATTGCACATATAAGTCTTGTAACTTAGGTAGTAGTGCTAATTACACTTCTCTCTCTCTCTCTCTCTCTATACTGTATATATATCTATATATATTCTTTACACACACCATCAGTGGCCACATTCAGGAATATGCAGTGGGAGCGCACATACTGCAGACACACTGAACAATTTGAATAATTTGTTGTTAAGATCCATCGAAATCGGGCAAATTGTTCAAAATATTGTCTAGTGTTTACCCCAGCTTATGTGTACTATATACAGGGTGATTCAAAAGTCGCAGTACACCCTTTTGTTTCAAAAACTGTGCAGGAAATGGGAAAACTGAATACTCCAGTAAGGAATGGGTGAGGTGGGCTATCATTTAGGGTATGTACTAAATATGGTCCCATCTTGAAATCGTCCATCTTGACTCTAAGTCAGTTTTTGCAAATGGAAAGGGGGTCTTGTAACATGTCACACAACATCAGAATTTGCTGAAAAGTTTATTGCAGCAAACAGATTTGAAATAGCAGTTATGGTTCAATAGTTACAACACTTTTTTTTTAAAGGTAACTGATGATGGCTTTGACAAAAGAGGAGAGAATTTAAGTCATTTTGATGTCTGGAGAACTAGGTTTCCGTGTCATACAGTAGCAGCAGATTTTTGGATGGTTCCATCCAGTGTGGATTCTGGTCACTCCAGTACCTGTGGTTGTGATGGTTAACTTCATCATTGACATAAAACTTTGTCTCATCACTGAACAAGATGCCTTGTGCAAAAGAGGGATCATGTTTATGTTGCTCTAAGGCCCACGTGCAAAGCTGCATTTGTCCGAGTGGATCATCCTCTGCTAGGTACTGAAGTAGCTGGATCTTGAGAGGATGCCATGAAGGTTTCGTATGATCGATGACTGGCTGATTCCACATTCTGCTGACAAACGTGTGCTGTGTTGTGGGATTTTCACGAAGGATGCATAAAACCATTGTTGAGGATCTTATCTTTATCAATCGTGTCAATCTCTGATGACACATTCTCTGACCATTTTGTAATAGCGTGACACACCCACGCGCAAGCAATAGTGGACCTGAACAGGGTCTCTTTGCAACATATAGTTTTCACCTTTCGGTTCGTCGGCCCGTTTAGTGAATCTGTGCCAGGTATAGGGAGAATTACCTTCTTTTTCACCCTAGACAGTATACTGTCTAACACAGTGGGTGACTGCCGGGAAAGAATATATTAAGCTCGTCTTATTTTAGCTATTTCCCCAGAATCCCTATCGGCTACACAGGACTCAGAGTCCGTGTTGGTAGCAGTAGTCATAACATTTGTAAATGGACTTTATGTGACCCAGAGAGAGTCATCTGCAGATGGAAGAAACAGAATGCTGACAAACATATCTTCTACATATCCAACATGCAGCCTTAGATACAGTCTTATCCCATCCCCATGCAAGCTCTTGGTGTGCCAGTAGTGTCACCACCTCACAACTCTGCGTCCCCAAATGGTTTCCTCAGTGAAGGAACTCCCTGCTTTAGATATGTCAGCCATGTGTACCACACACACCTACAGATACACTGGGACTAATAGGGAACAGACCTCTGTCAGAGGGAGACATAAAAAGGGGTTAGCCAGTTCACACCCCAGTGCAAACACACAAATCTGTGAAATATATCATAAAACAGACCTGCAGCGCTTTATAATATAACATGATACAATACAAGCACCATATACATCGCCCCCCTCCCCCCCCCCTCCTTTTTTGCACCCTGATACAAGTCAGTAGTGCAGGGAGGACCAGCGTTTCTCTGGAGGAGAAAATGGCGCTGAGTTGTGTGCTGGCTTAGTGAGGAAGAAGCCCAGCCCCCATAATGGCGCGCTTCTCCCGCTCTTAATTAAATTATTAATTTCACTGATGGGGGTAGGACAGTGTGTGTTAATGTCCCTTTTTGCCATAAACGAGTGTTTTTTCTGCCCAGGGCGCCCCCCCTATGCCCTGCACCCTGCATATGTCTAGCAGTGTATGTGTGTGCGGGCTGTGAGGAGAAAGTTCTGCATCTCATGGCGCGCTTCATCCCGCCTTTTTCCAACTTTTATACTGGCGGGGGTTAGGACAGTGCCTTGGCACTTATGTCCCCTCTTGCCAGTGTATTCTGAGGATTTATATGCTGCCCAGGACGCCCCCCCGCGCCCTGCCCCTGTAGCGCTGCTGTGTGTGGGAGCATGGCACGCTGCAGAGGGGTGACAGCTGTCTCTGGGAATGAACCTCTAGACGTACCTAGTTTCCCAAACCCTCAGGAGCTAATGGTGTCCTGTAGCCAAAGAAGCAGAGCCTTTAAACTCACTAGAAGTAGCTCTGACTTCTCTCCCCTAAGTCCCACGAAGCAGAGAGACTGTTGCCAGCAGCCCCCCTGAAAATAAAATACCTAACAAAGGCTTTTCAGAGAAACTCAGTAGAGCTCCTCAGAGTGCATCCAGTCTGCCTGGGCACAATTCTAAACTGGAGTCTGGAGCAGGGGCATAGAGGGAGGAGCCAGGTCACAACCTTTGAAAGTCTTAAAGTGCACAGGTCTCCTGCGGATCCCGTCTATACCCCTTGGTTCTTGATGTGACCCCAGCATCCTCCAGGACGTATGAGAAAACAGACTTAGATTCAGGATAGCGCCCATGTTCGGTACATACCCTAAAAGATAGTCCACCTCACCCATACCTTACTGGAGTATCAGTTTTCCCATTTCCTGCACGGTTTATGAAACAAAAGGGTGTACTACGACTTTTGAATCACCCTGTAGATTTCAAGAGAAGTCTGGAGAGGAGATTCCACTATTGGCTGATATAGGTCGTTGGGCTGGACACTTTGTGTTATTAGGAGAAATGATGCGATTCTCACAAAATTATGTCATATTAAGCCTGCCCCCTTCCCATGGACCAACAATTCCCAGCTTTAGCCTTCTAAACTTGCCCACTTCACAAGGAAGTGGGAGGACCACCCATTTTTCTAGGGGGCCCAGGGAATCCCGGAGAGTAGGTATGATATATTCGCATATACAACACACTCTCTACTCAATTTATTTATTGTTAATTAATTTGTTCTATGTTACCCTTATTTAGCTAAACTTTCACACATATAATTGTTGCATAAGGTCTGATTCTTTAACAAGTTCAGAGAGGCCTATGGGGGGGGGGGTTATTCATTTAGCTCTGATAATTTCGGAACTACTGAATTTGCTCCATGCATATTCAATTGCGGGACGTTTTTCGCCTGTTTTTAAGGCATTTTCACCAATGTCTTAAATTTGCGCTGGCTCAGGTGTGAAAACACGTGGTGTCACGATCTATCTTTTTTGCTCCTGGCGAAGGAAGATATAACCTTACAGATGTGTCCTCTTACAACACTGCTCCATGCACTACAAGTCGCGTTACACAACGCATGAGAGACATGTGACTTGGTAGCGCTGAGCATCGTTTTTTTCATGTTTTGCCACGAAAATATGTGCCTTAGACGCAATGTCATGTAATAGGACGTAAAAGCAGCTTCTGCTGATCAAAATGATAAGCAGCTGATTAAAATGTGCGGATTAAAATTATATGTGTCTAATAGCGGCTCTATCTGCATCCGAAATGAAACGGTACAGTGTTTTCCAGGAAAACACTGTAGCATAGCATTTTGTATGCAAATACAGTAGCGTAGTCCTTTTGCATTACATTGCATCTAAGACGCATTTTCATGGCAAAAGATGCAAAAAAAATAGGATTTTGGTACTTACCAGGTTAATCCTTTTCTTTGAATCCATAGGGGGCACTGGAGTACTCTTGGGATATGGACGGTGTTAGCAAGGACTGGGCACTGAATATTCAAATTTCAGTAACTCTCCTCCCCTCCATACTCCAGAATACCAGTGTTTTTTCCTGAGGCGAACAGGATAGAGAGGATGAACAATGGAGAATTACCTATAATATTATAACATAACGGACAACAATAAAGTTGACACATAACGTAACTGACAACTAACCAGTTGACACCATTACTGATAAATCGGTGAGAATGTGTTACCATAAGATCCCCTGAACTTACCACAACCAGGTAAAACTGCTCTGGGTGGGCGTCCAGTGCCCCCTATGGATTCAAAGAAAAGGATTTACCTGGTAAGTACCAAAATCCTATTTTCTTTTTCATCCACTAGGGGTCACTGGAGTACTCTTGGGACGTACCAAAGCTTCCCTCGTGGGCGGGAGAGCTGTTTGGCACCTGTAACACTAGGCGGCCAAAGCTAGATGCTGATGCCGCAAACATATTAACTTGTAAAAGCGCACAAACGTGTGCACTGATGACTATGTAGCCGCACGGCAATTCTGCGTCGTAGACACCCCACGACCAGCTGCCCCTGAAGTTTCCACAGAACGTGTGGAAAGAGCTGTTACTGATGTAGGCGGCTGTAACCTAGCATGAAGAAAAGCCTGACGTATGGTCAGTATAATCCATCTGGATAATGTCTGCTTAGAAGCTGGCCAACCCATTTTGGCAGCATCATAGAGAACAAACAACGTATCCGTCTTACAAACTGTAGACGTTCGGGACACATAAACGCGTAATGCGCGTACCACATCCAAAGTTCCAGACTGTCCTGTTAACACAGGAACTACTATTGGTTGATTGATGTGAACATATGACACTACCTTTTGCCAGAAAGCGGGATTCGTACGAAGCTCCGCTCTGTCATCATGAAACATTACAAACAGTGGCTTGCATTCCAATGCACAAAAATCTGAAACACGCCTTGCCGAAGCTAAGGCTAGGAGAAAAAATCGTTTTCCAAGTGAGAAACTTAACATCCACTTAATGTAAGGGTTCAAAGTATGAAGCTGTACAAAATATAAAACCAGATTCAAGTCCCATGGCGCTGTAGGTGGAATGAATGGAGGCTGTACTCTGAGAACACCTTGCAGAAAAGGTGTGTGAGACGGCAATAGAGCCAATATTCTTTGAAAGTAAATTGACAAAGCAGATACCTGCACCTTTAGTGTAGATAAACGCAGTCCTCCATCTAACCCCGTTTCCAAAAGACGGGATAACTTGAAAGATGATGTCGGAAACTTCCGAACTTCACACCAACCTATATAGGCACGCCAAATCCTGTAATAATGAGCTGTCGTACCTGGATTTCTAGCACGTAACATGGTTGTTATAACCGATAGTGGAATGCCCTCTCTTCTTAAGAGGGCGGTCTCAACAGCCACCCCTTCAAACGCATCCGCGCTAAATCGGGGTAAAGGAATGGACCCTGTCGTAACAGGTCCGGACGTAACGGAAGCGGCCAAGGATCGCCTGCGAGTAAGCAACAGAGAGAGAGCAGCAGAAACGGTGGAAACAGATACCCGAGGCTGTACGGCCACGCAATCGTGAGAGCATCCACTGCCACTGCCTTTGGATCTCGCGTTCTGGACACATACTGGCTTTTGGTGATTGTGACGAGATGTCATCAGGTCCACTTGAGGGTAACCCCACCTCTGGACCAACATGTGAAACACTTCTGGATTTAATGGCCATTCTCCTGGATGAAAATCCCGATGGCTGAGATCATCCGCCTCCCAGTTGTCCATTCTCGTAATGAACACTACCGCCAATATCACTTGGTGATGTTCGGCCCAATTGAGGATTCGAGCTACTTCCCGCATTGCCATGCGGCTTCTCTTTCCCCTTTGTTTATTGACGTACGCGACCGCCGTTGTGTTTTCTGACTGCACTTGGACCGTCGGAGACCGAAGCAAGTGCACTACTTGTCGTAGCACATTGTAAATTGGTCAGAGTTCTAGGACATTTATAGACAGCAATCTGTCGTGATCCTCCCAGAGACTCTGGAGCTGACAATTTTGAACTACAGCTCTCCAACCTCTGAGACTCGCATCTGTGATTAGCACTATCCAATTCCAGACGCCTAACCGAGTTCCTGCGGTTAGATTGTGTACTTGGAGCCACCAGAGTACAGAAACTCTGGCCCGTGGAGACAACCTCACCCTCTAGTGAAACTGCAGATGAGAGGCCGACCACTGTGCGAGCACATGCAGTTGAAAAGGAAGTGAGTGAAATCTTCCGAACAAAAGCGCTTTGAAAGCCGCCACTATTGTGCCTAACAGGCGAATGCACAAGCATACCGAGGCTTGAGCACTAATCGTACCAGATAACGAATAGTCTGTACTTTCTGTTCTGGTAGACAAATTCCTCGATCTACCATATCGAGAATCCTTCCTAGGAAATGAAGTCGTTGAGACGGAATCCGATGTGAATTCTTGAACATGACAAACCAACCGTGCTGAACCAGCACATTGTACTTTAGCATCGCATGTTGAAGGCGCATTTGGTTGAGACGGAGCTTTGATGAGCAAATCATCTAAGTACGGAACTATTATCACATACAGGAATATGAGATGAGCCATCAAAACATACATCACTTTGGTGAATACCCTAAGCTCTGACGAGAGGGCAAACGGAAGAGTCTGAAACTGATAATGGATCTGCCGCATTGCAAACGCAAGAACCTCTGAAGAGGTGGCCAAATCGGAATGTGTAAGTACGCATCCTCGAGATCCAGCGCAATCATGAATTCCTGTCAGGCCAATATTGCATACTTACTACAGATTCAAGATTCCATCTGACTCCAGCAGAGAGTGAATAGCAATTTACCGAACCGTCCTCTTCCTACACAGGCAGTCCTGTGGTTGAAAAACCGCAGAGGCGGTAGACTGCTTTTAACACTAAATTGCGGATCCACCCATCTGTGGATATCTGCAACCATGCTAAATGAAACGTCTGAAGGCGTGCTCCCACAACTGGAGCACAGAGATGGGCTGGGAGCCCGTCATGCCACTGGCTTGCCGGTGCTGGCGTTGGTTTGTTGAAAACCACGTTCTCGACCTCGCCTACCAGGCGTGGCTGTTTGTCTACCACGGCCTCGAAAGGGCTGAGGTCTAAAGGATTTGAACGCTGGTCCAGAGTATCCCGTGAAAAATACCTTTGTCCAAATCAGGACAAAACAACCTTTGCATAATGTAATGCTTCTATTCTTCTCTCGACCTTTGCCTCCGCCTGCTAAGGACGCAGCCAGATCGCTTGTCGTGCCACGAGTGACGCTGAAAGGCGAGAACTGACTAGGCAGACGTCCGTAGAAGCTGTACATAGATAATCAGCAGCTTCGCAGATTTGATCAGCGAGAAGCATAAGGTGGACGTTTTGTAGGGCGGACCCGAGTCCTGTTATCCAGACAAGCAACGCCGTAGTTACCCAAATGCCAACCAAACAGGGTCGAAGCAACATCCCTGCTGCTGTATACAGCGACTCTAGCATAGCTCCCATGGAGATGTCTCTGACTTTAGAAACGGGTAACTAGACCGAAATCGGCGAGGTTTCGAAACCTGTGTATCAGGATCCTATTAACATCTTATTTAGAGATTCCACGCTGGAGATCTGTGGCCTTAGTAAAGACCACCTTATAAATTGTCAGAGCCTCTTCAGTCCCTGTAAACTTCAGAGTCTGACGCACCCACACTATCTGACTGCTGGTCTATTCACCCTTCTCACAGTCATCTTGCGCAGTTAGGCCTGGCATAGAATCGTCAGGATTGCAACATAGCAGAAACTGGGAATTTATAAGGCAAATGAAAAATAAGAATTTACTTACCGATAATTATATTTCTCGTAGTCCGTAGTGGATGCTGGGACTCCGTAAGGACCATGGGGAATAGCGGCTCCGAGAAATAGAATTATCGGTAAGTAAATTCTTATTTTCTCTGACGTCCTAGTGGATGCTGGGACTCCGTAAGGACCATGGGGATTATACCAAAGCTCCCAAACGGGCGGGAGAGTGCGGATGACTCTGCAGCACCGAATGAGAAAACTCAAGGTCCTCCTTAGCCAGGGTATCAAATTTGTAGAATTTTACAAAATGTGTTCTCCCCTGACATCGTAGCTGCTCGGCAGAGTTGTAATGCCGAAACCCCTCGGGCAGCCACCCAAGATGAGCCCACCTTCCTTGTGGAGTGGGCATTTACAGATTTCGGCTGTGGCAGGCCTGCCACAGAATGCGCAAGCTGAATTGTGCTACAAATCCAACGAGCAATCGTCTGCTTAGACGCAGGAGCACCCAGCTTGTTGGGTGCATACAGTATAAACAGCGAGTCAGACTTCCTGACTCCAGCCGTCCTTGAAATATATATTTTTAGGGCTCTGACAACATCTAACAACTTGGAGTCCTCCAAGTCGCTAGTAGTAGCAGGCACCACAATAGGTTGGTTCAGGTGAAACCCTGACACCACCTTAGGGAGAAACTGAGGACGAGTCCGCAGTTCTGCCCTGTCCGAATGGAAAATCAGATATGGGCTTTTGTAAGATAAAGCCGCCAACTCTGACACTCTCCTGGCCGAAGCCAGGGCCAGTAGCATGGTCACTTTCCATGTGAGATACTTCAAATCCACAGATTTGAGCGGTTCAAACCAATGGGATTTGAGGAATTCCAAAACTACATTGAGATCCCACGGTGCCACTGGAGGCACAATCGGGGGCTGTATATGTAGTACTCCTTTGACAAACGTCTGGACTTCAGGCACTGAAGCCAATTCTTTCTGGAAGAAAATCGACAAGGCCGAAATTTGAACCTTAATGGACCCCAATTTGAGGCCCATAGACAATCCTGTTTGCAGGAAATGCAGGAATCGACCCAGTTGAAATTCCTCCGTCGGGGCCCTCCTGGCCTCACACCACGCAACATATTTTCTCCAAATGCGGTGATAATGCTGTGCGGTCACCTCCTTTCTGGCTTTAATCAGAGTAGGAATGACTTCCTCCGGAATGCCTCTTTCCTTCAGGATCCGGCGTTCAACCGCCATGCCGTCAAATGCAGCCGCGGTAAGTCTTGGAATAGACAGGGTCCCTGCTGAAGCAGGTCCCTTCTTAGAGGTAGAGGCCACGGATCCTCCGTGAGCATCTCTTGCAGTTCCGGGTACCAAGTCCTTCTTGGCCAATCCGGAGCCACGAGTATCGTTCTCACTCCCCTTCGCCTAATAATTCTCAGTACCTTGGGTATGAGAGGCAGAGGGGGGAACACATACACCGACTGGTACACCCAAGGTGTTACCAGAGCGTCCACAGCTATTGCCTGAGGGTCTCTTGACCTGGCGCAATACCTGTCCAGTTTTTTGTTGAGGCGGGACGCCATCATGTCCACCTTTGGTTTTTCCCAACGGTTCACAATCATGTGGAAGACTTCTGGATGAAGTCCCCACTCTCCAGGGTGGAGGTCGTGTCTGCTGAGGAAGTCTGCTTCCCAGTTGTCCACTCCCAGAATGAACACTGCTGACAGTGCTATCACATGATTTTCCGCCCAGCGAAGAATCCTTGCAGCTTCTGCCATTGCCCTCCTGCTTCTTGTGCCGCCCTGTCTGTTTACGTGGGCGACTGCCGTGATGTTGTCCGACTGGATCAACACCGGCTGACCCTGAAGCAGAGGTCTTGCCAGGCTTAGAGCATTGTAAATTGCCCTTAGCTCCAGGATATTTATGTGAAGTGACGTCTCCAGGCTTGACCACACGCCCTGGAAGTTTTTTCCCTGTGTGACTGCTCCCCAGCCTCTCAGGCTGGCATCGGTGGTCACCAGGACCCAGTCCTGAATGCCGAATCTGCGGCCCTCTAAAAGATGAGCACTCTGCAACCACCACAGAAGAGACACCCTTGTCCTTGGAGACAGGGCTATCCGCTGATGCATCTGAAGATGCGATCCGGACCATTTGTCCAGCAGATCCCACTGAAAGGTTCTTGCGTGGAATCTGCCGAATGGAAACGCTTCGTAAGAAGCCACCATTTTTCCCAGGACTCTTGTGCATTGATGCACTGACACCTTTCCTGGTTTTAGGAGATTCCTGAGTAGCTCGGATAACTCCCTGGCTTTTTCCTCCGGAAGAAACGCCTTTTTCTGAACTGTGTCCAGAATCATCCCTAGGAACAGCAGTCGTGTCGTCGGGATCAGCTGGGATTTTGGAATATTTAGAATCCACCCGTGCTGTTGTAGCACTGCTTGGGATAGTGCTACTGCGACCTCTAACTGTTCTCTGGACCTTGCCCTTATCAGGAGATCGTCCAAGTAAGGGATAATTAATACGCCTTTTCTTCGAAGAAGAATCATAATTTCGGCCATTACCTTGGTAAAGACCCGGGGTGCCGTGGACAATCCAAACGGCAGCGTCTCAAACTGATAGTGACAGTTCTGTACCACGAACCTGAGGTACCCTTGGTGTGAAGGGCAATTTGGGACATGGAGGTAAGCATCCTTGATGTCCAAGGACACCATAAAGTCCCCTTCTTCCAGATTCGCTATCACTGCTCTGAGTGATTCCATCTTGAACTTGAACCTTTGTATGTAAGTGTTCAAGGACTTCAGATTTAGAATAGGTCTCACCGAACCGTCCGGCTTCGGCACCACAAACAGCGTGGAATAGTACCCCTTTCCTTGTTGTAGGAGGGGTACCTTGACTATTACTTGCTGGGAATACAGCTTGTGAATGGCTTCCAACACCGTCGCCCTGTCGGAGGGAGACGTTGGTAAAGCAGACTTCAGGAATCTGCGAGGAGGAGACGTCTCGAATTCCAATCTGTACCCCTGCGCTACTACCTGCAGGATCCAGGGGTCGACTTGCGAGTGAGCCCACTGCGCGCTGAAATTCTTGAGACGACCCCCCACCGGACCTGAGTCCACTTGTAAGGCCCCAGCGTCATGCTGAGGACTTTGCAGAAGCTGGGGGAGGGCTTCTGTTCCTGGGAAGGAGCTGCCTGCTGCAGTCTCTTACCCTTTCCTTTGCCTTGTGGCAGATATGAATGGCCTTTTGCCCGCTTGTTCTTATGGGAACGAAAGGACTGAGGCTGAAAAGACGGTGTCTTTTTCTGTTGGGAGGTGACCTGAGGTAAAAAGGTGGATTTTCCGGCTGTTGCCGTGGCCACCAAGTCCGATAGACCGACCCCAAATAACTCCTCCTCTTTATACGGCAAAACTTCCATATGCCGCTTGGAATCTGCATCACCTGACTATTGTCGCGTCCATAAACTTCTTCTGGCAGAAATGGACAGCGCACTTACCCTTGATGCCAGAGTGCAAATATCTCTCTGTGCATCTCGCATATAAAGAAATGCATCCTTTAAATGCTCTATAGTCAATAAAATATTGTTCCTATCCAGAGTATCAATATTTTCAGTCAGTGATTCCGACCAAGCCACCCCAGCACTGCACATCCAGGCTGATGCGATAGCTGGTCGCAGTATAACACCAGTATGTGTGTATATACTTTTTAGGGTATTTTCCAGCCTCCTATCAGCTGGATCTTTGAGGGCGGCCGTGTCAGGAGACGGTAACGCCACTTGTTTTGATAAGCGTGTGAGCGCCTTATCTACCCTAGGGGGTGTTTCCCAGCGCGCCCTAACCTCTGGCGGGAAAGGGTATAATGCCAATAACTTTTTTGAAATTAGCAATTTTTTATCGGGGGTAACCCACGCTTCATCACACACTTCATTCAATTGATCTGATTCAGGAAAAACTACAGGTAGTTTTTTCACACCCCACATAATACCCCTTTTTGTGGTACTTGCAGTATCAGAAATATGTAAAGCCTCCTTCATTGCCGTGATCATGTAACGTGTGGCCCTACTGGAAAATACGTTTGTTTCTTCACCGTCGACACTGGAGTCAGTGTCCGTGTCTGTGTCGACCGACTGGGGTAATGGGCGCTTTACAGCCCCTGACGGTGTTTGAGACGCCTGGACAGGTACTAATTGGTTTGCCGGCCGTCTCATGTCGTCAACCGACCTTTGCAGCGTGTTGACACTATCACGTAATTCCATAAATAAAGCCATCCATTCCGGTGTCGACTCCCTAGGGGGTGACATCACCATTACAGGCAATTGCTCCGCCTCCACACCAACATCGTCCTCATACATGTCGACACACGTGTACCGACACACAGCACACACACAGGGAATGCTCTGATAGAAGACAGGACCCCACTAACCCTTTGGGGAGACAGAGGGAGAGTTTGCCAGCACACACCAAAGCGCTATAATTATACAGGGACAACCTTATAATAAGTGTTTTCCCTTATAGCAGCTTAAATATCATAAATATCGCCAAAAAGTGCCCCTCCTCTCTGATTTTACCCTGTTTCTGTAGTGCAGTGCAGGGGAGAGCCAGGGAGCCTTCCTACCAGAGGAGCTGTGTGGGAAAAATGGCGCTGTGTGCTGAGGAGATAGGCCCCGCCCCCTTCTCGGCTGGCTCTTCTCCCGTTTTTTCTGGAATCCTGGCAGGGGTTAAATACATCCATATAGCCCAGGGGCTATATGTGATGTATTTTTAGCCAGTAAAGGTAATTACATTGCTGCCCAGGGCGCCCCCCCCCCACAGCGCCCTGCACCCTCAGTGACCGCAGTGTGAAGTGTGCTGAGAGCAATGGCGCACAGCTGCAGTGCTGTGCGCTACCTTAAAGAAGACAGGGATGTCTTCTGCCGCCGATTTCTGGACCTCTTCTCTCTTCAGCATCTGTAAGGGGGCCGGCGGCGCGGCTCCGGACTCCACGGCTGGGCCTGTGTTCGATCCCTCTGGAGCTAATGGTGTCCAGTAGCCTAAGAAGCCCAATCCACTCTGCACGCAGGTGAGTTCGCTTCTTCTCCCCTTAGTCCCACGTTGCAGTGAGCCTGTTGCCAGCAGGTCTCACTGAAAATAAAAAACCTAACAAAACTTTTACTCTAAGCAGCTCTTTAGGAGAGCCACCTAGATTGCACCCTTCTCGGCCGGGCACAAAAATCTAACTGAGGCTTGGAGGAGGGTCATAGGGGGAGGAGCCAGTGCACACCACCTAGTGGTCAAAGCTTTTACTTTTTGTGCCCTGTCTCCTGCGGAGCCGCTCTTCCCCATGGTCCTTACGGAGTCCCAGCATCCACTTAGGACGTCAGAGAAACGATCTTTGCAAAATAGGAGATGAAATGGGAGTTTAATATATATTGTGCATGTGGTAGAACTCACCGGGAACCCACTGGTACAGACAATGCAGTGAAACAACTTTTCCGTCTTTGCTGGTGACTGACATATTATGTAACCAGACAAATAAATAGACAAAGACAGACCAATTTCTTTATGGTCAAAGTGCAGTGCACGTGGCCAGACCATAAGAAACCTGATCCAAAAATTCCTACCAACACCCCTGCGCCATCCGGTGGAGCAGTGTTGTAGGATAGGAACGTTCTGGAAAAGAAACAGAAAGTATGATTAAAATAGCCTCCAGCCATGTGCTTATAGTCAAAGAACATATAGCATATTTTGTTACATGACCATATATACATACATACAGTATTTTATATACATTTCCTATTGTATAACATTGTCTATGGTATAACAAGTGCTACACGAATGCATATATAACACAATGCAGCCCTTCTTTAGCATAGGCTGTCTATTGCTGCTGCTGTGGCATAATCTCTCCTCCCGTCAGCTGCGCTACAAGTAATAGGGACAGGGAAACTCCTGACTGCCCAGCATGAGCCCACTAGTTACTAGAGGGCTGTTTTTCAGGGACAGACCGCGGCAGTATCTGAGTTATAAGAGGCGCCGGCATCCCCCACCCCCCGCTACTATTAGTGTGTGCAGGGAGCGCTGGCAGTGCTGAGCTGCCGGCCGTTATTGAGACAGACCGCGGCAGCAGTGAACGCTGTCCGCGGTCTGAGGGAGCAGTTACCTTCCCCTAAGCAACGGAGCCTCTGGCCGTTACAGGGACAGACCGCGGCAGCACTGAACGCTGTCAGCGGTCTGATTGCATTACAGGCAGGGAGCGCTGAGAACGGCGCTTGCAGCGGCCGTCCAGCACGTCCCTCTGAGCGGCGCCGGGACTAGGGGAGCTGATAACAGCGGTGGCGGGGACGGAGCAGCGGCTCGGGCGACGCACATAGCAGTACCCCCACACGGCGGGGCGGCAGCGTGAGCTGACCGCCCCTGTCATAAATACCTGGGTTCCTGTGCTCTGACGGGGCTTCTACAGCAAGCTCCGTTCTGCATTCTCAGCTGAAGGTAGCTGATGTACTTGGACTCTGACGGGGCTTCTTCCAGCAAGCGCCGTCCAGTCCTTTCTGCAGTCTCAGCTGTTGTTAGCTGAGCTGCTTGTGGCTGTGAGGGGGCTCCTTTGTGAGGCCCGACACGCCAAGAGCTGCACGCATCAGCTTCTATAATCCCGTACCCAGAGCTTTTGTGTAAGCTTGGAAGGGATTGTAATGTATAAAACAGAAAAACAAAAATGTTTAAAAGTAAAAAATGTATGTCCCGCTCTAGAGGTCCACACTTGTGCTTCCTGTCCATGTGAGCACCGAAAAAACACTGGTATTCTGGGAGTATGGAGGGGAGGAGAGTTACTGAAATCTGAATATTCAGTGCCCAGTCCTTGCTAACACAGTCCATATCCCAAGAGTACTCCAGTGACCCCTAGTGGATGAAAAAGAAATACGCTTGGCGCGACCAAGTCCCACCACGGCATGGCGCGCCTTGAAGGGCTGTTTAGCATGACTGCAGCAAGGTTGTAAGAGGACACATCTGTATTGCAATTTTTTTTGTTCTCTTGCAAAAATACTTTGTTTGCAGTGCAAAATAACCAGTGGCCACTTCATAAACTCATGCAGATCCTGACAATCCTTTCTTCATGTATAACCAGTCAGTAGTTATTTCTTGCTTGCAATCACATTTATGAGTATATAATCAACACAAGGCTTGTACACACTACACACAGAGCTCAGCAGTCACTTTCCAGGGAAACATCCAGGAAATATTAGTTAGGACTTTTGAACACCAGATCATTGTACTCAGATTGAGCAGTATGTACAGGTCAGATGGGACACGTAAAGCTGATAAAAATGACATGCATAGTAAAACCATGTCTTAATCACAAACATATACACAGCCATAAAGGGGTTAATAAAATATAAGACAAGGGAAACGCTGTATACCAGTTGACAAGATAGACTGAAGGGTTCACAAAACACATAGCCGTACCACTGAAAACTGGGCCAAACAGGAAGGTGCTGCAGGATTACAGCAAGATTTATAGTACAATGTTTAGCTCTTAGCCAGTTTGCTGGAATTTCTCTAATCTCGATACTCACGACATAATACAGTCCAAATTTAAAGATATCTAGACTTAAGCTCAGGTGCCTTTATTAGTGCCATCATCAATATGATGTAAATATATTTGATCAAGCATGGATATCCATAAAACCTGGACTGTTAGGGCACACAGAGGACCAAGTCTGAGAAACCCTGCTCTAATACAATAAACCGTGATTTAATACATACAACCCGTACCAGGATGAATAAACTTCACTGATCTGACATTGTCCTATATTAAACTTTGTTTTACACGTTTCATGGGAACGCTGCTTCAGACAGTATATGCTGCTTTTTCTCAGACAATCCCAATGCTGGAATCAATTTAGCCTTGCAGAGTGACAGCGTTTAGTGTGTTCTGTGCTGTTTTTTTTTTTTAGCGGAATGACTCTGCTACAAATGCCCAGCACAGAAATATGGTGGACTTTGGCACTCTCCAAGGGTAGAAAAAAACCTACGCATAAACTGTCTGAAGAAGTGGGTTGCAGTCCCATGAAACACGTAACAAAGTTTATGCAGTTTATCAAGACATGTTAGTATTGATGCCATACTACGTACCTTCAATTAACTATTTAGCAGAAATGGCACTAACTATTAAAGTGAGGGAACCTGCAGAACGGAGATTACTTGTAATTAGTAGTGATGCATTGGAATCCATGTTCTAATATTTACGACAAACAACACTTTTAAAATAGTTTATGTCAATAAATAATAATAATAATAATAATAATATAATATTTAATTATACTATAACATGTTATGGGCAACTTCTCCACTCTTTAATAGGTTTGATAAATTTGCCCCATAATCCTGGATTTGGTGCATCCGTACCATTCTGATGACAGTGCTGTTGATACAGTTAGTGAAATGAGATTTTAGATGGTGAAGTTTTCTTATAAAGTAGTCACTTGAATGTATGTTTTATTTAACAGATTTCTATACATTTATCTTGCAAAACATTTTGTTAAAACGGCTAAATGAGATCAGCTCCAATTGTATTCTACTAGGTGGAGAGGTCCTAGAGTTCGGAATATGAAGATGATGATTGAAGGTTAGCAAGTCCAACAAGTCTTCCCCTCAAGCTTTGTGAGCTAGAAGCGGTTATCTAAAACAGAAAATAAAAAGTAGATGTGATACTGGCAAGGAATCTGTGCAACTGCAGTAATTTTACCTATGATGTGTGACAAATATGCCAACCAAAAACCATACAATGCAATGCAATGCAAATGTTAGCGATAAAACATTCAATTATTCCATACTGTATACTTCAAATAAGTAATTTGCTGGGAAAGATGAAAACAAGTGAAGAATACATATAATGGTACCAAATAACTTAAAATAAGGACATTGCATTTCACCTCTTTTTCTTTGCAACGTTTCAGGGTGAAAGGATATACAGTAATTGGTCAAGAGCAGTTTTAAAATTACTGCACAGCCTGGTCTAGGATTTAACAAAACAACTTCAGGACATTGATTGTTTTCTATTTTAGTCATTGTATTTAGTCATTTAAGGCCCATATAGACGGGCCGATGCAGGAGAGATGTGTGCTGAGTGAACCGCTCAGCACACATCTCTCCCGCCGCTCAGCACAGCGCGATCTGTTCTGAGCGTGCGGGGGGAGACAGGGGCGCCGCTCATTTCACCCAGCAGGCGAAGTGAGTGACCTGCTAGATTAGCCTGCACGACAGGCCAATCTAGCACCAGCGATAGCGATGCGTGGAGCTGCGCATCGCTATCACTGTAGGGGGTACACAAGGAGCGATCATGCTTAAATTCTAAGCAATCTAGTCAGATTGCTTAGAATATCGCTCTGTGAGTACCCCCCTTAAGTCAACAGCAGGAGTTTTTCGGACCATAAGACGCGCCAGACCATAAGACGCACCTAGGTTTTAGAGTAAGTAAACTGGAAAAAAAAGAGCCAGCATACACAGACAGACAGACACACACACATACACACACACACATCAGAGCCAGCATACACATACACAGACACACACACACACACACACACACACACATCAGAGCCAGCATACACAGACACACACACACACATATTGTAGACAGTACCAGTGGTTCCCCGCGTCCAGGCTCTCAGCTAACGCTTGCCCCGGGTGCACTCCTGAGGACCAAGGAGGTGTGGGGTAGATGCCGGGCTCTGCTGCTGGGCTCTGAGATGCGCCGCGCTCTGCTGATGACGGCGCAGCAGCAGCAGCATCCAGGACCCGCCGGTTCCCCCTTGTCCAAGCACTCATCTAACGCTGCCTGCAGGGAAACTCCGGAGGAGGGAGGAGGTGTGGGGGAGCGGGGGGGGGGGGGGGAGTCACATGATGCCGGGCGCTGCTGCTGGGCTCTGAGATGCGCCGCGCTCTGCTGATGACGGCGCAGCAGCAGCAGCAGCATCCAGGACCCGCCGCTACCCGCGAACTCCATCTGCATCTGCTCTTATTCGCTCCATAAGACGCACATACTTTTTCCCCCACATTTTTGGGGAGAAAAAGTGCGTCTTATGGTCCGAAAAATACGGTAAGTACTTGTCCTTACAGCAGCAAGTTATCATACATGTTTTGTCTGTATTTTCACAAGTTTTGCAGTCCCTGAAGCAGTGAACTACCCACATTGCATTACGCTCTTGACGCCATGCTTTATGGTAGGAATAATGTGTAATAAAAAAGTGCTTCCTTTGATAACACATTCCACATAAAACAAAATACACCCAAGTGATATATTAAGAAGATAGTGTCCTTTGCACAAACATAAAATAAAATGGAGGTTAATCATCCTTGGAAAAGTCCACTGGTATCCAATAGGAGACAGATTCTCAACAATTGTAGCAAATTGTATTTAAAATTGTCACCAATCCAATACACACAGATACAGGATAGGCACTTTCCTACCTTTTTCTTCCTGTGCCTATCCTGTAACTGTGTATTGGATAAGAGAAAACACAATACACTAGTAGTTCCCTAGTTTCTTTTATGTCCAAAAGTAATGTCCTAGTTCATATTGGGCCTAATTCAGATCCACATAGTGAAAATTCCGATGTATGGTACTTTGAGTATTCGCTGAACCTGTACTGTGCACATGCAGTATAGGTTCTGCTTTGATGGGTACACTACAGTGCAGACTAGATTGACAGTCTGCAGACGTTTGTGGGCAGGGAAGGAGTGGCGAAGGCCTCTTTCCAAAAATGAAAGACTGCCACAGACAGGATCACTATCAGAAGACAGACTTCTTGGCCTCTTTGTGGTAACTGTGGCGGCCGGCTTATGTGACCCCATGGGTCACACAGCCAGCCGATGGTGTCAAAGGTGATAAGACATCTACTTATATCAGACGCCTTCTGCTGCATTACCATACTAATGCCTCCAAGTACAGTAAGCAGCAGCGATAGCACCTCCTTCCACATCTAAGGCCCATTATGCTCTAGTGCCCCCAGTTCTTATGATATATTGTAGTGCTCCCTGTACACATTATGCCACAGTGTAGTGCCCTTAGTTTACATTTTCCCATGTGTAACATTATACCCTTTTATACTGATATCAGCCAAATTACCAGATGCCGATAAGTACTTGGAAACCTGGTGTGTGAGGAGGTGAGGAAGTGGAAAATTGTGCACTTTCTCACTGAGCTAAATGGCACTTAAAGGGGAGGAATTACTTTATCCTGGTGTCCTTGAGCTATGGAACGCATACGTTGTACTCATCCTGGAAGTAATGGTATACTCACAGATTTGGTTTACTGAATGTGGTAGGTGCAGATATTCTTTATGTTGAATTCACTTTCGTCCCCAAGCTTGATATCCTCTTCCTTTATTTTCTAACTATTAGAGATGCAATGTTCTCCCCACTTTTCCCTGACATAGTAAAAACCGCATGGCTTACAAAATGCTAATTTTTATTTATCTTCAAGATGATGTAGTTTACTATAAGGAAGGTCAGTAGGTTGATGAACCAAAGCTAAAATAACAGCAATTTTTAGGGAAAATTGGTTTCAGCACACATATATAACAAAAATATTCCAAGTAATTCTTGTTGTATTTCACTACTTTACCCCTTTCAGACTAACTGCATATCATACATTTGTTCACATCAAAAAACATTTCTGAGAATGCTGCAACATACTTTTCTATTTAAGCAAATAAGGTTTACTCTATATTACCTATATTCAATAATATAAACGACTAAAATGTCCATAGGATGGATGGGTGTACAGAGTTAATAGTTGCAATTACAATGGTGTGAAAATTTTGGGATAATATGTCTCCAAATAAAGATATTGCAATTTCTCTTTAACTACAATAGTATCTCAAACTGAAAGGTAATAGCTTCTAGATAAAGTAGTATAATATTATATGACATGGCTATAGCTGACTGATAGTGAACTCTGAGAAACAAAGGCGGTAGAAGCTATCTCCTAATTTTTAGCTATGATGAATAATTTCAGATGGATAACTCCTTGGGATAGATAAAGTGCAATCTCTTTCATACAGGACATTACAGCTCATCTCTTTTCTATATCATTGGTGCTATGTACTGTCTACTAACAGAAGTATGTTCATGCTACATTCTCCAGATGGTTGGATCTACATCCGTTGTAGGGAGTATAAGTCAATACTGTTGCAGTATAGTAAGTGCTTAACATTAGCACGGCTTCTCCTCAGTTATTGCCCTTACAAGGATGAACCATAAACAACCACAGTTAAGTGGAATGGGAGTTACCTATTCCTAGCAGGGTGTACTGTTCCATTAGAGGTAGTATTCGCTAGTCTAACAGGAGCCCATATCTATGGTTACACAGGAGTATTCTCAGTTACAATAACTTGGGTTCAACCAATGCCCTAAATTGTTTTGAAAACAGGAGCCCTTACTATGAAACCAGGGTAAGTAGTGTGAGAAATCCCTAAGAGTTGCCTGGCTATTGCTTTCAAAGCCCTGTCAGCTTCTGAACTGAAAAGTTGTCACCTATCTCTCTGAGGCTGGTGAATCTCTCCCTGGATATAGCAGCAGCCTTCTCAAATTACTCTGGGTTGCCTTTAGTGCAGTGTAGCATCTATCTTCACAAGGGGTGTAGTATGTTATGTTTTCACTTGGCATCCCATCGCCGGGATCCCCGCTGCCGGCATGAAGGCAGCGGGGTGAGAGCAAAAGAGCCCCTTGTGGGCACGGTGGCGCGCGTATTCTCCCTCCAGAGGTGTCGTGGACACCCCAAGAGTGAGAATAGTTGTCGGGATTCCGGCGTCAGTATGGTGAGCGCCGGGATCCCAATAGCCGGCATATCAAATGCCTCACCTTCACAAGGGGCTGCAGTCATCAGCAGCAACTGATACTCCTTTTTCTGTCACTCAGCCTGGGGTAACTGTGGGTGGAACGTGTTCCTCTCCTCTGGTCTAGCCCCCTTTCTGACTGAGTGGGGAGAGATATAGCTGAAGCCAATCTCAGTGGCAGGCTGGGCTGTCCACCGGATCACCACTTAGAGGGAATGGGCTGTCTCTCCTTCCAATCTCCGCCTCCAAGTCCTTTCATACGCTGACTAGTGATGCAGTCTCCTCAGCAGCATGTATGTTTTCCCCCGGAGGAGTGAGCTATTTCTACTTATGTAGACATGGCGGTGACATGGTATACAGATGTGGCCTCGCTCATCTTCGCCGCAGTGATGGAGCAGGAAGTGTGCCCACTGCGTACACGCTTTCTTACGCACACACCCCGTTAGCCTATGGAGCGAACACCCGCTGCAGTCAGTCACACAGTGGCACCGTTACACTATGCCGCGATGCCTGCGCACATACGAACGTAGATGAGCATGGCTACATCTTTATGTCTTTTTTCCTTCACGCTTTCTCCCGGCACTGGGACTGCTAGTGCTGCAATGTCTGCAGACACGATGCAGCCTAAGATAAATCAGCATCGGTACGGCTGTCCCATCCCTCTGTAGGGCAGCTCTCCTTCAGTGGGCTTCCCCCTTCTCAATTCTCTGTTCTACAGAGCCCATTCCTGGCGCTAGCCACATACCTAGTAATATGGGCTGGGTGCATCTGCACCAATGCTATGCTGCTACTCCCGCTAATTGCTCCAGGGAGTGCGGCGACCGGCCCGGCAGCAGCTTTAATCAGCGCAGACCAGCAGGGTGAGCCGGCCCGGCAGAGGGGGGACAGGAACGGCCCAGCAGTAATTTTGCCCGCACTCTTATTTACGTCACATATTATGACTACAGGTTCCAGTGGGACTTTAATGTCCAGGCACGCTGGCACATGTTGTTCCTCAAGTGTTTGCAGGGACCTGTACACTGAAGTGCCAAAAGTCATGGAATAGTAGTATGTAAAGGGAATGGTAGGTGGCACCACCATACTGTGACATCTTGGACATTCTCAGATTACAGTACATGAGTTGTAACCTTGCATCTTGTGAGTTAGGTTGAACACCAGCTAGGCTGTTAATACCAAGGCAAATTGAATAATTGGGAGATCGAACAAGCCATGATAGTGGGTGCCTGACAGATGGGACATTCCATTTCAAAAGTTGTGCGGACATTTAATCCTCAAATCTATAGTATCACGTGCGTACCGGAAATTCCTCATGGAAGGCATTACCTTCCACTGTGGACATTGCAGTGGCTGACCACAAGTGATTACCGATCGTGACCAGTAGTGTCTGGCCTGAATTGTCTGTGGTACCAGACAAGCGACATAGAAACATAGTCTGCCCCTTTTTAGTCTGCCCATCTAGTCTGCCCCTTTTTTTTTTAACCATATTTTTACCTCAAACTTTATTTGATCCTTGTTTCTTTGTAAGGATTATCCTTATGTCTATCGCATGCATGTTTAAATTGCTCTACTATCTTAGACTCTACCACCTGTGATGGGAGGCTATTCCACTTGTCCACTACTTTCTGTGAATTAATTTTTCCACAATTTCCCTTGAACATACAGAAGTACCTCCCTCCAGTTTCAGTGCATGTCCTCGAGTTCTAATACTTCTCTTCATTTGAAGAATCTTTCCCTCCTGGATTTTGTTAAAACCCTTGATATATTTGAAAGTTTCTATCATGCCCTTCTTTGTACAGTCTCTAATGTATTAATATCCTTATGAAGGTATGGCTTCCAGAATTGAACACAGAATTTTATATGAGGGTGTACCAATGACCTATACAGTTTTTACTTCATTCTTTCTGCCGCTGATTCCTCTCTCTATGCAACCAAGCATAGGTAGAGCCCTCCTCATTGCTTTTTTTCTGCTGCTGATTCTTCGCCCTATGCAACCAAGCATCTCACTAGCCTTCCTCATTGCTTTGTTACATTGCTTACCTGCCTTTAAGTAACCTGATATAGGGGGTAATTCAGAGTTGATCGCAGCAGCAAATTTGTTAGCAGTTGGGCAAAACCATGTGCAGTGCAGGTGTGGCAGATATAACATGTGCAGAGAGAGTTAGATTTGGGTAGGTTATTTTGTTTCTGTGCAGGGTAAATACTGGCTGCTTTATTTTAACACTGCAATTTAGATTTCAGTTTGAACACACCCCACCCAAATCTAACTCTCTCTGCACATGTTATATCTGTCCCCCCCCCTCCCCCTGCAGTGCGCACACGGTTTTGCCCAACTTCTAACAAATTTGCTGCTGTGATCAACTCTGAATTAGGCCCATAGTGACTCCTAGATCCTTTTTCTTCTCAGTATTTTCCAGTATAGAGTCATTAATACTATATTTAGCTGAATTCACATCCGAATTCAATGCAGAAGTTACCAGAAGCATATCCAGCAGATCAGTGCAGCATTCTTTAGCTTCCATGGGATATGAGAACACAAGACCCACTAGAGCAGCCATTTTCAACTGGTGTGCCGCTGCACACCAGTGTGCTGTGACCAGTTGCTAGGTGTGCCGCCAGCCGCCCCTGCCACACAGACCCGCTCGCTGCCGCCAGCAAGACCTGCCACTGGCACCAAGCAGATTGCCGCGCGCCTGCCTGCCTCACAGACCTGCAGCAAAGCCCTGTTCATATCCATTCCGCAGCGTCAGCCGCACCGTGACCTATGACTCACCATAGGTCACGGTCCGGCTGTCGCTGCGGCCGCACACTCACACTCTGCTCTGCTTGCTGCTCCGTGGTGAGGTCCAGGCGCACCTCACTGCTATTTTTTATATAAAGCACTTTTGGAACTACTAAGGGGAGAGGAAGGTGTGTGGAATAACTAAGGGGGTAGCTGGTGTGAGGAATTACTAAGGGGGGGCTGGTAAGGGGGAAGCTGGTGTGAGGAATTACTAAGGGGGTAGCTGGTGTGAGGAATTACTAAGGGAGGGCTGGTAAGGGGGAAGCTGGTGTGAGGAATTACTAAGGGGGTAGCTGGTGTGAGGAATTACTAAGGGGGGGCTGGTAAGGGGGAAGCTGGTGTGAGGAATTACTAAGGGGGTAGCTGGTGTGAGGAATTACTAAGGGGGGGCTGGTAAGGGGGAAGCTGGTGTGAGGAATTACTAAGGGGGTAGCTGGTGTGAGGAATTACTAAGGGGGGGCTGGTAAGGGGGAAGCTGGTGTGAGGAATTACTAAGGGGGTAGCTGGTGTGAGGAATTACTAAGGGGGGCTGGTAAGGGGGAATCTGGTGTGAGGAATTACTAAGGGGGGGCTGGTAAGGGGGGAGCTGGTGTGAGGAATTACTAAGGGGGGGCTGGTAAGGGGGGAGCTGGTGTGAGGAATTACTATGGGGGAGCTGGTAAGGGGTGAGGTGGTGTGAGGAATTACTAAGGGGGGAGCTGGTGTGTGGAATTACTAAGGGAGGAGGAAGGTGTTTGAAAATATGAGAAGCAGGTGTGTGGAATAACTAAGGGGGGGCATGTGTTTGGCATTACTAAGGGGGGGAGCAGGTAAGGGAGAAGCTGGTGTGTGGAATTACTAAGTGGGGGAGCTGGTGTGTGGAAATATGAGGGCATGTGTGTGGCATTACTTGGGGGGTGGCGGTGTGTAGCATTACTCGGGGGCAGGTGTTTTGCATTAATATAGGGGGGGCATGTGTGTGGCATTACTATGGGGTGCATGTGTCTGGAATTACAACGGGGACATGTGTGTATAATTACACTGGGGGTATGCTTATCAACCATCCGTCCTCAGACAAGAGACATCATGAGACATCACCAAGCACAGGTTTCCCACTGATATTCTTATGTAAGTAAAACCTATTTATTTCTACTAATTTAAGAGAAATAATAACAAATATCAACATATATTGAATATATGTCGATATTTATTATTATATTTATTATATGTGATTAAAAAAACTGATGGTGTGCCTTGGCAATTTTAAAATCTTGTTTAGTGTGCCATGAGTTTAAAAAGGTTGAAAATCACTGCACTAGAGTGACAGCTGGGCTCAGGACATCGTTAATTGGATCCTGGAGTTCTGTCAATGGGGGTAATTCTGAGTTGATCGCAGCAGGATTTTTGTTATCAGTTGGGCAGTGTAAAAATAAAGCAGCCAGTATTGACCCTGCACAGAAACAAAATAACCCACCCAAATCTAACTCTCTCTGCAAATGTTATATCTGCCCCCCTGCAGTGCACATGATTTTGCCTAACTGCTAAAAAATTTGCTGCTGCGATCAACTCAGAATTACCCCCAATATTTGGACGTTAACATGGCTATTAAAGATAATCAAATAGTGACTTCGGTATATACAAAAGAAACTAACTGTAATACACATGGCATGGGTTAGACACACTGGTCCACCTGAACACGTCATTGGTCGGTAACCACTACAATGCATTGCTGTGTTGACTTTTTGCAGCCTTTCATGTACTTCATCTGCCAGATTTCTACTTGTTTTGCGGTTGTTTGAAACATTGATGGTTGGCTAGATGTTCTAAAGTAAGCCGTGCCAACATGTGGCTCTCCAGCTGTTGTTAAACTACAATTCCCACCCTGCCACAGTTTTGATATTAGGGAAAACTAAAATTGTGGCAGGGTATGCTGTGATGTGTAGTTTCAAAAGTTGGCCAGGCCTGCTCTAAAGTATTCTAAAGTCTGGTTTGATGGTCTTTTCTGTAAGTTTTGTCTTTAGTAAATGGTGGGTTTGCAAAGCTGATGGAAAATCCCCTAAAACCGTTGCTTCGTAAATTTACCCCTCAGTCTCACAGATATGTACAAGTGCTGCAAGCCCCAGTGGCAGGTGTATACTAGCATGTAGAGTGGTTTGGTGATTTTAAGATGGGGGCATGAACTGTATTATGATGATGTGGTGGAGAGTACTATGTTATGGTGATATGATGTGGACGGAAGCAGGATTGTGTTGTATTTTGGTTGTTCAATGTGGGCGGAAGCAGGAGTGTGTTGTATTCAAGTTATTTGATGTGGGCGAAACAGGTGTGTGTTGTATGGATTTGATTATGTGGGTGTATATGATGTTTTGGGTATTTGTTCATGCAGAGGTTATAAAGATGTTTTGTTATATTGTTTGATTTATTTTTTTGTTAACTAGCGTTTTAAGATTGTACGAATTTGAAGTAAATAGTAAAATAAACCAGTCAAATGAATTAGGTTAACATTATCTGTAACAGACACATTCAAATGCATCGCTGCACAACATATAGTTATAGTGGCAAACACAGGAACAAACCAACTATGCACATACAGATGTAATTTTAACATACAGATGTGTCCTCTTATACTGTGGTTTTCAATGCGTTTGCATCACAGCACACAGGTCTCAGCATAGCGTACACTATGCATACGGCTCCCATTCATTTTAATGTGAGCCGCTTGCAATGTGTATGCACGTGGCATGCCGCGCTGTGTACACATCGCAGTCCCACTACAGAACGCTGCTATATGCAGCAACACTGTAACGGGACACATTTGTAGGGCCTGATTCATGTTTGCAAGTAAAGCAAAAAAAAAAAGCACATAACTTTGTGTTTGGAACAAACCATGTTGCCATGCAAGGCGAGCAAATACATATATATTTTTTTCTGTGTAGGGTAAATACTGGCTGCTTTTGCATGTAGCCCAGAAACGTTAGCTTTATTTTTAAACTACAATTTAGAATTTAGATTGAACACACCCAACCCAAATCTAATTCTCTCTGCACATGTTACATTTGCCACACCTGCAGTACAATATGGTTTTGCCCTGTTGCTTTGTTTTTTTTGTTGTTTTTTTCTTTACTTGCAAACATGAATCAGGCCAATAGCTGGTAAAATACCTCCCTAAACCAAAATACTTGTCCGGACATTTCCAGTGTCATAGAACAAGGGGGAGTTGAGGACTGCGCTTTTCTGCCTCACTCAATGACTTCAAGCTGCTATGGAGAGTAGGGACGATTCCACTATCCTCCCTAATTTATAGGACTATAAACACAAAAGAAGAAATATCTCCCAGCGCTAAAATCTATCGAATGAGTCTTAAGTATTTTTTTAACCACACTAATCAAGCATCAGTCATCACAAGAGAAATGTTAAAATGAATTTTCTTTTATTAAGAGTAGAGTATAAGATCATACATCAAGTATCTTTTTCATTCACTCATAAAAAGTATCCTAAAATAATTCTAGTGATTCCTCAGGATCCTGAGGAAGCCTGCTGAAGGCGAAACTAGTAGATTGCAGAGACGCCCTTTTCATTGTCTGCCGGCAGACACCCGTGTTTTAAGGGCTCCGTGTGATTTGAAGTAAGTTACTCTTCATATGGTATACCTGGGACAGGAATATTTACTGGATTCAGAGAATACTAACCTGAATTGACTATAACCAAGACTGCTGTTTGGTTAGTACAAGCCAGTTCTATTGGGTGGAAAACTACCCCATTCTTGGAGATTAAGAACTGCATGCCATACAATAGTTCTATGCATCTGGGAACAAGTTTGTCCTGAAAAATCTAGTGAGTAAATTGCTAAAAGATAGCGTATCACAAGTTCTATATGTTTTTTGTGTGTTTTGTTTTGTTTGTTATTTATTTTTAGTATACCCGTATTAGGAATCACTAGAATTATTCTAGGATACTTTTTATGAGTGAATGAAAAAGATACTTGATGTATGATCTTATACTCTACTCTTAATAAAAGAAAATTAATTTTAACATTTCTCTTGTGATGATTGATGCTTGATTAGTGTGGTTAAAAAAATACTTAAGACTCATTCGATAGATTTTAGCGCTGGGAGATATTTCTTCTTTTGTATTTCCAGTGGAATAGCCTGGTTTTGACAAGAGGGAAGCAAAAAACAATGTCCTCTACTATGCCCTTTCCCTCCCCTCATTGGTTATGTCCTGCAGCGTAAACCTTCAATTTCTGTTTTTGCATTGTGCCCTCACTCCCTCATCTGTATGTTCTGTACAGTGCACCCCTCCCAGTCTACATGCTTTGTACTGTACTCAACTTCAGTCTCTGTCTTTTTTACTGTGTTCTCAACACAGCCGCTCCAAGACACACACACACACACACGTTAATTTACGTCATGCATGCCGCGCTGTCGTGCTCATCCAAGTCCTAATCCACTCTGCTGCCTCTTCCAGCCTGCAAGCAGTGTTGCAACGTCATTACATTACATCAATGACCTGCTTTTGGCCACATCCAGGGGTCACTTCTGTCTGCTCATCCTCCTGGATCTATCTGCAGCCTTTGATACTGGATCATCCTCCCTCTCCTCCTCTGCACCCTCCAATCAATTGGCCTCTCTATCACTGTCCTTGCCTGGTTCACCACTTACCTTGCTAACAGCTCCTTCTCAGTGTCTGCTTTGGTTCCACCTCACCTCCATCCTTCCTGTTGGTGTCCCCTAGGGTTCTGTCCTTGACCCCCTTCACTTCTCCCTGTAGACCTCATCCTCGGGTGCCCTCATAAATTCCTCTGCCCTTCTATACCACCTCTATGCTGATAATACGCAACTATACCTCTCCTCTCCTGACCTATCTCCCCCTGCACTCTCTCGGGTATCCAGCTGCCCCTCTGCTTTCTGAACCTCAACATGGACAAAACTGCCCCATCGAGAGTCTCCCCCCCCCCCCCCCCCCCCTTCCAATATCTCTATCACTGTTAACAACACTATCATCTCTCCCGTTCCAACTCCGCTGCTTGGGCATCACTCTTGACTACTCCCTATCCTTCGCCCCCATGTCCAATCTCTGGCTCAATCCTGTTGGTTCCATCTACACAACATCGCTTACATCAGGCTGTTCCTCTCCCAGAGTGCAACTAAATTTATTATCTGCTCATTAGCAATCTCACGGCTTGACTATTGCAACATTCTCCTCACTGGCCTCCCACTCTACCATCTCGCTCCACTCCAGTCTGTTCTCAACTCCGCAGCTAGACTTATCTTCCTTTCCATCAGCTACACATCTGCCACTCCTCTTTGACAAAACCTGCACTAGCTCCTGTTCTCCTAGAGAATCCTCTTCAAATTCCTCACCCTTACATACAAAGCCCTTTCTAACTTCACTGCTCCATACAGGCCCAGCGCTACCCGCTCAGCAATGGGATGCAGAGCACGTAGGCACAAGGCTGGAGTGGCGTTCTTCCTGCTCTGCATCCCTGCTGCTGCCGGCTGCTGTGCCTGTCACTGTATGTCACTGCCCTCCTGTGACAGTGGCAGTGACTGATCCAGTGATCGGACAAAAGGGGGCAGAGCTACATGGACAGAGGGGCGGAGCTACATGGTCAGATGGGCGGAGCTACACTGACCAGCAGACTGCAGTGCCACAAAGGAGGAAGTGCTGCTCCAGATCCTGCCAGCCAGACTGTGATAAGTTTGTAAACTGACAGTGGGTGAGGAAGTTTGTGCGTGTGTGTATGTACAGTATGTATGTATGTATGTATGTATGTATGTATATATCTATCTATCTATGTGTGCGGGGGAGGGGATGTGAATAAACTGCAAATCTGTGGGCATTATGTGTAAGCGGCGCTACTACTGGGGACGTTACGTGTAAGCTGCACTACTAGTGGGGGCGTTACATGTAAGCTGCGCTACTACTGGGGGTGTTACCTGTAAGCTGCGCTACTACTGGGGGCATTATCTGTAAGCGACGCTACTACTGGGAGCGTTACGTGTAAGCTGCGCTACTACTGGGGGTGTTACCTCTAAGCGGCGCTACTACTGGGGGCGTTATCTGTAAGAAGCGCTACTACTGGGGGCATTATCTGTAAGCTGCGCTACTACTGGGGGCGTTACATGTAAGCGACGCTACTACTGGGGGCATTACGTGTAAGTGGCGCTACTACTCGGGAGTTACGTGTAAACGGTGCTAAAACTGGGGCGTTATGTGTAAGCAGTGCCACTACTGGGGGCATTTTAAATAGGGGTACTATTGTGTGGCCATGCCCCTTCCTTGTGAGACCACATCCCTTCTTTGACGCGTGCTGTCCCTTTGTAAAGTATGGGAGGGTGCAAATTTCTAGTTTGCAGGGGGCGGCGCCGAACATCCTAGCACCAGCCCTGGCTCCATACATCCTCAAACTTCTCTCCCTACATACTCTGTCTGGTTGGCCAATGACCGCCGCCTCTCCTCTACCCTGGTCACTCCATCCCACACGTGAATTACAGACTTTGCCCACGCTGCACCCCTTCACTGGAACAAGATCCCTCGCTCTATTAGACTCTCCCCGACTTACAAAGCTTTAAACGGGCACTAAAAACTCACCTGTTCATCAAAGCGTACCATTCTGCATAACCTAGTCTCGAGGCAGCTCTCCCATTCTCACTGCCTTGGCCATCTCTGCCTCGCTTACTTCCTGCCACCAGGCCATCTTCTGCTTGCTTGTGCCTCATGTCACCTGTCTGTCCCTACTCCCCCCCCCCCCCCCCTCCCCACAGATTGTAAGCTCCCTGGAGCACCTAGATTGTAAGATCCTTGGAGCAGGGCCCCCTTCCCTCCTGTTCTCACAGCTCTCTTCACTTGCACTTAAATTACAGCTCCCTCCTACTCAGTGACTGTCTATACCTGCATTTCCTCATGATCAGGGTTTTTGTTTGCCCATTAGCTAAATTTATTAGCTAATAGGAAAAACAATGTGCACCGCAGGCGGGAAGATATAAAATGTGCAGAGAGTTAGATTTGGGTGGGTTATATTGTTTCTGTGCAGGGTAAATACTGGCTGCTTTATTTTTACATTGCAATTTAGATTTCAGTCTGAACACACCCCACCCAAACCTAACTCTCTTTGCACATGTTACATCTGCCCCACCTGCAGTGCACATGGTTTTGACCAGTAGCTCATAAATTTGCCGCTGCGATCAGGTCTGAATTAGGCCCATGGTTTGGAACTGCCCCTGGTCCCCGGGTCAGATGTCAGACAGCCATACCAACCATCATCAATGTTGCTGTTAAGCTTCAAATTCACACAAAATTGATAGGACAGCAAACTAGAAACCTGGTTTGGGATATTTTTTTTTTTTTAATTAACATTTTGTGGCATTCAGACTGAAACTTGTACAGAAACAATGTACAGATTCTTGCTGGTAAATAGTAGCTTTGTTATGCTCTTGTGTGTTATTATTGATACGCTTTTCAGCCTATCATACAGTATGTGCTTCCACTACTGTAAATCAGAGAAACTAAAAACACATCACAATTAAAAATAAGATTTTACTCACCGGTAAATCTATTTCTCGTAGTCCGTAGTGGATGCTGGGACTCCGTAAGGACCATGGGGAATAGCGGCTCCGCAGGAGACTGGGCACAACTAAAGAAAGCTTTAGGACTACCTGGTGTGCACTGGCTCCTCCCCCAGACCTCAGTTAGGATACTGTGCCCGGAAGAGCTGACACAATTAGGAAGGATTTTGAATCCTGGGTAAGACTCATACCAGCCACACCAATCACACCGTACAACTCGTGATACTATACCCAGTTAACAGTATGAAAAACAACGGAGCCTCTCAACAGATGGCTCTCAACAATAACCCGTTAGTTTAACAATAACTATAAACAAGTATTGCAGACAATCCGCACTTGGGATGGGCGCCCAGCATCCACTACGGACTACGAGAAATAGATTTACCGGTGAGTAAAATCTTATTTTCTCTGAAATACTAAGTGGATGCTGGGACTCCGTAAGGACCATGGGGATTATACCAAAGCTCCCAAATGGGCGGGAGAGTGCGGATGACTCTGCAGCACCGAATGAGCAAACTCAAGGTCCTCCTCAGCCAGGGTATCAAATTTGTAGAATTTTGCAAAAGTGTTAGACCCTGACCAAGTAGCAGCTCGGCAAAGTTGTAAAGCCGAGACCCCTCGGGCAGCCGCCCAAGAAGAGCCCCCTTCCTTGTGGAATGGGCTTTAACAGATTTAGGATGCGGCAGACCAGCCGCAGAATGCGCAAGCTGAATTGTGCTACATATCCAGCGAGCAATAGTCTGCTTTGAAGCAGGAGCACCCAGCTTGTTGGGTGCATACAGGATAAATAGCGAGTCAGTTTTCCTAACTCCAGCCGTCCTGGAAACATATATTTTCAAGGCCCTGACTACTTCCAGTAACTTGGAGTCCTCCAAGTCCCTAGTAGCCGCAGGCACCACAGAAGGTTGGTTCACGTGAAAAGCTGATACCACCTTAGGGAGAAACTGGGGACGAGTCCTCAATTCTGCCCTATCCATATGGAAAATCAGATAAGGGCTTTTACATGATAAAGCCGCCAATTCTGACACACGCCTGGCCGAAGCCAAGGCCAACAGCATGACCACTTTCCACGTGAGATATTTAAAATCCACGGTTTTAAGTGGCTCAAACCAATGTGACTTTAGGAAACTCAACACCACGTTGAGATCCCAAGGTGCCACTGGAGGCACAAAAGGGGGCTGAATATGCATCACTCCCTTAACAAATGTCTGAACTTCAGGCAGTGAAGCCAGTTCTTTCTGGAAAAAAATCGACAGAGCCGAAATCTGGACCTTAATGGAACCCAATTTTAGGCCCATAGTCACCCCTGACTGTAGGAAGTGCAGAAATCGACCCAGCTGAAATTCCTCCTTTGGGGCCTTCCTGGCCTCAAACCAAGCAACATATTTTCGCCATATGCGGTGATAATATTTTGCGATCACATCTTTCCTAGCCTTAATCAGCGTAGGAATGACTTCCACCGGAATGCCTTTTTCCTTTAGGAACCGGTGTTCAACCGCCATGCCGTCAACACAGCCGGTCCTGTCTGAGCGGCAGAGGCCATGGGTCCTCTGAGAGCATTTCTTGAAGATCTGGGTACCAAGCTCTTCTTGGCCAATCCGGAACCACGAGAATAGTTCTTACTCCTCTCCTTCTTATTATCCTCAGTACCTTGGGTATGAGAGGCAGAGGAGGAACACGTACACCGACTGGTACACCCACGGTGTCACCAGAGCGTCCACAGCTATCGCCTGAGGGTCCCTTGACCTGGCGCAATATCTCTTTAGCTTTTTGTTGAGATGGGACGCCATCATGTCCACCTGTGGCCTTTCCCAATGGTGTACAATCAGTTGGAAGACTTCTGGATGAAGTCCCCACTCTCCCGGGTGGAGGTCGTGCCTGCTGAGACAGTCTGCTTCCCAGTTGTCCACTCCGGGAATAAACACTGCTGACAGTGCTAACACATGATTTTCCGCCCATCGGAAAATCCTTGTGGCTTCTGCCATCGCCATCCTGCTTCTTGTGCCGCCCTGTAGGTTTACATGGGCGGCCGCCGTGATGATGTCTGACTGGATCAGTACAGACTGGTGTTGAAGCAGGGGTCTAGCCTGACTCAGGGCATTGTGAATGGCCCTTAGTTCCAGAATATTTATGTGTAGGGAAGTCTCCTGACTCGACCATAGTCTTTGGAAGTTTCTTCCCTGTGTGACTGCCCCCCAGCATTGAAGGCTGGCAACCGTGGTCACCAGGACCCAGTCATGTATGCTGAATCTGCGGCCCTCTAGAAGATGAGCACTCTGCAGCCACCACAACAGCGACACCCTGGCCCTTGGAGACAGAGTTATCAGCCGATGCATCTGAAGATGCGACCTGGACCACTTGTCCAACAGATCCCATGGGAAGATCCTTACATGGAACCTGCCGAACGGAATTTCTTCGTAAGAAATTACCATCCTTCCCAGGACTTGCGTGCATTGATGCACAGACACCTGTATTTGTTTTAGGCGATCTCTGACTAGAGATGACAACTCCTTGGCCTTCTCCTCTGGGAGAAACACTTTTTCCAGTTCTGAGTCCAGAACCATACCCAGGAACAGTAGACACGTCGTAGGAACCAGCTGCGACTTTGGAATATTCAGAATCCAGCCGTGCTGTTGTAGCACTTCACGAGATAGTGCTACTCCGACCAACAACTGCTCCCTGGACCTCGCCCTTATAAGGAGATCGTCCAAGTACGGGATAATTATAACTCCCTTTTTTCGAAGGAGTATCATTATTTCGGCCATTACCTTGGTAAATACCCTCGGTGCCGGGGACAGACCAACGGCAACGTCTGGAATTGGAAATGACAGTCCTGTACCACAATTTTGAGGTACTCCTGGTGAGGAGGGTAAATGGGGACATGCAGGTAAGCATCCTTGATGTCCAGTGATACCATGTAATCCCCTTCGTCCAGGTTTGCAATAACCGCCCTGAGCGATTCCATTTTTAACTTGAACCTTCGTATATAAGTGTTCAAGGATTTTAATTTTTAGAATGGGTCTCACCGAACCGTCTGGTTTCGGTACCACAAACATTGTGGAATAGTAACCCCGGCCTTGTTGAAGGAGGGGTACCTTGATTATCACCTGCTGGAAGTACAGCTTGTGAATTGCCGCCAGTACTACCTCCCCTCAAGGGCAGCAGGCAAGGCTGATTTGAGGTAACGGCGAGGGGGAGTCGCCTCGAACTCAGCTTGTATCCCTGTGATACTACTTGAAGAACCCAGGAATCCACCTGTGAGCGAGCCCACTGGTCGCTAAAGTTCCTGAGACGCGCCCCCACCGCACCTGGCTCTACCCGTGAAGCCCCAGCATCATGCGTTGGACTCAGAAAGGAAGCGCCTTTGACCCGCTTGCTTTTATGAAGCCGAAAGGACTGTACCTGATAATACGGTGCTTTCTTAGGCTGTGAGGAAACCTGAGGAAAAAAAAAATTATTTCCCAGCTGTTGCTGTTGATACGAGGTCCCAGAGACCATCCCCAAACAATTCCTCACCCTAATACCCTCCTGGCAGAATGGACATTGCATTAATTCTGGATGCCAGCCGGCAAATATTTCTCTGTGCATCCCTCATATATAAGACGACGGTCTTTGATATGCTCTATGGTTAGCAAAACAGTATTCCCGTCCTGACCGGGTAATAGACCACGCTGCAGCAGCACTAACCATGCTGAGGCAATTGCAGGTCTCAGTATAGTACCCGAGTGTGTATATACAGACTTCAGGATAGCCCTCCTGCTTTTTATCAGCAGGTTCCTTCAAAGTGTCCGTATCCTAAGACGGCAGTGCCACCTTTTTTGACAAACGTGTGAGCGCCTTATCCACCCTAGGGGATGTCTCCCAACGTGACCTATCCTCTGGCGGGAAAGGGTACGCCATTAGTAACTTTTTAGAAATTACCAGTTTCTTATCGGGGGAACCCACGCTTCTTCACACACTTCATTCACTCATCTGATGGGGGAACAAAACATTGGCTGCTTTTTCTCCCCAAACATAAAACCCTTTTTAGTGGTACTTGGGTTAATGTCAGAAATGTGTAACACATTATTCATTGCCGAGATCATGCTACGGATGTTCCTAGTGGATTGTGTATATGTCTCAACCTCGTCGACACTGGAGTCAGACTCCGTGTCGACATCTGTGTTTGCCATCTGAGGTAGCGGGCGTTTTTGAGCCCCTGATGACCTTTGAGACGCCTGGGCAGGCGCGGCCTGAGAAGCCGGCTGTCCTACAGCTGTTACATCATCCAGCCTTTTCTGTAAGGAGTTGACACTGTCGGTTAATACCTTCCACCTATCCATCCACTCTGGTGTCCAGGAGATGAAAATTTCTTTTCATCTCCTGGGAATAACCAAATCCTAAAACATAGAGAAACAGGAGCCCAGCATGTCTAAATATTATCAATTTAACTTGAGAAATAAAGGGAAAACCTTTTTGGAGTCGGGCACTCAAAGCACTGTAGTTGTATTTATTGTGGGCATTTCAAAGGTTATGATACTAATTGTACATTACTTTTAATTATATGTTTAAAGCAAATGTGAAATATATAACACGACTTAAATAACTTTTTATGTGTTAAACAAAAATTTTAAAAAATCAAGACACTGATTTTTCATCTTAAAGTGTTGCATCTTTATTCAGCCAGAATTGATTGCTTGGTAACAGTAATCTAAATCAGCACAATAGCCACATCAATTTCTTTTGTATTTCCTGGAGATGTTACTACCAAACCAAATACAATTTGTAATACGGTGATAATCCATAAACTATGTATTTTCAGGGATCAAATAGGCATTCTTTATTCAAGATATTTATTTAGGTAAATGGCAACGCTTCAGATTAAGTGTGAACTTTTCTCAAACTTAACACAAATATATGATTTCATTAATGCCTTACCTTAACTAATACGTAATCACCTGGTCTGGCTTGGACTCTAGTTTCTTGAGGTGAGGCAGTTTCCATATGAAAATCAGGGAAAACTACTTTGGTGTTTCCATCATTTCGTCCACATAGCTCTTCTGAGGAACGTTTGCTGGCCTGGAATACAGATCTATCCAGTTAAAATCAAAGTAACATATCTTTAAATTATGTGTAAAACAATGCAATTCCTTAACTATCTATTGAGGGGGGTAGCCAGAACTTTATGGGCCCCATAGCAACATTTTAAAGGGGTCCCTTTCCCAATGCTTCTAGATAGACACCTATCTGCAGCAGATGTTAATTAAAATAATAGTGTCCTGGTTCATGTTCTAAACCATAGTAATGCCATAGTTTATTTTATGTCCTAGTTTATGCTATATCGCATTGTAGGGAGGCCAGAACAAAAATTACGCAACATAGTACCCCTAATTCACATTATGATATACAATGCCTCCACTTCATATTGTGCCACATTACAGTGACTCAGTTCATTTTATGTAACATTATAATGCCATCCAGTTACATTTCTACCACATTAGAATGAGCAGATCCAGATATCTATCTATATATCTATACCGAGATATATTGCAGGCCTCAAGACATACGTTTTTAAGGGCCACTATGTAGCTACATAATATGAAAAATGTATACAATATATGCAACTTTGACAGGGAAGGAGTGGCCCTCTCAGCTCTGGGCCCCATAGCAGCTACACTCCCTGCACCTATGGTACCAATGCCCTTGTATCCATTATAAAACAAGTCCAAAAATGAGTCTAATTTCTCTATACTAAGGGGTATATTTACTAACATTCGTAATTCTCCCGATTTGGTGGGAGAATAATCACGAATGACATTGAAAGTGTAAAACTGCAACTTTTTGAATTTATTACGACTAATTTACTAAGCTGTCGTATTCTGCATTTTCGTTTTTTCCGATGTCGATGTCATTCGTTTTTTCCCCAGTGTTTTATGGCAGTGATAAGCAAAACACTGCTGACTTTAACACAATGAATCACGTCTGGATCTGTGAGATCCGTGCTGGGGTTCATTGTGCTTTTTTTTAATTAAATAGTGTAAAATGTAAAAAAAAATTGCGTGGGGTCCCCCCTCCTAAGCATAACCAGCCTCGGGCTCTTTGAGCCGGTCCTGGTTGCAGAAATATGGGGAAAAAATGGGCAGGGGTTCCCCCATATTTAAACAACCAGCACCGGGCTCTGTGCCTGGTTCCAAAAATACGGGGGACAAAAAGCGTAGGAGTTCCCCGTATTTTTTAAACCAGCACTGGGCTCCACTAGCTGGACAGATAATGCCACAGCCGGGGGTCACTTTTATACAGTGCCCTGCGGCCATGGCATTAAATATCCAACTAGTCACCCCTGGCCGGGGTACCCTGGGGAAGTGGGGACCCCTTCAATCAAGGGGTCTCCCCCCCAGCCACCCAAGGGCCAGGGGTGAAGCCCGAGGCTGTCCCCCCCATCCAAGGGCTGCGGATGGGGGGCTGATAGCCTTTGTTCAAAGTGATTGATATTGTTTTTAGTAGCAGTACTACAAGGCCCAGCAAGCCTTCCCCGCAAGCTGGTACTTGGAGAACCACAAGTACCAGCATGCGGCGGAAAAACTGGGCCGCTGGTACCTGTAGAACTACTACTAAAAAAAATACCCCAATAAAGACAACACACACACACCTTGAAAGTATAACTTTAATACATCCATCCACACCTCCATATACACATACTTACCTTATGTTCCCACGCAGGTCGGTCCTCTTCTCCAGTAGAATCCATGGTGTACCTGTTGAAAAAATTATACTCACCAAATCCAGTGTAGAAGGCTCCTCGGTAAATCCTTTTGTAATCCACGTATTTGTAAAAATAAAAAAACGGATACCCGACCACGCACTGAAAGGGGACCCATGTTTTCACATGGGTCCCCTTTCCCTGAATGCCTGGAACCCCCTCTGGCTTAAGTCCAAGAAGGTTCCATCAGCCAATCAGGGAGCGCCACGTTTGGCACCCTCCTGATTGGCTGTGTGCTCCTGAACTGTATGACAGGCGGCACACGGCAGTGTTACAATGTAGCGCCTATGTGCTCCATTGTAACCAATGGTGGGAACTTTTTGCTCAGCGGTGAGGTTACTCTCGGTCAACCGCTGAGCAAAAAGTTCCCACCATTGGTTACAATGGAACGCATAGGCGCTACATTGTAACACTGCCGTGTGTCACCTGTCATACAGTACAGGAGCACACAGCCAATCAGGAGGGTGCCAAACGTGGTGCTCCCTGATTGGCTGATGGAACCTTCTTGGACTTAAGTCAGAGGGGGTTCCAGGCATTCGGGGAAAGGGAACCCATGTGAAAACATGGGTCCCCTTTCAGTGCGAGGTCGGGTATCCGTTTTTTTATTTTTACAAGTACGTGGATTACAAAAGGATTTACCGAGGAGCCTTCTACACTGGATTTGGTGAGTATAACTTTTTCAACAGGTACACCATGGATTCTACTGGAGAAGAGGACCGACCTGCGTGTGTATATGGAGGTGTGGATGGATGTATTAAACTTATACTTTCAAGGTCTGTGTGTGTTGTCTTTATTGGGGTATTTTTGTAGTAGTAGTTCTACAGGTACCAGCGGCCCAGTTTTCCGCCGCATGCTGGTACTTGTGGTACTCCAAGTACCAGCTTGCGGGGGAGGCTTGCTGGGCCTTGTAGTACTGCTACTAAAAACAATATCAATCACTTTGAACAAAGGCTATCAGCCCCCCATCCGCAGCCCTTGGATGGGGGGGGACAGCCTCGGGCTTCACCCCTGGCCCTTGGGTGGCTCTGGGGGGGGGACCCCTTGATTGAAGGGGTCCCCACTCCCCCAGGGTACCCCGGCCAGGGGTGACTAGTTGGATATTTAATGCCATGGCCGCAGGGCACTGTATAAAAGTGACCCCCGGCTGTGGCATTATCTGTCCAGCTAGTGGAGCCCGGTGCTGGTTTCAAAAATACGGGGGACCCCTACGCTTTTTGTCCCCCGTATTTTTGGATCCAGGACCAGGCGCAGAGCCCGGTGCTGGTTGTTTAAATATGGGGGAACCCCTGTCCATTTTTTCCCCATATTTCTGCAACCAGGACCGGCTCAAAAAGCCCAAGGCTGGTTATGCTTAGGAGGGGGGACCCCACACAATTTTTTTTAGGAAAAATTAACACTTTCCCACCCCTTCCCACTGATATACATGCACGGATCTCATGGATCCGTGCATGCCTATCCAATCACGGCTCAAAAAAGCAGGTCTGGTTTTTTTTAGCACTTTTTTACGATTTGTAATTTTTCACGGCAGTGTTTGGCTATTTTGAGATTTGCACTTTTTAGTAAATGACCGAGTTCTACTAATTTGCTGGCGTATTTGACCGATGGTGTATTCATTCGTATTTTATTTTCAGGACTTCGAAAAAGATACGAATGCCCTCATCACTGCCGTGATTTGAGTTTAGTAAATTCCCGAGATGACACTTTGAAGAAAAAACGGCATCTCGGTCAAAATCGGTAGCTTGGTAAATATACCCCTAAGTCTGCACAAAACAGATACAGAGAGAGATGTGAGGAAGTGGGACAGACGAGGAGACAAAGATGGAAGGACGAGGGGGGAGACTGATAAGAGCTGGATGGAAGATGGGGAGACAGATGAAAGAGTGCTGGATGAAAGGAAGAGAGGGAGACGGGAAAGAGAGAGATGGATAAAAGGAGGAGGGTGAGATGGATGAGAGAGAGAGAGAGAGATATTAAAGGGAGAGAAAGGGAGAGGGATGGGAAGAAGAGCAGCGGATGAGGGAAAGAAGCGTAAGAAGAAAGAAAGAAAGAAAGAAAGAAAGAAAGAAAGAAAGAAAGAAAGAAAGAAAGAAAGAAAGAAAGAAAGAAATATGGGAAGAGGAGAGAGTGAAAGAAAGAGAAGGGAGTAACAGCCGAAAGACAAGGGTAGGGGAAGGAAAGATATGGAGAGGGGAAGAGAGGAAGCTGAAAGGACGACTGTAAGATGGGAGACAGAGATTTTGTCCTTTGTTCCCCACACTACCCTACCCCACAAGCTCGCTGCCTAGGTGTCATCCTTGACTCTGATCTGTCCTTTGTTCCCCACATTCAATCTGTCTCAAGATCATGTTACATGCATCTAAAAAACATATCCAAAATACGACCATACCTTACACAAGACACTGCTAAAACTCTAATCCACGCTCTCTCTATCTCCCGCATTGATTATTGCAATAGTCTCCTAACTGGTCTTCCCAAAACAAGACTCTCACCACTACAATCCATTGTGAATGCAGCGGCGAGGCTTATCTTCCTCGCTAGACGTTCATCGTCTGCAGATCCACTCTGTCAGTCCCTCCATTGGTTACCTGTACTCTACCGCATTCAATATAAAATACTTTTACTCACACACAAGGCCATTAACCATACTACACCAACGTACATCACTTCGCTTATCACAAAATATCTCCCAACCCGACCTCTGCGCTCTTCACAAGACCTGCGTCTCTCATCCACACTCATTACTCGCTCCCACTCACGACTGCAGGACTTTGATCGGGCTGCACCCACCCTGTGGAATGCCCTACCACGCATAATAAGACTCTCCTCTAGTCTCCAAACCTTCAAACGTTCCCTCAAAACTCACCTCTTTAGGCAACCATACCAAATTCCAGAACCGCCCACATAACTTTCATAAACCTTCCTATCAAATTACATCCACTCTGTACAGTCCACACATATCCTCACATGTCTTCTCATTCTATGCAATAGATAGCACCTTTCCTTGTGTACATATGCCTATTTCCCTATAGATTGTAAGCTTGCGAGCAGGGCCTTCCTACCTCTATGACTGTTATCACCCAGTTTGTTATTGTTATTTCAAATTGTAAAGCGCAACGGAATTTGCTGCGCTATATAAGAAACTGTTAATAAATAAATAAATAAATAAGTGGAGGAAGAGAAAGAGAAAAAAAAAAGCTAATACAAGTCTTTCTTTACGTTTAATGTTTTTTCTCTAACATAATATTATTGTAGTATCAATAAATAGATAAGTGTTATATTACATTATATCTATCTTAGGAACCGATTATATATATTTGGACCATAAAATGCTTTGCAGCTCAAAAAAAAAAAAGATTTTCCATTTAACTCTGCTTCTGCTAAAGTTGCAGTTGCCGGTTATATTTTATATATTATGTGTGCATACATATATCTATATAATAATTCTGAAAGGTCTGTCTCGCCTCCAACATACATGCACAATGGGAGCCAAGGTGTGTGCCTCAGCTGCTCCCAATGCTAGGGAGACGGGACAGGATTTGCCCTAGGAGATAAACCTGGTCAGAAGGGATGAGGGGACAAACTGAGGTACTGCAGATCCTTTGCAGCACCATATAAACTATTTATTTATTTTTATATATATATATATATAGATATTATTATTATTATTTTTTGTCTTAGTCAAAAATATTACATACATACCACATACAAACTCCAAACAGATGGGTCCCTGTCCATGCGTTTTGCGCACATACGGTAGCATACGCATTCGCACAGTAAAGCCACAAAAGACATTTTCAAAATATTCATACAACACAGACAAAACATGTTTGCAATCATTATGTATTAAATTATATAATAGAGTTTAACATCAGATATATATGTATTATTGGAACGGAACAAGATAAACATGTCATGCTTGGTGTCAAAATGATCAGGGGAATGAGTGTGTTGGTTTGATTGCAATGGGTGGATTGTGGCACATTGCACCGATTAGTTATGATTAAATGTATGAATATGATGCCACAATTCTAAAGTGAATAAAGGATTTCGTGAAGGACAGCATGTATGCAGAAAGAAACCAGTGGCTAACCCCTAGGATTTCATCATCAAGCTGGACGTTGCTTGCAAATGAACTGACCAATAACACATCATGAATGAGAGCTCTCCCTCCCCCGGACCAAAAACAGAAGACTCAGTCCCAGACATGTACTTCCCCCAGTACACAGTATATAGGTATTTACCCTCACCCAGGAAGTTCTGTTTAGTTGCTGTTGATTCAGATTCAAAGATGGAAAGGACTGGGCATTGAGGGACAGGGTAAAGTATGCCAGCTGTAATTGATCCTTATGTAACTACAACTGCTTCTTGTGTAATTGTAACTCTGTAACCATATAGATATTGTACATGTGTTATATTGTATGTATACCCTTTTAATATCAAATATATACAACTCTGAGCGTTGGACCTCAGCTTACAATGTGTGCGTGTGCTTGCTTTCTCTTAAGGGATGTAGTGTTAGATTTGTATTTCATTAGACCATGAGGAAGGCGTGCAGATAGCTCAGTGTTGTGTTTATACCTATGTGCTGTATTTTTGCAAACAAGCCTCTATATACTGCTAACGTAATGAAAAGACATGGTGTTGTGCCCAGACCTGTCTGGCTCATTTTTTCACACATTCTCTCTCTCTATAGCATTCCTCAAACTGTTTATCATCCTCCAATCTCATTCTCCATCTCTCTCTCCCCCTCTTTTAAGCACTTGATTTATTTTCTAGATAATCAGCAGTACCTTTTTCATCATCTTTGCTTTTGTACTTTTTGGGATGTCCTCACTTCTTTTTTCTATACCAGTAACAGTGCATGTTTTCCAAATCATTTAGCTGAAGCACAGTTGAGTCAATTGACTAACACAATAAATCTATAGGTGGTACTAATTATCGCTAAGGATACCTTGAAAACACACACTGTTAGTGTTTCATGGGGCTCTGAGAAACACTCTTCTATACTATCATCCACTTTTGGTTGTGGATAATGTTTTGATGTTCTTATTGGTTGATTATCATGAGTGTTTGTTTCTTCATGAGGTGATATGTGATGAGTGAGTGTGCTATCACACTTACAGAGATTTGGAGGATCCACAGATTTGACACTACTAATGGACTCCCCAGTTTTATCTAAGTACCATCACAAGATGGGATCGACATAGCTGCCGGAAGTCTGCAGGTTGCGGCCATCCAAACCAGCATAGGGTGAAATTTGTAGAGCAATATTAGAAGTCATTAGAAGACTCCAGAGGCACAGAAAGTGAGGCACTGCAGACAAGAGTACTGTAGTTGCTGGAATGTGATGGATGCTAATGGTATAGAAACTCTGAAGGTTCATAACAATAAACCTGAGGAACAAAGGAGCAGAGTAGTACACGGAGACACTTAGAAGGACTAGAGCCGGAAATATCAATCCTTGCTGATGACACAAGCATCAAGAGACTGAAGGACTCAGGGACCACCAGGATCCAGGAAACGATTACAGGATGAATAGCCATGACTGACCTAGTATCTAGGGCAGGAGTTGTCAAATCGCTGAATGCAATCGACCACGACACTCGACTGGTCAATCACGGTGAACGTAAAGCAGCAGCCAATAAGAAGTAGATTGATTCTTATTGGCTAGCTGTGCCAAACTGAAGACCGTGTGGGTTGAAGCCACAGTAACCTCTGTCAGCGGTCACTGTAACAGCAATAGCCAATAGGAAACAGGTTGTCACATGTAACATCCTCCATTGCACTGATGACAGTGTATGTAGTTATGTCAGCGGTCACAATACCGGCACCTACATCCGAAAACCTCACCATCCCGATGGTCGGCATGCCCACCAACAGGGACTATTCCCACTCGTGGGTGTCCACGACACCCATAGAGTGGAAATAGAACCTGTGGTGAGCCCGCAAGGTGTTTCGTTGTGCTCGCCCCCTCCGCTGGCCACCTAACAGCCGGGATCCCGACATCGGTATAGCGACCGGCAGTCACACATACTCAACCCGGTGACAGAGCCAGATAAAGAGGGGATCACAAGGGGGGGACCCTGGACCACTCAAGACTGGCGAGCATAGCAGCAACTGCAGCTGCCCATCATGCCACCCACACAGTGCTCTGGAGTATGCAATGAGGCTGCTGGCACGCAGCTGAGGGCAGGGGTGGACTAGGAGTTCTTTTCCTTCAAATATTTTAATTTTATTCTATGGGGTACAATGTTTATTTTTATTTTTGCTGTGATGGACAATGGTTTTTTTTTTCCTTTCGAGCAAATGTTTGTGTGTGTTCTTTTTTCCTCTGTAGACCAGTGTTTTATTCCTGTGGAGATGAATGTGTGATTTTGACAGGACAGCCCACACGCCACTTGCCGTGAGACCATGCCCCCTTTTTTTGGGTGTACACAAATGTGCGTACTTGGTAGAGCACAAAAGCTTCTCAGTTTTTAGAGCAAATCATCAAGTGCAGAAGTCTGGATACCCCTAATCTAGGGGTTTAAATACAATACTCTACATGTAGCCAAGGGTTCATCTGACAGAAAGATAATGACCCAAAAGCACCAGGCAGTGGTGTAACCACCAGTGATGCATCTAGAGAAAGGAGAAGGATCTCCGAAAAGTTGAAAGTAGATTGGACGTTATAGAGAGACGTCCCCTAATGCTTGAGGCTGTTGCTGGTTCATCATTCTGTGACCACATAGGAAGGTCAAAGACAGAGTCCACAGACTCCTCCAATAGAGGGTATGGAGTACTCTAATACATTGCTGCATATACAAATGTGTTTTAATTTCTTTTAGTATTTATAATAAATTGTTGTGTGGAGACAAACAATTGTGTTTATTTTTATGACACACAGACACGGCGACATATATCACTTATACCATCTGGAGAAAAGGGACTGTATAGAGACCTGCAGATCCACAGACCAGACCTATTTGATGTGTGCAAGATACCTTTATGTAAATGAAGCAAAGGATTTTTAAGTACAGTAAGCGTCAGTCCTTTTTGATCAAGTGAAGCAAGATCTGAAATTAACAAGGACAGAACACATACAGCAGGAGGACTTGTAAAATCAAGGACTTAGCTTACATAGAGCTCAGCGCTGTGTGCTCACTTTCTCTTTGTCTCTATATGTAATTATTGGGTGCTGGTGTACACCTCTAGTGAGACTAGCAGCAGACGCTGATAGCGCAGAGCAAAAAACCTTCTTTTACTGACACGTGGTGTAACCAGAATGGGGCAAGTGGGACACATGCCTTGGCCTCTGGGCCAGGGTGGAAGGGGGTGCTGGGAAACCCAGAAATCAGTTTTAAACTTTGTTGGGCACACTCATTCACTGCAAATACAAATCACATGATAATACAGCAGGGGAGATCCCTTGCAGCGCTCTTAAGACTTACATCAATCTTGTGAGACAGATGTTGATCTGTACCCCTCACCTAACCGACCCACCTCCTCCTGGGGTCTCTACACGACCTGTGACTGACCCCCTCTCTTACAAGAGCTGTTCAGGATTTTGCAAAAGTTCACAGCTCCTACTTCTTGTCCCACGGGCTCTTCTCCACCCAGTCACAGTACCCATGGTTTGTACAATGCACAGTGACAGACTGATTTGTAAGAGGTGAGTAGGGGTGGAGAGAGGATGGGGCATCACTGAGGTGCGTGTTACATATTGTGTAATATGACCTATTCATTGTTATAGCTGATTGTTTTTTACACTGTGTGGTTTTGAACTGTACGTTGTTATAGAGGTGTATGTGTGCTGTACACTGCGGTGTGAGCTCTGTATTGTTATAGGGCTTTGTGTGACCTTTGACTTGCTATAGATAGGTTTGCTGTGCTTTGTGTAATGTGATTTGTGATGATGTGTGCACTGTACACTTTGAAATGTGAACTGTGTATCATTATATGGGTATGTGTTACGTACTATGTATTATAACCTACAGTAAGTATTGTCACTAGATGTATGGGGTGGATTGGACATAAAGGGGTCAATTCAATTCACAGCGAGTTCATCAGGGCGCAAGTAACTTACAGCACCGCCTGAGTCGCGGATTTTTGTTCACAAACCCATAGGGCAGTGTACAAAAATCCGCGAGTCCGAGGTGAAGTTGGGTAGAAAGGGGGGCGAATTGCAGAGCTGTTGAGTCTTTCAACACCCCTGCACTGGCAACTCATCCCCTTCGCAAGTAATTGGATTAATCCCAAAGTGTACATCTGCAATATAAATGGATAAGTGGATTCAGTTAGGCAGAGTTTACTGAAAAGCTTTCCACCTCTGCCGTTACGTGGGATGGCTTCTACCGTAGTTATCCTTGGCCTCTTTTGGCGTCCAAACGGTCAATATGTATAGCATATCATTATTAATTCTTACGAGAATTGAATATTATAACGAGATTTATGGTAAGAATTTACCGTTGTTAAATCTCTTTCTGCGAGGTACACTGGGCTCCACAGGGAATAACATCTGGGGAGTAGAGTAGGATCTTAACCCGAGGCATCAACAGGCTCAAAGCTTCGACTGTTCCCAAGATGCATAGCGCCGCCTCCGTGCACAGGAACTCAGTAACCCCGCCTCCGTGCACACTCACCGCAGGAGAGGGTGTCAGCGGCTAATGCCATACCAACCCAAAGAAGCTAAGTGCGTCAAGGTGGGTGCCCTGTGGAGCCCAGTGTACCTCGCAGAAAGAGATTTAACAACAGTAAGTTCTTACCATAATTCTCGTTTTCTGCTGCAGGGTACACTGGGCTCCACAAGGAATTACATCGGGGATGTCCTAAAGCAGTTCCTTATGGGAGGGGATGCACTGTAGCGGGCACAAGAACCCGGCGTTCAAAGGAAGCATCCTGGGAGGCGGAAGTATCAAAGGCATAGAACCTAATGAATGTGTTCACTGAGGACCACGCAGCCGCCTTGCACAATTGTTCAAGGGTTGCACCACGGCAGGCCGCACAAGAAGGTCCAACAGACCGAGTAGAATGGGCCGTAATGGTAGCAGGAGCTGGAAGACCATCCTGTACATAAGCATGTGCAATCACCATTCTAATCCATCTGGCCAAGGTCTGCTTATTAGCAGGCTAGTCACGTTTGTGAAAACCAAACAGTACGAAGAGAGATTCAGACTTCCGAATGGAAGCACCACATCCAAAGACCGCTCTCCAGAAGACAACTCCGGAGAATTAAAGGCAGGAACCACAATCTCCTGGTTAAGGTGGAAGGAAGACACTACCTTAGGAAGGTAACCAGGGCGTGTTCTAAGAACTGCCCGATCACTGTGAAAAATCAGATAGGGGGACTTACAGGATAAGCCACCCAGGTCTGAAACACGTCTAGCAGAGGCAATGGCTAGCAGAATCAAGACCTTAAAGGAAAGCCACTTAATATCTGCGGATGCAAGAGGTTCAAATGGAAATTCTTGCAAGGCCTCCAAGACCACCGACAAATCCCAAGGGGCCACAGGTGGGACATAAGGAGGCTGAATGCGCAACACACCCTGAGTGAAGGTATGAACATCAGGCAGAGATGCAATTTTTCTCTGAAACCATACCGACAAAGCATAAATATGAACCTTGAGGGAGGCTAGACGAAGACCTAAGTCCAGGCCTTGCTGTAAAAAAGCCAAAAGTTTGGCTGTACTAAACTTGTAAGCGTCATGACGGTTATTTGCACACCAAGCAAAGTAAGAATTCCAGACCCTATGGTAAATCCGAGCAGAGGACGGCTTACGGGCCTTCAACATAGTTTGAATGACCGCCTCCGAAAAACCTTTGGCCCTCAGTACGGAATCTTCAAGAGCCACAACGTCAAAGCCAGTCAGGCCAGATCCTGGTAGACACAAGGGCCCTGAATGAGGAGGTCTGGTCGTTGTGGAAGTAGAAGCGGACGCCCTAGCGAGAGGCCCTGGAGGTCTGAGAAACAATGCCGTCTGGGCCACGCGGGAGCAATCAGAAGTAGTATACCGCCTTCTTGTTTGAACTTCCTTATCAGTCTGGGCAGTAGAGACACTGGATGGAACACATATGGCAACCGAAAGTTTCACAGGATTGCCGGTGCATCCAAGAACGCTGCTTGAGGATCCCTTGTTCTTGCTCCGAAGACTGGAACCTTGTGGTTGTGTCGAGATGCCATCAGATCTACATCTGGAGTGCCCCACTTGTCCACGAGGAGTTGAAATACTTCTCCACTCCCCGGCGTGCACCTCCTGACAACTGTGAAAGTCTGCTTCCTAGTTGAGGACCCCCAGAATGAACACCGCCGATATGGCTGGTAGATGGCGTTCCGCCCATTGAAGAATCCTTGATACTTCCCTCATTGCCATGCGGCTTTGAGTGCCGACGATGATTCATGTACACCACTGTGGTGGCGTTGTCCGACTGTACCTGAACAGGTCTGTTCTGAATTAGATGCTGGGCCAGGTTCAGTACGTTGAACACCGCCCGCGGTTCTAGAATGTTTACTGGGAGGCGAGATTCCCCCTTGGTCCACCGACCCTGAAAGGAGCATTGCTCCAATACTGCGCCCCAGCCTCTCAGACTGGCATGCGTCGTCCGAAGGACCCAGTTGGAGATCCAGAAGGGACGACCCCAGCTCAAACGTCAGTCCTACAGCCACCAGCTAAGTGACAGATGGACCTCCGGAGACAAGGAGATCATGTGGGCCCTTGTCGGTGAGGCAGGCCAACCCATTTGGCAAGAATCAGTTTCTGCAGAGGGAATGAATGGAATTGAGTGTACTCCACCATGTCGAAAGCCAACACCATGAGACCTAGCACTTGCATCGCCGAATGTATTGACACTTGCGGAGGAGACAGAAAGTATTGAATCTTGTCCTGAAGTTTCAGGACCTTCTCCTGAGACAAGGACAACTGCTGGTTGCGGGTGTCCAATAACGCTCCCAGGTGCACCATGCTCTGAGCAGGGACCAGGAAAGATTTCTTCCAGCGGATGAGCCACCCATGAGCTTGCAGAAACTGGATAGTCAGATCCAGATGGCGTAGGAGAACTTTTGGGGAATTTGCCAGGATCAACAAGTCATCGAGATGCGGTAGGATCCTGGCCCCTTGACGGCGGAGTACAGCCGTCATTACCGCCATGACAGTGGTGAAGAGTCGCGGAGCCGTGGTCAAGCCAAAAGGTAACGCCCGAAATTGGTAATGGAGGTTGACCACAGCAAACCTCAAGTACTGCTGATGCGACATTGCAATAGGAATATGCACGTAAGCATCCTGTATGTCCAATGAGACCATATAATCCCCAAGTTCCAAGACCAGAAAAACAGAGCGAAGGGTTTCCATACGAAACTCGGAAACCCTGACAAATATACTTGTACTACCACTCCTGTGTCCAGGAGGGACTGTACCACCGAATGAAGAGTTTTTGCCCTCACCTGATCTGAAGGGACGTCTGTCAGGCAAAAATCGATGAGGGGACGTTTCTTGAAGGATATGGCGTAACCTCGAGTGACGACTTCCCGTAACCAGGCATCAGAAGTGGTCTTCAACCATTCCTGGGTAAATCCTAGAAGTCGGCCTTCAACCCTGGGATCCCCCAGGGGAGGCCTGTCATCATACAGCAGGCTTGCCAGTTTTGGAAGCAGGCTGACGGGCAGCCCAGGCCCATTTGGGTTTGGGCTTAGTAGGTTTGGAAGTGCGACCGTGTTTCGGGTACGCCTGACCTTTTGCTTTTCCCAGAGGACGAAAGAAACGAGAGGAAATACTCTTAGCCTTCGGCACCGAAGGAGCAGTACTAGGCAGACATGCCATTTTAGCAGGAGCTAAGTCAGCCACTATCTTGTTGAGGTCTTCTCCAAAAAGAATGTCTCCCTTAAAAGGGAGCACCTCCAGGGTTTTCTTGGAGTCCAGATCAATGGACCAGGACCGCAACCAAAGAATCCGGCGAGCCAGGATAGATGTAGTAGAAGTCTTGGCCGCCAGAATACCGGCATCAGTAGCCGCCTCCTTCACTTAATGTGAAGCTGTGACAATATACGACAGGCATTGTTTAGCATGATCAGAAGCATTGGAAGGCAACTCTGCCTCCAACTCCTTGGCCCACGCCTCAATGGCCTCTGCAGCCCAAGTTGCTGCAATAGTGGGCCTATGAGCATCACCAGTAAGGGTGTAAATTGCCTTTAAACAACCCTCCACACGCTTATCCGTCGGATAGGGAGCCAGCATCTTCTTGTGAGGTGTGAATTTCCTACCTGGAGTTTCCCAGAATTCCTGACATATGTCCACTAAGTGGTCAGAGTGAGGTAAAACTTGCTTAACCACTTTCTTACGTTTGAACCTGTCCGGTTTCTTAGGAACAACATCAAACTCTGCGTCATCAGTGATCTGAAGAATCATCCTGATCGCCTCCAAAAAGTCAGGAACATCTACCTGTAACCCAGCCTCCCCATCAGAACTATCAGGATCAGAATCTGAGGGGTCAGTATAAACACCATCCTCATCAGATGATGTGTCTGGGACAGTGGTAGACTGTGAAAAAGTAATGACCCGTTTGGATAACCCCTTGCTCTTAGGCTGGCGAGAGTCAGAATTCTTTTTAGACAGTGACCGGTTTAATTGCTGTAACTGACTGGAGATTTGATCTGCTCAGGGCGGATTAACTGCAGGGACCATAATCTGTTGTACCGTCACAGGAGGTCCTATAGGGGGTGAAGTTTAGTTACAAGTGTAGTTAATATAGAGGAAAATGTAGCACAAGGTGGGTCATTTTGAACCCCCGTTGCCACTATTCCACTGGGGGGTAGGGAACCCCCAGAACCTGAACTTTCTGCTGCCAAGTTTTCCTCAAACATGCCTACAGAGTGTACAATATCAGCAACAATATACCTAACAAGCACTCCCTGTGCAGCTTATATATTCCGCAAACAGGGAATTCAATAGGTATATGGTGACTAAAGATCACAAAGAAACATACAAAATGAGTATATCTTGTGAGACGCCTATATCAGATAATAAACCTGACGCACTGAGCCCCCTCAGGTCATAGAATATAGGGATAGCAATCTGAGTAAGAGACACGAAATGGAGGTCACACAGCACACACATATAGTCACAGTGTACAATGCAGAAATTATGACATGCAATAAAACTGCACTGTACTAACAATACAAAGTAATACTCAGTATAGTTATATAATTAGTAGATATATCAATGCACAGTAAATACTGGATGTATATCATAGGGTACTTGTACTATATAACCCTGACCAAATGCACTGTTTCTTAACTAACACTGTCAACAGAAACGTAGAATACTTAAGTGTCTTGTAAAATGCACAGCGCTGACAAGCAGGCGGCTTTACAAAGGAGGATTTGCCCAAACAGTTCCAGGAACATGCTGCTCTGTGTAATGGCGCCCAAACACTGACTGGGAGTGAGATATATGCAGCTCCAGGGCGGGAACATTACTGTAAATGGCGCCCTGGGGCTGAGGATGGGCTACAGGTCCAAGCCTTATTCCCCCTGCTGGACCTCACCACTGGTACTATGGGCTGTAATAAAAACGGGTTTTATGAGGAAAAAAACGACCTGTGCCCTTGAGGTTTAGTGGAGTCCCTGCCCGAACACAGTGTCCACGCCAGAGCGTGCGGCCCACCTCCCACCGGCCGCGCCAGACCACAATTTCAGTGGGACCCGCCTAGGGGACCCACTTACCTCCTCCCTGAGTGCGGCCACGCGATCCAGGAGAACTTCGGCGAGTGTGTGACTAACGGGGAAGTAAGTACCCGGCAACCAGGGCACAGGAGTAAACAGCACCGGTGGGGAAGGTTATGGAGCTTCAGCAGGACATGTCAGACTGACATCTATCACTGCTGCAGTCCTTGAAGTCTTCTATCTTCGCTTAGAAAAGCTCTCTCAGGGCTGCTGGACCAGCCCACCTGTTGTATGCCTGCTTACTGCATGGCACCAACTACAAAACTGAGCTACTGTGCACAGAGGCGGGGTTATAGAGGAGGCAGCGCTATGCATCTTGGGAACAGTCAAAGCTTTGAGCCTGTTGGTGCCTCGGATCAAGATCCTACTCTACACCCCGATGTTATTCCCTGTGGAGCCCAGTGTACCCCGCAGCAGAACTCTGAATTAACATTTAGACATCAAATATATGTGTTATCAGAAAGAATCGATAGAAGAGATATTTTACAAGTATTTTTTTACTATTAAAATGGTCTTGAATTGAATAAAGCTTATATTCTGTAGATCAGAAGTGTGTGGCATATGAAAAACAAGTACGTAAAAGGATGGCCGAGTAGTACAGGCGGACTATTTTGTTGTTGTTGTACTATACAGTGAATAATGGAAATACTGAACAAATGGCATGCTGGTTCCAAAGTGACAGTGATTGTTGCGGCTGATGAAATGAAGAGCTGTCAGGTCTAAATGAAAACCTGAATCTATCTTGTTTTGTTTAAAAAAACAAAAACTACAATACAATACTTTACTCTTCTATTAATTATATTTGCATGCTCCTAAAAAATGTGGCCTTGTGGCCCACAGGTATTAATGCAGTGTGTATATCAAGTCACATTTTGCAGTTATAATACCTTGTTATAAAATACCTATCTTTGTATATACCAAACAAAAAACCCAGCACTCTCCTCAGCAGCTTCATTCACCTTAATGCTTTAATATACATCTAAATAAATAATGGGGTTTTGGTTTATGAATTGTACAAGCATGTAAGCTTGCGGCCCACTCCACGGGACCCCATTTCACCGCAAGTCCTACTCTATCTTTGTATATATTAATTAATATTGTTAATAGTGCTGCTATAAGCATGCAATTGTGGCTGATCGATACTAGCACAAGATGTATACTTTATTTCTGTTGCTGCTAACTTGAGACAAAGGATTTACATATGTAAGTGCTGTATTGTCAATATGCATAAAGTGAGTTGAAGTTGCAATGGTTACGGTATACACTTTGTGTACCATATCCTTGACAAAAGATGTAAATACATCTGAAACGCTGGCGGTGTGGTGTGTTATTGAAAGTCGCGGAGTGCTGCCTGCCTGTCATACATGTATACACTGCTCAAAAAAATAAAGGGAACACTAAAATAACACATCCTAGATCTGAATGAATTAAATATTCTTATTAAATACTTTGTTCTTTACATAGTTGAATGTGCCGACAACAAAATCACACAAAAATTATCAATGGAAATCAAATTTATTAACCCATGGAGGTCTGGATTTGGAGTCACACTCAAAATTAAAGTGGAAGACACACTACAGGCTGATCCAACTTTGATGTAATGTCCTTTAAACAAGTCAAAATGAGGCTCAGTAGTGTGTGTAGCCTCCACGTGCCTGTATGACCTCCCTACAACGCCTGGGCATTCTCCTGATGAGGTGGTGGATGGTCTCCTGAGGGATCTCCTCCCAGACCTGGACTAAAGCATCTGCCAACTCCTGGACAGTCTGTTGGTGGATGGAGCGAGACATGATGTCCCAGATGTGCTCAATTGGATTCAGGTCTGGGGAACAGGCGGGCCAGTCCATAGCATCAATGCCTTCGTCTTGCAGGAACTGCTGACAAACTCCAGCCACATGAGGTCTAGCATTGTCTTGCTTTAGGAGGAACCCAGGGCCAACCGCACCAGCATATGGTCTCACAAGGGGTCTGAGGATCTCATCTTGGTACCTAATGGCAGTCAGGCTACCTCTGGCGAGCACATGGAGGGCTGTGCGGCCCCACAAAGAAATGTCACCCCACACCATTACTGACCCACTGCCAAACCGGTTATGCTGGAGGATGTTGCAGGCAGCAGAACGTTCTCATAGGCATCTCCAGACTCTGCCACATCTGTCACGTGCTCAGTGAGAACCTACTTTCATCTGTGAAGAGCACAGGGTGCCAGTGGCGAATTTGCCAATCTTGGTGTTCTCTGGCAAATGCCAAACGTCCTGCATGGTGTTGGGCTGTAAGCACAACCCCCACCTGTGGACGTCGGAACTCATACCACCCTCATGGAGTCTGTTTCTGATCGTTTGAGTAGACACGTGCACATTTGTGGCTTGCTGGAGGTCATTTTGCAGGGCTCTGGCAGTGCTCCTCCTGTTCCTCCTTGCACAAAGGCGGAGGTAGCGGTCCTACTGCTGGGTTGTTGCCCTCATACGGCCTCCTCCACGTCTCCTGATGTACTGGACTGTCTCCTGGTAGCGCCTCCATGCTCTGGACACTACGCTGACAGACACAGCAAACATTCTTGCCACAGCTCGCATTGATGTGCCATCCTGGATGAGCTGCACTACCTGAGCCACTTGTGTGGGTTGTAGGGATGTCATACAGGCACGTGGAGGCCACACATACTACTGAGCCTCATTTTGACTTGTTTTAAGGACATTACATCAAAGTTGGATCAGCCTGTAGTGTGTTTTTCCACTTTAATTTTGAGGGTAACTCCAAATCCAGACCTCCATGGGTTAATAAATTTGATTTCCATTAATAATTTTTTGTGTGATTTTGTTGTCAGCACATTCAACTATGTAAAGAACAAAGTATTTAATAAGAATATTTCATTCATTCAGATCTAGGATGTGTTATTTTAGTGTTCCCTTTATTTTTTTGAGCAGTGTATATATATATATATACACACACACACACACAGTATATATACACACACGATGTGTGCAGACGGCACTCAGAGACTTTCACAAGGTAAGTAGAAATCACGACAGGTTGTGTTTACTAAATCAACGTTTCGGGGGTCGAACCCCCCTCTTCAGGACACTACAAACACACTGGGGTGGCGAGTGCTGTGGTTTTATATATATATATATATATATATATGTTTCAATGCCTTCACCACCTGTGGCTCAGGTGTGTCTGGAAAAGGACAAGAGGCGGCACTCCAGGGACTTAAAAAAGCTTTTATGTGCAAAACATGGCAGGACAATAAAGTGCAAAAAAGTTAGGAAAACATGGAGGTCTTACGACGTTTTAAGGCAGCAAGCCTTTTCCTCAGGTAAGTTAACCCATGTGGAGTGTGATGTGCAGAAAGCGAGAACATCACACTCCACATGGGTTAACTTACCTGAGGAAAAGGCTTGCTGCCTTGAAACGTCGTAAGACCTCCATGTTTTCCTAACTTTTTTGCACTTTATTGTCCTGCCATGTTTTGCACATAAAAGCTTTTTTAAGTCCTTGGAGTGCCGCCTCTTGTCCTTTTCCAGACACACCTGAGCCACAGGTGGGGAAGGCATTGAAACTGCATTATTTCAAGGAGGGCACCCAGGCAGTTGCATTGCTGCACAGAGTGCCGGATGAGTACATTCTAATATATATATATAAATAAACACACACACACACACACATATATATATATATATACATATACACATATACATATACATACACATGCAGAGAACACATTTCCCCAGCACTCCAAGGGTAATTAGCAGTAAGATTCAAAAACTAAATGGTAGTGGAAAGTTCAGAGATCTTATTTATAGATATTTGCAAAGACATGGGCACATAAAGAAGGAAAACAGAGATGCAAATTAGAATACAAAAATAAGAATTTACTCACCGGTAATTCTATTTCTCGTAGTCCGTAGTGGATGCTGGGAACTCCGTAAGGACCATGGGGAATAGCGGGCTCCGAAGGAGGCTGGGCACTCTAGAAAGATCTTAGACTACCTGATGTGCACTGGCTCCTCCCACTATGACCCTCCTCCAAGCCTCAGTTAGGATACTGTGCCCGGACGAGCGTACACAATAAGGAAGGATTTTGAATCCCGGGTAAGACTCATACCAGCCACACCAATCACACCGTACAACTCGTGATATGAAACCCAGGTAACAGTATGAAACAACAGAGCCTCTCAACAGATGGCTCAACAATAACCCGATTTAGTTAACAATAACTATTTACAAGTATTGCAGATAAACCGCACTTGGGATGGGCGCCCAGCATCCACTACGGACTACGAGAAATAGAATTACTGGTGAGTAAATTCTTATTTTCTCTGACGTCCTAGTGGATGCTGGGAACTCTGTAAGGACCATGGGGATTATATCAAAGCTCCCAAACGGGCGGGAGAGTGCGGATGACTCTGCAACACCGAATGAGAGAACTCCAGGTCCTCCTCAGCCAGGGTATCAAATTTATAGAATTTTGCAAATGTGTTTGCCCCTGACCAAGTAGCAGCTCGGCAAAGTTGTAAAGCCGAGACCCCTCGGGCAGCCCAAGATGAGCCCACCTTCCTTGTGGAATGGGCATTGACAGATTTTGGCTGTGGCAGGCCTGCCACAGAATGCGCAAGCTGAATTGTACTACAAATCCAACGAGCAATAGTCTGCTTAGAAGCAGGAGCACCCAGCTTGTTGGGCGCATATAGGATAAACAACGAGTCAGATTTTCTGACTCCAGCCCTTCTGGAAACATACATTTTCAGGGCCCTGACCACGTCTAACAACTTGGAGTCCTCCAAGTCCCTAGTAGCCGCAGGCACCACAATAGGCTGATTCAGGTGAAACGCTGACACCACCTTAGGTAGAAACTGGGGACGAGTCCTCAATTCTGCCCTATCCATATGGAAAATCAGATAAGGGCTTTTACAAGACAAAGCCGCCAATTCTGATACTCGCCTGGCAGAAGCCAAGGCCAATAACATAACCACCTTCCACGTGAGATATTTCAGATCCACGGTTTTAAGTGGTTCAAACCAATGTGATTTTAAGAAACTCAACACCACGTTGAGATCCCAAGGTGCCACCGGAGGCACAAACGGGGGCTGAATATGCAGCACTCCCTTTACAAATGTCTGAACTTCAGGTACTGAAGCTAGTTCTTTCTGAAAGAAAATCGACAGAGCCGAGATCTGTACCTTAATGGAGCCCAGTTTTAGGCCCATATTCACTCCTGCTTGCAGGAAACGCAGAAATCGACCTAGTTGAAATTCCTCTGTTGGGGCCTTTTCGGCCTCACACCATGCAACATATTTCCGCCATATGCGGTGATAATGATTTGCTGTAACTTCTTTCCTGGCTTTAATAAGCGTAGGAATGACTTCCTCCAGAATGCCCTTTTCCTTCAGGATCCGGTGTTCAACCGCCATACCGTTAAACGCAGCTGCAGAGGAGGGAACACATAAACTGACTGGTACACCCATGGTGTTACCAGAGCGTCCACCGCTATCGCCTGAGGGTCTCTTGACCTGGCGCAATACCTCTCTAGTTTTTTGTTTAGACGGGACGCCATCATGTCCACCTGTGGACGACCCCACTGATTTGCAATCATTTGGAAGACTTCTGGATGAAGTCCCCACTCTCCCGGGTGGAGGTCGTGTCTGCTGAGAAAGTCTGCTTCCCAGTTGTCTACACCCGGAATGAACACTGCTGACAGTGCTAGTACATGATTTTCCGCCCATCGGAGAATTCTTGTGGCTTCTGCCATTGCCATCCTGCTTCTTGTGCCGCCCTGTCGATTCACATGGGCGACTGCCGTGATGTTGTCTGACTGGATCAGCACCGGCTGATGTAGGAGCAGGGATTTTGCTTGACTTAGGGCATTGTAGATGGCCCTTAGCTCCAGAATATTTATGTGAAAAGAAGTCTCCTGACTTGACCATAGTCCTTGGAAGTTTCTTCCCTTTGTGACTGCCCCCCAGCCTCGCAGGCTGGCATCCGTGGTCACCAGGACCCAGTCCTGTATGCCGAATCTGCGGCCCTCCAGAAGATGAGCACTCTGCAGCCACCATAGAAGAGACACCCTGGTTCTTGGAGTCAGGGTTATCAAGCGATGCATCTGAAGATGCGATCCGGACCACTTGTCCAACAGATCCCACTGAAAAATTCTGGCATGGAACCTGCCGAATGGAATTGCTTCGTAAGAAGCTACCATCTTTCCCAGGACCCGCGTGCAGTGATGCACCGATACCTGTTTTGGTTTCAGGAGGTCTCTGACTAGAGAAGACAACTCCCTGGCTTTCTCCTCCGGGAGAAACACTTTTTTCTGGGCTGTGTCCAGAATCATCCCCAGGAACATTAGACGTGTCGTCGGTACCAGCTGTGACTTTGGAATATTCAGAATCCAGCTGTGCTGGCGCAGCACTTCCTGAGATAGTGCTACTCCCACCAACAACTGTTCCTTGGACCGTGCCTTTATTAGGAGATCGTCCAAGTACGGGATAATTAAAACTCCCTTTCTTCGAAGGAGTATCATCATTTCCGCCATAACCTTGGTAAATACCCTTGGTGCCGTCTGGAATTGGTAATGGCAGTCCTGTACCACAAATCTGAGGTACTCCTGGTGAGGATGGTAAATGGGGACATGCAGGTAAGCATCCTTGATGTCCAGGGAAACCATGTAATCCCCCTCGTCCAGGCTTGCAATAACCGCCCTGAGCGATTCCATCTTGAACTTGAATTTTTTTATGTACTTGTTCAAGGATTTCAAATTTAAAATGGGTCTCACCGAACCGTCTGGCTTCGGTACCACAAATAGTGTGGAATAGTAACCCCGACCTCGTTGAAGTAGGGGTACCTTGATTATCACCTGCTGGGAATACAGCTTGTGAATTGCCGCTAGCACCGCCTCCCTGTCTGAGGGAGCAATCGGCAAGGCAGATTTTAGGAACCGGTGGGGTGGAGCCGCCTCGAATTCCAGCTTGTACCCCTGAGATACTACTTGAAGGATCCAGGGATCCACTTGTGAGCGAGCCCACTGATCGCTGACATTTTTGAGGCGGCCCCCCACCGTACCTGGCTCCGCCTGTGGAGCCCCACCGTCATGCGGCGGACTTAGAAGAAGAAGCGGGGGAGGACTTTTGCTCCAGGGAACATGCTGTTTGTTGCAGCCTTTTTCCCCTACCTCTGCCCCTAGACAGAAAAGACCCTCCTTTTCCACGCTTGCTTTTCTGTGTCCGAAAGGACTGAACCTGATAAAATGGCGCCTTCTTAGGCTGTGAGGGGACATGGGGTAGAAATGCTGACTTCCCAGACGTTGCTGTGGAAACTAGGTCGGAGAGACCATCCCCAAATAATTCCTCCCCCTTATAAGGCAAAACTTCCATGTGCCTTTTGGAATCTGCATCTCCTGTCCACTGGCGAGTCCATAAGCATCTCCTAGCAGAAATGGACAATGCACTTACTTTAGATGCCAGCCGGCAGATTTCCCTCTGTGCATCTCTCATATACAAGACTGAATCTTTGATATGGTCAATTGTTAGCAGAATCGTGTCTCTGTCTAGTGTGTCAATATTTTCTGACAATTTATCTGACCACGCAGCGGCAGCACTGCACATCCATGCTGACGCAATAGCTGGTCTAAGTATAATGCCTGAGTGTGTGTAAACAGACTTCAGGATCGCCTCCTGCTTTCTATCAGCAGGTTCCTTAAGGGCGGCCGTATCCTGTGACGGTAGTGCCACCTTTTTAGACAAACGTGTGAGCGCTTTATCCACCCTAGGGGGTGTTTCCCAGCGTAACCTATCCTCTGGCGGGAAAGGGAACGCCATTAGTAGCTTCTTAGGAATTACTAATTTTTTATCAGGGGAAAGCCACGCTTCTTCACACACCTCATTTAATTCATCTGAAGGGGGAAAAACTACGGGTAGTTTTTTCTCCCCAAACATAATACCCTATTTTGTGGTACCTGGATGTAAATCAGAAATGTTTAGCACCTCTTTCATTGCTTCAATCATGCAGTGAATGGCCCTGACGGGCATTAGATTCGACTCATCCTTGTCGACACTGGTGTCAGTATCAGTGTCGACATCTACGTTTGCCACCTGAGATAGCGGGCGTTTTAGAGCCCCTGATGCCCCTTGAGACACCTGGACAGGCACGAGCTGAAGACTCGGCTGTCCCACAGTTGGCATGTCGTCAAATTTTTTATGTAAAGAGTCTATACGTGCACTCATTTCTTTCCATAAGCTCATCCACTCAGGTGTCTGCCCCCCAGGGGGTGACATCCCTACTAAAGGCATCTGCTCCGCCTCCACATCATTATCCTCATCAAACATGTCGACACAGCCGTACCGACACACCCCACACACACAGGGAATGCTCAAACAGAGGACAGGACCCACAAAAAGCCCTTTGGGGGGACAGAGTAAGAGTATGCCAGCACACACCAGAGCACTATATATATACAGGGACTAACTGAGTTATGTCCCTAATAGCTGCTTTTCAATAAAATATAATATATATACTGCCAAATTGAATGCCCCCCCTCTCTTTTCCCTCTTACTGGTACTGTAGATTGCAGGGAAGAGCCAGGGAGCTTCCTTCCAGCGGAGCTGTGAGGGAAAAATGGCGCCAGTGTGCTGAGGAGATAGGCTCCGCCCCTTTTTCGCGGCCTATTCTCCCGCTTTTTATGGACTTCTGGCAGGGGTATTTACCTCATATATAGCCCCTGGGGCTATATATTGAGGTATTTTAGCCAGCCAAGGTGTTTTTATTGCTGCCTCAGGGCGCCCCCCCCCAGCGCCCTGCACCCTCAGTGACCGGAGTGTGAAGTGTGTGAGAGGAGCAATGGCGCACAGCTGCAGTGCTGTGCGCTACCTTGGTGAAGACTGAGTCTTCATGCCGCTGATTTTCCGGACCATCTTCTTGCTTCTGGCTCTGTAAGGGGGACGGCGGCGCGGCTCCGGGACCGAAATCAAGGCTGGGCCTGCGGTCGATCCCTCTGGAGCTAATGGTGTCCAGTAGCCTAAGAAGCCCAATCCGGCTGCAAGCAGGCGAGTTCGCTTCTTCTCCCCTTAGTCCCTCGCTGCAGTGAGCCTGTTGCCAGCAGGTCTCACTGAAAATAAAAAAAATCTAAGACTATTACTTTCTAAGAGCTCAGGAGAGCCCCTAGTGTGCATCCAACCTCGGCCGGGCACGAAATCTAACTGAGGCTTGGAGGAGGGTCATAGTGGGAGGAGCCAGTGCACATCAGGTAGTCTAAGATCTTTCTAGAGTGCCCAGCCTCCTTCGGAGCCCGCTATTCCCCATGGTCCTTACGGAGTTCCCAGCATCCACTAGGACGTCAGAGAAATAATTTATTTAACGAATATCACAGACCGTAATATAAATTATCCAAAAATGGAGGGGCCCATACTCCGGCCATTGAGCCCTAAGTAAGTAGACCCAGTATCATGAGAAGACAGAAAGGAAACTCTGTAATGATCTAACCAGGGGTCTAAAATGCAGAAAATGTGTGTGATGAGTTAGTGATTATACATTATAGGAATTAATAAACAAAGTATGTGGTATCAATGATAGAGCCAAAAGGTTGGGCAAGCAGGTCATTTCCAAGCAGAGGAAACACGTACAATACAATCCACACGTTGCATTCAATGTATTGTTGCAGTCACGCCAAACAGCCCCTCTCGGTGCGCCAGGTCCCGTGAGACACTGCTAATGTCAGGAGTCTTTTTTGCATTTTTCTTTCAACAAAAATGCAACTTAGTTACAACACGATGGACTAGGATGGAACAGGATTAATCTTTTATGTGACACTTGTACCGTATATCTGTGTGAGACTGAGTCTCTGAATATGTATACATTTATAAGTGTACCTTAAGTTAAGTTCAGAGTGGAATGTGATTCTTTACTGCAGCCGCAGCTGTCTGTAGAAGAGGTGGGGTAGCAGCCAGGGGAAAACTGTGGCAATGCCTGCAGCAGGCAGGGAGAGGGACGGCCAAAGATCACTCACCGCAGCACAAGCAATAGAGACCTGAGGGATCAGCGCAAGGGGTTCCAGTCTATAGATAGACCGTTAAAAGATAGACAGTCATTAGGTAGACACCATATGGCAGACAGGGTCAAAAGTTATTACAACTTTTGCCTCATTTACTATCCATGTCACAAACTATTACCTTTCAGTAAAGTTGTGGCGAGTTAAGCGGAGCGAGATACCGAACCCGCAAGGGAATCAATTTAACCAAATTTGGGTTAAAAAGGTTTGAAAACACAAAAAAAATAAGAATTTACTCACCGGTAATTCTATTTCTCGTAGTCCGTAGTGGATGCTGGGTACTTCGTAAGGACCATGGGGTATAGACGGGCTCCGCAGGAGACTGGGCACTCTAAAGAAAGATTAGGTACTATCTGGTGTGCACTGGCTCCTCCCTCTATGCCCCTCCTCCAGACCTCAGTTAGGGAAACTGTGCCCGGAAGAGCTGACATTACTAGGGAAGGATTTGGAATCCCCGGTAAGACTCATACCAGCCACACCAATCACACCGTACAACTTGTGATACTATACCCAGTTAACAGTATGAATAACAAATGAGCCTCAGTAACAGATGGCTCAAACAATAACCCTTTAGTTATGCAATAACTATATACATGTATTGCAGAGAGTCCGCACGTGGGACGGGCTCCCAGCATCCACTACGGACTACGAGAAATAGAATTACCGGTGAGTAAAATCTTATTTTCTCTGACGTCCTAGTGGATGCTGGGTACTCCGTAAGGACCATGGGGATTATACCAAAGCTCCCAAACGGGCGGGAGAGTGCGGATGACTCTGCAGCACCGAATGAGCAAACTCAAGGTCCTCCTCAGCCAGGGTATCAAACTTATAGAATCTTGCAAAAGTGTTTGAACCCGACCAAGTAGCAGCTCGGCAAAGTTGTAAAGCCGAGACCCCTCAGGCAGCCGCCCAAGAAGAGCCCACCTTCCTTGTGGAATGGGCTTTTACAGATTTAGGACGCGGCAGTCCAGCCGCGGAATGTGCAAGTTGAATCGTGCTACAGATCCAGCGAGCAATAGTCTGCTTCGAAGCAGGAGCACCCAGCTTGTTGGGTGCATGCAGGATAAATAGCGAGTCAGTCTTTCTGACTCTAGCCGTCCTGGAAACATAGATTTTCAGGGCCCTGACTACATCCAGTAACTTGGAATCCTCCAAGTCCCGAGTAGCCGCAGGCACCACAATAGGTTGGTTCTAATGAAATGCTGATACCACCTTAGGGAGAAACTGGGGACAAGTCATCAGTTCTGCCCTGTCCATATGGAAAATCAGATATGGGCTTTTACACGACAAAGCCGCTAACTCTAAAACCCGCCTGGCCAACGCCAAGGCCAACAGCATGACCACCTTCCACGTGAGATATTTCTTAACTCCACGGTCTTAAGTGGTTCAAACCAATGTGATTTTAGGAAATCCAACACCACGTTGAGATCCCAAGGTGCCACTGGAGGCACAAAAGTAGGCTGAATATGCAACACTCCCTTAACAAACGTCTGAACTTCAGGCAGTGAAGCCAGTTCTTTCTGAAAGAAAATAGACAGGGCCGAAATCTGGACTTTTATGGAACCCAATTTTAGGCCCATAGTCACTCCTGCCTGTAAGAAGTGCAGAAATCGACCCAGCTGGAATTCTTCCGTTGGGGCCTTCCTGGCCTCACACCAAGCAATATACTTTCGCCATATGCGATGATAATGTTTTGCTGTCACATCCTTCCTAGCCTTTATCAGCGTAGTAATGACTTCATCTGGAATGCCCTTCTACGCTAGGATCCGGCGTTCAACCGCCATGCCGTCAAACGCAGCCGCGGTAAGTCTTGGAACAGACAGGGCCCCTGCTGTAGCAGGTCCTGTGTGAGGGGCAGAGGCCATGGGTCCTTTGAGATCATTTCTTGTAGTTCTGGGTACCAAGATCTTCTTGGCCAATCCGGAACGATGAGTATTGTCCTTACTCCTCTCTTTCTTACTATCCTCAGCACCTTGGGTATGAGAGGAAGAGGCGGGAACACATACACCGACTGGTACACCCTCGTCGTCACCAGAGCGTCCACAGCTATCGCCTGAGGGTCCCTTGACCTGGCGCAATATCTTTTTAGCTTTTTGTTTAGGCGGGACGCCATCATGTCCACCTGTGGTCTTTCCCACCGGTGTTCAATCATCTTGAAGACTTCTGGATGAAGTCCCCACTCTCCCGGGTGGAGGTCGTGCCTGCTGAGGAAGTCTGCTTCCCAGTTGTCCACTCCCGGAATGAACACTGCTGCCAGTGCTATAACGTGATTCTCCGCCCATCGAAGAATTCTTGTGGCTTCTTCCATTGCCATCCTGCTTCTTGTGCCGCCCTGGCGGTTTACATGGGCGACCGCTGTGGTGTTGTCTGACTGAATCAGAACTAGTTGGTTTTGAAGCAGGGGTTCCGCTTGACTCAGGGCGTTGTAAATGGCCCTTACTTCCAGAATATTTATGTGTAGGGAAGTTTCCTGACTCGACCATTGTCCTTGGAAGTTTCTTCCCTGGGTGACTGTCCCCCAACCTCGGAGGCTTGCATCCGTGGTCACCAGGACCCAGTCCTGTATGCCGAATCTGCGGCCTTCAAGCAGATGAGCACTCTGCAGCCACCACAGCAGAGACACCCTGGCCCTCGGGGACAGGGTGATCAACCGATGCATCTGGAGATGCGATCCGGACCACTTGTCCAACAGATCCCACTGAAAGATTCTTGCATGGAATCTGCCGAAAGGAATTGCTTCGTAAGAAGCTACCATCTTTCCCAGGACTCGCGTGCAGTGATGCACCGAGACCTGCTTTGGTTTCAGGAGGTCCCTGACCAGTGATGATAAGTCCTGGGCCTTCTCTTCCGGGAGAAACACCTTCTTCTGTTCTGTGTCCAGAATCATGTCCAAGAACAGCAGACGCTTCGCAGGAATCAGCTGTGACTTTGGCAGAATCCAGCCGTGCTGATGCAGCACTTCCTGAGATAGTGCTACGCTGACTAGCAACTGCTCTTTGGACCTCGCCTTTATAAGGAGATCGTCCAAGTACGGGATAATTATGACTCCTTTCTTTCGGAGGAGCATCATCATTTCAGCCATTACCTTGGTAAATGCCCGCGGTGCCGTGGACAGACCAAACGGCAACGTCTGGAATTGGTAATGACAGTCCTGTACCACAAACCTGAGGTACTCCTGGTGGGGTGGATAAATGGGGACATGCAGGTAAGCATCCTTGATGTCCAATGACACCATAAAATCCCCCTCTTCCAGGCTTGCAATAACCGCCCTGAGCGATTCCATCTTGAACTTGAACTTTCTTATATAAATGTTCAAGGATTTTAAATTTAGAAAGGGCCTCACCGAATCGTATGGTTTCGGTACCACAAACATTGTGGAATAGTAACCCCGTCCCTGTTAAAGGAGGGGAACCTTGATTATCACCTGCTGAAGATACAGCTTGTGAATAGCCGCCAGTACTACCTACCTTTCTCCGAGAGCAGCAGGCAAGGCTGATTTGAGGTAACGGCGAGGAGGAGTCGCCTCGAACTCCAGCTTGTATCCCTGTGATACTACTTGCAGAACCCAGGGATCCACCTGTGAGCGAACCCACTGGTCGCTGACGTTCCGGAGACGCGCCCCCACCGCACCTGGCTCCGCCTGTGGAGCCCCAGCGTCATGCGGTGGACTTAGAGGAAGCGGGGGAGGATTTTTGTTCCTGGGAACTGGCTGTCTGGTGCAGCTTTTTCCCTTGCCTCTGTGCAGAAAAGAAGCACCTCTGAACCGCTTCCCTTTCTGGGGCCGAAAGGACTGTACCTGATAGTACGGTGCTTTCTTAGGCTGTGAGGAAACCGGAGGTAAAAATGTCAACTTCCCAGCTGTTGCCGTGGATACGAGGTCCGAGAGACAATTCCCAAACAATTCCTCACCTTTGTAATGCAAAACCTTCATGTGCCTTTTAGAATCAGCATCACCTGTCCACTGCCGAGTCCATAATACTCTCCTGGCAGAAATGGACATTGCATTAATTCTAGATGCCAGCCGGCAAATATCCCTCTGTGCATCTCTCATATATAAGACGACGTCTTTAAAATGCTCTATGGTTAGCAAAATCGTATCCCTGTCAAGAGTATCAATATTATCTGACAGGGAATCAGACCAAGCTGCGGCAGCACTACACATCCAAGCTGACGCAATTGCAGGTCTCAATATAGTACCTGAGTGTGTATATACAGACTTCAGGATAGCTTCCTGCTTTCTATCCGCAGGCTCCTTTAAGGCGGCCGTATCCTGTGACGGCAGTGCCACCTTTTTTGACAAGCGTGTGAGCGTCTTATCCACCCTAGGGGATGTCTCCCACCGTAACCTGTCCTCTGGCGGGAAAGGGTACGCCATTACTAATTGTTTTGAAATCACCAGTTTCTTATCGGGGGAAGCCCACGCTTCTTCACACACCTCATTCAACTCATCTGAAGGGGGAAAAACCACCGGCTGATTTTTCTCCCCAAACATTATACCCTTTTTAGTGGTACCTGGGTTAATGTCAGAAATGTGCAACACATCTTTCATTGCCGTAATCATGCATCGGATGGCCCTAGTGGAATGTACATTAGTCTCGTCCTCGTCGACACTGGAGTCGAACTCCGTGTCGACATCTGTGTCTGCCATCTGAGGTAGCGGGCATTTTTGAGCCCCTGATGGCCTTTGAGACGCCTGGGCAGGCCCTGGCTGAGAAGCCGGCTGTTCCACAGCTGTTATGTCGTCAAAACTTTTATGCAAGGAGCCGACACTGTCATGCAATACCTTCCACATGTCCACCCACTCTGGTGTCGGCCCCGCAGGGGGTGACATCACACTTATCGGCACCTGCTCCGCCTCCACATAAGCCTCCTCATCAAACATGTCGACACAGCCGTACCGACACACCGCACACACACAGGGAATGTTCTGACTGAGGACAGGACCCCACTAAGTCCTTAGGGGAGACAGAGAGAGAGTATGCCAGCACACACCACAGTGCTATATATCACAGGGATGCACACTATACTGAGTGATTTTTCCCAATAGCTGCTATAACACAATTTGCGCCTAAATTTATGTGCCCCCCCCCCCCCTCTCTCTTTTTTACCCTTATTGTAGTGTACACTGCAGGGGAGAGCCTGGGGAACGTCCTTACAGCGGAGCTGTGAAGAGAAAATGGCGCCGGTGTTCTGAGGGAGATAGGCCCTGCCCCTTTTTCGGCTGACTTCTCCCGCTTTTTTCATATAGTGTATGGCGGGGGATTATGCACATATACAGTATTATACACTGTATTATGTGCTTTTAGCCATGGTAAGGTACTCTAATTGCTGCCCAGGGCACCCCCTCCCCAGCGCCCTGCACCCATCAGTGACCGGAGTGTGTGGTGTGCAGAGGGAGCAATGGCGCACAGCTGCAGTGCTGTGCGCTACCTTAATGAAGACCGAAGTCTTCAGCCGCCAATTTTTCCCCTTCTCTTTGTTCTTCTGGCTCTGCGAGGGGGACGGCGGCGCGTCGGGACCGGACGGCTGAGGCTGGGACTGTGTTCGATCCCTCTGGAGCTAATGGTGTCCAGTAGCCTAAGAAGCCCAAGCTAGCTGCAAGCAGGTAGGTTCGCTTCTCTCCCCTCAGTCCCACGAAGCAGTGATTCTGTTGCCAGCAGATCTCACTGAAAATAAAAAACCTAACAAATACTTTCTTTTTCTAGAAGCTCAGGAGAGCCCCTAGTGTGCAACCAGCTCTGGCCGGGCACAGATACTAACTGAGGTCTGGAGGAGGGGCATAGAGGGAGGAGCCAGTGCACACCAGATATAGTACCTGATCTTTCTTTTAAGAGTGCCCAATCTCCTGCGGAGCCCGTCTATACCCCATGGTCCTTACGGAGTACCCAGCATCCACTAGGACGTCCGAGAAATAAAAATATTTTTTTTTGGTGTCTTACTTATGACCCTGTCTGACTTTTGACTGTCAACCATATGGTGTCTACCTACTGAGTGTCTATCTTTTAACTATGTGCTATACCACACCCCAGCGCAAGTGCTGGACTCAGGTGAGCTGTTACAAACAGTTTTATATTTTCCTCACAGCAATTTTATGGAGATATATTCTTCTAAATAATCTCAACATATTTTAGCTGGCTTATAGGACGTACTGTTTAAGAGGATTGACCATGGTCACATATTCTCTACATATTTATTTAGTCATCACTTTATTTATTGTTTACATTTTAAAGCTAAAGAAATTTAGGTGACAATGCTATAAAAATTAAACCGTATACTAAGGGTGTAGTATGGTATGCCGGTGCCCAGGCTCCCGGCGACCAGCATACCGGCCCCGGGAGCCCGACCGTCGGCATACCGACAGCATGGCAAGCGCAAATGAGCCCCTTGCGGGCTCGCTGCGCTTGCCACGCTGCAGGCACGGTGGCATTATTCTCTCTCCAGGGGGGTCGTGGACCCCCACGAGGGAGAATACCTGTCGGTGTGCTGGGTGTCGGGATTCCGGCGAAGGTATACTGTGCGCCGGGATCCCGACATTCGGCATACTGAAGACCACCCGTATACTAAGCCTATTTTTAATACACTAAAACTACTACTATTTTAGATACTTACTTACTATTCTAGAGGATTGGTTGACATAATATATTCTCCTAAAATGGTTTGCTCTAGTTAATAGATTTACTAAATCTACCTTATGTTAGAACTATTAATAACCAAATAATTGTATCTGTGAACACTTTCAAATAACATATAAAAAATATTGTTTATTTATGGTCATAATGAAGCAATATGACATCCCTTTAATTAGTAGTCATAATTAGACCTTTTTTTTATATCATCTTAAAACACCAATGTTGCTCTTTATAAACACAAAATAGTCATAATTTACTATAAAGGATACAAAGAGTCACACAGTTGATTCAAATACTTTTTAAATCACCTTTCCTTATGTCTTTTTCACATCTTTCTGATATTTTAATATCTCGCTAAAGTTTTTAGCTATCTTTTAGTAAATGTTAATAAAAATTATATTTTAAAGAAATTATTTGTGCACTGCTTAGAGACAAGTTTTCTCTCTTGTTTGCCTCTTCATGTATGAATCGTTTTTAATGGTTGTACCCACTCTAACACTGAAACATAATAATTAATAACGAACTTTAAGAGGGGCCTCTTTTCTCTGCCAAATCACAATCAGCCGGTGCAGGGGGCATGTGTATTTGAATACTACAGGTGGACATGGAACTTGGAAGACATCTCAAACTCAAAGACTATTTTTCTGGCTTTGTTAATACCAATAGTAAGTGCTCTGATCCTAAACCTTTCAACTTGGAAAAAAAATAAAAATTTTGTTCCTCCCTGTACTAATCCTCCAATTCACACCTTTATGAGATTATTTAAAAGAGATACAGTACCTTTTATACAGAATCAGAAAAGTGTCTTACCCCAACATGAAAACTATGAGCCAATGATTTTTGGATGGTGGATATACAATGGTGTCCTTACTCAGCTTTGCTTTCAGCATGACGCATTCACTAGACTGGCACCAGACTTCACACTATGACTACTGTACTATACTAAACATAGCACTTTCAACTGCACAAAATTGACACAAATATTTGTATAAAACTAGAATAATATTACTAAAAATTTTCGCAGAATACCAGGGGAAAAGTAGTAAAGAGCAAGAAGACTAATCAAGATTGCTGTCTATACAGAATACTGACAATATGGCTAATGAGAAAAAATATCAAGTCATACAGAGGGCCGTCGAGAAGGGAGGTACTAATTACCTGGGCCAGAACCTGATGGAGGGGGCCCTGTTGGGGGCTGGGTCCGCCACCACACCACCTCCCCCACCCCCCAAGTCCTTGCCTGGCAGCAGGAGCTCTTCTCCTCAGTCTATCACGTGCTGCTGTGTACTGGGTTACAGTGAGGCCGGAGAGGCAGCCTGTGTGCGAGGGGGAGCGTTTTTGCACTCCCCCTCGATTTGCCTCTGGCTGAGGGGCTCACAGCGCCCCCCTCCCCCATTCATTGCGAGGTACTGCTTTGCAACGCTGCAAATACTTTTATCTTTCACGATTAGGTCACACACCCAAAATATTACCTGGCACAGCAGAGCTCTCTACAGCACTGGTCATACATAATATAGCGATCTGCTGTATGACATATATGACAAACAACAATGTACATTATGACATGATTTCCCACTTTTAGCTGCATTGTATCATGTCGGTCTTTAATTTGGAATATCTTTATTATATAAATTTTAGCACAGAGGCTCTTCCCTGTCTTGAAACCAAGCTTTCTATGAAAAACACATATCTTGTGAAAGTGACATGAAATACTCACTCCTTCTACCAGGACTAGCTGTGTCCTTCCTACAGCTCTCTTGTTGACCCGTTCAGCCTCCTCTCTGAAGACTGCAATGAGCTCCTCCAGTCTCCTTTTCTTCACCTCAGCTGGGACATCATCACTCAGCCTGTGATATGCTCTTGTTTTCTAATGCAGAAAGTAGATTTCTCTTACTTTGAATACACAAAACTTAATTCCTAAAAAATATCAAGCATGTATCCAAGTCACCTTTCTCATGCTATATGCGAATAGGAAAGCAGCATTGTAGGACACTTCACGCAACAGTGATACCGTTTGTTGGTGATCTTCCTCTGTCTCCTGGCAGAAGCCAGTTATGAAATCACTGCTGAGACTGACCCCTATTAGAAAGAAATACACTATTCAGTATTTATCATGACCTTAAAAGAACCTAAAAAACACAGCGGTGATACCCGCACTGGTAATGTACTGTACTATTTTCCCATTAAGAATCATTACTCCTAAATATACGCTAACTTGCGGTCTGGACATAATTGTCTGAATTATGTTGAAATATTATAGGAAGAGGAACACCTAATAAACTTTGCTAAATTTGTTATAGACACCTGACAGTATACACTGAAACCATTAAACCTTTATAATTTTTTTAGGAGACAGGGAGGGAACCATTATTAGCCCCTGAGGAAGACAAGTAGAGCTTACTGTCACATATGTATCCACAGTGCGGAAGCCCAACTCTGCAGCAGCAAAAAAAAGAAAATATTAGGTGGAGAGACTACCGCTGATCACCAGATATTAACCCTATGTACTACAGAAAAATAATGTTGTCCAGGCAATGGGGAAGATCTCATCCTGTCTACCAAAATTTAAGGTGCAACTATTTTAATAAAAAGGGGTGGTGGGTACCTTTTTTCAAATGACAGGGACCCTCAGTACTTATCACACACTACAGAAAATAGCAGTGGAGGGGAGGGGAGGGGAGGGGAGGGGGGGGGGGGGGGAATACGTGCCCTATCACCTTTATAATGACTCCAGCAATTATTTATATATACATATATATATATATATATATATATATATTTATACACATATATATATATATATATATATATATATATACACATACATACACACACATATATATATATACACATACCTATGTGTATGTGTGAGAGAGTGAGGGAGTGCAGGATTATACACTGGACAACATATTCAGCAGCAATTCTTAACATATATATTACCTGAATAATATGTGGTAAGCTCAGACAGCGCTGAAATATGTTTTGCTGTCTCCACCTTCGGACAGAGTAATGCTCTCTGGATTCCTAATTCTCACGGGAGTCCGGATATATATATATATATATATGTATGTATATATATATATATATATATATATATATATACATACATACATACATACATACATACACACACACACACACAGACACAGTAAATGTGACGGAGGTGACTTTCCTGTGACAAGATGTCATTGAGTACAGAAATCAGCCGGTTTGTCAGCACTGACCAGAAAGACTCCAAAGAATACCATGATCAATACTGTGTGTCAATCTATCAATATATTTTGTAGTAGCAGCATTGCGCATAAGTACTTAACAGTTGCAGTTTGTCCCACTGTCCCCTCTACTTATCTGTGCCTTAGTATTTTACATTGGATCACTTGACATGGAATGACCCAAACCTTTAGATAAACTGTAGTCATCAAGATAGACACAATTTTGCACTTGAAAGATCACCAACCTGGGACCTGCTCCCGGATATTATGTATCAGATCCAAATAAGCTTCCCGATTATATCTGTAGAACAAACAAGGGCAATGTTTTACCATATGGTAGATAAAGAGTAAATGAAAGCTTGAAAACAGACAATTTATTTGCTATAATAATTTAATAATATTTTTAACTGTTTGAAAAGGCATAAAAAAGTGGTTAGTGAAAGGACATGACGTGAAATTTAAAGAGGGTAGGTCCTCATTATCCTCATCTGAGCAACTCTTTTGGGTCTTTGCTGTGCATGGCACCTGCATACGTCTAGATTACTGAAATTCTGCTTTTTCTGAAAACCTTTTTGTAGGAATTGGAACATAAGAAATAGACAAAAGAAAATGTTCTGTGCAAACCAGCATTGCTCACAACAAAGTAGGTGAAATAACCATGTCTCCAACAATGACAGAGACTAGACATTTTAGCTCTCTGGGCGAGATAGATCTGGGCCGTAAGTAGGGGTGTACGGCGTGTGCTCTGCCCATAGCGCTGCAGGGTATGGGACGCCGTTGGCAGCACTTGTCAATTATGAACTAATTACTTTCACTTGCAGCTTCCCCCCTTTTTAAAGCCAGCATCTCCTGACCGCCCCTGTCTCCTACCCCTTTTGTCGCTAATACTGTATGTATACAGCATTTCTGGACTTGACTTGAGAGCACTTTGTTGTTCAGTTGCACTGTCCTTTATTACATTTCGGCCAGGAGTCAAACCCTTTGCCTATGACACTGCAGTCGGACACTATAGTCATTGAGCTATCTGCCCTTGCACAGAAATCTAGAGAATCCTAAGCTGAAGAGTTTTTACTATTTGAAGCTTACCTTGTACTTTGTGAAAGGGTAATCAGTGAGCAGCTGGGCAGATCTATGTAGTGTGTGGCTGCAAGGGATTGGATGTGTGGCTGCACTCTGCATGGATCTGCTCAACTTTATTGTGTGTGTGTGTGTGTGTGTGTGTGTGTGTGTGTGTGTGTGTGCGTGTGCGTGTGCGTGTGTTTTTGTCATGCCTCTTCCACAGGCAATCTGAGACTAATTATAAGTCAGCACAAGATATCATGCAAATTTGAGAGGATTATGTTTCCTTGAGCAATGTGTCACTATGGAACCCATGGAGTTGATGACAGGCCTAAGGGTACACTGGAAGGCAAAGCAAAGTAAAAGCTGGTGGTCTATCTAAACTGAAATGTGAACATACGAACCCTTGTGGCGGGATGTAATAGAGTCTGAAATCGGTGGAGGTGCGGGATGCCGGCCGATCTCAGATGTTTTTATAAAAGGGCAATCACTTGCAAGGCATGGAGTCCGAGACCGACCAGCATACCCCACCTCCGGAGATCTCGGACTCCATTACATTACGCCGTTGAATTAAATGGATGTCAAAAATACCACTTTCCTTGTCAAATGCATAATTAAACTGTCTGAGTCCATCTTCATGCAAATAAACATAGTAGGCTTTTATATTCAAACCTGGTTAGAATGAACAGTCCCTCTAGGACATTGGAGAAAATCATAATATCCCAGAAAACCTGAGGTTCCAGATTAAGACAGATGATTAATCCATTCAGGATGTTGAAGCGATTGGTTTATATGTGACTTAAAGGGTGAGATTCAAATGACATATCACGCCCAATTTCCTTTCTAAAATGATCTCCGTTATCGCGCATATTGCGCCCATAGTAACCAGGTTTACTATGTAAAGGGTTGGGGGCCTCGCTACTCCGGGGGTAGCGAGCTGGAATAATGATACAACGTCCCTGAGGGCAGAAACAGAACGAGTGTGGAAAGGGGTGAAAAGAATTGAATCCCGCCCAAAGAGTCTGCATATGTAAAAGGATTAAAAAAAAGTTTCACGAATCCATCAGAGAATTGGGTCTGGCACCTTAGTTGAGTTTTCATAAGTTGGACAAGAACCTAGACAAGTCATTGATGTGGCTAAAGCTAGCCCAAGCTTATAGTCCATATTTAGTCTCCACTATCTTGAACAATTCTAAATAAAGTATTTAACTACATTGTTGCTAAGGAGCATGTCTGGGACATTATAGGTTGGTCCTAGACTGTTTGCTTCTCAAGGGATGAAAGGAGTTTTTCTGCTGAAAACCAATGTGCGGTCAAGTTGCAGCTGGTGAATAGAAATTGTGGCATAGCTGTAGTCACTTTGGAAGCTTTGGTGAATGCAAAAGAGAACTGCTAATTACATCAGTCTCAACAGAATCTGTGACCGGCACTGTTGCATCAACGGCTGAGAGACAAGAACCCGGCAAAGACGAACTACTGACTGGGCCGAGTACAATAAGTACCAGCTTTTATTTTTGCCTTTCACTGGAATCTCTAATACAGGTTTGTGCATGAATTTATTCAAGTGCAAAACCATCAAGCACTTCAGCTGTGTGCAACATTAATTACACAGGATCTAATCTATTTATTAGTTGGTTCAATAAGTAACGAGACAATGTGAAAATACATGCAGATATAATAGTACATCTTTATTTGAGAATCTTCTAGTTTATATCACTATGTATTGTAGAAAAAGATAGATATACACACTCCAGCGCTAAGGAGAGTACCACATTCACAAAATATATTCAGAACACTCCATGCAAAAAAACTTATCAGCAGTGTGGATAATAAGTCAATCAGTAATACTTAACGTTATGGAAGTAATCAACACAAATGTAGAATGGTCTTAATCCGTAGATTTCCACAGTTTACCATGTGAAAAGAACAAAAAATATAATAGTGCAGATTATTTAAGGCAAGATTCAAATTTTATTGCAGGGATCCACTTACAAACATAAGGTTTGGTTTGAGCCTGATATTATTCCTGTAGTGGCAATTTCAGCATCTAGCAGTTGATGTTCGAGGGATTCCAACACTCACTTCCAGAATGTGAATGCTGTAACAGACCTACGATCTATAGCCATGCAGGGTGTCCGTCCAAAAGCCACGCTATCAGGAAGTCACCTATGCTGCTTTGCCATTGGGGAACCCGTTATGCTGTGTTTTTTCAAGTGTTTGTAAGTGCATATTTGTAGTAAAAAATTTTTGCTGCTTTTACATACTTGCACTATCTATATTTCTTTTCTGTGGTATCATACACCTTATCATGGAGTCAACTTGAAGGATCCAAAGTATACCTGGAATCGATGCAACTGCTAGATGCTGAAATTGCCACTACAGGAATAATATCAGGCTCAAACCAAACCTTATGTTTGTAAGTGGATCCCTGCACTAAAATTTGAATCTTGCCTTAAATAATCTGCACTATTATATTTTTTGTTCTTTTCACACGGTAAACTGTGGAAATCTACGGATTAAGACCATTCTACATTTGTGTTGATTACTTCCCTAACGTTAAGTATTACTGATTGACTTATTATCCACACTGGTGATAAGTTTTTTTGCATGGAGTGTTCTGAATATATTTTGTAAATGTGGTACTCTCCTTAGCGCTGGAGTGTGTATATCTATCTTTTTCTTCTATTCACTGTTTTCTGAGTAACCTGGATGCACTACTCTGATATACATAACTAGCTGCAATATAGGGGGTTTTCTTGCGCACCAAAATTGGAAACAGATTTTTTGTTCACTATGTATTGTACAATACTGAACATAAACTGGTGATAAATCAGTGTTTATGGGACTACAGTATTTTGATTTGTCACTCGTAGGAATTATAGCGATACCTCGTTATGTTTATAAATGTAATAATGAATGCCTTGGAATAAAGAGCTAAGTGCTAAAAATATTTTATTAGCATACTATTTCATGAATATTTTTCAAATGTTTTGTGACGTGTAATAAATATTTTACTTTGATGGTGCGCATATCACTCACGTTGGATTTGACAGTGCTTTTTTTTCCAATTTTTTACGTAAACCAATAGTCTGTGACGTGCGTTTCTGTGGACAGGAAAAAGGCACTATTCTACCTCTGGTGTCCCTATTTTGTATTTCACTGATTCACATATAGTGGCGCTTGAAAGTTTGTGAACCCTTTGGCCTAAAATTATTTTCCAAATAAAAAAAATGAGCATGTCTAATTTTTTTGTTTCATTTGGTTCTCTTTACTTTCAGGACATGTGAAAATCTAAGGTAGTTTTAGGCCAAATTTCAGCAGAAATATAGAACATTTTGAAGGATTAAAAAACTTTTAAGCATCACTGTATAGAGAAGGTGCACTGCTTCTCCACAACATTTCCTAATGTCTAAAAAAAAAATGGTCACTTATAACCTGAAGCCCATGAGTCTTGGGGGTTGTCAATCAATCTTAATAGGTATGAAATAGAATGAATTTGGTATCTGGCCTTGGCATACAGGATTTATGCTGTATTGCCATGGTTCCCAATGGCAGTGTCAAATGTGGTTGTGGAAGCACCTTCTCTGTGGATTCTGTTCTGTGTATAACATAACTCCAAGGAGAGGTATACAGGGAGACTAAACTCAGCATTCCCGGAGACCTGCATAGCTCTTGAAATGGCTGCCAGACATCTCTGCAAAGAAGGAAGGTGAGGGAGGAGCAGCCCAGTGCAGGAAGACCTCAGCAGAATGGCGCACTGGGCTGGGGGAGGGGCCGCTGGGGAAGCGCTGACCTTCCCTTGTTGACATCCACCACTGGTTCCCTGGACTGTAATTTGAGTTCCCAGTGCCAGGTTACACAATGGTCTGGGATCATGTCAGCACTTCTGGTCCGTCTCCCGCAACCGACGGCATAGGACTGCTGCGATCACGGGTCCTGCATGCGGGAACCCACATTACCTTGTCCCCCACGGTTTCGGGGTGCCCCTGGGAGCCTCTGCTAGTAGAAGGTGCCAGGGTTCCATCAAAATCACAGAGCTGTGACTGGTGTCGTGGTGCCAGTGGGGGTGATGGATCATCAGTGCTGGCATCCCATGGACTGCCAAGCGCTGTATGCTCATGTAAAAAAGTAAAAATAGAAAGTGAAAAATCAATTTTAAAAGCTTGGGCTACATGATGCAGCGCCACTATTCAGTGGTGAACAGCTCCTGCTGGCACCAAACAAACACTGAAGAGCCTGAGCTGTGGGCCGTGGTATGATGGGAGAAGCACCCAGTGCATCCTGGGGGGCTCAAAGCTTTGCTGTTCGGTGCCTGATCCTGGCATACCCAAAGGTTAACCCTGTGGAGACCATAGACCCTGAAGAAGAAATAACTGTGGTCCAGCAAGGCGAGTGGCTTGTGGCCCCTTGTCATAGACATGGGCTCCAAAGAGTTAAATTCACACAACAAAAATCCACAGAGAAAACAAGCAATCTCTGTTGTATCCTGCAGCACTCTATGGCCAAGAAAGGGGGGCTGTGCTAGGTCAGAGAAATGGATTGGTGGAGTACAGATGGAGCCAGCGTTATCTTTACTGGCTGTGGCGCAGGCGTGCACTCCCGACGTGACTAAGCAATCCGTCCGCCTAGTCACGCCGGGAGTGCATGGAGACGCTTCCCATTGTAAGAGACTCTGTCTGGATGCGCGGGCCCGCCCGAATGGGGACGCTCTCCATTCAAGTGAATGGGGAGAGTCTCCCATCTTGGCGTGCGCGCCCGTTCAGACGTAGACGCTCACAGTGACTAGGCGTCACAGAGGGAGCGACAATAACAGAGGCTCCATCTATAGATGGGGGTTATAAGGGAAGAAAAGGATGGGTGCCTTGATTTATAGAGAATTAAATTTAACCAGGTGTATGTGTCCACTGCAGATTAAGAAATTAGTGCCAGGAGGCAAACCCTAAACCTACTTTTTCAATTATGGTCAAGGTTTTTGGGGGTTTTTATTTGTTTTCTTAATATTAATCTTTAGTTGTCATGACACTTCCTGATCTTTGAATAGTACATAGAAACACATCTGTTGAAACTACTTTGCTTGTGCACTGATACTCAAAATGTCAAAGAACAAAATTGGGAATTGTGCTTGGTGCAGTGTAATCTTTGAAATAGACATAGTAAAGACAAAAATGTATATTCAATACTCATCTTGTGTCCTCAGAGACATCACAGTACTTCCATTTTATTGTGTATTTGAAGTAAAGTGTAGGTATGGACATTGAAGGTACACATCCCGTAGCGAGGAAATCCTTTGAAGATTCTATTAATAGTAATACTAATTTTGCTATATGCTTAAAGAAAATGTCAAAGAACAAAGAAAGCATGCTCACCCCCTGCGCATGGATTCTAGAACTCTGTTACTTCCACTTTGTGCAGGAATGTGGATTTGTTTGCAAATGTTACGTCGCTCTCGTATCAACTGGAGAACCTAGAATAACAAAAATGGAAGGTAAGGTAGGTAATAAGCAGTAGGTAGAACGCATAACATGCAATCTAAGTCATGAGAGAGCTGGGAGTTCCATAATAATGACGTATTATCTCAGAAATATTACATGCGTCCTCAGATATATTATTACGTATATTGCGTATATTTTTTTTTTAAATTCAGTACTTTTTTTATTAGTTTTCAGATTAACATTAAACACATTACAAAACAAAACAAAACAAAAAACACAAAAAAAACAACAACAGTACAACCCACAGTAGATCCCCAGCCCAGGGAATACGCAGATTCTCCTGTCCACTAGGGACCAATTATCATAGTTATCATAGAACACCGGTGCAGGCCTAACTTCCGAAACATAGGTTGTACTTTAGAATCAGTATTGCATGCTAACAAGGCGCATATAAATCAATGAAAGCTGTATATGGATATCTATGGCAGCACATCATAAATTTGAGCTGATTTCAGAGCTAAAGCAATGGCAGGGGAACGGGAACGGGAATGGCTGACCGCGGGCGCAGGGGATAACATAGAGAAAAGAGGCAGTGTACCCAGTGCAGATTAAAAGTCACACACCCACTCTAATCCCTTGCAGCATATCTAAACACCTCGGGTTCCAGAAAGCGGGGACTCAAGCCATCGACCCCACAGGTCCTGATATTTTTTCTCCGCTTTTCTAGCTAGGTATACATATTTCTCGTGAGAGGCCGTATCGTTTACAAGAGAGACCCATGATCGCAGTGTGGGTGCATCTCTGGCTAGCCAAAGCCTAGCGATACACACCTTGGCCAGGCCGCACAGATTAATTACATATCGTTTGGCAGGGGGGTCCAGGGCATCCTCCTCCACAGCAGATAACACACATGTCGTCGGGGAGCACACAGACGAGGGAATACCCGTTGACACCAGGGCGTCAGTAACACCCGTCCAGAATACGGCTATCTTGGGACACTGCCAGAGAATGTGCCAGAAGTCTGCATTCAGACTATCGCACCTAGGACATCTGGAGGAGTGGGTACCCCCTACATGTCTCAAGCGCACCGGCGTCATATATACTCTGTGCATTATAAACAGTTGAATTTGCTGATATCTAGTGGTGGTAGTGGATAATCGTGGAGAACATAAAGCACCCTCCCAGATCTCATCAGAGATGGCACCCAAGTCAGACTCCCACTTGTTTCTGAGAAGGGACAACGGGTCAGAATAGTGAGAGCGGAGCATGCTTGCATAAATGTTGGACACCAGATGTCCGCTTCCCAGGGACCGCAGGAGAGACTTGACCGGGGAGTCGGCAATCATTGGAGGAGTTTCGGGAAATTGTGCGTTAAGCGCGTGTCTCAGCTGCAGGTATCGGTAGAAATGAGAAGAGGGCACACTGTACTCCTGTTGAAGCTGCAGGAAGGACCTCAGTATACCATCATTATATAAGTGGCCCAGGGACGTCACACCCCACCTCCCCCACACCGCCCCAGTCCGCAGCGAAGCCAATTCTGGGAAGCCGAGGGCATTGTCCAGAGGGGTATCTGGGTCAATACCCTGGCCTAGTAGGATAACATGTACCTTTTTCCATATGAGGACGGCCTGTCTTATTATAGGGATCTTGGACAAGTTAGGGTTCCCACAAAGAAGCATCTGTAATGGAGAGCCGGCAGGGTATATCTGGAGAAGCAATTGGGAGTGCAAAGTGAGAGCATCCGTGGCGTTCACCCACTCCCATATATGTGCCAACTGTGCGGCATAGTAGTAAAATCGAAATAAAGGGAGAGCTAAGCCTCCCAACACTTTCGGCCTGGACAGAACGTCTAGTCTCAGCCTTGCTCTCCTGCTGGCCCATATCAAAGAGGAAAGCAAACCGTCAATCTGTCGAAATGTCTTCAGGTTAATATATATAGGGGATTGCTGGAGAACGTAAAGGAGTTTGGGCAAGTATACCATCTTTACCAAACTGACCCTGCCAGTAACAGTCAGGGGCAGAGACCCCCAAACCCTAACCTTCGAGCGGAGATACCCTATCAGCGGCATGACATTAAGGGAAACATAGGTACAAGGGTTATTCGATACCCATATCCCCAGGTATTTGAAGGAGTCTACCCATTTAAGGGGGGTTGGAATCACCGGGGCCTCCGAAACCGGGCCTCTAAGTGGAGTAATGGTGGATTTATCCCAGTTAATTTTGAGCCCGGAGAAACGTCCATAGTCAGTTATCAAGTCAAGAAGTTTAGGTAAGGAGGAAACAGAATCGTCCACAAAGAGCAACAGGTCATCAGCGTATAACGCTATCCTGTCTTCCCTTGCGCCAACCCTAATACCCTCAATATCTTGAGCTGCCCTAATCAAACACGCCAGTGGCTCAATAGCGATAGCAAACAGAGTCGGGGACAAAGGGCAGCCCTGCCTCGTTCCCCTGAATAGGGGGAAGGAGTCCGAGACAAACCCGTTCACCGAGACTCTGGCCATGGGCTGAAAATATAACAATTTAACATACTTGATAAAGTTGGGGCCCACACCAAACCTACTCATAGCCTCCCAGAGGAAGGCCCACTCCACCGAATCAAAGGCCTTTGCGGCATCTAAGGAGGCTATAACGGCAGAGCAGTCCTCCTCCCGAGAAGCCTGAAAATGAGTAAACAGGCGCCTCAAGTTCACAGCAGTAGACTTGCCAGGCATGAAGCCCGTTTGGTCCGGGTGGATAATTTGGGAGACAACCCGGCCAAGTCTGGAAGCCAGAACCTTGGCCAGGATTTTAATATCCGTGGGCAACAGGGAAATAGGACGATAGGATTCAACCCTCCTGGGGTCTTTATCCGGCTTGGGAATCACTATAATCAATGCCTCCGCCATAGACGGGGGAAGCGCACTTTGGGCAAGAATTTCACTGAACAACTCAAGCAACCGAGGGGCAAAGAATTTTATATATTTCTTATACAGTTCTGACGGGATGCCATCAAGGCCAGGGGCCTTACCATCGGGGGAGGCAGAGATCGCAGTCTCGATCTCCTCCACTGACAAAGGAGCATCTAGAAGGGCCCTGGCCTCACTGGAGATGGAGGGCAAATGGACCCCATCCAAGTATTCACATAGCTCCAGTGGGGAACAGGTCAACTGAGAACTATATAATGCCTGATAATATGAGACAAATTCCGCCACGATCTGGGGGGTGCGATCCAGCACCGACCCAGCCGAGTCCAAAATCTCCACTACAGTATGAGAGGAACGGTCACCCCTTGCAAGATTGGCCAAATAAGAACCTGGTCTATCGCCCGTAGCATACTGGACATGCGAGGAGAAGAGAAGTCTGTGCTGAGTTTTCCCCCACAGATAATCATTCCATTCACCCTGCGCATGAAGCCACACCAGCTTAGAAGCATCCGTGCCATCACGCACGTACGTCACTTCTGAAGCGGCCACCCGAGCCTCCAATTCAGACTCGTGTTTTCTAAAGGAGGATTTAAGACTCCCCACCCGTTTGATCAATGTACCTCTCAAGAAAGCCTTGAAAGTGTCCCATAGCAGAGACACATCCGAGGTGTCATCATGCATAACAAAGAATTCTAGCCAGCTAGCCTCCAAATCAGATCCCTCGCCCATATGCGTCAGCCAAAAGGGATTAAATTTCCACACTGCTTGGCCTCGCTGACAGTTTAAGTCAATATGTAACGATATAGGGGAGTGATCCGAGATACCCCTAGTTTCATATCTTACATTCTGAACTTTGGGCAAAAGCTCCCGGGACAGAAGAGCTAAATCTATCCTAGAGAAGGAAGAATGAGAGCGTGAAAAACATGAGTATTGCCTCAAATCAGGATTCTTCAATCTCCATGGGTCTATCAGACCCAACTCTGACACAGTGTCTGCAAACGGGGAGTTCCCGGGTCGCGGGTTGGAGGACACCCTGGACAACCTATCCAACTCATGATTTAAAACATTGTTAAAGTCCCCCATACAGATAACGGGCATGTCAGGGGAAGCAGCCATAAAGACAGATGCCTTTTTAAGGACATCGTGCGAGTATGGAGGGGGTACATACACAGCCAGCAATAACAAGGGGACGGAGTTAATTCTGCACTTAAGAAATACATATCTACCCCATTGATCCGTTTGCACAGAGTCAAGCACAAAGGGAACAGATTTCCTAATTAGAATCGACACTCCCCGGGACGCAGCTGTATGCATAGAATGGTAAGCCCATCCCACCCATGGTTTTTTAAGGGACATAATCTTAGTACCCAGTAGGTGGGTTTCCATCAAGCAAACAATATCCGACGCATAAGATTTAATCTGTCTAAGGATCAAGGAGCGCTTAACCTTGTCATTGATCCCCCGCACATTCCACGACAGAAACTTAACCGACGCCATAACAGGGCATTGTTGTGATTTCGCATAGCACCCGCGGCCAGCCACCGCCAGTGAATACCAAAGAGGATACGCCTGCAGTCAGCTGCAACATAAACACAGCGGAAATAAGCACATTGCACAGCAAAAAATAAGAACACCTGAATGTTAACAATCTAAAATAACCCCCATCCCCACCCCGTATACCACCTAAAACTAGCGGCATACCTGATTCCCTAACAACAAAACACCCTAAGGGCTAACAATCCCAACTATGGCGGAGAGCCCAATAACATACTCCACCAGTACCAACTAAGGTCAAATTCCTATATCCACTAAGGGGGCCAAGAATTTAATGACCATAAGACAGGAAAATCCCCCAGCTAAACTCAAAACAAAACCAATCCCCCCCTAGACCTTTACCCCCACCCCAACTGAGCACCCGTTAACCCCTTGAGGACTGTATGGCAGAACAACCACCGAGATCATAAGGCCCAAAATAAGCATAAAGGCAACCTCTACCAATCGCCCGTCCACAAAGCCACCCCCTCCCAGTAAAGGCCCGTAAGGGCCGCAGATAGCCCTCCGTAAATCACATAGCAGCACATTACAAACAGTGGCGTATTGACTTAGCTGAGAAATCCGAGACAGGAGTGCAATCAGCAGCCATTGCTCCCCCATTTGAAAAGTGTCCCTCCAGCCAAACTGACATCTTGCAGGGAATCATACGGAACATAACCACAAACAACTATACATCCCTCCCAAGACAACATAACAATAACATATCGAGCATAAACTAAGCAGTATACTTGCAAGTAGGGAAATCAAACACATAAGTTCAATCAGCAGCAAGCGCTCGCCGTGCCGGAAAGCGTCCGTCCAGCCACATTGATGCTTCGCGAGGGGTCGTGAAGAATTTTGTTTCCCCATCCGAGACCACCCGCAGTTTAGACGGAAAGAGCATGGCATAGGGGATATTCAATTCACGCAGCCTGCGTTTCACAGGGACAAACTGCGCTCTATCCTTCTGGACATCGACAGCAAAATCCGGAAAGACTGACACTGGGGAACCTTTCCACTTAAGGGGACCCTTGGTGCGGGCCAGTCTCAGAATCACATCTCTATCCCGGTAGTGGAGGAGCTTGGCAATAAATGTACGGGGAGGTGCCCCTGGAGGTAATGGGCGCATCGGGACCCTATGGGCGCGTTCCACTGCGAAATGTGAAGTGAACTCCTCCGCTCCAAATACATCCAACAGCCAGCGTTCAAGAAATTTTTCAGGGGAAGCACCCTCTTCTTTCTCCGGGAGTCCGACGAAACGGACATTGTTTCGCCGCAATCTCCCCTCCATATCCGTCATCTTTCTATGTACATCCATCATCTGGGACTCCAGAGCAGAAGTGCGTCTACCGAGAGGCGTAACAGTGTCTTCCAGCGTGGAGGTGCGCGTCTCAACCTCACCAACCCTCTCTCGCACCCGCTGAAGGTCCTGGTGTATAATGGATAAATCCGACTGGACCTGACCGATCCTGTCGGCCAAGCGGGCTTCACTGGCCGTGACCGCATCCAGCACCCTCCGCAGAGCAGCATCGGCGGCATCCGCAGACGAGGAGCCAGCCGACGGGGAGGGCGGCGCTGAGGTCGACTGCACCTCCCCACCCCGCTGGGACCGCGTCGGCGGATTTCTGACATACTTTTCCAACCTCGCCGCGGCCGCGGCAGACTGATGCGGCTTGACCATTATGGCCGATCGGGCAGCAGGAGGCAAGAATATATGAAATAGTATATCAAGAACTGTCCAGGGACGGCCAAGGAATAACTGAATGTAGTATATTAGAATTATCCAGTCGCTGCTTACGGGTAAGTATAGTATACCAGAACTGTTCAGTGACCGTGTATAATACCGGGAGCCTCAGTTAGCACAGAATAAATATTTGCGGGAGGATATATAGAAATCTTTCCTTCCCTCTCAGCATATGAGGCACAATAAATTGAAGGGAAGTGTGTGCTGGGAGGCTGGGGTTGACCAGCGTGTTACAGGGTGTTACAGGATCTGCAGGGGTTAACTGCACTGCTCCCTATCCTGATGGAGCAAAGCTCAACTAGGCATCAGTATTAGTATTATGGGGAGGGCACAGGCACTTATAAATTCAGCCGTGCCGTGTACCTCCTCCCCAGCGGCAGAGCACAGTGCAGGAGCCGGAGGGCACAAGCCGGGGCCGCCGGAGCGAGCAGGGAGAGAGAGCGGCGGCGGGTCACGTGGTGCTGCAGCGGCCGGGGGAGAGTTCGCCCGCCGGAGCACAGCAGGAGAGGCGCCACAGAGGGGAAGCCGCGGACCCGGCGAGGACGGGAGCAGGTCTCGGTGCGGGATGACGGGAGCCGGATGCAGGTCTCCGCGGCGGCAGCAGGAAGCCGCGGACCCGGCAATCAGTGCCCAGGACGGGAGCCCGGTGGAGGTGACAGCAGGTCTCAGTAGGGAAGACGGGAGGCGGGTGCAGGTCTCTGTGCGGGCAGCAGGATGTCAGCTACCCACGTGTAGTAGCAGGCCCGGGGCCCCCCGCACACCGCAGTCACTCTAATTCAGAGGGTAGTTTGTTGGCAAGTCTCCAAGCGGGCCAGGGGTACCCCTACACTATAATGCTGATATTGGGGTGGATTGCAGGCCCAGGGGGGGACACAGGATATTGGTGCAGGAGTTTAATAGCTGGAGAGACACACAGTCTGTGTGCTACTCCATGTCCGTCGAAGCCACGCCCCTATTGCGTATATTTTTAGATATTTAATGAACCTTACTTTTATACTATTATTTTTCTAACCAAAACCCACAGTGCAGAAAGGAAGGAAACTAAAAATAAGAATTTACTCACTGGTAATTCTATTTCTCGTAGTCCGTAGTGGATGCTGGGAACTCCGTAAGGACCATGGGGAATAGCGGCTCCGCAGGAGACTGGGCACAAATAGAAAGCTTTAGGACTACCTGGTGTGCACTGGCTCCTCCCCCTATGACCCTCCTCCAGACCTCAGTTAGGATACTGTGCCCGGAAGAGCTGACACAATAAGGAAGGATTTTGAATCCCGGGTAAGACTCATACCGGCCACACCTATCACACCGTACAACTTGTGATATGAACCCAGTTAACAGCATGATAACAGAGGAGCCTCTGAATAGATGGCTCACAACAATAACCCGATTAGTTTACAATAACTATGTACAAGTATTGCAGACAATCCGCACTTGGGATGGGCGCCCAGCATCCACTACGGACTACGAGAAATAGAATTACCGGTGAGTAAATTCTTATTTTCTCTGACGTCCTAGTGGATGCTGGGGACTCCATAAGGACCATGGGGATTATACCAAAGCTCCCAAACGGGCGGGAGAGTGCGGATGACTCTGCAGCACCGAATGAGAGAACTCCAGGTCCTCCTCAGCCAGGGTATCAATTTTGTAGAATTTTGCAAACGTGTTTGCCCCTGACCAAGTAGCAGCTCGGCAAAGTTGTAAAGCCGAGACCCCTCGGGCAGCTGCCCAAGATGAGCCCACCTTCCTTGTGGAATGGGCTTTTACAGATTTAGGCTGCGGTAATCCCACCGCAGAATGCGCCAGCTGAATAGTGCTACAAATCCAGCGCGCGATAGACTGCTTAGAAGCAGGAGCACCCAGCTTGTTGGGTGCATACAGGATAAACAGCAAGTCAGTTTTTCTGACTCCAGCCGTCCTGGAAACGTAAATTTTCTGGGCCCTGACTACGTCCAGCAACTTGGAATCCTCCAAGTCTCTAGTAGCCGCAGGCACCACAACAGGTTGGTTCAAGTGAAAACCTGAGACCACCTTCGGGAGAAACTGAGGACGAGTCCTCAAATCTGCCCTATCCATATGGAAAATCAGATAAGGGCTTTTACAAAACAAAGCCGCCAATTCTGAAACTCGCCTGGCCGAAGCCAGGGCCAACAGCATGACCACTTTCCACGTGAGATATTTTAAATCCACAGTCTTAAGTGGCTCAAACCAATGTGATTTCAGGAATTCCAAAACCACAATGAGATCCCAAGGTGCCACTGGGGCACAAAAGGAGGCTGAATATACAGAACTCCTTTGACAAAAGTCTGAACTACAGGCAGTGAAGCCCGTTCTTTCTGGAAGAAAATCGACAGAGCCGAAATCTGGACCTTGATGGACCCCAAATTGAGGCCCAACGCCACTCCTGCTTGCAGGAATTGTAGGAATCAACCCAGCTGAAATTCCTCCGTCGGGGCCTTCTTGGCCTCACACCACGCAACAAATTTTCGCCCAAGGCGGTGATAACGTTTTGTGGTGACATCCTTCCTGGCTTTGAGCCGGGTAGGTATGACTTCCTCCGGAATGCCCATTAGGATCCGGTGTTCAACCGCCATGCCGTCAAACGTAGCCGCGGTAAGTCTTGGACCAGACAGGATCCCTGCTGCAGCAGGTCTTGTCTGAGCGGCAGAGGCCAAGGGTCCTCTGCAAGCAACTCTTAAAGTTCCGGGTACCAAGCTCTTCGTGGCCAATTCGGAACCACGAGTATAGTTTCCACTCCTCGCTTTCACATGATTCTCAGTACCTTGAGAATGAGAGGCAGAGGAGGAAACACATAAACCGACTGGTACACCCACGGTGTCACTAGAGCGTCCACAGCGATCGCCTAAGGGTCCCTTGACCTGGCGCAATATCTTTTCAACTTCTTGTTGAGGCGGGACGCCATCATGTCCACCCGTGGACATACCCAACGGTTTACCCGCCTTTGGATAACTTCTGGATGAAGTAATCGGAGAATCCTTGTGGCTTCTGCCATCGCCATCCTGCTTCTTGTGCCGCCCTGTCTGTTTATATGGGCGACCGCCGTGATGTTGTCTGATTGGATCAGTACCGGCTGGTTCTGAAGCAGGGGCCTTGCTTGACTTAGGGCATTGTAAATGGCCCTTAGCTCCAGAATATTTATGTGAAGCGAAATTTCCTTGGAAATTTCTTCCCTGTGTGACTGCACCCCAGCCCCGAAGGCTGGCATCCGTGGTCACCAGGACCCAGTCCTGTATTCCGAATCTGCGGCCCTCTAGTAGATGAGCCCTCTGCAGCGACACCCTGTTTCTTGCTGACAGGGTTATCCGCTGTTGTATCTGTAGATGGGACCCGGACCATTAGTCCCACAGGTCCCACTGGAACGTCCTTGCGTGGAACCTTCCGAATGGAATTATGCTTCGTACGAAGCTACCATTTTTCCCAGGACTCGTGTGCATTGATGTACCGACACCTGCCCTGGTTTTAGGATGTCTCTGACTAGAGATGACAACTCCTCGGCTTTTTCCACGGGAAGAAACACTCCTTTCTGGTCTGTGTCCAGAATCATTCCCAGGAACAGAAGACGTGTCGTCGGGACCAGCTGTGACTTTGGAATATTGAGAATCCAGCCGTGCTGTTGTAGCACTTCCCGAGAGAGTGCTACCCCCACTACCAACTGTTCTTTGGACCTCGCCTTTATCAGGAGATCATCCAAGTACGGGATAATAAAAACTTCCTTCTTGCGAAGGAGTATCAACATTTCGGTCATTACCTTGGTAAAGACCTTCGGTGCCGTGGACAACTCCAACGGCAGCGTCTGGAACCGATAGTGACAGTCCTGTACCACACCTCTGAGGTACTCCTGGCGAGGAGGGTAAATGGGGACATGCAGGTACGCATCCTTGATGTCCAGGGAGACCATGTAATCCCCCTCGTCCAGGCTCGTAATAACCGCCCTGAGCGATTCCATCTTGAACTTGAATCTTCTGATATAAAAAATTAAAGTATTTTAATTTTAAGATGGGTCTCACCGAACCGTTCTGTTTCGGTACCACAACCATTGTGGAATAGTAACCCCTTCCTTGCTGAAGGAGGGGCACCTTGACAATCACTTGATTATAGTGTTGAATAGTCATCAACACCGCCTCCCTGGCAGAGGGAGGTGCCGGTAAGGCAGGTTTTAGGAAACGGCGGGGGGAAGAACGTCTCGAACTCCAGCCTGTACCCCTGAGATACTACTTGAAGGACCCAGGGATCCATGTGAGAGAGCCCACTGGGCGCTAAAATTTCTGAGACGGGCCCCCACCGTACCCAGGTCCGCCTGAGCAGCCCCAGCGTCATGCTGTGGGCTTACTGGACGCATGGAGGACTTCTGCTCTTGGGAACTAGCTGTGTGCTGCAGCTTTTTCCTCTACCTTTGCCTCTCGGCAAAAAGGATGAGCCTCTAGCCCTCTTGCTTTTCTGAGGCCGAAAGGACTGTACTTGATGATACGGTGCTTTATTTTGTTGTGGGGTAACCTGTGGCAAAAAAGTCGATTTCCCAGCAGTAGCTGTGGAAACGAGGTCTGAAAAAACCATCCCCAAACAGTTTTACCCCCTTATAGGGCAAATTTCCATGTGCCGATTCGAGTCGGCATCGCCTGACCATTGGCGAGTCCATAACCCCCGTCTGGCGGCAATGGACCTAGCGCTTATTTTTGATGCCAGCCGGCAAATATCCCTCTGTGCATCACGCATGTATAAGACCACGTCTTTTATATGCTCTATTGTCAGAAAAATATTGTCCCTATCCATAGTTATTTTCCAACAGGGAATCTGACCACGCAGCGGGAGCACTGCACATCCATGCCGAAGCAATGGCTGGTCGCAATATAATGCCAGAGTGTGTGACTATATCTTTTAGGGTAACCTCCTGCTTTCTATCAGCAGGTTCCTTCAGGGCGGCCGTATCCGGAGACGGTAGTGCCACCTTTTCTGATAAGCGTGTAAGCGCTGTATCTACCCTATGGGGTGTTTCCCCACGTGACCTATCCTCTGGCGGGAAAGGGTACGCTGCCAATAACCGTTTAGAAATTATCAATTTCTTACCGGGGGAAGACCACGCTTCCTCACACACCTCATTTAATTTCTTAGATGCAGGAAAACTACTAATAGTTTTCTCTCACCAAACACAATACCCTTTTATGTGGTACCTGGGGTATTATCATAAATGTGTAATACATTTTTCATTGCCTCAATCATGTAACGGGTGGACCTATTTGGAGGGTACACTAGTCTCATCGTCGTCGACACTGGAGTCGGTATCCGTGTCGACATCTGTGTCTGCCATCTGAGGTAGCGGGCGTTTTTAGAGCCCCCCATGACATTTGAGACGCTGGAACAGGCCCAAGCTGAGTAGCCGGCTGTTCTGTGTCGTCGACCTTTTGTGTAAGGAGTTGACACTTTCACGTAATCCTTCCATAAGTCCAACCACACCGGTGTCGACCCCGCAGGGGGTGACAACATATTCACAGGCATTCGCTCCGCCTCCACATCATTATCCTCCACATACATGTCGACACAGCCGTACCGACACACAGCACACACACAGGGAATGCTCTGACAGAGGACAGGACCCCACAAAACCCTTTGGGGAGACAGAGGGAGAGTATGCCAGCACACACCAGGGCGCTATATATCACAGGGATATCACCTATAAAAAGTGTTTTCCCTTATAGCTGCATATATATTGTATACTGCGCCTAAATTGTGCCCCCCCTCTCATTTTAACCCTTTCTGTAGTGTATTAACTGCAGGGGAGAGTCAGGGAGCTTCCCTCCAACGGAGCTGCGAGGGAAAAATGGCGCCAGTGTGCTGAGATAGCTCCGCCCCTTTTTTGCAGACTTTTCTCCCGCATTTTTATGGATTCTGGCAGGGGTTAAAAAGCACCTATATAGCCTCTGGGGCTATATATGGTGCCAGTTTGCCAGCCAAGGTGTCAGTATTGCTGCTCAGGGCGCCCCCCCCCAGCGCCCTGCACCCATCAGTGACCGCAGTGTGAGGTGTGCATGAGGAGCAATGGCGCACAGCTGCAGTGCTGTGCGCTACCTTGGTGAAGACTGATGTCTTCTGCCGCCGATTTTCTGGACCACTTCTTGCTTCTGGCTCTGTAAGGGGGCCGGCGGCGCGGCTCCGGGACCGGACTCCGAGGCTGGGCCTGTGTTCGATCCCTCTGGAGCTAATGGTGTCCAGTAGCCTAAGAAGCCCAAGCTGGCTGCAAGCAGGCAGGTTCGCTTCTTCTCCCCTTAGTCCCTCGTAGCAGTGAGCCTGTTGCCAGCAGGTCTCACTGAAAATAAAAAACCTAATTCTAACTTTCTTTCTAGGAAGCTCAGGAGAGCCCCCTAGTTTGCATCCAGCACAAAGATCTAACTGAGGTCTGGAGGAGGGTCATAGGGGGAGGAGCCAGTGCACACCAGGTAGTCCTAAAGCTTTCTATTTGTGCCCAGTCTCCTGCGGAGCCGCTATTCCCCATGGTCCTTACGGAGTCCCCAGCATCCACTAGGACGTCAGAGAAAAAAGAAAAATAACTTAAACCCAAATAGTTACATTGGGGGGTATTTAATTGAAGTCGGAAACTGCTGTCTTGTCGGAAAGATGCCAGTTTCCAACTATTTTAGGTTGGAAGGGGTTCTGACCTATTCAATGTGACTTCTCGGAAAGCATGCGGCTGCCGATCCACGTGTATCGTCAAAAACCAAGCAAGAAAAAAAGACGACTTTTTTGAGTGCACCCTTTAGAATATAAATTTGAAAATGTGTATTGTCGGAAGCGTGGCCAAACCCGACAGTATTTAGACCCGTTTCCGACAATGTCAATCCAACTTTAAAAAAGTTGGATTGTTATTGTCAGGAAAGGATCCGACATGAATTGAATACACTCCTTAGAGTGTAAATCGCAGAGTAATCATAGACCTCCAATTTCATCAGAGAAAATTATTTTATGTGCTGCATTTAAGGCATTCAAATCTTGTTTTCTTTATTATCCCATGGGGACACACGATTCCGGAGATTTCACAAAGTTGGGTGATTACAGTTTCTTGGGGTCTTGAAAAATGATGAGACCCGCCGCTGACTGATGGCGTTTCTATAGCCAAAATACAATATTTATTAAAAGGCTTCTAAAAAAAATAACCTGCTGTCCTCATAGGTTTCTAAACTCCTATCCCCCACAAACCCACAATGGGTTTACAGCAGGTGTATTTTATAAATGTGAATATACACAATATGGCTCACTTTTGCCAAGTTTGGGATGCCTACATGGACCTGAGGACCTATATGAAGGGATGTGCAAGTAATAAAATGGTGCCTGAGGAGCATGCAGGGGATGAGGGGGGTTGATTATTTAAATAAGAATTTACTTACCGATAATTCTATTTCTCGTAGTCCGTAGTGGATGCTGGGAACTCCGTAAGGACCATGGGGAATAGCGGCTCGGCAGGAGACTGGGCACATCTAAAGAAAGCTTTAGGATCACCTGGTGTGCACTGGCTCCTCCCCCTATGGCCCTCCTCCAAGCCTCAGTTAGGATACTGTGCCCGGACGAGCGTACACAATAAGGAAGGATTTTGAATCCCGGGTAAGACTCATACCAGCCACACCAATCACACTGTACAACTTGTGATCTGAACCCAGTTAACAGCATGATAATAGAGGAGCCTCTAGAAAAGATGGCTCACTACAACATAACCCAAATTTTTTGGTAACAATAATTATGTACCAGTATTGCAGACAATCCGCACTTGGGATGGGCGCCCAGCATCCACTACGGACTACGAGAAATAGAATTATCGGTAAGTAAATTCTTATTTTCTCTGACGTCCTAGTGGATGCTGGGAACTCCGTAAGGACCATGGGGATTATACCAAAGCTCCCAAACGGGCGGGAGAGTGCGGATGACTCTGCAGCACCGAATGAGAGAACTCCAGGTCCTCCTCAGCCAGGGTATCAAATTTGTAGAATTTTACAAACGTATTTGCTCCTGACCAAGTAACTGCTCGGCAAAGTTGTAAAGCCGAGACCCCTCGGGCAGCTGCCCAAGATGAGCCCACCTTCCTTGTGGAATGGGCATTTACAGATTTTTGGCTGTGGCAGGCCTGCCACAGAATGTGCAAGCTGAATTGTACTACAAATCCAACGAGCAATCGTCTGCTTAGAAGCAGGAGCACCCAGTTTGTTGGGTGCATACAGGATAAACAGCGAGTCAGATTTTCTGACTCCAGCCGTCCTGGAAACATATATTTTCAGGGCCCTGACCACGTCAAGCAACTTGGAATCCTCCAAATCCTTAGTAGCCGCAGGTACCACAATAGGTTGGTTCATGTGAAATGCAGAAACCACCTTAGGTAGAAATTGAGGTCAAGTCCTCAATTCTGCCCTGTCAGAATGAACTATTAAGTAAGGGCTTTTATATGATAAAGCCGCCAATTCTGACACACGCCTGGCTGAAGCCAGGGCTAACTCGTCACTTCCATGTGAGATATTTTAAGTCCACAGTGGTGAGTGGTTCAAACCAATGTGACTTTAGGAAAACTCAACACAACATTGAGATCCCAAGGTGCCACTGGAGGCACAAAAGGAGGCTGTATATGCAGTACCCCTTTTACAAATGTCTGAACTTCAGGCACTGAAGCCAGTTCTTTTTGGAAGAAAATCGACAGGGCCGAAATTTGAACCTTAATGGACCCTAATTTTAGGCCCATAGACAGTCCTGTTTGCAGGAAATGGAGGAAACGACCCAGTTGAAATTCCTCTGTAGGGGCCTTCTTGGCCTCACCCCACGCAACATATTTTCGCCAAATGCGGTGATAATGTTTTGCGGTTACGTCCTTCCTGGCCTTGACCAGGGTAGGGATGACTTCATCTGGAATGCCTTTTTTCCTTCAGGATCCGGCGTTCAACCGCCATGCCGTCAAACGCAGCCGCGGTAAGTCTTGGAACAGACAAGGCCCCTGCTGGAGCAGGTCCTTTCTTAGAGGTAGAGGCCACGGTTCGTCCGTGAGCATCTCTTGAAGTTCCGGATACCAAGTCCTTCTTGGCCAATCCGGAACCACGAGTATAGTTCTTACTCCTCTCCTTCTTATGATTCTCAGTACTTTTGGTATGAGAGGCAGAGGAGGGAACACATACACTGACTGGTACACCCACGGTGTTACCAGAGCGTCCACCGCTATTGCCTGAGGGTCCCTTGACCTGGCGCAATATCTGTCTAGTTTTTTGTTTAGACGGGACGCCATTATGTCCACCTTTGGTTTTTCCCAACGGTTTACAATCAGGTGGAAGACTTCTGGGTGAAGTCCCCACTCTCCCGGGTGAAGGTCGTGTCTGCTGAGGAAGTCTGCTTCCCCCCGGAATGAACACTGCTGACAGTGTTATCACATGATTTTCCGCCCAGCGAAAATCCTTGCAGCTTCTGCCATTGCCCTCCTGCTTCTCGTGCCGCCCTGTCTGTTTACGTGGGCGACTGACGTGATGTTGTCCGATTGGATCAATACCGCCTGACCCTGAAGCAGGGGTTTCGCTTGACTTAGGGCATTGTAAATGGCCCTTAGTTCCAGAATGTTTATATGAAGAGATGTCTCCAGGCTTGACCATAAGCCCTGGAAATTCCTTCCCTGTGTGACTGCTCCCCAGCCTCGCAGGCTGGCATCCGTGGCCACCAGGACCCAGTCCCGAATGCCGAATCTGCGGCCCTCTAGAAGATGAGCACTCTGCAACCACCACAGGAGGGATACCCTTGTCCCTGGTGACAGGGTTATCCGCTGAAACATCTGAAGATGCGACCCGGACCATTTGTCCAGTAGGTTCCACTCTGCGTGGAATCTGCCGAATGGGATTGCTTCGTAGGAAGCCACCATTTTTACCCAGAACCCTTGTGCATTGATGCACTGAGATTTGGTTCGGTTTTAGGAGGTTCCTGACTAGCTCGGATAACTCCCTGGCTTTCTCCTCCGGGAGAAACACCTTCTTTCTGGACTGTGTCCAGGATCATCCCTAGGAACAGAAGACAAGTCGTCGGAACCAGCTGCGATTTTGGAATATTGAGAATCCAATCGTGCTGCCGCAACACTACCTGATATAGTGCTACACCGATCTCCAACTGTTCCCTGGATCTTACCCTTATCAGGGAATCGCCCAAGTAAAGGATAACTAAAATTCCCTTCCTTCGAAGGAATATCATCATTTCGGTCATTACTTCAGTAAAGACCCGGGGTGCCGTGGACCATCCCTACGGCAGCGTCCGAACTGATACAGTTCTGTACCATAACCTGAAATACCCTTGGTGAGAAGGGTAAATTTTGACATGAAGGTAAGCATCCTTGATGTCCCGAGACATCATGTAGTCCCCTTCTTCCAGGTTTGCAATCACTGCTCTGAGTGACTCAATTTTGAATTTGAACCTCTGTATGCAAGTGTTCAAAGATTTTAGATTTTAGATTTTAAAATCGGTCTCACCGAGCCGTCTGGCTTCGGTACCACAATAGTGTGGAATAATACCCCGTTCCCTGTTGCAGGAGGGGTACCTTGATTATCACCTGCTGGGAATACAGCTTGTGAATGGCTTCCAAAACTGCCTCCCTGTCAGCGGGAGACGTCAGTAAAACAGACTTTTGGAAACGGCGAGGGGAATACGTCTCGAATTCCAATTTGTACCCCTGAAATATTATCTGAAGGATCCAGGGGTCTACTTGCGAGTGAGCCCACTGCGCACTGAAATTCATTGAGAACGGGACCCCACCGTGCCTGAACTTGTAAAGCCCTAGCGTCATACTGAGGGCTTGGCAGAGGCGGAAAAGGGTTTCTGTTCCTTGGAACTGGCTGATCTCTGCAGCCATTTTCCTCTCCCTCTGTCACGAGCAGAAAGGAGGAACCCTTTTGTCCGCTTGCCAACCAGGACTGCGCCTGATAATACGGCGTCTTATTTTGAGAGGCGACCTGGGGTACATCCCCTCTTTTAAGGCAATACTTCCAAATGCCGTTTGGAATCCGCATCACCTGACCACTTTACTGGAATAATTGGACAACGCACTTATACTTGATGCCAGTCGGCAAATATTCCGCTGTGCATCATGCATATATAGAAATGCATCTTTTAATTGCTCTATAGGCAATAATATACTGTCCATATCTAGGATATCATATTTCCAGTCAGGGAATCCGACCACGCCAACCCAGCACTGCACATCCAGGCTGAGGCGATTGCTGGTCGCAGTATAACACCAGTATGTGTGTAAATACATTTTAGGATACGCTCCTGCTTTCTATCAGCAGGATCCTTAAGGGCGGCCATCTCAAGAGAGGGTAGAGCCCTTGTTCTTACAAGCGTGTGAGCGCCTTATCCCCCCTAGGGGGTGTTTCCCAACGCACCCTAACCTCTGGCGGGAAAAGGTATACTGCCAATAACTTTTTAGAAATTATCAATTGTTATCGGGGGGAAACCCACGCATCATCACACACCTCATTTTATTTCTCAGATTCAGGAAAACTACAGGAAGTTTTTCCTCACCAAACAATTACCCCTTTTTTTGGTGGTATTCATATTATCAGAAAAGTGTAAACCTTTTCCATTGCCTCAATCATGCAATGTGTGGCCCTATTGGAAATCACGGTTGTCTCTTCACCGTCGACACAGGAGTCAGTACCCGTGTCGGCGTCTGTATCTGAGGTAACGGGCGCTTTAGGGCCCCTGTATGAGACGTCTGGACATGCACAAGCTGAGTAGCCGGCTGTCTCATGTCAACCACTGTCTTTTATACAAAGCTGACACTGTCACGCAATTTCAACAGTACATCCACTCAGGTGTCGACCCCCTAGGGGGTGACAACACTATTACAGACACTCTACTCCGTCTCCTCATCATTTTTCTCCTCATACATGTTGACACAAACGTACCGACACACAGCACACACACAGGGAATGCTCTGATAGAGGACAGGACCCCACTAGCCCTTTGGGGAGACAGAGGGAGAGTTTGCCAGCACACACCAGAGCGCTATATATATACAGGGATAACCTTATATAAGTGTTTTTCCCTTTATAGCTACTGTATTGTTTATACTGCGCCTAATTTGTGCCCCCCTCTCTTTTTTAACCCCTTTCTGTAGTGTAGTGACTGCAGGGGAGAGCCAGGAAGCTTCCCTCCAACTGAGCTGTGAGGGAAAATGGCGCCAGTGTGCTGAGGAGATAGGCTCCGCCCCATTCTCGGCGTCCTTATCATCCTTTTTCTGTATGTTTTGGCAGGGGTTAAATGCATCCATATAGCCCAGGAGTTATATGTGATGCATTTATTTTAGCCATATAAGGTTTTTATCGATTTATTGCGTCTCAGGGCGCTGCCCCCCCCAGCGCCCTGCACCCTCAGTGACCGGAGTGTGAAGTGTGCTGAGAGCAATGGCGCACAGCTGCGGTGCTGTGCGCTACCTTATCTGAAGACAGGATCGTCTTCTGCCGCCGATTTTTCCGGACCTCTTCGCTCTTCTGGCTCTGTAAGGGGGCCGGCGGCGCGGCTCCGGGACCCATCCAGGCTGAACCTGTGATCGTCCCTCTGGAGCTAATGTCCAGTAGCCTAAGAAGCCCAATCCACTCTGCACGCAGGTGAGTTCGCTTCTTCTCCCCTTAGTCCCTCGATGCAGTGAGCCTGTTGCCAGCAGGTCTCACTGAAAATAATAAACCTAAACTAAAACTTTCACAAAGAGCTCAGGAGAGCCCCTAGTGTGCACCCTTCTCGTCGGGCACAGAAATCTAACTGAGGCTTGGAGGAGGGTGATAGGGGGAGGAGCCAGTGCACACCAGGTGATCCTAAAGCTTTCTTTAGATGTGCCCTGCGGAGCCGCTATTCCCCATGGTCCTTACGGAGTTCCCAGCATCCACTAGGACGTCAGAGAAATAATGTTATACCCTATTCGGTGTGTGTGTGTGTTTACTGTCTGTCTTATAATATTTATAGTGATTTTGACTTTAGTAACACCTACCTCATCAGGAAAATCTTTAGGATGCGGCGAAGTAAAACGTATTCTCATTTCTGGGTCTATTCTAGAAACCTGATCTAAAAGATCCACAAACCGAAGACCCCCTGCTTTAGGTTTGTAGACAGTGCTGAAACCACGGCTTAGTTGAGAAGTTTCAGTAGTGGAAATCTGAACTGAAGATCTGTCGAGGTAGCTATTCACATTTTGACCCAGTAAAGTCACTTCCTTAATACCCTGCAAGGTAACATAACTTTATTAGAAAAGTTACAATTATTACAATATATTCATAACACCCAGTGCTTTTGTCTGTATGTTATCATTAGCGCTTAATGTGCATATCAAGAAAGATGTACAAACACTTAAATCATGAAGAATATTTAGATATACTGTACATTTTATTTTGTTATTCAAAATTAGGAAACTCAAAGCAACAACACATTAATTTAGAAGATTAGAGACTCATTTGGTTCAATCCTTTCTTCAATTATGCGTGCTAAATTATTGGGCAAAAAACCTGGAGTATTTTTGCGATTTTTGCCCAATGTTTACTATCTGGCAATTTAATTAAACCCACTTTTTGGGTGCAAAAACAGACTCAGTTTTCACACAAACACACGGGATCCGAGATAAGTTCCCAGATCTATATGTTTTCACGATCTCTGCTGCAAAAATAAGTTTGTTTTTAGCAATATTTTTCTTTTACTGCTTCCGGGCAAATGGAAAAAAAAATAAGAATTTACTTACCGATAATTCTATTTCTCGTAGTCCGTAGTGGATGCTGGGAACTCCGTAAGGACCATGGGGAATAGCGGCTCCGCAGGAGACTGGGCACAAAAGTAAAGCTTTAGGACTACCTGGTGTGCACTGGCTCCTCCCCCTATGACCCTCCTCCAAGCCTCAGTTAGGATACTGTGCCCGGACGAGCGTACACAATAAGGAAGGATTTATGAATCCCGGGTAAGACTCATACCAGAAACACCAATCACACCATATAACTTGTGATCTAAACCCAGTTAACAGCATGATAACATGAGGAGCCTCCAGAACAGATGGCTCACTACAACAAAACCCGAATTTTTGGCAACAATAACTATGTACAAGTATTGCAGACAATCCGCACTTGGGATGGGCGCCCAGCATCCACTACGGACTACGAGAAATAGAATTATCGGTAAGTAAATTCTTATTTTCTCTGACGTCCTAGTGGATGCTGGGAACTCCGTAAGGACCATGGGGATTATACCAAAGCTCCCAAACGGGCGGGAGAGTGCGGATGACTCTGCAGCACCGAATGAGAGAACTCCAGGTCCTCCTCAGCCAGGGTATCAAATTTGTAGAATTTAGCAAACGTGTTTGCCCCTGACCAAGTAGCTGCTCGGCAAAGTTGTAAAGCCGAGACCCCTCGGGCAGCCGCCCAAGATGAGCCCACCTTCCTTGTGGAATGGGCTTTTACAGATTTTGGCTGTGGCAGGCCTGCCACAGAATGTGCAAGCTGAATTGTATTACAAATCCAACGAGCAATAGTCTGCTTAGAAGCAGGAGCACCCAACTTGTTGGGTGCATACAGGATAAACAGCGTCCTGGAAACATATATTTTCAGGGCCCTGACTATATCCAACAACTTGGAGTCCTCCAAGTCACTAGTAGCCGCAGGTACCACAATAGGTTGGTTCAGATGAAACGCTGAAACCACCTTAGGGAGAAAATGAGGACGAGTCCTCAATTCCGCCCTGTCTGAATGGAAGATCAGATAAGGGCTTTTACAGTATAAAGCCGCCAATTCTGACACGCGCCTGGCCGAGGCCAGGGCCAACAGCATGACCACTTTCCATGTGAGATATTTTAACTCCACAGATTCAAGTGGTTCAAACCATTGTGACTTTAGGAACCCCAAAACTACATTGAGATCCCAAGGTGCCACTGGAGGCACAAAAAGGAGGCTGTATATGCAGTACCCCTTTTACAAACGTCTGAACTTCAGGAACTGAAGCTAGCTCTTTCGGGAAGAAAATTGACAGGGTCGAAATTTGAACCTTAATGGACCCCAATTTTAGGCCCATAGACACTCCTGTTTGCAGGAAATGCAGGAATCGACCTACTTGAAATTCCTCCATCGGGGCCTTACTGGCCTCGCACCCCGCAACATATTTTCGCCAAATGCGGTGATAATGCTTTGCGGTTACATCCTTCCTGGCTTTGATCAGGGTAGGGATGACTTCATCCGGAATGCCTTTTTCCTTCAGGATCCGGCGTTCAACCGCCCTGCCGTCAAACGCAGCCGCGGTAAGTCTTGGAATAGACAGGGTCCTTGATGGAGCAGGTCCCTTCTTAGATGTAGAGGCCACGGGTCCTCCGTGAGCATCTCTTGAAGTTCCGGGTACCAAGTCCTTCTTGGCCAATCAGGAGCCACGAGTATAGTTCTTACTCCCCTCCGTCTTATAATTCTCAGTACTTTTGGTAAGAGAGGAAGAGGAGGGAACACATACACTGACTGGTACACCCACGGTGTTACCAGAGCGTCCACAGCTATTGCCTGAGGGTCCCTTGACCTGGCGCAATACCTGTCCAATTTTTTGTTTAGGCGGGACGCCATCATGTGGAAAACTTCTGCTGAGGAAGTCTGTTTCCCAGTTGTCCACTCCCGGAATGAACACTGCTGACAATGCTATCACATGATTTTCCACCCAGCGAAAAATCCTTGCAGCTTCTGCCATTGCCCTCCTGCTTCTTGTGCCGCCCTGTCTACGTGGGCGACTGCCGTGATGTTGTCCGACTGGATCAGCACTGGCTGACCTTGAAGCAGAGGTCTTGCTTGGCTTAGGGCATTGTAAATGGCCCTTAGCTCCAAGATATTTATGTGAAGTGATGTCTCCAGGCTTGACCACAAGCCCTGGAAATTTTTTCCTTGTGTGACTGCTCCCCAGCCTCGCAGGCTGGCATCCATGGTCACCAGGACCCAGTCCTGAATGCCGAATCTGCGCCCTCTAGAAGATGAGCACTCTGCAACCACCACAGGAGAGACACCCTTGTCTTTGGTGACAGGGTTATCCGCTGATGCATCTGAAGATGCGATCCGGACCATTTTTCCAGCAGGTCCCACTGGAAAGTTCTTGCGTGGAATCTGCTGAATGGAATTGCTTCGTAGGAAGTCCCCATTTTTCCCAGGACCCTTGTGCACTGATGCACTGACACTTGGCCTGGCTTTAGGAGGTTTCTGACTAGTTCGGATAACTCCCTGGCTTTCTCCTCCTGGAGAAACACCTTTTTCTGGACTGTGTCCAGGATCATCCTTAGGAATAGAAGACGTGTCGTCGGGATCAGCTGCGATTTTGGAATATTAAGAATCCATCCGTGCTGCCGCAACACTACTTGAGATAGTGCTACCCCGACTACCAACTGTTCCCTGGATCTTGCCCTTATCCGGAGATCGTCCAAGTAAGGGATAATTAAAACTCCCTTCCTTCGAAGGAGTATCATCATTTCGGCCATTACTTTGGTAAAGACCCGGGGTGCCGTGGACAAACCAAACAGCAGCGTCTGAAACTGATAGTGACAGTTCTGTACCACAAACCTGAGGTACCCTTGGTGAGAAGGGTAAATTGGGACATGGAGATAAGCATCCTTGATGTCCAGAGACACCATATAATCCCCTTCTTCCAGGTTTGCAATCACCGCTCTGAGTGACTCCATCTTGAATTTGAACCTTTGTATGTAAGTGTTCAAGGATTTCAGATTTAAATTAGGTCTCACCAAGCCGTCAGGCTTCGGTACCACAAACAGCGTGGAATAATACCCCTCTCCCTGTTGTAGGAGGGGTACCTTGATTATCACCTGCTGGGAATACAGCTTGTGAATGGCTTCCCATACCGCCTCCCTGTCGGAGGGAGACGTCGGTAAAGCAGACTTTAGGAAACGGCGAAGGGGAGACGTCTCGAATTCCAATTTGTACCCCTGAGATACCACCTGAAGGATCCAGGGGTCCACCTGTGAGTGAGCCCACTGCACGCTGAAATTTTTGAGACGGGCCCCCACCATGCCTGAGTCCGCTTGTAACGCCCCAGTGTCATGCTGAGGACTTGGCAGAAAACGGGAGAGGGCTTCTGTTCCTGGGAACTGGTTGTTTGCTGCAGCCTTTTTCCTCTCCCTCTGCCACGGGGCAGAAATGAGGAGCCTTTTGCCCGCTTGCCCTCATGGGGCCCAAAGGACTGCACCTGATAATACGGCATCTTCTTATGTTGAGAGGCTACCTGGGGTAAAAATGTGGATTTCCCAGCCGTTGCCGTGGCCACCAGGTCTGTTAGAACTACCCCAAATAACTCCTCCCTTTTATAAGGCGATACTTCCATATGCCTTTTGGAATCAGCATCACCTGACCACTGTCTTGTCCATAACCCTCTTCTGGCAGAAATGGACAGCGCACTTACTCTTGATGCCAGTCGGCAAATATCCCTCTGTGCATCACGCATATATAGAAATGCATCTTTTAAATGCTCTATAGTCAGTAATATACTGTCCCTATCTAGGGTATCAATATTGTCAGTCAGGGAATCCGACCAAGCCACCCCAGCACTGCACATCCAAGCTGAGGCGATTGCTGGTCGCAGTATCACACCCGTGTGAGTGTATATACATTTTACTGCTTTCTGTCAGCAGGTTCCTTAAGGGCGGCCGTATCCGGGGACGGTAGTGCCCCTTGTTTAGACAAGCGTGTGAGCGCTTTATTCACCCTAGGGGGTGTTTCCCAACGTGCCCTATCCTCTGGCGGGAAGGGGTAAGATGCTAATAACTTTTTAGGAATTAACAGTTTTTATCGGGGGAAACCCACGCATCATCACACACTTCATTTAATTCCTCAGATGCAGGAAAAACTACAGGCAGTTTTTTCTCACCCAACATAATACCCTTTTTAGTGGTACTGGTATTATCAGAAATGTGTAAAAACATTTTCCATAGCCTCAATCATGTAACGTGTGGCCCTACTGGAAGTCACATTCGTCTCTTAATCGTCGACACTGGAGTCAGTATCCGTGTCGGCGTCTGTATCTGCCATCTGCGGTAACGGGCGTTTTAGAGCCCCTGATGGCTTTTGAGACCCCTGGACAGGCACAGGCTGAGTCGCCGGCTGTCTCATGTCATCAATCTTTTGTAAAGAGCTGACACTGTCACATATTCCTTCCATAAGCTCATAAATTCAGGTGTCGACTCCCTAGGGGGTGACATCTCTGAAAAGGGCCCTACACACTTAAAGATTATCTGTCCAATCTGTCTGATTGGAAAGAAAATCTGGCAATGTCTGGGAGCAAATGACAATCAACCATTTGCTCCCAAAATCCAGAAAATGGACAGAAATGGTTGTTAAGATCAATTGTTTTAACAAAACAAACTTAACCAATTTGTTTGAAAGTCCATTTTTGTCTGCTGTCCAGTGTTTGAGAGCAAATGGTCAATTGTCATTTGCTCCCATACATTACCAGATTTTTGTTCCAACCAGAAAGATTGGACAGATAATCTTTAAGTGTGTAGGGCACATTACAGGCAATTTCTCCGCCTCCACATCATTTTCCTCCTCATACATGTCGACACAACGTACCGACACACAGCACACACACAGGGAATGCTCTGATAGAGGACAGGACCCCACTAGCCCTTTGGGGAGACAGAGGGAGAGTATGCCAGCACACACCAGAGCGCTATATATATACAGGGATAACCTTATATAAGTGTTTTTCCCCTTATAGCTGCTGTATTGTTATACTGCGCCTAATTAGTGCCCCCCTCTCTTTTTTAACCCCTTTCTGTAGTGTAGTAACTGCAGGGGAGAGCCAGGGAGCTTCCCTCCAACGGAGCTGTGAGAGAAAATGGCGCCAGTGTGCTGAGGATAGGCCCCGCCCCCTTCTCGGCGGCCTTTTCTCCCGTTTTTCTGTGGAATCTGGCAGGGGTTAAAATTCATTCATATAGCCCTGGGGGCTATATGTGATGTATTTTCGCCAGCCAAGGTGTTTTTATTGCTGCTCAGGGCGCCCCCCCCTAGCGCCCTGCACCCTCAGTGACCGAAGTGTGAAGTGTGCTGAGGAGCAATGGCGCACAGCTGCAGTGCTGTGCGCTACCTTGGTGAAGACAGGATGTCTTCTGCCGCCGATTTTCCGGACCTCTTCTTGCTTCTGGCTCTGTAAGGGGGCCGGCGGCGCGGCTCTGGGACCGGACTCCGAGGCTGGGCCTGTGTTCGGTCCCTCTGGAGCTAATGGTGTCCAGTAGCCTAAGAAGCCCAATCCACTCTGAACACAGGTGAGTTCGCTTCTTCTCCCCTTAGTCCCTCGATGCAGTGAGCCTGTTGCCAGCAGGTCTCACTGAAAATAAAAAACCTAAAACTAAACTTTCACTAAGAAGCTCAGGAGAGCCCCTAGTGTGCACCCTTCTCGGTCGGGCACAAAAATCTAACTGAGGCTTGGAGGAGGGTCATAGGGGGAGGAGCCAGTGCACACCAGGTAGTCCTAAAGCTTTACTTTTGTGCCCCGTCTCCTGCGGAGCCACTATTCCCCATGGTCCTTATGGAGTTCCCAGCATCCACTAGGACGTCAGAGAAAAACCCTATACTGCAGGCTATCGGGGCTGGCTAATTGAATTGCCCCCTAAATCCCTAATGGAGAGAGTTAGCAACAGAACTAAAAATATAAACTGTTGCCAGTGACCAGCCATTTCACCAAACCACAAAGTAGGGAAAAATTGTATTTACCTTCAGAGTTTAAAATTAATGGCAGAGAGATTTTTATGCCTTTATCCAAAAAAACTCAATGTTGGAGACATGTTGGAAATGTCATTATATACCAGGGTACCTTTCCCCCAATTATACTCCCAGCTCAAACAGATTTCGGCACTGGGGGTTTAAAACAAGGGGCAGATTCAATCAGCCACATTAAGTGGAGATCTCTCCGGGGGTTAACGCAACAAGGGCTATTTTCTGCATGTGCATTCCCTTGACCAATGCTATTAGAAAGCGCATTAGTTCAACAATGCGTGACCTGGGGACGACGACAAATAACACTTGATAACAGTATACAAGCCTATTCGTGGCCATATGCAAAGTATTTGAGGTTCTTAATTTTATTAACAGTTGAAAAAGTATTGCAAACTTGCTTTTCATCAATGTAAAACCTCTATATTATTTGCGGTACAGAAAAATGTACATAATGTGATTTTTAATTGTTCTCAAACAAGTTTAAAAATATTTGGGGAAAAACACCTTCTACATGTTCAAAAAAAAAAAAAACTTTTCTCATCAATATAACACCCTAAAACACATGTACAGATGTGTCCCCTTACAACTTTGCTCCATGTGCTACAAGTCGCGTTACACATAACGCGCGAGTGCTGTGTGACTCTGTAGCGCTAAGCCTCTTTTTTGTGAAAATGCGTCCAAGATGCAATATAATGCAATAGGACGCACAAGCAGCTTCTCCTGATATGCTGTGTGTGACTGTATTTGCATACAGAATGCTATGCGTTTCATTTCATGCAGATAGAGCCGCTATTACACAGACTATAGGCATGCTGCATATCATTTTAAATCAGCAGAGCTGCTCATGTATCCTATGGCATTACAATGCGTCTAAGACGAATTATCGAAGCAAAAGACGTAATCTGAAATTAAACTCTTTTTGAGCCTTTTAGAGAAAATCACCTGAAAAATGAAATTTCCTTATTGGTCAAATGATCATATTGAAATGTATAATTATTCATTGGGAGGGTGTGTCAGAGGTCCTGCCCTAACATTTTTACCTTCAAATAAAGATTTTTCCCTACTTTTAACCTACTATGGGGCTGTGAATTAAAAGCTGCGTTAATTTAACATTTGAGGTTTTTGAAAGTAAAAAGTATCCCCACGACAAACTGAAGCAGCCCCAAAGTGTGATATGTTACTGGTGGAGCTACACTTAAATTTGTTTTTGTTTTTTTAAATAAAGAAGATCATAATGCTAAATGTTTTATAATAAGGAGATTGTCTTACTTGGTCAGACAACATTCGGACTTCTTCCAGGATAGAATGGAGGGGACGACTTCTCTCTCGCCCACGGGTAAATGGAACAATACAGTAAGTGCACATATTGTCACAGCCTCGCATTATGGAGCTATACAAAGAAAAAGGAGTGAAGAATGTTATGCAGTATTGGAAGCACTAATGATGTTCTATGACTCTCTGATTAAGGTAATGTCAAAGTCAGAAAAATGTCTCTATGCACGTTGCCATATTTGCACCGCACACTGGTCCGCGCTGCGCATGCGTACGCTCTCCCGTGAAGGCGCATACCCGCGATAGCGTGCACTCGCAGGCGCGGTATGCGTATTTACGGTAGAGTTTATGTAGTCGTAGCGTGCGACTCATTCGTTACAAATGTTCACAATTAATGTAGTTTGTAGATCATGGTCCCCTTGATAGATTCTGAAAGTTTGGTTAAAATAGAAGGTCCCTGTTTAAAGGAATCCCTCTTTGTATTGTACGAAGGGTCTGACAGGAATCATACAGCCGTGTTTGGTACCCATCGGAAGAGTATTTAATTAGTAATATTCCGGTGTTGGTTTGGAGCGTATTAATCGCTCGTGCGAATAGTTATGGACATAAGAAGTTTATGTCCATTTCTATTATTTACACATACTCAGGTATGCGGCGGGAAACCCAGTTTCCCACCCACCTGAGCTGTTGGAAATCGTCACAGCCCACCTGTATGAATCACCCTATGACCTTTTGTTATGATGCAGGGCCGAATTCCTTCGGCCAATGGACAATGGGATTGTAGGACCAGGAGATTGCATTGTGTGTGGGGCATAAATAGGCAGGCCGACCACATCCAGCTCTCACTCTCTCATCAACGGTTATCTGCTGATAGCCGGGAGCTGGATATCGAGGCGCAGGCGATCATACCCTTTGTGCGTAAGTTTCTCTCCGTAATCATTGTCTTTCTGTGAGCCAATTTCTCTCATCTCTCTCTCTCTCTCTCTCCCTGTTCTGTTCTCTCATATCTCCCCTAGACTAGGCTAGTATTGTATTGTATTAGATAGTATTGTATTGTATTGCATTTAGGTCAGTGTAGTATTGTCTTTTTGTATTTATTGTTTAGTTCTGTGGTTAGGAAGTCTCTGTTATATTGTAGTGTATCATTTGTACTGTTATCCCCTTTTTCAAATATATTAGATATAATACAGTTAATAGGCTTTGGAACCTAAACCAGTATCTGTGTATTTTCTATAGTGTTAAGTGTTCACTTGAGCGTCGGTGACGCTCAAGCAGCTTTGTAGTTAGTCAGGTTACACAAGGTTGCACTTACACCCTGTACTCACATTAAGGTATTCTGTGTATTTCATTGGTATAAGGTTTAAACATTAAGGTATAGCGTTGTGAGCGTCTGCGCCGCTGGTGACCTCCTCGTGGTCTCGAGCGTATGCTACGCCATAGCGAATCATTACTCTAGTCATAACCAATAACGTGTCCTGTGATCACTGGGCCGTGAGCGAACGTGACGCTTGAGCGTCTCGCCTACGGCTGAGCGATCGTTACGCAACTAGCGTACCATTACGGTACTTCTTAAGCAAACAGCGTACAGTGTTCTTAGACTTCATAAAGGGTTATAATTACGACAAAAAGTATTTAGAATTGTCAATTGGGGACTCGTCCTATCCTTCTCATATCTGCACTAGGTAGATCAGCAGACATTATCCCCCCAGCAAAGGGTGGGAGGTTGTCTCCCAGTGCTGACGGGATAAGCGTCTGCTTCGCTTAGATAAAGAGTGCTGAAGGAATCCGGGAACCGGAAGTAAGAACAAAACGCTTGTGTCTTTTAAAAAAACTGTTTTATTTCTCTTCTGTCTTGCGTATACACGCACGCATACATTTATCTGCATTTCTTTTTCAATTTCGTATATCACTATTCCTGTTTGCCAATTTTTATAGTTGATAGAAAGTGCAAAAAAGAGATTTGCTGTTATTTCATAGTAGAGGTAATAGTTAAAGTATAGAACAACACACGATTTGTCTGAGATACAAGGCAGTCAGTGTGGATTGCGGTAGATGATCAGGGATCATTTACATTGATAAAAGTATATATTGTGTTACGGTGGATCTTTGCATTGCGTACACGTGTCGCTAACAAAGACTAGCGTACGCAATCCAAAAGGCAGACGCACGCAGCGTACATTACGCAACGTAGCGTCCGGTTACGCTCACGTAGCTCAAGTCACGAAAAGTTGAATTAGCGCAAAGCGATAATTAGCGCAAAGGCGATAAGTAACGCACAGCGGTAGATAACGCGACGCGGTAAATAACGCAAATCTATTTTTGGAAAAAAAAAATCTGAAATTTAGTTTAACAGATCCTGCTCCTAATTGGTAACACTGTTGGACTGAAGACAATTTCTGCGCAGAAATAGATATAGAAACAAAGTGTACATGTGTTGAGTGAGTGTGGTTTTGTATACATAAGTTTATACAACTTTAAGGTGGAACCAAAAGGAAAGCCGGGTACTCGTCAAGGGACATACGTGTAAGTGACATATACGGTGGCTAGGGAGGCATCCCTGGTTAAATAATATTTGAGCATTAGAGTATAGCGGACCATAAGGTAACAAGACCAGGAGGTCATAAGGTAACAAGACCAGGAGGTCGTAAGGTAAAAGGTCCGCTATAAAAGTCCAGTGGCACAACGCCTGGGGTGTTGGTGCAGAACCCATATAGGCCATACAAGCTCTTGCTGAAGGAATCGCGGCTGGAAACATCGATTCCATTGATCTTTCATTACATAACAAGTAGTGCTTGTGTACTGAACGATTGGACCACACGTAATTGTGTGCAGTAGTTAGTAATCTGACCTAATACCATTAGAGTAAAGTGGTCACAAACGCTATTTGTACATTCTGACGTGATTTGTGTAATTTTTTATTTTTGGAAGGGAAGTTCGCTGGTCACTCAGGAACTATCTAACAACCCCAACTTTACTGGAAAGAGTAAGTGTCCTGCGGGTAACCCTCATATGTTCCAGTAAACTGAAGGTTCCATAGGGGCCCTGTATCGAGTACGCCAGCACCATATCGGTGTGATCAGGTCGTATTGGTCGAGGTGGGCGAGTGAGTGGGGTACTCGGTAAACCGCCACCGCCGGCCTACTGTGGAGTAATTTGGTTGTCTGAAAAGGCTTGCTGAAAACCTTGATACAGAGATCCAAGGAGGACTAAGCAACACCTGCAGACTATGGGGGCCAGTTGCTCAGGTAGGGGGCGATCAACCCTGGTTCAGGTTGATTCTGTGAACCGACCAGTTGGGTCGGCACGATATGTAATGTGTGAAAAATATGGAAGTCACACCGAATCTTTATGTGATGAATGGGAGAGAATGACTGTACAAGACAGGGACAAATTCCCAAGAATAGGTAGCTTTAGTCCAGAAGTGTTACAAAATTTAAGGAGGAGGATATGTCTCGTAAAATCAGCAAAGAGACGAATTCAGCATCATGATTATTTACAGTTATGGCACCAGGAAGGTGAGATACAGAGAGGTTTGGCTCTGGCGGCAGGATCTGGGGCAGTCAGGAAGCTGATAGCCACAGCTCCTCCTCCACCATACATTGCAGGAGAGAAGTTGATTGCGGAGAGAAACGCACTGGGTTGTAAAACACAAACTCTTAGTAACCCTGTAAATGTTAATGATGTTAACCAAATAACTCATGCAAGTATTAACCCGTGCAAGATGTACCCTGTTTTGAACCTTCCTCAGGAGTGTGATCAAGAAGACTATTCAGCAACAATTTCAGCTCTCTCTCTTGCAGCCACCATAGCAGAGACCACAGTAGGCACAGCGACACCCACGAGATTAGTGAAAGCCCCTAGCGGAGGGATAGGTGAGGTCGTGTCAACGGGTAAGTACGGCACCATGCACTACACTGAAACAATTGTACCACAACAAGCAGTAGAATCTACACAGGAAGAGGCTGTTAGAATTGCTCCTGTAAGGGTAATAGCAGTTCCCAATGGAAAAACAGATGTGTCTGGAGCCACTCCCATAAGGAACATTGCCATGTACACTCCATTTTCCAGAATGGAATTAAGAACAATAGTGTCCGAATTTCCTGACCCCAGGAAGGATTTAGTTGCTAGCCAAAAATACATCAGGGATCTAGGTAACACTGTAGAACCCAACAACAAGGATTGGCAGATACTGCTAAGAGCTTGTTTACCTTCCAATGTTGACGCAACTCAATTTTTAGCTGACTGTGCATTGGATAAAGATGTACCGCTTACAGACGTGTACAACAAGGATAATGTAAAAAGGATAAATTTACAGCTAAAGGAGTATTTCCCAGCCGTTGTTAAATGGAATAAAATATTTTCCATTAAGCAAAAGGAGTCCGAAACGGCAACAGAATATTTTCACCGGGCACTATTAGAAATGGCAAAGTACACTGGTATAGAAGACATTAAGACCAACCCAAACCATCGAGAAGTAGCAGTATCTGTACTGATGGATGGTTTGAAAGAAACATTAAAAGCTAGGGTACAGACCACGCAACCATGCTGGCGAGGTCTGTCAGTGTCCACATTGAGAGAGGCTGCTATTGATCACGACAGAAATATCACTAGGCACAGGGAGTCGCAAAGTGATAAGTTGATGTCAGTAAGTATACAGGCGCTGACCACAAAGCAGCCTGCGTATGTACCACCGAATCCTGTGGGTAAGGCAAGTGTAATAACATGTTTTTCTTGTAACAGACCGGGACACTTTGCACGAGAATGTAGAACAAAGAATGTACAAAGATCTTTTCAACCCCCTAGACAACGACACGACACACGACATTGGGAGCAGGGTCCACAGAGGCGGAGTTTTGAGCCACATACAGGGGAAACAAAAAGATATCCCCCGAACAGAGATTGGCATGCCTCTGGTAGTTCCCAGCTAACTCCCTCACAAGTAGTTGCTGCCAGCGGGATTCAGGGAGGTCAGCATACCCAATAGGGGTGTGGCCATACCTGTAATCTGCAGCCAGTTAAGTTGATTGCCAGCCTTGGAAGCGAACCAGAGATTGCAATCAATGTAGCTGGTAAAACTTTAAACTTTCTTGTAGACACAGGGGCGGCCAAGTCAGTGATAAATTCGACAGTGGGCATGAGAACCACTGGTAGGACAATTCCAGCCATGGGAGTAACAGGAGTAGTCCAGCACTACCCTGTTAGCAAACCAGCCGAGATTACAATAGGGCCTTTGCATACCAAGCATTCCTTTTTGCTGGCTGCATCGGCACCAACTAATCTCCTGGGAAGAGACTTACTATGTAAAATGGGTTGCGTCATTTATTGTACTCCTGAAGGTGTATTCTTGGACATCCCTGAGAATCACGCTCAGGAAGTACGAGACATGTTAGACTCCCCATCAAAATTAATGTCACATTCCACTATGACAAATAGGAACCCATCCCAAGTAGAAGAGATGACATCTCAGATACCAGAGTCACTTTGGACAAAAGATGGACAGGACACTGGATTAATGGCAAACGTAGCTCCAGTAGTTGTACAAGTAAAAGATGGTAGGATAGCTCCAAAAATCCCACAGTATCCTCTGAAGCCAGAGGTGGAGTTAGGAGTTTTCCCAGTAATAGAGCGCTTGCTACAACAGGGCATTCTAGTAAGAACGTCCAGCACAGCAAATAGTCCCATCTTCCCTGTTAAAAAGAGTGGGGGGAGGGGTTACAGGCTAGTGCAGGATCTAAGGGGGATTAACAAAATAGTTGAGAGTCAGTTCCCCGTAGTGCCTAATCCAGCTGTCATCCTAATGCAAATTCCTCCCACTGCCAAATTTTTCACTGTTATTGACCTCTGCTCCGCATTCTTTTCGGTACCTCTGCACCCTGACAGCCAATATTTGTTTGCATTCACATACAGAGGAGTCCAATACACGTGGACTCGGTTACCCCAAGGTTTCATAGATAGTCCAAGTATATTTTCTCAGGCTTTGCATGATTGTTTACAGTCTTTCCAACCGGAGAGTGGATCAGTGTTGATACAGTACGTGGATGATCTACTACTGTGTTCTGATTCATTGGAAGCTTCCCTGAAGGATACGAAACAGCTCCTGTTTCATCTTTCAGACACAGGTCACAAGGTTTCCAAAGACAAGTTACAATTATGCCAAACTAAGGTAAAATATTTGGGACACTGTCTAACACAAGGACTGAGACACCTGACCGCTGATAGAATCCAAGCCATTAGAGACATGACACTGCCACAAACCCAGCAACAGATCAGGACGTTTCTAGGAATGTGTGGGTATTGCCGTAATTGGATCCCAGGGTTTTCCATATTGGCGCTACCTTTGCAGGAAATGGTCTCCTCAAACAAACCTGATCGGATTTCGCATACAGACGAATCTGAAACAGCATTTGAGAGACTCAAGCAATGCCTAACGCAGGCACCAGCACTAGGTATGCCAGACTATGGGAAACCCTTTGAACTATACGGAACAGAAAGTGCTGGGTGCGCAGCAGGTGTACTAACACAAAAACACGGTGATGCCAGCAGGCCAGTTGCATATTACAGCGCTCAGCTAGATACGGTAGCGCGATCCCTCCCCACATGCTTGCGTAGCGTTGCGGCGATAGCATTGCTAGTGACAAAAAGCGAAGATGTCGTGCTAGGCCACAACCTCACAATCCATACACCGCATGCGGTATCTGCCTTATTGAATTCTGTCCAAACCAGACACGTCTCATCAGCAAGGTTTACAAGATGGGAATTGGCATTAATGGCCCCAGTAAACATCACCATAAGGAGATGCAGTGCATTAAACCCTGCAACATTTCTCCCAGGTGTGCCTGGTCAGGCACAAAGGGTGGAAGGTGAGAGTGATGGGGAAAGAGGATTTAATGCAAAGGAAGATACACATGATTGTATGGAATATTTGACCCAAAATTTTACCGCAAGGCCTGACATCAGTGACAATCCACTGGAAGATGCAGAACTCACGTTCTACACGGACGGTAGTTGTCACAGACAGTCAGACTCGGGAGACTTGTGTACTGGATACGCAGTCGTAGATGACCAAGACACCATAGAAGCGGAACCGCTAGGCCCACCTCACTCAGCCCAGGTTGCTGAACTGGTCGCCCTAACCAGAGCATGTGAATTGGCTAAGGATAAGTCAGCCAATATCTACACCGATTCTAGATACGCCTTCGGGGTAGTCCATGATTTCGGAGCCCTATGGCGGCTCAGAAATTTCATGACGGCAGCTGGCACACCGATAGCGCATGCAGCTCATATAAAAAGGCTTCTAACAGCGATACAGGAACCCGACAGAGTGGCTGTTATCAAATGTAAAGCACATACATATAGTCAAGACCCAGTGTCACTTGGTAACAGCCGAGCAGACGAAGCCGCAAAGCTTGCAGCTGCTACCCCCATACAGACAGACACCACACAACTGATGGTATTTAATACCATCAACACACAGAAGTTGTGTGAGATGCAGAATTTGTGTTCCACACAGGAAAGAGCAGTCTGGAAGGCAAAGGGATATGGCCAGGAGTCCTCAGGGCTCTGGACGGATGGACATGGTAAACCGGTGGCCCCCAGGGCATACCTTCCATGTCTGGCTGAAGCAGCTCACGGGCTGACTCATCTAGGCAAGGACGGATGTGCAAATTGGTAAGAGCATACTGGTGCGCCCCAGGATTCTCCTCTCATGCGGGTAAAAGAGCAATGTCATGCCTTACCTGTCTGAGAAAGAATATTGGAAAAGCAATACCTACAGAACCATCCCATATCCCACCTGCCGGCGGCCCTTTCCAGGTAATACAAATTGACTTCATTCAATTACCCCCATGTCGAAATTTGAAATATGTACTTGTCTGTATAGATGTTTTCTCGAATTGGGTCGAAGCATTTCCAGCAGCTACAAATACTGCCATGTTTACAGCTAAGAAAATTGTGCAGGAATTTGTATGTAGATATGGTATCCCTAGAATCATTGAAAGTGATAGGGGTACCCATTTTACAGGTGATGTCTTTCAAGGAATGTGTAAGTTGATGGGAATTGATAGTAAGCTGCACACTCCGTACCGTCCACAGGCGAGTGCGAAGGTCGAAAGAGTGAACAGCACTATTAAAAATAAATTGAGTAAAGTAATGACAGAGACAGGATTGACGTGGCCAGAAGCTTTACCCATTGTTTTGTATAGCATCAGAACCACTCCCAGGTCCCCTCTTAATCTGTCTCCTTTTGAAATCTTGTTTGGTCGACAACCGCATGTCATGATTAACCCTCAGGATGATTTGAAATGTAACAATGAAGTAACTGTAAAATACTTAATTAACATGAGTAAACAGTTGAGGAATCAAAATGATAATCTGAAGTTGGTGATTCCTGATTTACCAGGTAGTAATTGTCATGACATTGAACCTGGGGATTATGTAATGATACGAAATTTTCTACGCTCAGGTTGTCTTATTGATAGATGGGAAGGACCATACCAGGTCTTATTGACTAGCACCACAGCATTGAAGGTTGCTGAGAGAGAGACTTGGGTCCATTCATCCCACTGCAAAAAGGTTGCTGATCCAGAGAAGTCCCGTGATAAGGAACAGACGGTGGAGGTTGTATCACTACAGTGTCTGTTCCAGGAGGACTGAGGCGGCACCTGAGCCTTGAAGACCGGAAGCGGTTGTCGACTCCCCTCTCCCTTTTATTGTTTTTCTCCACTTCCCAGCCCCTCTCCCTTAAAAATTTCTTTTTCCCCCTTCTCATTCTTCTCTATTTCCTCCTCAAAGATGGACTTGCCCCAAGAGACTGTGATCCGGATTTTGATGTTAACCATGATGTTGACCAGAGCAGTCTGTTCCGGCGAGAGTACCATAGAGGTCGAGAGAGGTTCTGGAATGGGTTCCGATTATGATGATGGAGGCGTAGTTTTCCAAGATCAACCAAACCAACAAGCAAAGGCGAGTATCAGAAAACGATCCGATAGAAGAAATTGTGATGGATTGTTAGCTGAAGAAAATTGTATCTGTAGGCTCTGTGATAATCTGGTTGAAGATGGATGCATAAAGAAATGCCAATCTAGTTTTAATATCCATATGGACCGGCATCCATTGAGTGACTATCACTCCTTAGTGGGTAACGTGTTAAACCAAACAGATTGTTGGGTATGCTCTCAAGTACCTCAGGGTCACAGCAAATCAGGGCTAGTACCATTTCCTTTAACGTTAGGGGAGGTACTTGAGCTAAGTGGTGGGAGACCGGTGGATCGGAGGTTTAACATCTCCAGCCCTCCTAGTTTGAAGCTCCACCAATACCATGTGGATAGGTCCCTCTTATGTTTCAACATCTCCAATCCCAGAAAACCGGGAAATTGGGAAGTGTCGTGGAGCAACCTTACCATGACCTTTTCACACAGAGCAGATAGAATGCCTACAGATACAGAGCTCGTACGCCACATAGCCAGTAGAAGAAAATCTTTCCGGTATCGATATACCTTAGGAAATAGGATTACTAGAGTTGGAGAGGTATCACCAGGATACTGTGCACATATCGTACAAACTGATACGTGCATTAAGCAGTTGGAAGAATTAGGGTCAGGAGATTTCACCTGGAAGGTTTGTAACATGGTCATGTCCTTCTCCGTCCCTTATGTTCTCCCCGATGACGCATATTTCATATGCGGGAGAAAGGCGTACAAGTGGCTTGCCCCAAACTCTGAAGGATTGTGTTACATTGGAAAAGTATTGCCTGAAGTGATGACTGTTACACATGACAAAATGAAGGACATACACCGTGGTGCCCAAGCTCCTTATACTCACACCCATTACGAGCACCGAGTTAAAAGACAACTGTCAGAAAGGTTAGAGCATCCGGCCTCTGATCTTATCCATGAATCCACCGGGATTCAGGTTCTGGTAGCGTTAGATTTCACTCGCACCGCTCGAGGTGTGATGAATTATAGATACATTTCCGCACTCGCCAATTTGTTAGATAATATCACTGAAATGTATGATGACACGTTTAGATACACTGGAAGAGAACTTCAAGCTTACAAAACAGAACTAGTTCAGCATAGGATGGTTCTTAATTATCTTACAGCAGTAACAGGCGGATATTGTGTTACATTGGCAACACAGTACGGCATAAAGTGTTGCACGTATATCACAAATAGCACCGAGGATCCGGTAGAGGTCATAGACCAAAAGATGGACGATATTCTGCAATTAAAGTGGGAATTTCGTCGAAAACACAATCTCACCCTTGCTGCTGTAGGTAATGAGCTGACTGGTTGGGTGTCATGGTTGAACCCGCGAAATTGGTTCTCCGGTTTAGGAGACTGGGCTCAAGGAGTCATAATGGATGTTGGAAAGTTTCTACTATGTATCTTGGGTGTCATTATATCGATTGGATTGATATTTAGATGCGGGCAGGCTCTAATGAGGTGCAAACAAAGTACAAGAGTGATGAGCTTGAGGAGCGAGGAAACTGTAATTAACCTGGATTTGATTTATGACCCAATGATAGAAACCAGAATGTGATGAAAATGCGATTATACGGTCCGTTTCTTTCACCTGTTTTTCTGCTTTTCTCCAAGATACAAAGACCCCCTTGGACGAGGAAGTTGACGAGACGCTATACAGACAACAGACAAGCACCAAAGAAGAAGATTTGACAACTTTAAATATGGACACTTGATGAACTTTGCCATGGATCCCCAGTTTCCCTAGTATTTTTAAACTCACGCTAGCCCAACATTTTTGTAAATCTGATGGCACTGACAAAGCTTGTTGCTCATGCCTAAGGAGCAAAACAGCGCAAAGAAGACGACTCTCAACAGATACCGAACACAACTTCAACAACAGATGTACATTTCCCTGACATAGAATATCATTGCATTTTTCGTAAGTGTTCTTTATCTTCATCTCTACAACCCTCAGGTAACGACACACATAGACGATAGGGAATACAGGCACAGATATTAGCAACCACATACCTCCCCCATTCATGTATCATCAACTAAAATGTGCATCCCCATTTTGTTACAACCACAGCCGAAATGAGCTCGGTAGAGTTTGACAGCCCATCCACAGACCTGTACCACAGGATAAGAAGGAATTCAAATGTATACTTCGCAATACCTCGAAGCTTGATTTACCACACGTACGGCACGATGATACATGACCCTCCAAACATGGACTCATACACACATGCTTCTGCTTTCTCACTAGGTCATACCCTCTTCACACCTACTCCACTCTTCTCCCCTACCCAACCATGGAAATCAATTAACCCCTGACTTACATTTTTCTCCTTAAATATTTTAGAAGGTGGCAGTTATTATTGACTGCCAAAGGGTGGACTGTCAAAGTCAGAAAAATGTCTCTATGCACGTTGCCATATTTGCACCGCACACTGGTCCGCGCTGCGCATGCGTACGCTCTCCCGTGAAGGCGCATACCCGCGATAGCGTGCACTCGCAGGCGCGGTATGCGTATTTACGGTAGAGTTTATGTAGTCGTAGCGTGCGACTCATTCGTTACAAATGTTCACAATTAATGTAGTTTGTAGATCATGGTCCCCTTGATAGATTCTGAAAGTTTGGTTAAAATAGAAGGTCCCTGTTTAAAGGAATCCCTCTTTGTATTGTACGAAGGGTCTGACAGGAATCATACAGCCGTGTTTGGTACCCATCGGAAGAGTATTTAATTAGTAATATTCCGGTGTTGGTTTGGAGCGTATTAATCGCTCGTGCGAATAGTTATGGACATAAGAAGTTTATGTCCATTTCTATTATTTACACATACTCAGGTATGCGGCGGGAAACCCAGTTTCCCACCCACCTGAGCTGTTGGAAATCGTCACAGCCCACCTGTATGAATCACCCTATGACCTTTTGTTATGATGCAGGGCCGAATTCCTTCGGCCAATGGACAATGGGATTGTAGGACCAGGAGATTGCATTGTGTGTGGGGCATAAATAGGCAGGCCGACCACATCCAGCTCTCACTCTCTCATCAACGGTTATCTGCTGATAGCCGGGAGCTGGATATCGAGGCGCAGGCGATCATACCCTTTGTGCGTAAGTTTCTCTCCGTAATCATTGTCTTTCTGTGAGCCAATTTCTCTCATCTCTCTCTCTCTCTCTCTCCCTGTTCTGTTCTCTCATATCTCCCCTAGACTAGGCTAGTATTGTATTGTATTAGATAGTATTGTATTGTATTGCATTTAGGTCAGTGTAGTATTGTCTTTTTGTATTTATTGTTTAGTTCTGTGGTTAGGAAGTCTCTGTTATATTGTAGTGTATCATTTGTACTGTTATCCCCTTTTTCAAATATATTAGATATAATACAGTTAATAGGCTTTGGAACCTAAACCAGTATCTGTGTATTTTCTATAGTGTTAAGTGTTCACTTGAGCGTCGGTGACGCTCAAGCAGCTTTGTAGTTAGTCAGGTTACACAAGGTTGCACTTACACCCTGTACTCACATTAAGGTATTCTGTGTATTTCATTGGTATAAGGTTTAAACATTAAGGTATAGCGTTGTGAGCGTCTGCGCCGCTGGTGACCTCCTCGTGGTCTCGAGCGTATGCTACGCCATAGCGAATCATTACTCTAGTCATAACCAATAACGTGTCCTGTGATCACTGGGCCGTGAGCGAACGTGACGCTTGAGCGTCTCGCCTACGGCTGAGCGATCGTTACGCAACTAGCGTACCATTACGGTACTTCTTAAGCAAACAGCGTACAGTGTTCTTAGACTTCATAAAGGGTTATAATTACGACAAAAAGTATTTAGAATTGTCAGTAAAGTTACACCGTAAAGAAGAAAAATATTTTCCTGCCCTCTAATCGGAAGCTTAGAGAAACTGGCTGATTAAAGTAGTCTAGGAGAAGGAATACTCAATCTACTAATTGTCCAAATGACATTCATGCTGTAGACCAGTGGTTCCCAAACTTTCTTAAATGACAGCGCACTATAGCGCCAGTATTTTTTCATACCACCAACACACCAAAAGTTTCTTACTGAGAAATTCAGAAACTTTTATTAAATGAAGTAAATTGTGCTTCACTGTCATCCTTAGATTCAGTTATGTGGTGGTGGACAGGGTTGTGCTTCTGTTTCTCCACACATTTTATGATTGTCAGCCACTATCACTGGTTTTGCCTATCACATTACCCATAAATAATTTGATGTGGTCATGGACCAAAGCACCCCGAGGTATCCAGTTTCTGATCCACTGCTGTACAGCAAGATGTTATTATAGTTTCAGGGAATCAGCATCAAAGATTTAGGAGTGTGTAAAAAAGGTTAGTGAGTGGAGACCTTTCCTTTGCAAAATATCCATCTCTTTATACATTCTCAGAGGGGCGGGAACGTGCGGAGACTGCTGCAGCACCGCCTGCCCAAACTGACTATCCTCTTTGGCCAGGGTATCAAACTTGTAGAACTACACAATGGTGTTCTTCCCCGACCAGTTAGCAGTTCGGCATAGTTGCAAGGCCGAGACTCCACGGGCAGCCGCCCAGGAAGAGCCCACTGATCTTGTAGAGTGGGCCTTCAGAGACTTAGGAACAGGTAAGGCTGCCAACACACAGGCCTGTCGGATAGTAAGCATAATCCAACGAGCAATTGACTGCTTTGAAGCAGGGCAACCCTTCTTCTGCTCATCATAGAGCACGATCAAGGAATCCATTTTTCTGACCCGAACCGTGTGCTTGACACAGATCCTCAAGGCACGCACAGCAGCCAATGCCTCCGGAGCAGCAGAAGCGTGAGAACTGGATGGAATTACAATAGGTTGATTCAGGTGAAACATGGAGACTACCTTTGGCAGGAACTGCTGTCTAGTCCGGAGCTCTGCTCTGTCCTCGTAAAAGACCAAGTACGAACTTTTACATCATCAGGCCCCCAATTCCGAGGCACGTCGAGAAGAAGCCAGGGCCAGTAACATCACTGTCTTCCACGTGAGGTACTGGTCTTCTACCATCATCAGAGGTTCAAACCAGGAGGACTGTAGAAATTTCAACACTACATCCAAAGGCAGTGCCTGGAATTGGAAGTGATCGTCTAGCAGGGCAAACTGCAGGTACGCCTGATAAGGTGGCCAAATCGGAATATGGAGATAGACGTCCTTGATATCTAAGGAGACCATAAACTCCTGTTTTTCCAGGCCATCAATCCCTGCTCACAAGGATTTCATTTTAAACTTGAACACCCTCAAATAAGGATTCAAGGATTTCAGATTCAGAATGGGTCTGACCAAACCGTCCGGCTTTGGCACCACAAACAGGTTTGGAGTAAAACCCCTTGCCACATTGCAGTAGAGGTACTGGAACAATGACGTGGGACTGTTGCATAGCCTCCAAAGCTGGTAACCTTGATTTGAAAAATCATTAAGGGGAAAGAGGGGGGGGGGGGGGGAGTACTGTTGAATTCCAGCTTGTAGCCTTGAGAAATTAGCTCTCTGGCCCAGGTATCCTGGCAGGAAGTCTCCCAGACGCGGCTGAAGTGACGCAGTCGAGCTCCCACCTCGAGATCCCCTCGGTGTGGGTGGGCACTGTCATGATGAGGCCTTTGCGGAAGCGGAACCGGTGGACTGTTCCTGAGAACTGGTACTTGCAGGTTTTCTGGACTTACCTCTGGTGCCTCTAGCTGCATTGGAGGCACCTCTGGCCTTCTTCCGAAATCTGTGAGACCGAAAAGGACTGGACAATCGGCCACGGATAGGTGTGTCTCACCGGTGGGGCCCCAGAGGGGAGAAACTTGGATTTCCCAGCCGTAGCTTTGGAATTCCAGGTATCCAATTCAACCGCAAAAAGCCATTCTCCCGAAAAGGGGAGGGATTCCATACTACGTTTGGATTCCGCGTCCGCAATCCACTGACGCAACCACAAGTCCATGCACCCCGACACTGCCATGGCAGAAGTCCGAGCATTAATGTTCCCCATCTCCTTGAGGGAATCAGAGGACACGGGTAGTGTCCTGAATGTGCTTCAGGAGGGTTACCATAGTAACGAAGGGCATATCCTCCTGAGAGGCCCCCCTGAATTTGAGTGGCCCAAGAATGAATAGCATGGGTCATCCAGCAACCCGCAATGACCGGTCTTTGTGATATACCGGCTGCCGTGTATATAGATTTTAGGGTAGCCTCTATCTTCCTATCCTCAGGATCCTTGAAGGAAAAGGAGCCTGGGGCGGGCAGAACCACCTTTTTAGACAGGCGAGAGACTGAGACATCCACCCCAGGTGGCTCCTCCCAACCTTTTTTACTTTCAGGAACAAATGGGAAAGCGCGCAAAAACTTTTTGGACACTTGGGGGTATATTTACTAAGATTCGTATTTGTCGGGATTTGGTGGGAGTTTAAACTTGAATGTCATCGGTAGTCTGCATTTGCAACTTTTTGAATTTATGTTCGCTCATTTACTAAGCTTTTGTATTCGTCCTATTCGTAGTGGTCGATGTCATGGTCATTCGTATTTTTTCTTAGTTTTTCGCGGCCGAATGTGTTTGTTTTCGGCCGAAGATGGTTTTTTCCACGCGTCATTCGTACTATGAGTGTTCGGCTGTGATATGTCACGAATGCGGACGTTTCTTGTTTTTGTTTCCTTTTCGTTTTCTAGTGTGAGTCATGATTGGTTTAGAGGAATACGAGTGGCAATGCGCAACCATATAAATACTAGTGATGAGCGGGTTCGGTTTCTCGGAAACCGAACCCCCCCGAACTTCACCTTTTTTACACGGGTCCGAGGCAGGTTAGAACCTTCCCGCCTTGCTCGGCTAACCCGAGCGTCATCATCCCGCTGTCGGATTCTCACGAGATTCGGATTCTATATAAGCAGCCGCGCGTCGCCGCCATTTTCACTCGTGCATTGGAGATGATAGGGGAGAGGACGTGGCTGGCGTCCTCTCTGTTTATTGTAGAAGACAGTTGATTGGTTGTTTATTGTTTAATTGTGGGGAGGATTGGGGAGCAGCTGTTAGGAGTACAGTGCAGAGTTTTGCTGATAAGTGACCACCAGTTTTTATCCGTTCTCTGACTGAAAAAAACGCTCCATACCATATCTGTTCTCAGTGTGCTGCATAATATATCTGTGCTGAGTGCTCACACTGCTTAATTGTGGGGACTGGGGAGCAGCTATAGCAGGAGTACAGTGCAGAGTTTTGCTGACAGTGACCACCAGTATACGTTGTCTGCCTGAAAAACACTCCATATCTGTGCTCAGTGTGCTGCTTTATTGTGGGGACTGGGGACCACCAGTATAATTAATATTATATAGGAGGAGTACAGTGCAGAGTGCACTGCTGTACCTACCTCTGTCAGTGTGCTGACAGTGTCCACCAGTATACTATATATAGCAGTACGGTAGGCCACTGCTGTACCTACCCATGTGTCGTCACTCGTCATCCATTCAGTATACTATCCATCTACATTCTATACCTGTGGTGCATTTTAGTTTTTCAGTTTGCTGACAGTGTCCACCAGTATACTATATATAGCAGTACGGTAGGCCACTGCTGTACCTACCTCTGTGTCGTCATTAAGTATACTATCCATCTACATTCTATACCTGTAGTGCATTTTAGTTTTGCAGTTTGCTGACACAGTGACCACCAGTATACTATATATAGCAGTACGGTAGGGAAGGCCACTGCTGTACCTACCTCTGTGTCGTCAAGTATACTATCCATCCATACCTGCTCTAGATGGGCCAGGTGTTTGTGTCGGCTACTTGGGTCGCTTAGCTTAGTCACACAGCGACCTTGGTGCTCCTCTTTTTTTCTTTGCATCATGTGCTGTTTGGGGACTATTTTTTTTGAAGTGCCATCCTGCCTGACACTGCAGTGCCATTCCTAGATGTGCCAGGTGTTTGTGTCGGCCACTTGTGTTGCTTAGCTTAGTCACACAGCGACCTTGGTGCGCCTCATTTTTTCTTTGCATCATGTGCTGTTTGGGGACAATTTTTTTTAAGTGCCATCCTGCCTGACACTGCAGTGCCACTCCTAGATGGGCCAGGTGTTTGTGTCGGCCACTTGTGTTGCTTAGCTTAGCCATCCAGCGACCTCGGTGCAAATTTTAGGACTAAAAATAATATTGTGAAGTGTGAGGTGTTCAGAATAGACTGGAAATGAGTGGAAATTATGGTTATTGAGGTTAATAATACTATGGGATCAAAATGACCCCAAATTCTATGATTTAAGCTGTTTTTTAGTGTTTTTTTAAAAAAAACACCCGAATCCGACAAAAAAATTTCAGTGAGGTTTTGCCAAAACGCGTCCGAATCCAAAACACGTCCGCGGAACCGAACCCAAAACCCGAAAAATTTCCGGTGCACATCACTAATAAATACGCCCCCAAACGACCGAACCTCGTGGGTTTAGTCAGTGGAGAGGAGAGAGGTAGCGTTGTGAGGAGTTTGGTAAGTGAGTGGTTTTTATATTGTTGAGTGCTGTGAAAGGTGTCTTGTGTTGTTTGTTGTCTTGTTACTTATTAGTGTGTCATATTTTCTGTCCTTGTGGGGGGGGGGGGGGGTTTAAGAGTCTCGCCACTGTAAGTGTGTGTGTGTGTGTGTGTGTGTGTGTGTGTGTGTGTGTGTGTGTGTTGTGTTAGTTTTAGATGTAGAGAAGGTTTTTTGTTTTTTTTATTATTTCTATTTGTTCAGTGTTGTTTGTCTCAATCATGTCGGATTCTGAGGTTAGTGAGGCGGGGGAGGTACAGGAGGTTAGTGAGGTGGAGGTTAGTGAGGGGGGTGAGGAGGAGGAGGTTGCAGAGGAGGTACCCGAGTCCTCTAGTGAGAGTGATGTGGCTCCGCAGCCACGTACCACAACCAAATCAGGGCGCAATGTAAACTTTACTTATGAGGAGAATGAGGTCCTAGTTCACGAGATAATGCGATATCATCGCCAGCTTTTTGGCCAAGAGGCAGCTAAGTTGTCGTCCAGGAAGAAGGCACAAATGTGGCATAAGGTGGTTGCTGCAGTCAATTGTGAGGGCTTAGTGAGGCGAACCGAGGAGACCTGCAGGAAAAGGTTTTATGACAAAGCGTCGTGTGAAAGCCAGAATGGCAAGGGAGGCCAAGTCTGCACGCCAAACTGGTGGTGGTGCCCCTTTTGTGGCGACGTATTTGGATTATGAGTTGCCCCTGCAGAGCCTCATTCCTACAGAGGTCGTGAGTGGGATTTATGTGAAGGACTTTGATCAGCAAAAGAAGGCTGGTAAGTTTGTATTTTGTAATGTATTTAATGTTGCCTTTGACATTGTGTATGTTGTTTTTGTATTTTTGTTGTTTATTTAAATGTTTGAGAAAGACTGTCTTATTAATCGGCCCGTATATTGTTTGGAAAGTGTCATTTGTGTGTTTTGTGAATGATTTGGTGAATTATTATATTTTACTGAATTTTAAAAGTACTTAAATGTAAATGTATCCACTATCAGGTTTGGCGCATAAAATAGTGTGGTTATTTTATTTTGGACATAAAAAGACTAAAGTTTCCTCCGGACCAGGCTCTTCTCAATCTGCGAAACCAGATGCTGCTACTGCAGGTAAATATTTTTCTTCAGGAATGCCTTTGAAAACAATGTGGGTAGAAATTTAATTGTACCCCTTTACCACTAGCGTAGCACGGGTCGAAGCCTGACACGGCTGCGACCCGTGCTACAGCCCCCTGCAGACAGCGCTCACCAACCCGGCAATTGCCGGGTTGGTGATGCACTAGTGACGCGGCAGGGGCAGCGCTCGGAGATCACATGATTTCCCAACGCCGCCCCCTCTATGCACTGTGAACAGAAGCCGTGTCGCCTCGACACAGCTTCCGTTCACACTAGACAGCTAGCTGCCGGGGGACCCGTTTCCACTAGGGAAAAACACGCCGCGCATTTACCAGTGTTTAAAAAAGCTAGTGGAAAAGGGGTATTATATACACCACACACACAGTAACATCCACACAAGTTGAACCGACACGGAGGTTAAGTCTGACTGGGGCCTCCAGACCTACTTCACAGATATCACCAAGACGACATATCTCCAAAGTCGCAGAATTACCACCACATCAACTGCTCTAGAGTGCGCCACCCATGTCCCTGCATTCGCCACAGTTGCGAGGTGAGTTTAATTGCAAAAACACACATATCACATTTTTGTTTATTATACTCCCTTTACAGGGACAAAATGCAGCCTTCATATTGTGTCACAAATCTAAACCACATTTTGAGCAGACACTTTAGCTTAAAGGTACTTGAAACATATTAAAATCTATATCCCCCAAAAAACATATGTAAACACTTGAAAGTTGGTTATAACTACTATTTCAAATAATACAAGCAGTGCGAGAACACATATACAGATACAGGCATCTTTATCTGGTAATGTCTGCGGACCTTCGACACACCATGGTGATTTATGCTAAGGCATTCATGTTTTGCTTATGGCATAAAAACCATTAGTCACACATCAAAACATCTGTGGAGTATGTAATTACATTACAGGATAAAGTCGGTCTGTCGTGGCAAATAAACACCTTGGAAAAGCAAGGATAAAGATGGGTTCATCTGTATTAGTCACAATAAAGTGTAGTGTTACATTGAAATTGTACCTAAAAATGTGACAATGAGTTTGGTAACCCTACAAATACAAAAAAAAGAAAACATTAATGTACAAACGTAGCTTAACATTGTGGGATAAATGTGGCCCAAAGTACACATCAGTATTATGTACAATTACAACACAAATATATACAGGTTGAGTATCCCATATCCAAACATTCTTAAATACGGAATATTCCGAAATACGGACTTTTTTGAGTGAGAGTGAGATAGTGAAATCTTTGTTTTTTGATGGCTAAATGTACACAAACTGTTTAATACACAAAGTTATTAAAAATATTGTATTAAATGACCCTCAGGCTGTGTGTATAAGGTGTATATGAAACATAAATGAATTGTGTGAAGGTAGACACACTTTGTTTAATGCACAAAGTTATAAAAAATATTGGCTAAAATTACCTTCAGGCTGTGTGTATAAGGTGTATATGTAACATAAATGCATTCTGTGATTAGACTTAGGTCCCATCACCATAATATCTCATTATGGTATGCAGTTATTCCAAAATACGGAAAAATCCCATATCCAAAATACCTCTGGTCCCAAGCATTTTGGATAAGGGATACTCAACCTGTACTTACATCAACCAAATTTATTTCTACAGCAGAGGTCACTGTGATGGAAAGTCATCCAGCCCAACGCCAGCAAACAACCACTGAGGATACAATTGTCTTACAGTTAACACCCATACCACCACATGAGCAAACTACCGCTCACTTTGCAACACCTTCCACTCCACACACACTTGACCCACAGACAAGCCCAACCCCCCAAACACCACAGGCACAAGAACAAGCTTTTTGGGCCAGCTGGGACAGCATGCAGAGCAAAACTTTGGACTGCTTACGACGACAAACACAGTCCACTGCAAGTGTAGCCCATCACATACCACGCCTATGCAGAACCAGCAGCAGGAAAACGATGGAGCTAACAAGAGTGGCCAACACAGAGGAACTCATGAGGGCAGACAACAATAGGCTGATCGACATATACCAACGAGTGATGGATGATAATCATAGGCTTCATCAAGGCTACTTGCAGCTTTTTACGGGCACACAAACAACCCAAGACAACATGGTCCGAATGATGGAGAGTCAAACGTCAGCAACAAGAGACTTAAACTTGACTCTTACAAATCTAACAATGCATTTGACACATCAAGGGACTCACACAAGCTCGAGCTCAACAACAACAACCCCCATAGTGACTCCTGTCACGACACCACCAAGACGGTCTGCCAGAACTCGGAGACACTCCAGTGGAAAGGGGACAGCCACTGAAAAGAGTCACAGGGAATAATAATTGGCCTTTGTTTATATTGTTTATTTGTTTTTCTTTCGAGGTGATTTTAAAACATTCACAGTTATACATTTTGAAGGCAAAACCACAAGTAAAGCAATCATTAACAAAACGTGTGTTGTGTGTATTTGCTAGGTGAACATAATAATAACAACAGTTAAGTATTACAATATGCATGGTGGTAATTATGTGACAATCAGTACTGATGCAGCACAGGTGATGTTTTTTGATTAAAAAAACTTGACTATTTTTTCTTTGAATATGTTTGATGATTTTTACTACCTTAGACGTTTCTTCTTTTAGGCCTCATTTGCATTTGACTATGAGTGAAGCATAAATGCTATGTAAGGTTCATGTGTAACATTCTTTTGGTGTTTTCAACATTTTTTCCAATCTTGAAAAATATGGTGATTGCATTTAACAACATTTCAGGTATTCACAAATACACACAAAATACATTCCAAACCAGCCATACGTATGTTGAGGCAAAAAAAAAACACATTGTAGAGTAGTGAAGTGTGAAACACGCCAGGAAAAAGCAGTTCTATTTGAAAAGTGCAAAAAAATAGGAATCGTATAGTTTTGCGGCCGCATTTAAGCTTTTTACTGCCGAACCTACAAATACAAAACATTATAAATCACCGAGTTCTATTAATTGACTGGCGCATTTGACCGATGGTGTATTCATTCGGATTTCTGTGTGTGACAGTGCAAAAAAATACGAATGCTACAAACACTGCCGAATTTGACCTTTTGTAAATGCCCGAATTGCCACTTGGGAAAAAAACAACACAGATTGAAAACGAACGAAATACGAGTCTTAGTAAATATATACCCCTTAGTATTTTTTTTCTGGATTTTTACCAGACCTGTTTGAATAAGTCATATATCTCTGTAGAATCAGAGAAAGTGACATTAGGCTTGTTTTGTACAAAAAAAACCGACTGCTGTGACGCAGCGTCCTCTAGACGGAGCGTTAACACGTCCCGTACAGCCAAAATGAGGGGTTCAGTTCCCTGAGCAGCATCAGGATACCCACTAACAGGATCCAGGTCATCCCCTTCATCCAGTATAGCATCATCTGTATCAGACAATATAGCAGGTAAACCCCACTTCTGAGGTCCTGTATGAGAGAGGGGGGCTGTGCATCAGCCCTAGCAGCTAAATCAGCAACAGCTTGTTGCAGTAGCTGCGTTTTCTGCACATTAGCAGCGAGCTGGGATGACATATCTGACTTTATAGTCTTAAGAGACCCTAACCAGTGGGGCTCTGATCCCTCTCCCCCAGCCCCTCCACTGATTTGTGAAGATTGACTGCATTGTTCACAGGAAACAGAATCATTAAATAATGGAGAGAATCTGGTGTGACATACACTGCATAGCTTGTGTTTATTCACATTTCACAGTAAGCACAATAACATACGCATTGAGGTGGTCATTCCGAGTTGTTCGCTCTGTAAATTTCTTCGCATCGCAGCGATTTTCTGCTTAGTGCGCATGCGCAATGTCCGCAGTGCGACTGCGCCAAGTAAATTTGCTATGCAGTTAGGAATTTTACTCACGGCTTTTTTATCGTTCTGGTGATCGTAATGTGATTGACAGGAAGTGGGTGTTTCTGGGCGGAAACTGGCCGTTTTATGGGTGTTTGCGAAAAAACGCTACCGTTTCCGGGAAAAACAAGGGAGTGGCTGGAGAAACGGGGGAGTGTCTGGGCGAACACTGGGTGTGTTTGTGACGTCAAACCAGGAACGACAAGCACTGAACTGATCGCAGATGCCGAGTAAGTCTGGAGCTACTCAGAAACTGCTAAGAGAGGTGTAATCGCAATATTGTGAATACGTCGTTCGCAATTTTAAGAAGCTAAGATTCACTCCCAGTAGGCGGCGGCTTAGCGTGAGTAAATCTGCTAAAAGCAGCTTGCGAGCGAACAACTCGGAATGACCCTCAGAGTTATAATGCAAGCCTGCCCTACTGTATGAGAGAGAGAGAGAGAGAGATTGAGAGAGAGAGAGAGAGAGAGAGAGGGGGGGCCAGCACACCCTGAGCTGCACAGCCCCTGTGAGACTGTCAGCTCACTATAATACTGTAAACACCAACAATTTCTATCCTAAATAGGATTTATATAGTGTACACAAGCCACTCTCCCCCTTTGCTACACCCTGTACCAGATATTCAGCGTGGCTGAGGAGTCAGGTAGCGCTGTGTGTGCTGTATATGGCTGCAGTAAGCAGGGAGAGGCGCCAAAACGCCTCAGGTCCCGCTCTGAGGTAGCCTTGTCCCCTCCAATGGCCCCGGAGTTACATACATATACTATACTGGCTAAAGTCTCCTTTTTAGCTTAAAACATCACACAAGTGCTAGTCAAGCCCTTTTATGCCAGTTGTACACAGGGAATCTTAGCGGAACCCCTCCGGGAGGGTCCCGTATGCCGCGCCCGTGGTTAGCCGCACTTTGAACCGGGGCCCATGTACTCACCACCGATGTCACCTTCAGGCAGCGCTAGGGGTGTGCGGCGTGCTGTGGCTGTGACAGTCAAGACGCAGTGCCCCGCTGAACAACAGTGGGGAAGCGGCTCTGCACCTCGTAAGGTCAGTGACCGCGCCCCACCCTAACTACCACGGTACAGGTATGCTGTTGCCCAGACAGCATGCAAAAAATAATACAAAGTTTAAAAGACAATAAAGAAAACTCTCTGGAGCTGCAGAGATGTGCATCCTCTCCTGAGGGCACTTTTTTCTAAACTGCCTGTGGGAGGGGGCAAAGAGGGGAGGAACCAGCACACCCAGTTGAAGAAATGTAAAGTGCACTGGCTCCTTTGGACCCCATCTATACCCCATCGTACTAATTTTCCCCAATATCCCTTATGGATGCTAGAGAAATGATCTTTGGTTGATTGGAAGAAACCATATACTGTACATAGACTGCCTGGGAAAGAATGATCAACAACAATGAACCAGATCCCCCCAAAGTCACCTCCATAAGCAGCAAGGCACATTTCTTAGGAAATCCTTTAAGTCTCACCTTCCAACAAATTCTGTGGCTCAAAGGAGTTGGGTAAAAGAAAAGATCTACTGGCACTGCCAGTACAAAAAAGTCGCATCCTGGACGTAACACAGAGGGGAGTTTGCGATCAAGTGATGACTCCACTCTGTGTAAACCCCTAAACTTTTATGAGACCCTTAATGACAATGTAATGAACACATTTCTTGTCTATGTCTAGGAGCTGGGCATTCAGAAAGTCACCCAACATCCCGACAGCCGGGATAATGTATCACACCCTTTAAAAAGACCCTTGTACCATGCTCTTAGACGGTTTGTGACATATTTTACAATATTGTCAGCTCTTGCTCAAAAAGTACATTCCCTGAGAAACATAAATGACAGAATATTCTTAATAGGTGATATCCGCTACCCAAGATTTTATCCAGAGGACACTTCATTCTACTATCCTATGAGTAAAGTTTCTTGCAGCTACTTTGGAGGAAATGTCCCTGTGTTCCATGTAGGAGAACATGTCCTAAATACAGGCCAGCTGTATTAACTCCACTCTGAAGGTGTCCTGCATTGATAATTACAGAAGCACTGCCCTTGAATTCAAGTGCCTACTAAAAGGATCCAAAGTGTAGACTCACAGTTTGAAAACAGGCCCTTTAATATCTTCAACTGCTGCACCTGAGAGGAGAACTGGTGTTCCCTAAGGTAGTCATGAGATATGGGGTCTCATCCAGATCATCTCCAGCAGGGCTGCATTACAGATGTGTCCGCTTACATCCTTGTTGCAGCCCTTGAAATCGAGCCATGCCGTGGCGGGATTTGGTAGCGCAGAGCGTCTTTTGTGTGTTTTTTTCCACGTGTGTCTTAGACGAAAAGTATTGCAATAGGATGGACAGGCAGCTTCTACTGATTAAAACTATATGCAGCATGCATTTATTCTGTATGTAACTGCGGCTCTATCTACATTTCAATGAAAACACTGTAGCATAGCATTTTGTATGCAAATATGAATAAGAATATTAATCATTCAAATCAGTCCATGAATCAGCCATTTAGTCAGCAGCTAATTGACCAACCACTATACAGTATATATTTTCTTGGAGTGTGGGAGGAAACCAGAGCATTTAGAGGAAGCACAAACAAATAAGGGTAGAACATGCAAACTCCAAAAATATATTGTAGTGGCCCGGTAGAGTGCAGAGTACAAACTTTTTTTATTTTATTTTTTATGATGTATTTTTGCAATACGGATGACTAGATTACCAAGAATACGTTAGACCATGCATAAAGGAAGCCTGAGTGCAAGCATTATGGAAGCCATTATGATGCAAAGGAAAAGTGACCTACTGTTGCCCAACTTTTTATTTTATTTTTTATATATGACCAACACCAGCACACAAAAATGTTGAAATTGTAAATGCCAGCTGACATACAATTCATGTAAATGGACTTGCAAGTGTGGGCAGGCATTACTGTGAATCCTACAGTTATACCAAGTAAAGGTTTATAATAAATAAATAAAAAGTTACATTATTAATATTAACCAGGTGATGTTAGATTTTCCAATGTTTTTATATGGCCCTTATACTGTCTGCTGTTCAACCCATAAAGAATGACTTACACAAACGCTGATACATTGTTTGAAGAGGTCTGTACTGGTATGATGTCAGCATAGGTCTCATCTAAGGAAAGTAGCACATTAGCAGCTTGCTGACCAGTTTCTGCCACAGCAAGAAGTCTAGGTAGGTCACGATAAGCATCAGGACCAGCCAATATATCCACCGCCTTCTCCCTCTGTAGGATCTCCTCTTTCAGCCTTTCTGCCATGCAACCTACGGTAAGCCACATTTATATAGTTATATATAAATGCTACCAAATTAGACATTAATTTGCATCTGAATTAATAATCCCCAAATACTGTATGTAATAATAATAATACTAGCAATTAATTATATTCTGTGAACACTGAACATGAGAATTCATCAATGTGTTGTATTTGTCAAAGTGGTGTTCATTTTGAAACAATAAAGTAGGTCATCCTAAAGCAAACTGATTACAAATCTGTAACTTCCCTGAGGAAAGAGAATGTAAAAGTAAAATATAAGACACATACCTAATATCCCTATCCTCAGGGGACCCCGAGATTTACATCGCTTTTGCTTTAGATAAGCTAGCTGCTGTACACGGTTCCAAATGGTCTGTTCCGCTTTGTCCCTGCCAACACATATTAGTGTTATTTTACACAATGAACAGCAACTTTATTATTTTATTAATAACCAACAACAATTTAAGCGCTATATACAGTAAGTGCCTTTATTATTCATGGGTTATATTTAATGACGACCCACAGTATTATTATCTCAACACAAGATGTAGGAACTCAGAGACAGTTTGAATTTTCAGCACTAAGAACTGTATTATACTGTACGATATAACACAGCTTATTAAATGCTCATTAAAGTTGGTAGAGAGCTGGATTAAAATAAACAGCATCCACTTAACATTCTGTAATCGAGCTATTTTGACAATTCAAGTATAAACAGCATAATACTGCAATTAGTGGCAGAAGACCCAGAATTATCAGCCCACCCTGATGCCAGGCTGTAAAATAGCTGAAAACATTAAAAACTAGGTCGTACACATGAATATAACTAAATTGAATTCTCCAGCTCCCGGCAATTTCCTAAGTAAAAAAAACAACAAACCAGGGTGATATTGCTGCATCAGTTGAGCCACCTGTAAACATCTAGAAACTGGTAACTCATTTGTACATCGACATTTGGGAAGACGATTCTATATTAGACACATATTAACCTGCTCTAGCAGATTTGTTGTCTACATCATCCGTTACCCAGGTGGCCTACTGTATGTGGGTACAACCACAAGACACTTTAAGGAAAGGATGGCCTTGCACTGGTCGGCTATGAGGTTGCGATTGAGGGCAAGGAACAGGAGCTAGTGACCTGGAACTTTAAGGAATATAGACATGGCCTAGCCCATCTCCAGTACAAAATCATTGACTATGTGCCACTGTTGCGTAGAGGTGGAGACAGAGCAAAGACTCTGCTTCGCCTGGAGGCACAATGGACACACAGGCTTAAAACTGTGGCACCATGTGGCTTGAACAAGACACTACCTCTCAATAACTGTTAAGAATAAAATGTTTCTTCGTGGCCTTTATGGGGTCCCCATCGATATGCTTTATTGTCATTGTTAATATATGTTGGCTTACTGCAGTTGTGACTCCCTCTGTAGTCTGCAGTTTAAGTCCTGATTGAGTAACACCACGTATAGCCCATATATATATATATCATTTATACAGTTGTTATGGAGAGACCTATTGGTGTACATCTTTGACTTTCAATCTACAACACATTAATAAAGATTTTTTTTTTTTAGTACTGCTCTCTTTTAGAAAGAGATGACGATTTCTCCGGCTTCACATTGTTATGAATCTAATGGTAAGGTACTCTCAGTCATGTCGCTTATATAATTCATCATCTTGATATAGTTGATTATGTTTCTCTGTTAAGAGCCCTACACCACTCAGCGATGTTGCAGAACGATATGAACGAGAACGTTCACAAATGAACAATATATCGTTCATCATTTAGTGTGGCGGTACCGTCAATGAACGATGCGCGGCCCCCGTGTTTGTTCATCGTTGGTTCTCCTTTGTTTTTCAATGCAAGTCAATTTGGACGAGATCGATCATCATTCAGATCAATCATTGTCCATATTGCATACATCGCTGAGTGTGTAAGGCCCATTAGTCTGTCTTTGATTTCAGACCAATTTAGATTTCTCCACAGCACTTTATGTTCACATTTTTGTTGTATGTAGTGGGCTTTATTTTTTTCTCTCACACATTGTTTTTAGCAACAGTTTCTACAGTATGGGGGAGGGGGGGTTAAGCAGGATCTGCCGACATCATGAGGGGGCACCGTCATGTGAACCCAGCGTCAAAGGGGCACCACATCTGCAGTGTGCAGCTGGATTACTAGAGTATCTGGTGTGATTGTGAAGGCAAGATAAAAGGTAAGAGTTGAGTTATGGTTGTATCCCTGACTAAGGTTTAGGATTAAACGGAAATGTTGGAAGCTACTGTAGTCCTGTTTGAGTGTTGAACTACCAAGTCATTGAGTCCTGTGTGTGTGTCTGTGTGTGTGTGTCTGTGTCTGTGTGTCTGTGTCTGTGTGTCTGTGTGTCTGTGTGTCTGTGTGTCTGTGTGTCTGTGTCTGTGTGTCTGTGTCTGTCTGTGTGTCTGTGTCTGTGTGTGTGTGTGTCTGTGTGTGTGTCTGTGTGTGTCTGTGTGTGTATATAAAGTGGAATTACAATATGTAAAACGAATATGATGAACATACGTATCTCATCAATAATAAGATATTATGTTAAATGTTTACCTTATAGAACAAGTAACCAGAAGGATCACATCAGCCTAAAAGGACAGGAAAATAAATGCATAAATACATAGTACAAAAGACACTAGAAGATGCACATCTTATGTAAATTTGTGAAAGTTATAGGGCAGTGAAAACGATCACATATATTCCTGGGAAAAAATAACATAACAGACATAAAACTGTGCCCCTTCCATCTCTCTCTCTTATAAGTTCTGCAAAACTTGCCCGGACACTAATCTGTCAAATCGAGGCACTGACCGAAGCTATAACATCAAATAACATATGAAGACTTATAAAATGTAATCCTTTAGAAATAAATAATACATGCACGCCAGCAGCATGGTAAAAATAAATAAATTTTTTTTTAAATGAAAACAAATGGGAAGAGGGAATTTAAGTCCACCCCTCCATCCCATATAATGCAGAAAGTTAAGGGTATACTCATTTAAAAGATGGGAGTTCCCTCTTGGAAACGATGTGCCTACATAAATCAAATCATCAGACATTAATCCCCAGCACTTCAGAAAATATCATTGTTAGGGTCCCTTGATATTTAGGGGTCTATTTACTATGTCATTGACAGAGATAAAGTCGCTGCAGATAAAGCACCAGCCAATCGGCTCCTAACTGTTATGTTACAGGCTGTGTTTGAAAAATGACAGTTAGGAGCCGATTGGCTGGTACTTTATCTGCAGCGACTTTATCCCCATCCAAGGCTTAGTAAATAGACCCCTTATAATGTTATCCCAGGCATTACTTGGCCTATCACCCCATAATGACAGCTTCAACAGTGTGGGCAAAGCTATCTTGTGTATTAAAAATATATATATTTTTTTAAAGTAAAAAAAAGAAGGGGGGTGGGTCCCTCATTTAATGTGGTAGATTGGACTGTCATATTCTTCCTACATATAGGGGTGTATTCAAATATTGTCGGAAAGACGGCAGCTTACGATAGGTTTAGGTCGGAAGGGGTTTCCGACCTATTCAATGCCGGCTGATTTTTTACAACAAGTCGGGAATTCCCGACTGGTCGGAAACCATGTGGATTGTCGGAATCCACGTTGGCTGTCGGAAGCGCGGACAAACCCAACAGGTTTTATCCCCGTTTCCAACAATGTCAATCCGACTTTAAAGAAAGTCGGATTGCCATTGTTGGGAACAGGTCATACCTATCGGATTTGGGGGTGGGTCATGGCCTAGCACTCAGCCGGAGCAGGCGTGCTCCACATCAACTCCCTCTGGCAAACCCTGTTTCTGACCTGAATCCCTTCCTTACCCTTACCAATCCTCTTTTTTCCAGCACTCCTCACCCCCTCCCTCACTCTCACTTCCTCTCTCGACTCCCGGAGACTCGAGTTTACGGGACCCACTCCAGAGCCACGGCCTCGATTAGGGGACCCTGCCGCCAGACCTTTACTGCCTGCGCCGAATGCTGTGCCGGGCTCCCAGCGGCACTGCTGAAGAGGGGGCAGCAGCTTGAATCTTGTGCATTTGCTGGGCGTACGGCCATGATGTTTTGCGGTAACAAGCTCAGCTACACTTACAGGCTTTCCCTGCCTTCTTGCTGCGCACTGCACAGAGTGCACAGGCTTAATACTGCACTGCCTGGATGTTTCTCTGCTCTGACCTGCCTGAGTGCTGAAGAATACCATCCCTGCAGCAAACCTGTCAGGTTTGGCTCGGTATTGAATACTGACCTGTCGGGTCCTTTCCGTTGGAAATGGACAATGGACAATGAAAGACAGCATCTGATTTGCTGCTATGAGCAACATCATCAATTCTCTGATTTAAAAACACAAGGTAGAATTTGTGTGGGTACTGCATAAAAAGAATCAGTGATAATGATGTTGGAATGTAAACAAAACTATTCAAAATATACACTGTTAAAAAATAGGATTTTAATACCTACCGGTAAATCCTTTTCTCTTAGTCCATAGAGAATGCTGGGGATGCTTCAAGAACTATGGGGTATAGACGGGATCCGCAGGAGACATGGGCACACTATAAGACTTTGAATGGGTGTGAACTGGCTCCTCCCTCTATGCCCCTCCTCCAGACTCCAGTTATAGGAACTGTGCCCAGGGAGATGGACATTTCGAGGAAAAGGATTTATTTAATTATTTTAAACTAAGGTGAGATACATACCAGCTCACACCTCCAACACGCCGTACAACATGGCATTCAACAAACAACGCATGCAGCGGCATGACCAACAACAGTCACAGATTGACTGAACGCAACGCAACATGCGCTTAACTCTAACCAAACTGCAGATACAGCCTTCACTGGGACGGGCGCCCAGCATCCTCTACGGACTAAGAGAAAAGGATTTACCAGTAGGTATTAAAATCCTATTTTCTCATACGTCCTAGAGGATGCTGGGGATGCTTCAAGAACCATGGGATTATACCAAAGCTCTAGAACGGGCGGGAGAGTGCGGATGACTCTGCAGCACCGATTGACCAAACAAGAGGTCCTCCTCAGCCAGGGTATCAAACTTGTAAAACCTCGCAAAGGTGTTTGATCCCGAACAAGTAGCAGCTCTGCAAAGTTGTAACGCTGACACTCCCCGGGCAGCCGCCCAGGATGAGCCCACCTTCCTGGTAGAATGGGCTTTTACCGATTTCGGTAACGGCAATCCTGCCATAGAATGAGCCTACTGAATCGTACTACAAATCCAGCGCGTAATAGTCTGCTTAGAAGCAGGAGCCCCAATCTTGTTGGGAGCCCACAGGACAAACAGAGCCTGTTTTCCTAATCTGCGCCGTTCTAGCGACATAGATTTTCAAAGTTCTGACGACATCGAGAGACTTTGAATCCGCCAAGGCATCAGTAGCCATTGCTGACGAGTTCTCAACTCCGCTCTATCAGCATGGAAAATTAAATAGGGGCTATTGCGAGACAAAGCCGCCAACTCAGACACTCACCTTGCGGACGCCAAGGTCAGCAACATGACTACTTTCCAAGTAAAAAAGGGAAAAGGGCCCTAATTTGCACACCTTAATTAAGTAGTGAGGTGCTACTCTGCTTGAGACTTAGTAAAGTGTACAAAGAGGAAAAGTAGCAGGTGCACAATCTCACACTAGCTCTACCTTTAGTAACCAGAGGCATTTAGCATATTCCTGGCCAGGGAATTTAATATGGCAGTCCATAATGGGGGGAATTCTCTGGGGTGCGGGGCTCCCTGTGCCTGCCGTAGCTGGGTGTCCCTGGGGCATCGCAATTTAACATTATTTCATCACTCCATGGCACTTAGTTTGTTTTATATATATGTAACACCTTCACATAATTCTCTTTTACTGCTCACATCATTCACACATGCAGCAACAGCTGCTCCTATCACTTTAACACTATAATTTTATCACTCCTGCGATGCCCTGGGGTTGTCTGGCTGGGTGGCTCTGGGGTGTCCTGCCCCCCGGACCTGAACCCCCATAGTTAGTGTTAGGGACTTACCCAATGAGAGGCTACCTTGATGCGGTGGGTAAGCTCATAGCCCTGGCCAGGAATATGCTAAATGCCTCTGGTTACTACAGGTAGAGCTAGTGTGAGATTGTGCACCTGCTACTTTTCCTCTTTGTATACTTTCCAAGTAAGGAATTTTAACTCAACCTTGCGCAAAGGTTCAAACCAATGTGATTGCAGGAACTGCAACACCACATTAAGATCCCACGGTGCCACAGGAGGCACAAATGGAGGTTGGATGTGTAGCACGCCTTTCACGAAGGTCTGAACTTCTGGAAGGGAGGCCAACTCTCTCTGAAAAAAGATCGACAAAGCCAAAATCTGTACTTTTATAGAGCCTAACTTTAGGCCCGCATCCACACCTGCTTGTAGAAAATGGAGGAAAAGCCCCACGTGAAATTCTTCTGTAGGAGCCTTCTTGGATTCACACCATGACACATATTTTTTCCAAATACGGTGGTAATGCTTTGCCGTTACTTCTTTTCTAGCCTGAAGAAGTGTGGGAATGACTTCACTGGAAAAACCCTTTCGGGCTAGGATTTTGCGTTCAACTGCCACGTCGTCAAACGCAGCCGAGGTAAGTCCTGATACACGCACGGCCCCTGTTGCAACAGGTCCTCCCGAAGAGGAAGAGGCCAGGGATCTTCTATCAGTAACTCCTGAAGATCTGGATACCAGGCCCTTCTTAGCCAATCCAGAACAATGAGTATCGCCTGAACCATTGTTCTTTTTATAATTTTTATCACCTTTGGAATGAGTGGAAGTGGAGGGAACACATATACCAACGGAAACACCCACGGTGTCACTAGAGCGTCCACCGCTATCGCTTGAGGGTCCCTTGACCTGGAACAATATCTCTGAAGTTTCTTGTTGAGGCGGGACGCCATCATGTCTACTTGAGGAACTCCCCAACGACTTGTCACTTCTGCAAAGACCTCTCGATGAAGACCCCCCTCTCCTGGATGGAGATCATGTCTGCTGAGGAAGTCTGCTTCCCAGTTGTCCACTCCTAGAATGAAGACTGCTGACAGAGCACTGGCATGTCTTTCCGCCCAACGAAGAATCTTTGTGGCCTCGGCCATTGCCGCTCTGCTCCTTGTTCCGCCCTGGTGGTTTATGTATGCCACTACTGTCACGTTGTCTGACTGAATCAAGACAGGCAGACCTCGAAGATGATGTTCTGCTTGCAGGATGCCGTTGTAACTGGCCCTTAATTCCAGAATGTTTATGTGTAGATAAGCTTCATGGCTTGACCACTTTCCCTGAAAGTTTCTTCCCTGTGTGACTGCTCCCCAGCCTCAGAGGCTTGCATCTGTGGTCACCAGGATCCAATCCTGAATCCCGAACCTGCGTCACACCAGAAGGTGAGAACTGTGCAGCCACCACAGAAGGGAGATTCTGGTCCTGGGAGATAGAATTATTTTCCGGTGCATGTCCAGGTGAGACCTGGACCAATGGTCCAACAGGTCCCACTGAAACACCCTGGCATGGAACCTGCCATACGGAATGGCCTCGTAGGCCCCCACCTTCTTCCCCAGCAACCGAGTGCATTAAAGAACTGGCTGGTTTCAGAATCTGTTTTACCATGTTCTGTATTTCCAGAGCTTTTTCCACTGGAAGAAAAACTCTCTGCAATTCTGTATCCAGAATCATACCCGGGAAGGACAGCCATGTCGTCAGATCCAACTGTGATTTTGGCAAATTTAGGAGCCAACCATGTTGTTGCAGAATCGCCAGTGAAAGGGCAACATTTTTCAGCAATTGCTCCTTGGATCTCGCCTTTATGAGGAGATCGTCCAAGTACGGGATAATTGTGATTCCCTGCTTGCACAGGAGAACCATCATTTCCGCCATAACCTTGGTGAAAATCCTCGGAGCCGTGGACAGACCAAACGGCAACGTCTGAAATTGGTAATGACAATCCTGAACAGTAAATCTTAGGTAAGCCTGATGAGGATATATGGGGACATGTAAGTAGGCATCCTTTATGTCGACCGACACCATAAAATCCCCCTCCTCCAGACTGGAGATCACTGCTCGGAGAGATTCCATCTTGAATTTGATTTTTTTTTTAGAAAGAAATTGTGGGATTTTAGGTTCAGAATCGGTCTGACTGAGCCATCCGGCTTCGGGACCACGAACAGGCTCAAATAAAAGCCTTCCCCCTGTTGTGACGGGGGCACTGTGACAATTACTTGATTTTGACACAACTTTAGTATTGCAGTGCTTTCTACCTCCCTTTCTAGAAGAGATGCTAGCAAGGCCGAATTGAAAAATCGGTGAGGGGGCACGTCTTAAAACTCCAACCTGTATCCTTGGGTTACTATTTCTACTATCCAAGGATCCAGGTCCGAGTGCACCCAGACCTGACTGAAGAGTTGGAGACGTGCCCCCACCGGTGCGGAGTCCCGCAGAGGAGCCCCAGCATCATGCAGTGGATTTGGTAGAAGCTGGAGAGGACTTCTGCTCTTGGGAACTTGCCACAGCCTGTGACCTTTTTCCCCTTCCTCTTTCCCTCGCAGCAAGGAAGAAGGACTCTCGTCCTTTTTTGAATTTATTGGGCCGAAAGGACTGCATCGGATAGTGAGGCGTTTTCTTCTGCTGTGCAGGAACATAAGGTTAAAGACTTATCCGCGGTAGCCGTAGACACCAGGTCAGTGAGGCCGTCACCAAACAAGACTCTACCGTTAAACGGTAGAGACTCCATCGCCTTCCTAGAGTCAGCGTCAGCATTCCATTGATGAATCCACAATGCTCTCCTTGCTGAGACTGCCATGGCATTGGCCCTTGATCCCAAAAGGCCAATATCCCTTACAGCGTCTTTTAAATATGCTGCAGCATCCCTGATATGACCGAGAGTCAAAAGCACGCTATCCCTGTCTAGGGTATCCACCTCAGATGACAAGTTATATGCCCACTTTTCAATAGCGCTACTCACCCATGCCGAAGCCACGGCAGGCCTGAGTAGCGACCCTGTAGTGACATAAATGGATTTTAGTGTATTTTCCTGCTTACGATCCGCAGGATCCTTTAGGGCTGCCGTGTCAGGAGACGGAAGCTCCACCTTTTTGGATAGACGCGATAAAGCTTTGTCTACGGTGGGGGTTGACTCCCAACTTTCCCTGTCCCCAAATGGAAACGGATATGTCACTGGAATTCTATTGGGAACCTGTATCTTCTTGTCAGGATTTTCCCAAGCCTTTTCAAAAAGCGCGTTCAGTTCATGAGAGGGAGGAAACTTTACCTCAGGTTTCTTTCCTTTAAACATACAGACCCTAGTATCAGGAACAGCAGGGTCCTCTGTTATATGCAACACTTCTTTTATCGCCACAATCATGTACTGAATACTCTTAGCCAGTTTTGGATTTAATCTGGCATCACTATAGTCGACACTGGATCAGAGTCCGTGTCGGTATCTGTATCAGCTATCTGAATAAATGCACGTTTCTGTGACCCCAAAGGGGTCTGGGCTTGTGACAAAGCATCCTCCACGGATTTCCTCCATGTCTGTTTTTAAACTCAGATTTATCAAATCTTTTAGTCAACAGAGTCACATTTGCATTTAAAACACTCAACATATTTACCCAATCATCCGTCGGCGGTGCCAACACGGTCACTCACAGTATTTTCTGTCCCCACTCCAGCCTCCTCCTGGGAATAGCACTCAGCCTCAGACATGTCGACACACACGTACTGACACCCACAACCACACTGGGGCTATAGGAGACCCACAACAAAGCCTGTAAGAGAGACACAGAGGGAGTTCTGTCAGCTCACAACCCAGCGCCTACCCCGGTACTGAAGCGAGTAAAAAGACTGCCAGACCTGTTAGCGCTTTTTACATATATCAATTTGCACCAAATCACTTGTGCCCCGCCGTTTTGCACTCTGTTACTTGTACAGCAGTGTGGAGGTCAGGGCCAGTGTCTCTGCAGCTTCTGCGATGAGAAAATGGCGCTGGTCAGAGCTGTGTGGGCTAAGCCCCGCCCACTACATGGCGCGCTTCAGTCCCGCTTAAATTTATATTTATACTGGCGGGGGTCCCTTAACTAGTGCCTAGGCACTGGTTTTTACTTATGCCAATGCTGTTTGAGGTTTTCATGCTGCCCAGGGCGCCCCCCCTGCGCCCTGCACCCTGCAGTGCCGTGTTATGTGTGGGAGCATGACGCGCAGGTCGGCCGCTGCGCGGTACCTCAAACGCCATCTTCTGCCGTCATTGAAGTCTTCTGATCTTCTCATACTCACCCGGCTTCTGTCTTCTGGCTCTGTGAGGGGGGTGACGGTGCGGCTCCGGGAACAAGCAGCTAGGCGCACCAAGTGATCGAACCCTCTTGAGCTAATGGTGTCCAGTAGCCTAAGAAGCAGAGCCCTTGAACTCAGAGAAGTAGGTCTACTTCTCTCCCCTGAGTGCCATGATGCAGGGAGCCTGTTGCCAGCAGGTCTCCCTGAAAATAATAAACCTAACAAAAGTATTTTTCTGAGAAATTCTGGAGTGCTCCTCAGTGTGCATCCAGTCTCACAGGGCACAGAATCTAACTGGGGTCTGGAGGAGGGGCATAGAGGGTGGAGCCAGTTCACACCCATTCAAAGTCTCATAGTGTGCCCATGCCTCCTGTGGATCCCATCTATACCCCATGGTTCTTGAAGCATCCCCAGCATCCTCTAGGACGTATGAGAAATGTAAAAAGAGTTTATAAAGTATCTTATTTTGCTATCCCTTTTTTCTTTAAGAATTGAGTAATCTTACACTCTCTGCAACAGGTCCCAATGTATCCTGTTAAGAAACACACACATGAACATAGCATTATTTTGATATTATATCAAACTCATACAGATGTGTCCTCATACACCTTGCCTCAATATGCCACACGTTGGGAGATGCCTGGAATGAGTGAACTCTGTTAGCGTCAGGTGTCTTTTTTTTCTGAAAATGCATCTTATTTGCATCGCTATGTGAATAAGGCGCACAAGCAGACTCAGCTGATTAAAATGATAAAGCGGTCACACCAGAACATAGGCATGCCGCATATAACTTCTATCAGTATAAGCTGGGTGTGCGTCCTATTAGCATCATTTTGTGAATAAGCTGCATTATAATAGAAAAAGTTGTACTAGAAGATGCTCGCCACTACCAAGTCATGCCACGGCATAGCGTGACTACACATGCAGGGGGCTAGATGTATGTGGGCACATCTGTATAGTGTATAAACTCTTAAGTATTTAAAGAACGCAAGGGTAATATGGAAATCTGCCTTATAATACTGATTAACAAAGTATACTGTATAATGCATCTATATACAGTAGCTCCATGTCATCAATCAATCAACTGCTCTGTGATATTTACAAAGTATCTCTGTCTATTGTTTCAGAATCGTTTTTTTTGTTAGTATGACTATAGAACAGTGGTTCCCAAACTGGGTGCCTTGGGGAACTTGTAGGGGAGCCACGGGTTGGTGGTCCAGGACCAATTCAAATTATTTTGGTCAATTGAATAGGAAAAAACAGTGCTTGTGTCTTCCATAATTGAACCCAAGGATGACGTATAAAAACATAATTTACTTAATTAAAAAATTTTTTTTACATTTCTATATATAAAACTTCTGTCCTAGAGGTGCCTTGAAAAACATTCTGATATTCTGTGAGCACCATCATTCAAGAAAGAGTTTAAAAACAATCCTGAGAACACTTAATTTTGAGCATACACACTACTCTGTTATTGAGCAGTGAAGAGACACATGGTTGCGGATTTAAATACAAACATCCACAATGTTGACGTTTTAACAAGGATCATCGGCGGGAATTAGTGCCCGACGGTCTGAATTGCATACACACTACATTTCAGCCCATTCATTTACCACTGGGTCTGATGACTGTTCTGTAGCACTCCTCATATTAGGCCCAGATGACACTAGTTTTGGCTTAACCATCAGCCACCGCTGCAGTGTACAAACTATCAGGTAATCTGCATGAAGCTTAATTATTGTATAGTATGTATTCAGGATAAGATCATTCAAGACAGAAAGCATTACAAAAAGGTTCATAGGGTGCCAGAATGTACATAATAATGGAAATAGTAGCAGACACCACATTATACAGGATCAGGTCACCTACTGCAGTAAAAGGAAACAAATGATTTGCTCATGGCTTTGTCTTATTACAATAAGTGCCTCTCAAGTCTTCTGTTATAGAAAGTGGAGTCAAACAATCAAATGTTAAATGCACAAATGATAACTGTACATGATAGGAACAATATAATACCCTTTATAACAGCGGTGGGGAACCTCCAGCCGCGGCCCGTATAAGTCCCGCAAAGCCATTTGTACCGGCTCACCCACGTGTCTCAGCTGTCAGGGCAGGGAGGAGAGCGCAGCTACATGTCTGCTGGCAGCGGCGGGTAGGATCTCATACCAGACGCCGGATCGTGAGCCAATCAGAGCTCGAGGATCGGCAGCCAATCAGGAGCCGCCGCTGCCGGTCTGCGAGCTCTGATTGGCTCACGAACCGGCGGCTGGTTGAGATCCTACATGCCGCCGTCTGCCACCGCCGCGCTCTCATCCCTGCCCTGACAGCTGAGACACGCCACCGCCGGACGGAGCAGCAGCAGTGGTGAGCAGCACAGCTGAGGGGTTGGGGGGGGGGGGGGGGGGGGGGGTCACTGTGCGGGCATCTGTGGATCTGGCACTGCGGGGGCATCTGAGGATCTGGCACTGCGGGGGCATCTGAGGATCTGGCACTGCGGGGGCATCTGAGGACATTGCACTGTGGGGGCATCTGAGGACATGGCACTGTGGGGGCATCTGAGGACATGGCACTGTGGGGGCATCTGAGGATCTGGCACTGCACTGGAATGTGTGTATCTGGCACTGCACTATTTGGGGCATATGTGTATCACGTCCCATTTTAATTGGCCACACCCAGTACCTCTAAGGGGCATAACTACTGGGGGGCAGGGTCATTTTTAAGTTGATCATTTATGTATGGCCCCCGAAGGATTTTATAAATATCCAAATGGCCCTTGGTAGAAAAAAAGGTTCCCCACCACTGCTTTATATTATATTATTATTATATTATTAACAATTACAGAGAGGGAGCGGTCGGTTTCATCCACACTATGGAGCAAAGTCTTTTCAGTCATCCACAGCTCCGGTTAGATCGTTCTCGGCTTCAGTGCCATCAAGTGGGTAGCCGGCGCCCACAAATTACTATACGATCAATTGCACCGTCTGAGGCTGGGATAAGCATAACTAACAAACTGCCAAATAGCGTTCTTGCTTAAAACAGTTATTGTGCCATATACAACAAATATACAAAATAAATTACCCCCTGCTAAGCCTCTTAAAGTTGTGTTAAATATTACCGGAGCATTGGAGAAGTGGAATTGCTAACCGTGAACTTTGCAAATTTCCTCATTATTGATGAACTTTCACGTACACTTTTAGAAGCATCTCATGGACCCTTCTGTCCAGTGATTACACGTGTGGAGTTTTATACAAAATGAATTGGTCTATTGCAGAGTGTCACATTATGTCATTCTAAACATTAATGGATACATTGTTATTAGGAGCATTTTGCTATTGAGCTACAGTAAATTGACAGTATTTTGTGCATGTTACTAAGAAGGTTCACATGTTTTTAGTCACAAGATGTTTAATAATATGTTTTTGAATTTTAAATAAATAATTATATTGATAATGATAGCGCTTCAGTTTGTTTGATATCCAGTTTCTGGTTTTTTTTTTAGGCTCAGCACCTCAAATTGTGAAGCAGCAGTCATTTTCGATTAGTTGTCTCATAGCCAGCTTACTAGCGCCCCCTCGTTTTTGTGACTTTGGATCTAATATAGCGCAGCAAATTCCGTTGCGCTTTACAATTTGAAATAACAATAACAAAATGGGTGATAACAGTCATAGAGGTAGGAAGGCCCTGCTCGCAAGCTTACAATCTATAGGGAAATAGCACCTTTCCTTGTGTACATATGCCTATCTATTGCATAGAATGAGAAGACATGTGAGGATATGTGTAGACTGTACAGAGTGGATGCAATTTGATAGGAAGGTTTATGAAAGTTATGTGGGCGGTTCTGGAATTTAATACGCTTGCCTAAAGAGGTGAGTTTTCAGGGTACGCTTGAAGGTTTGGAGACTAGAGGAGAGTCTTATTGTGCGTGGTAGGGCATTCCACAGAGTGGGTGCAGCACAATGAAAGTCCTGCAGTCGTGAGTGGGAGTGAGTAATGAGTGTGGATGAGAGACGCAGGTCTTGTGAAGAGCGCAGAGGTCGGGTTGGGAGATATTTTGTGATAAGCGAAGTGATGTACGTTGGTGTAGTATGGTTAATGGCATTGTGTGTGAGTACAAGTATTTTATATTGAATGCGGTAGAGTACAGGTAACCAATGGAGGGACTGACAGAGTGGATCTGCAGACGAAGAACGTCTAGCGAGGAAGATAAGCATCTCCGCTGCATTCAGAATGGATTGTAGTGGTGAGAGAGTCTCGTTTTGGGAAGACCAGTTAGGAGACTATTGCAATAATCAATGCGGGAGATAATGATAGCGTGGATTAGAGTTTTAGCAGTGTCTTGTGTAAGGTATGGTCGTATTTTGGATATGTTTTTTAGATGCATGTAACATGATCTTAAGACAGATTGAATGTGGGGAACAAAGATCAGAGTCAAGGATGACACCTAGGCAGCGAGCTTGTGGGGTAGGGTAGATAGTCGAGTTTTCAACAGTGATAGAAATATCAGGTTGGTATCTACTATTGGCCGGTGGAAATATAATTAACTCTGTCTTTGAAATATTCAGTTTGAGGTGGCGAGATGTCATCCAGGATGACCGGCAGAAAGGCATTCAGTGACACGGTCCAGTACAGATAGGGACAAGTCAGGGAAGGATAGGTAGATTTGAGTATAATCTGCGTACAGATGATACTGAAAACCAAAAGAGCCGATTAGTTTACCAAGAGATGAGGTATAGATAGAGAAAAGCGGAGGACCCAAGACTGAGCCTTTCGGTACTCCAACTGAAAGAGGTAGCAAAGAGGAGGTAGATTCAGAGAAGCGAACACTGAAGGAGCGATTAGATAGGTACGATAGGAACCAAGAAAGGGCTGTGTCTTTAAGACCTAGGGATTGTAGTGTCAGTATGAGAAGAGAGTGGTCTACAGTGTCAAATGCAGCAGATAGATCTAGAAGAATAAGTAGTGAGTAGTGGCCTTTAGACTTCGTAGTGACCAAATAATGAACCACTTTAGTCAGTGCTGTCTCTGTGGAATGTTGGGAACGGAAGTCTGACTGAAGTGGGTCCAACAAAGTGTATGAGTTAAGAAAGTGTGCGAGTCGAGTGTAGGCAAGTCTCTCAAGTAGCTTAGAGAGACAAGGGAGCTGAGAGATAGGGCGGTAGTTTGAGAGAGCATTAGGGTCAGAATTTTGTTTTTTTTTAAATGGGAGTAATCAATGCATGCTTGAAGAGTGAAGGAAAAATACCAGTAGAGAGAGAGAGAGAGAGAGAGAGAGATTACAGATGTTAGTTAAGGTAGGGATGAGCACCAGAGACAGAGCTTTACTTATTTGTGAGGGTAAAGGATCAAGAGGAGAGGTAGTAGAGAAGCAGGATGAGAAAAGTGATGATACTTCATCTTCATTTGTGGGATCAAATGAAGAAAGAGTGCCAGAGGGTACAGGTAAAGAACGGAGCAGGTCACTGGCTGACGAAGAGCATACCATTTTATCTCGGATCTTATCAATCTTCTCCTTGAAGTAGGAAGCAAGATCCTGTGCCTTGATAGTAGCGGGTGGGGTAGGTGCGGGAGGATTCAGAAGTGATTTAAATGTATTAAAGAGTCGTTTGGGGTTAGAGCAGGCATTCCCAACCACGGTCCTCAAGGCACAACAACAGTGCAGGTTTTAGTGATATCCAGGCTTCAGCACATATCGTTTAAATAAGATTTTACTCACCGGTAAATCTATTTCTTGTAGTCCGTAGTGGATGCTGGGCCTCCGTAAGGACAATGGGGAATAGCGGCTCCGCAGGAGACTGGGCACAAACTAAAGAAAGCTTTAGGACTAACTGGTGTGCACTGGCTCCTCCCACTATGACCCTCCTCCAGAACTCAGTTAGGATACTGTGCCCGGAAGAGCTGACACAATTAGGAAGGATTTTGAATCCCGGGTAAGACTCATACCAGCCACACCGTACAACTCGTGATACTATACCTAGTTAACAGTATGAAAAAACAACGAAGCCTCTCAACAGATGGCTTCTCAACAATAACCTGTTAGTTTAACAATAACTATATACAAGCATTGCAGACAATCCGCACTTGGGATGGGCGCCAAGCATCCACTACGGACTATGAGAAATAGATTTACCGGTGAGTAAAATCTTATTTTCTCTGACGTCCTAAGTGGATGCTGGGACTCCATAAGGACCATGGGGATTATACCAAAGCTCCCAAACGGGCGGGAGAGTGCGGATGACTCTGCAGCACCGAATGAGCGAACCCTAGGTCCTCCTCAGCCAGGGTGTCAAACTTGTAGAATCTTGCAAACGTGTTTGACCCTGACCAAGTAGCTGCTCGGCAAAGTTGCAAAGCCGATACCCCTCAGGCAGCCGCCCAAGAAAAGCCCACCTTCCTCGTGGAATGGGCTTTCACAGATTTAGGATGCGGCAGTCCAGCCGCAGAATGCGCCAGCTAAATTGTGCTACAGATCCAGCGAGCAATAGTCTGCTTTGAAGCAGGAGCACCCAGCTTGTTGGGTGCATACAGGATAAAAAGCGAGTCAGTTTTCCTGACTCCAGCCGTCCTGGAAACATATATTTTCAAGGCCCTGACTACGTCCAGTAAGTTGGAGTCCTCCAAGTCCATAGTAGCCGCAGGCACCACAATAGGTTGGTTCACGTGAAAAGCAGATACCACCTTAGGGAGAAACTGGGGTCGAGTCCTCAATTCTGCCCTATCCATATGGAAAATCAGATAAAAGCTTTTACATGACAAAGCCGCCAATTCTGACACACGCCTGGCCGAAGCCAAAGCAAACCGCATGACCACTTTCCACGTGAGATATTTCAAATCCACGGTCTTAAGTGGCTCGAATCAATGTGACTTTAGGAAACTCAACACCACGTTGAGATCCCAAGGTGCCACTGGGGGCACAAAAGGGGGCTGAATATGCAGCACTCCCTTAACAAAAGTCTGAACTTCAGGCAGTGAAGCCAGTTCCTTCTGGAGGAAAATCTACAGAGCCGAAATTTGGACCTTAATGGAACCCAATTTTAGGCCCATAGTCACCCCTGACTGTAGGAAGTGCAGGAATTGACCCAGCTGAAATTCCTCCGTTGGGGCCTTCCTGGCCTCACACCAAGCAACATATTTCCGCCATATGCGGTGATAATGTTTTGCTGTAACATCCTTCCTAGCTTTAATCAGCGTAGGAATGACTTCCTCCGGAATGCCCTTTTCCTTTAGGATCCGGCGTTCAACCGCCATGCCGTCAAACGCAGCCGCGGTAAGTCTTGGAACACAGACAGGGCCCCTGCTGCAGCAGGTCCTGTCTGAGCGGCAGAGGCCATGGGTCCTCTGATACCATCTCTTGAAGTTCTGGGTACCAAGCCCTTCTTGGCCAACCCGGAACCATGAGTACAGTTCTTACTCCTCTCCTTCGTATTATCCTCAGTACCTTGGGAATGAGAGGAAGAGGAGGGAACACATAAACCGACTGGTACACCCACGGTGTCACTAGAGCGTCCACAGCTATCGCCTGAGGGTCTCTTGACCTGGCGCAATATCTTTTTAGCTTTTTGTTGAGGCGGGACGCCATCATGTCCACCTGTGGCCTTTCCCAACGATTTACAAGCATTTGGAAGACTTCTGGATGAAGTCCCCACTCTCCCAGGTGGAGGTCGTGCCTGCTGAGGAAGTCTGCTTCCCAGTTGTCCACTCCCGGAATGAACACTGCTGACAGTGCTAACACGTGATTTTCCGCCCAACGGAGAATCCTTGTGGATTCTGCCATCGCCATCCTGCTTCTCGTGCCACCCTGTTGGTTTACATGGGCGACCGCCGTGATGTTGTCTGACTGAATCAGTACTGGCTGGTTCTGAAGCAGGGGTCTTGCTTGACTTAGGGCATTGTAAATGGCCCTCAGTTCCAGAATATTTATGTGTAGGGAAGTCTCATGACTTGACCACAGCCCTTGGAAATTTCTTCCCTGTGTGACTGCCCCCCAGCCTCGAAGGCTGGCATCCGTGGTCACCAGGATCCAGTCCTGTATGCCGAATCTGCGGCCCTCTAGAAGATGAGCACTCTGCAGCCACCACAGCAGAGACACCCTGGTCCTTGGAGACAGGGTTATCAACCGATGCATCTGAAGATGCAATCCGGACCACTTGTCCAACAGGTCCCACTGAAAGGTTCTTGCATGGAACCTGCCGAATGGAATTGCTTCGTAGGAAGCTACCATCTTTCCCAGGACTCGCGTGCAGTGATGCACCGACACATGCCTTGGTTTCAGGAGGCCTCTGACTAGAGATGACAGCTCCTTGGCTTTCTCCTCCGGGAGAAACACTTTTTTCTGGTCTGTGTCCAGAACCATCCCCAGGAACAGTAGACGTGTCGTAGGGACCAGCTGTGACTTTGGAATATTGAGAATCCAACCGTGCTGTTGTAGCACCTCCTGAGATAGTGCTACCCCGACCACCAACTGCTCCCTGGACCTCACCCTTATTAGGAGATCGTCCAAGTACGGGATAATTAAAACTCCCTTTTTTCGAAGGAGTATCATAATTTCGGCCATTACCTTGGTAAATACCCTCGGTGCCGTGGACAGACCGAACGGCAACGTCTGTAATTGGTAAAGACAATCCTGTACAACAAATCTGAGGTACTCCTGGTGAGGATGGTAAATGGGGACATGCAGGTAAGCATCCTTGATGTCCAGTGATACCATGTAATCCCCCTCTTCCAGGCTTGCAATAACCGCCCTGAGCGATTCCATCTTGAACTTGAATTTTTTTATATATGTATTCAAGGATTTCAAATTTAAAATGGGTCTCACCGAACCGTCCGGTTTCGGTACCACAAACATTGTGGAATAGTAACCCCGTCCTTGTTGAAGTAGGGGCACCTTGACTATCACCTGCTGGGAATACAGCTTGTGTATTGCCTCTAACACTGCCTCCCTGTCTGAGGGAGTTGTTGGCAAGGCAGATTTGAAGAAACGGCAGGGGGGGGGGGGGGGGGGACACGTCTCGAATTCCTGCTTGTACCCCTGAGATACTACTTGAAGTATCCAGGGATCCACCTGTGAGCGAGCCCACTGATAGCTGAAGTTTTTGAGACGGGCCCCCACCGTACCTGACTCCACCTGTGGAGCCCCAGCGTCATGCGGCGGACTTGGCGGAAGCGGGGGAGGACTTTTGCTCATGGGAACTGGCTGTATGTTGCAGCTTTTTCCCCCTACCTCTCAGAAAGGACGCGCCTTTAACCCGCTTGCCCTTATGGGGTCGAAAGGACTGTACCTGATAATACGGTGCTTTCTTTGGCTGTGAGGGAACCTGGGGTAAAAATGCTGACTTCCCAGCTGTCGCTGTGGAAACTAGGTCCGAGAGACCATCCCCGAACAACTCCTCACCCTTATAAGGCAAAACTTCCATGTGCCTTTTTGAATCTGCATCACCTGTCCACTGCCGAGTCCATAAACCCCTCCTGGCAGAAATGGACATTGCACTAATTTTAGATGCCAGCCGGCAAATATCCCTCTGTGCATCTCTCATGTACAATACTGCGTCTTTTATATGCTCTATGGTTAGCAATATAGTGTCCCTGTCTAGGGTATCAATATTTTCCGACAGGGAATCTGACCACGCAGCTGCAGCACTGCACATCCATGCTGAAGCAATAGCTGGTCTCAGTATAATACCAGTGTGTGTATATACAGACTTCAGGATCGCCTCCTGCTTCCTATCAGCAGGCTCCTTTAGGGCGGCCGTATCCGGAGACGGTAGTGCCACCTTTTTTGACAAGCGTGTGAGCGCTTTATCTACCCTAGGGGGTGTTTCCCAACGTGACCTATCCTCTGGCGGGAAAGGGTACGTCATTAGTAACCTTTTAGAAATTACCAATTTCTTATCAGGTGAAGCCCACGCTTCTTCACACACTTCGTTTAATTCCTCAGATGAGGGAAAAACTACTGGTAGTTTTTTCTCCCCAAACATAATACCCTTTTTTGTGGTACCCGGGGTAGTAATGTGCAACACATTTTTCATTGCCTCAATCATGTAATGTGTGGCCCTATATGAAGTTACATTTGTCTCATCGTCGTCGACACTGGAGTCAGTATCCGTGTCGACATCTGTGTCTGCCATCTGAGGTAGCGGGCGTTTTAGAGCCCCTGATGGCCTTTGAGACGCCTGGGCAAGCACAGGCTGAGAAGCCGGCTGTCCCATGTCGTCAAACCTTTTATGTAAGGAGTTGACACTTTCACGTAATTCCTTCCATAAGTCCATCCACTCAGGTGTCGACCCCGCAGGGGGTGACATCACATTTACCGGCATCTGCTCCGCCTCCACATAAGCCTCCTCATCATACATGTCGACACAGCCGTACCGACACACTGCACACACAGGGAAAGCTCTGACAGAGGACAGGACCCCACAAAGCCCTTTGGGGAGACAGAGAGAAGGTATGCCAGCACACACCAGAGCGCTACACAGGGATCCCACTATAACTGAGTGTTTTTCCCTTATAGCTGCTTATATTATATATATATACAGTGTTCGCAAATACTCGCTATAGCGCGTATTTTACGCGCTATAAGCTCTGAGGGACTCCGTTTTGAAAAATGAACGGGTCCCACAGGACGCGCTGTGATCATTGCTGTGCACCGCAACTAATTCCAATCATGCTGTCTCGCCTTCCAATCACTGCGGTCAGGTGCTGCTGTGTCACTGTCAGATCCCCCGCCCACCCAGTCACCGTCATTCACTTTGGACATACCATAGATAGACAGGGAGGGTGGAACACGGTTGGTGCCGCCTCCCCTACACACAGCCGCGGCCGACATAGCAGAGAGTGGAGCGGCCTGCCGGCCATAATAATACATCAGGAGGTGAATGGTCGCGTGTCCGGCACAACCGCTATGGAGCTCGGGGCGGCCAGCAGAGGAGACTCGGAGCGGAGAGAGCTCTGTGCCGGCTATTGCCTTAAACCGCTGTTGTAAAGCCTGAACACGAAGAACCCCGGTTTGGGTCCCCTGCAATAGGCACCCTCAAACCCGGTAACATAGGTTAGAGACCACCCAGGGATCGGTAGCTTGTGTTATGTTTGTGTACATATAATAAGTATGTGTGTTTATGTATGTGGCTGTATGCATACAGTATGTACATGTATCTGTCTGAAAATATGAGTATGCATATGTACATATGAGTATGCATGTAGCTGTATGCATGTGTACATGTGTTTGTGTGGAGTATTTTTACACTAAGTTAGAGGTGCCAAACTTATAACCTAGTTACTAAGAAGTGGGCTCCCATTATCTATATTTGGCCATTCAGGTATGCAGTACCCTTCACTGCCCTAGCATATTTGCACAATGGCATAATACCACTTGGGCTAGCAGGGCAATAAAACACTAATGTGTATTGTCCAAGCCAGCAAAACTGCACTAGTGATCCTTTCTGTGCAGCCAGCAGATAGTTATATAACGTTACTTACAGCAGATGGGGCGTGCTGTATATTTACTAAAGCTGTCTGTGCAGCCAGCACATAAAATGATGTTATTTACAGGGTATGGGGAAGGGGTTGGGCTCAGGATACCGTCCGTTGGGATCCTGGCGGTCAGCATGCTGATGCTGGGATCCCGGCCACCAGAATGCCGGCAGAGGGTGAGCGCAGCGCAGCCCCTTTCGGGCTCACTGACTCGCCACAGGTTATATTCCCACTCTATGGGTGTCGCGGACACCCATGAGTGGGAATAGCCCTCAACCACCTACCGGTATGCTGACCGCCGGGATCCCGATCACCGGAATCGTGATTACATCCCATAGGGAAGTGTTTCTGGAAAAGATGTTCTGTAAAGCTAGGTACACACCTGGCCAGCCCACCAACCTATCTAACACCTAGTTACCAGCCCAGCAAAATGACAGAACAATCTAACAATAATGTCAGTACCCGTAGCTGTGTGCCCCCAAACAGAGCAACAATTGACTTGCTCTGTGGGGCGCCATCTAGTGGCCACCAGTGTGTGAAACACTTGAATTCCCCCCGTAAAGGTAAGGAGCAGTATTCACTTTTTAATATATTGGAATAGGAAGGGCATATACACTTACCAGTCGCCCCCCCTTGATGTGTCACGCTTGTCATCACAAGTGAGCTGGTATTTAAATGCCTGCCCAGTTGAGATGTTCTCCAGCGTTCCCTGCAGCAAATGTACAGGAAGTTGGCAGACCGCACATACACAAGCCAGATGCGCAGATGTATCTGCAGATATATTGCGCATCGTCTGCTGCCGGGTCGATGTGATATTTTTTTGAATGACGTCCCTCCGACGTACATTGGGGGCATGCTTAATATTTGCGGTTAATCACTGAAAACGGGTGTTTTCGGGGGAAATAGCTGCATTTTTTTTTTATAAATGGGCCAATAAGTGGGGGAGATGGATGTTTTTCTGTAGCTGAAAAGTAGGAGATTGGTGTGTGTTTTTTGTCTGCCATAAGTCAGTCTGTGATTATTTTTTGTTTGTTTGTAACTAATACCCCTTTTCCACTAACGAGCACGGGTCGCAGCCGGGAGCCTGACATGGGAGCTGCCCCCTGCTGCGACCCGTGCTCGGTCCCTTTCCCATTAGCAGTCACAACCCGGCAAATGCCGGGTTGGTGACGCTTCTAGTGACACGGCAGGGGCGGCGCAGGGAGATCAGATGATCTCCCAGCGCCGCCTTCCCTATGCACTGTAAACGGGAGCCGTGTCACCTCGACACGGCTCCCGTTCACACTAGACAGCTAGCCGGGTTGAACACATGCTCAACCCGGCTAGCTACCAGGGTAGGATTCCCGGATCACTTGATCCGGGTTTACCCTTTTCCACTTGCAAAAAACACGGGTAAATGCGCGCCCCCATGCATTTACCCGTGTTTTTTGAGCTAGTGGAAAAGGGGTATTAATGGAGGGAGAGCTGAGGGAATGGAATGTGGGTTTTGTCTGTGCCGGTACCGATGCTGATAAATGTGGGATTGTGTCTGACTGCTCACAAACACCTAAAAAATGTAGGATTATGAAAGCATTAAATATTCATTTAAGAGGCATGTTGAGTGGTCTGATGCTATGTAGTGGGATCAGATAGGCATTTAAGGGCATGTAGGAAGGCACATGGGAACCTCAAAAGTATATACTGAGATGGGACCCAGAAACCGTGAAATAGGACCCCAATTTTTTACAGTAAGGGGTCCCTGGGACCCACATAATTTTTCACTCAGCGCGATCACTGTATATATATATATATATATATATATATATATATATACTGCGCCTAAATTTAGTGCCCCCCCTCTCTTTTTTACCCTTCTGTAGTCAGGACGGCAGGGGAGAGCCAGGGAGCGATCCTTCCAGCGGAGCTGTGAGGGAAAAATGGGGCCAGTGTGCTGAGGGAGATAGCCCCGCCCCTTTTTCGGCAGACTTCTCCCGCATTTTCTGGAACTCTGGCAGGGGTATTTTTACACCTATATAGCCTTCCTGACTATATATGGTGTTGATTTGCCAGCCAAGGTGTATTATATTGCCCTCAGGGCGCCCCCCCCCCAGCGCCCTGCACCAATCAGTGACCGGAGTGTGAGGTGTGCATGAGGAGCAATGGCGCACAGCTGCAGTGCTGTGTGCTACCTTGTTGAAGACCGAAGTCTTCTGCCGCTGATTTTCCGGACCACCTTCTTGCTTCTGGCTCTGTAAGGGGGACGGCGGCGCGGCTCCGGGACCGGACGATCGAGGTCGGGCCCTGTGTTCGATCCCTCTGGAGCTAATGGTGTCCAGTAGCCTAAGAAGCCCAAGCTAGCTGCCAGCAGGTAGGTTCGCTTCTTCTCCCCTTAGTTCCTCGTAGCAGTGAGTCTGTTGCCAGCAGATCTCACTGAAAATAAAAAACCTAAATTTATACTTTCTTTTGTAGGAGCTCAGGAGAGCCCCTAGTGTGCATCCAGCTCAGCCGGGCACAAAAATCTAACTGAGGTCTGGAGGAGGGTCATAGTGGGAGGAGCCAGTGCACACCAGTTAGTCCTAAAGCTTTCTTTAGTTTGTGCCCAGTCTCCTGCGGAGCCGCTATTCCCCATGGTCCTTACGAAGTCCCAGCATCCACTTAGGATGTCAGAGAAATAAAAATAACTGAGCTACTAATTAAGTCACCTGTGCTGAAGCCTGGACATCACTAAATCCTGCACTGTGTGCCTTGAGGACCGTGGTTGGGAATGCCTGGGTTAGAGGCTTGAGCAGAGATAAGAGTTTGGAAATATGTTTGTTTGGCAGTGTCCAGGGCATTTTTATAAGAATGGTAGACAGTCTTATATGTGAGGAAGTCACTTGAAATACGAGATTTACGCCACTGACATTCAAGTTTTCGTGTGAGTTTTTGTAGTTGTCTTGTCAATTTGGAGTGCCATGGTTGACATCTAGGCCTACGTGGAGTGTGATGGGTAGCTGTAGCCACTTCATCAAGGGCTAGTTCTAGAGTCTCATTAAGGTGTGATACAGCCATCTCAGGAGAGGTGAATGCAGAAATAGGTGAAAGCAGTTGTTGGAGTGAAGTGGAAAGTTCTTGAAGATTAATTGTGTTAATATTTCTGCGGGTTTGAGGAAGATTGGAAGACTTCAGCAACACAGGGTTTGAAATAACAGAGGAGATAAGGTTGTGATCTGAGAGGGGGAAAGGAGTGTTAGTGAGTTCAGAGATGGAGCATAGTCTGGTGAATACTAGATCAAGGCAGTGGCCCGCCTGATGAGTAGAGGAGTCAGTCCATTGGGAGAGGCCAAGAGAGGAGGTTAGAGAGAGTAGTTTGGAGGCGTGCGCAGCAGATTTTGGACAATAAATAGCAATATTGAAATCACCCATGATAATGGTGGAGATGTCAGAGGATAGGAAGTGAGGGAGCCAGGCAGAAAAATCTAATACCAATCAAATAACAAAACAAATGTTTTGTAATGTAATCAATACTGTAAACTAAACTATGAAAACAGGACTTTAATACTTACGTTAAATATTTTTCTCTGAGTCCAGTGGAGGACACTGGCTCTTCAAGTACAGAAAACTAGTTAGGACATTGCAAAATATATATACACAATGATTAATAGTGCCAATCAACCCTCTTATATCTAGAGAACGCATTTATACTCCTAAACAAGTCCCAGAAGAGAGACAGTAATAAACAAAAACAAACAGGACCAACTTAAATAATTAAATAATTAAAAACACTTTTACAGGAGAAATGGGGTGTATATATGCGAGTGCTCAGTGAACTCATTGGGCTCAGAGAAAAGGATTTAATGAAAGTATAAAAACCTGATTATCACTTGCATCCACAAAGGGACACTGGACAATAGTTGCCACTACAGATGGATACTTTTATAGAGTTACAGTGCCTTGAAGATATTCAGGGCAGATATACTAAGCTCGATGAAGTGATAAAGTGGAAGATGATAAAGGACCAGCCAATCAGATCCTAACTGCCATGTTACAGGCTGGGTTTGTAAAATGACAGTTAGGAGCGGACTGGCTGGTGCGTTATCACCTTCCACTTTATCATTTCACGAGCTTAATAAATCTGCCCCTCAGTCACTAAAGTGCCGCAGTTCCTCCATAGATGGATTTTGAAGTAGTGTCTTACAATATGTTGATTCAACTACAACTTATATCCCTTTTCCACCTACTAAGCATGGGTTGCAGCCGAGAGCCTGACACGGGTGCTAACCAGCTGCGGCCCGTGCTCAGCCCCCTTTCCCACTGCGCTCACCAACCCGGCATATTGCCGGGTTGGTGATGCTGCTAGCGACACGGCAGAGGTGGCACTGGGAGATCACATGATCTCCCAGCGCCGCCCTTCCATAGACTGAACGGGAGCCGTGTCACATCGACACGGCTTCCGTTTACACTGCACAGCTTACCGGGTTGAACTCGTGATCCGGGTTGACCCTTTTCCACTAGCAAAAAACACAGGTAAATGCGCACCTCCGTGCATTTATCCGTGTTTTTGGAGCTAGTGGAAAAGGGGTATTAGATACCACCTTTGGTTGAAAAGAAAGCTTTATCTGGAAAGTAGCCCTATCGTCAGTCAGATGGCAAGAATTGCAGGAAAGAGGGTCAGATTCTGATTTGGGGCAAAGGAGAAAAAAAAAGTACTGATATGTCTACACATCTTGCCTTAATACGCCATGTAGTGGGAGATGCCTGGCGTTAGTGAGCTGACAGATACCGTGCAAGTCAGTTAATGTTGGGCATCTTTTTTTGGGCGAAAATGCATTTTATGGTGTGTACACATGGTGAGATCCTTGCTATGCCCGATTTTCACTTGCGATTTCCCTTGAACATTGGCATTGCAAGCTCTGTACAAACGGTGCAATATGCACTAACTTTCCTTTCAATTTTGACTATATAGGCAAAATCGTAAGTAAAGTTAAGTGCATATCGCACTGTATTTACACACCTTTAGTGCTTTGCCTTCTCACAAAGCTATATCTGTTTGCCTGGACTTTACCTTGCCAATTGCAATCACTTCCAGTATCCTGTTAGCAACTGCATCTAGCAACTAACTTTCCATTCAGTACCATATCATTGTCATTATTGCCTTTAACTACCTGGATTTGTTGCCTGTTCATTTTACTGCCTAAAACCTTCACTCGCCAGTTCTATCCAGTCATTGCTTATCAGTATACTCCATCCACAGTTATCAAGTATTCATTCTTCAACCACAGTTATCAAGTACTCATTTTTCAGTGTTCTTCAGCCACAGTTATCAAGTAGCCACAGTTATCAAGTATTCATTCTTCAGTGTTCTTCAGCCAGTTATCAAGTATTCATTCTTTAGGGTTCTTCAACCAGTTATCAAGTATTCATTCTTCAGTGTTCTTCAGCCAGTTATCAAGTATTCATTCTTCAGTGTTCTTCAGCCAGTTATCAAGTATTCATTCTTCAGTGTTCTTCAGCCAGTTATCAAGTATTCATTCTTCAGTGTTCTTCAGCCAGTTATCAAGTATTCATTCTTTAGGGTTCTTCAACCAGTTATCAAGTATTCATTCTTCAGTGTTCTTCAGCCAGTTATCAAGTATTCATTCTTCAGTGTTCTTCAGCCAGTTATCAAGTATTCATTCTTCAGTGTTCTTCAGCCAGTTATCAAGTATTCATTCTTCAGTGTTCTTCAGCCAGTTATCAAGTATTCATTTTTTAGGGTTCTTCAGCCAGTTATCAAGTATTCATTCTTCAGTGTTCTTCAGCCAGTTATCAAGTATTCATTCTTCAGTGTTCTTCAGCCAGTTATCAAGTATTCATTTTTTAGGGTTCTTCAGCCAGTTATCAAGTATTCATTCTTCAGTGTTCTTCATCCACAGTTATCAAGTATTCATTCTTCAGTGTTCTTCAGCCAGTTATCAAGTATTTATTTTTCAGTGTTCTTCGGTCAGTTATCAAGTAATCATTATTCAGTGTTCTTCAGCCAGTTATCAAGTAATCATTCTTCAGTGTTCTTCAGCCACAGTTATCAAGTAATCATTAATCAGTGTTCTTCATCCACATTTATCAAGTATTCATTCTTCAGTGTTCTTCAGCCACAGTTATCAAGTATTCATTCTTAAGTGTTCTTCAGCCACAGTTATCAAGTATTCATTATTCAGTGTTCATCAGCCACAGTTAGGCAGTATTTATTCCTCAGTGTTCTTCAACTGCAGTAATAAAGTACCCAATCTTCCAAGTAATAATCTCATGAACATTGTTTCCTGTACTTGTTTCTTATCCTGGGTCTCCAGACTGTGGAATTCAAATATACAATCTTTAAACTACTGTATTTGGACATTAATACTTGTACCATAATTGTGACTGAACTCTGATCCCTGTTGTTTGCCTCCTAAGTACTGCTTTACCCTGCTTGAAACAGGCGGTTGCACTTTGAACATTGGTTGTTTCCTGAGAGTATGTCCATACAGGGGAAAAACCCAAGTGAACCCTGACATATGGCCAGCTTTATTCACATCGCTATGCGAACAAGACACACAAGCAGACTCTGAGCGTCTGCGGATGTATATGCACACGGAATGCTACGTAACAACAGTGTTTTCTAGGTAACCATTTTGTATGCAGATACAGCCGCGGTCACACACAGAATATAGGAAATTTATAATATTAATCATCATAAGCTGCTTGTGCGTCCTATTCATATCGTATTGTGAATAAAAAGCATTTTAACAGAAAATGGCGCAAGTAAAGACGCTTGTGCTACAGAGTCACACCATGGCATGGTGTGACTGTAAGGGCTGTTTAACGTGCAGGCAGGCTAGATGTAAATGTACACATCTGTAACTCTGCACCTGGAACAAAACATGTGCATGCAGGGTAAATACTGGCTGTTTTTGCATCTAAACCACAAATGCTGGACAGCTTAATTTTTACAGGGCAATTTCAATTTCAATTTGGACAAGCCCCTTTCAAATACAGTATAAGTACCTCTACACATTTTGGATCAGCCCCATCTGCAGTGCAGCATAGTTTTGCCAAAATGAAAAATTGTCTTTTTTTGCTTTCCAGCTCTGACAGCCTGAAGGTCATGGAATTGAACCAGAGAAATAATTATTCTATTCTATGTGTACTATCTCAAGTTGTTCAAAAGGCGACAGTAAGAAGCAACACCCTGCAAACATTTTTTTTTTTAAAGTATGTACTTGCAGTAGGAGTGGTAAGTAGGAGCGGTACACTTTTAATGAAGAAAACAGAAAGCCAGGGAAACATTATATAACTATTATATAACTATTGAGCCAATCAGCCTGATTGGCTGATCAGGCTATTAACTGAATAGTGTGTATGCAGGAATTTGAGGGTGTGTACACACGGTGAGATTTGGGCTATGCCTGATTCTCACTATGCGACAGGGGCCGAGCCGGCACATAGTCAGTTTCGCAGCACATAATGAGTGTGCTTGCGATATTGGCTATGTGCGATTTTGGCTAAGTTTCAATTTTGACTATCTCTTCTACAGAGATAGTCAAAATTGACTTGCCTGCACAGTCTATCTATTCTTGCGATGCGACCGCGCATCGGCATTGAATCGGGATCGCAAGTTGACTTTCACCTTTGCGATCTGCACTAACTTTTCTTACGATTTTGACTATATAGTCAGAATTGTAAGAAAAAAATCTCACCATGTGTACACACCCTTTGAGTATTTCTAGCCGGTAAATGGCTTCAAACACACTTGCAACACTCATATAGGGAGGATGACATAATATGTGCTGCATGCTACTGTATATTGTTCCTGACCTCGGTATCCAGTTAAGGAGATAAAGAGAAAGTACACCCTGGGCCAGAAATTGCTCAGTGTGTGTGGGTGCCCACTAATCCGATAATAGCTCTGTCAGATTGGAGCAATTAAGCCTTCCTACAAAAACAGTAGAAAGCAAACGTGTCCGGGGGAACACTCTTTGTTGTGTAGGACGAAGTTATCCAGTGAAAAAATCCTCCAGTTTCCCATCCATGGTACAAACGAGGCTGATATGACCAAAACCAAAGAAGCGGTCAAAGTATTGCTTGAGACAGATTAATCTGTTGTCTGGTCAAATTAGAACATGACTGGTTTTGAGAAGAGTGTCTTTTGATATGCCCCAACCCCTTGCTGCTGGACAGAAGAAAAAAAAAGGATCAGTCTGAAAGCAAAGTCAGAGATTCTGCCATTATTAAGAGATCATTCAGTTAAGGTATGATCACTATTATCTCAAGAAAGCAGCCATGACTGGCCAAACCGGTCAAGCTGTCCCACATAATAAAATCGAAAGTGGTGAGATTGAACTGGACATGGAGACTGAGCAGACGTAAATTTTAAAGACTCCTCTGACTCCTCAATGCCCTGGATGATTAGTAACTTATGAATCACTAAATCATACACCATAAGGTGTCTTGCACAGTCCGTTTTCAAAACATGAGGAATACGCAATATCCGATTCCTCCACTACCACATCCACTTCTTAGGAAAACAATTCTGATCCAAAGCAAGACCAGACCGAAACAGAACTCAGATGTTGAGAAATATAACTTTACAAGACCTTGTTTCAACGTAGCCAGACATTGAACAAGTGTGCCTTGGGGGAGGGGGGGGTAATTCAGATGTGATCGTAGTTGTGCTAAATTTAGCACATCTACGATCAGTTTCTCAGACATCCGGGTGGACGCCCAGCACAGGGCTAGTCCGACCCGCAATGCTTTTGCACCCATTGAGTAGCTCCCTGTCAGCGCAGCTCCTGCGCGCTCGCAGGCCGCCGCGTCCAGAGCGTGACGTCACACGGCCACTGCGGCCCACCCCCACAATGGTCCAGACACGACTGCGTTGTCCGGATGGTGTTCTAACGCCGTTGGCATGCCCCCTCCCGCCTGCATCTGCCTGTCAATCAAGCAGAGGCGAACATAGCCATGAGATGCTTTTAACATCTCACTGGGCTCCCAGGGTGCGCACGCGCAGCGATCCAGTCTGAATTACCCCCTTAGTGCATTGATGAGGTCCCTGCTCATCTCTGGCCAAACACACAGAGATGCATGGAGTTATTCACGTAAGATTCAGCAAGAGGTGGAGGGTAGGGTTCATTTGCCTACAACTAGAGGATTCAGGGACACATGTTATTAAGCCTGGAGAACTGATAAAGTGGACGGTGATAACACACCAACCAATCAGCTCATAATTGTCAAGTAACAGACTGGGTTTGAAATTGACAGCTAGGAGCTGATTGCCTGGTGTGTTATCAACTTCCACTTTATCATTTCTCCAGGCTTAATACATCTGCCTCAGTGAACTCAGGACTTTTTGGGAGAAAAACACAGGTGAAGCATCACCAGCCTATATCTGCTCTTATTCAACGACAGGAGAACAAGGAGAAAAAAAGTCAGAGCACATAACATGGAAAAGTGCGTCAGGCATCAACAGACATACAAAACTCAGCAGAAATAACACACAGCCACCCATCTATCCTAGCCCAGTCATGCATACTTTCCTGCAGCCCAGAACATTGTGGAGAGCAGGACCTGCTAGAACAGTGGGGGGAATTCAGACCAGATCGCTGCTGTGCGGGTGATCAGGTCTGTACTGCGCATGCACCGGTGTGTCAGACGACTGCACCGGGCATCGTGCATAGCAACGGGATGATGCGTAAAAAGCGATTGCATGGGTAATTGCAAGGTGACTGACAGGAGGAGACAGTTTGTGGGTGGCAGCTGACCGTTTTCTAGGAGTGTCCGGGAAAACGCAGGAGGGACCAGGCGTTTGGAGGGAGGGATTCTGGCATCAGCTCTGGCCCCGATCATCGCAGCAGCTGAGTAAGTCCTGGGTTAAGCAGACACTGCACAAATTCATGTTTGGGCAGCTCTGCTACAAATGCGATCGCACACAGCAAATACCCTCCCCCTGTAGGCGGCGACTACCTGATTGCAGGGATGCAAAAAACGCACCCTAGCGATCAGATCTGAATTACCCCCAGTGTCTGCTTAAGTCTGATTTGCGGTCTAAAGCAGCAGAAAAAATGATGAAGACATTTCACTGGAGGATATCTCTTGCAAAATAGACTCACTGGCTGCACAAGGAACGGGACTGGTATCCATAGTAGAAGTGCAGGCCCAGAATAGTTCTGCACCGTACACATGATAAAATCCAGAATAATATAAAAATTAGATATTATTGAGCTGTCACTTACAGATGTGTCCTCATACATCTTGCCCCAGTAAGCCATGCAGCGGGAGATGCCTGGAGTGAGCGAGCTGAAAGGTCCTGTGCAACTCCGTTAGTGATGGGTGTCTTTTTTTTGCCAAAACTATGCGAATAAGTCACACAAGCAGACTCTGCTGATTAAAATGACATGTGGCATGCCTATGCTTTGTGTGCGACTGTATCTGAATACGAAATGCTACGTTAGTGTTTTCTAGGAAAACGCTGTAGCATATCATCTCATTTGCATATACAGCCGTGGTCACACACAGAATATAGGCATGTCATATGTTATTTTAATCAGAAAAGCTGCTTGTGTGTACTATTTGCACCATTTTGCAAATAAAACGTTGCACGAAAAAAAGATGCTCGGCAATACCAAGTCACACCACAGCATGGAGGATAAATGTAAGTGCACACATCTGTATAATATTTATATTTAGAGGTCTACTGCATATAGAGGAGAAGAGAATGTAATATGCATAAACCATTTCAATGGATAGGTGTTATTGGTCTTGTTCTGTTACCTCAGCTGCTGTGTTAATTCGGACATATCCACTTTTCTGCAATATGGACCAGGCAATTTCTGTGTCACTAACATTCATCTGACATCCATAGGTCTCCAAATAAACTAAAAAAACAATATTAGATAAAATGTAGGAGTGGACAACAGAAGGATTAATGCATTAGTTAACATTAAATACTTTCCGATTGCTTATAGTATAGAGACAGCACCAAAGTATTGGCTCAGTTTGGAGGCCAATCACACTAGCACTGGCTCTCAGTGAAAACCTTTACAATGTCACCCATTTTGACAGATTCTTTAAGGAAAGCTATACATTGTTTTACCAAGTTTGCAAAATGTCCCATGCATTATCCCTTTTTTACCACTAGGTGACACTATTGAACCAACGTTCACCTGCATGAAAATCTACCTGTTTATGTAAATAAACTTCTCTGCGTGCATCTTCATAAAAATACTTGTGCACTGTAAGTAAAGCAACATCTGTGTTTTTGGGACAACTGTTTTCTGCATTACATTACCAATAGAAAGGCATAGCGAGTGCCACTCTTCCTTGTGTAGTGGAAGTAATTTCATATTCTTTCAGTGGAACAATTTACAAAAACAACTTTTACCTTTTTACTACAAAATAGACTGCGTCTGTAGATATAGCAAGCACCACCAGACGTCAGTTTTAATACATTTTATTGCACAACAGTAAAACATAATCAATGAATCCTTCAAAAATACATAAATCACATACATTTCATGAAAAAGCATAAAGCTAGGTGATATTAAAAAACACAAACTTATGGAGTTCTCACCCCGCTGGTTGTGTCCAAGAATATTATCCTTATAAGATGCAAATAATGATTTCACACATTAATCCCCAACCACGTTAAATGTAGAAATGGTCACAGGTTCAGAAATAATAGACTTGTAAACAGATTTCTTTGTCCTGATAATAATTGCGAAATTCTTCTTAAATAAGAAGTGTGCTCAAAATATGATCCATGTAGTTGTCATGTTGCCTTTTTCTTTCTAAAGATTAGCAGGTGTTCCTGTCTCATCCAATACACAACTATCTGCCTGGACTACTGCAATCTCCCCCACAGAAGCCTTCATTTCAACTATTCCCACTGTGTTATGGGGTTATTCAGAGTTGTTAGCAAACCATAAAAGCACACTAATGGACAAATACATGTTGCATTGCATGGGGGGCAGATATAACATGTGCAGAGAGAGTTAGATTTGGGTGGGGTGTGTTCAATCTGAAATCTAAATTGCAGAGTAAAAATAAAGCAGCCAGTATTTACCCTGCACAGAAACAAAATAACCCACCCAAATCTATCTCTCTCAGCACGTTATATCTGCCCCACCTGCACTGCACGTGGTTTTGCTCAATTGCTAACTTTGTTGGTTTGCTAACCACTCTGAATAACCTACATAACAGTTACAATAATCTTCCTCTCACACTGTTCAACATCCATAGCACCACTCTCTCACTGGCTTCCAATAATCTAATTCCAACAAAGCCACTGCACCTCATCCCAAGCCCTGACGGAATGGTATCGGTATTCCGAAACTGGGATGCCAGCAGTCAGAATACAGACAGTGGCATCCCAACACCTACTAGGTAAGGTATGCTAGCCCCAATCCCTAACCTCCCCCCCCCCCCCAAGCAGACTAACCCTAACCTTCACTCCCCACAACCTAACCCTATTCCCCCCCCCCCCCCCAATGCAGCCTAAACCTGTCCTCCTGACCGAATCCCGTCCCAACTTGTCGCTATTCTTGCTTCAACATACTCTCTTCATTATGCTCTCTCAGATAGGCCTCCAACTTTAGCCTTGCCTTTACCTTTACTGACTACTCACCAAAACTTTTCCCACACTGCTCTGCACTTACAGGACAAAGGGGTCTATTTACTAAGCCCTGAATGGAGACTTTGGGGGACATTTACTAAGCAGTGATAAGAGCAGAGAAATGAGTCAGTGGAGAAGTTGCCCCATCAACCAATCAGCAGCTCTGTATAATTTTATAGTATGCAAATTACAGATGTTACTTCAGTGATGATTGGTTGCTATGGGCTCACTTCTCCGCTCTTATCACTGCTTAGTAAATGTCCCCCAAAGTCCCAACCAACCAGCTGCTAACTGACATTTTTCAAACACAGCCTGTAACATGGCAGTTAGAAGCTGATTGGCTGGTACTTTATCTCCATCCACAGCTTAGTAAATAGACCCCTTGCAACCTTGCTTGGCCAAACTGTACACCAAACTTTCATATTTTCTCATATACCCTACCTCTTTTCTATGGCCTAAGTCACCCCCTCCTGAAACCACTCCTCTCTTCCTCTAGTAACTTACAATGGCAGGGCCCTCACTACATATGGTTCTCATCGACACACCTTTCACCCACGTGTCTGTCCCTGTCCGTTTTTCAATGCAAGTTTTCATTTTTCCCTTACTGCTCCATACAAATAACAATGGTGATAGCAAAGAGTGTCAAATCATTATACAGACCTTTGTTATTTACTGGCGGTAAGGAATTCTCTGTTATATAATGAGGTGCATCTTCTTCCACAGAGGGATATATAGGAGAGGTGTTAGCAAAAAATTCGTTCAGACGTGGCCCTGCTGCCAGCCTGGAACTAAACTCGTCCTTCCTAGTTGTGCTTTTCTGAGTACATGAGATGCTGGTAGATAGACATCTATATGACAGGCATACTTTAACTCGGGAAAGAAAGCGAGATAGTTTCAAAGGTTCCATGAGTGATGACCAATACCTACAGTGTAAAAAACAAAAACACAACAAAAGTTTGAAATTGACTAAAAGCTTGAAATTAAGGAATAAAGTCTGTTTAACAACTTGTTAGGGTGTGTACACACGGTGAGATATTTTCTTACGATTTTAACTATAGTCAAAATCGTAAGAAAAGTTAGTGCAGATCGCAAGGTGAAAGTCACTTGCGATTCCGATTCAATGCCGATGCGCGGTCGGCATCGCAAGCCTAGATAGACTGAGTAGGCAAGTCAATTTTGACTCTCTCTATAGAAGAGATAGTTAAAATTGACACTTAGCCAAAATCGCACATAGTCAGTATCGCAAGCACAGTCATTATGTACTTGCGATGCCGGCCTAGCCCCTGTCACATAGGGGTATATGCAATTGTGGTCGAATTCCCGAAATTGGCGAATTTCGGGTCATTTTCGACCAAAAAAAAAAATTCCCCTATGCAATGCAGTGCTTTCCGACCAAAAAACGGACTTTCAAAATTCGACTTTTTGAAATTCGACTTTTTGCAAATTCGACTTTTCTGCAATGATACAAGTGCTGCAATTCGACCAAAGCATATTCAATTCAAGTTTGGAAATTCGACAGCAGTGCTTTTAGACAGCAAATTCGTCATTTTCAATCCGCCACACTTTGGAGGGTGAAAACAAATAAAAAAAATTTAAACATGTTTTTTTTTGAGTTTTTTTTTTTGGGAATAGCAGATCTATTTATATTAGAAGGGATTAGGTATTTTTTTTTTTTTGGGGGGAGGCACAAATATTATTTATATATTTTTTAAAATATTATTTTATTTTTTTATTTTTTTTTATTGCTGGAACGGTAAAATCAGGAAAAAAAATGGCGTGGGGTCCCCCCTCCAAAGCATAACCAGCCTCGGGCTCATTGAGCTGGTCCTGGTTCTAAAAATGCGGGGAAAAAATTGACAGGGGATCCCCCGTATTTTTAAAACCAGCACCGGGCTCTGCGCCTGATGCTGGTGCCAAAAATACGGGGGACAAAACGAGTAGGGGTCCCCCGTATTTTTAACACCAGCATCGGGCTCCACTAGCTGGACAGATAATGCCACAGCCGGGGGTCACTTTTATGCCGTGCCCTGCGGCCGTGGCATCAAATATCCAACTAGTCACCCCTGGCCGGGGTACCCTGGGGGAGTGGGGACCCCTTCAATCAAGGGGTCCCCCCCCCCAGCCACCCAAGGGCCAGGGGTGAAGCCCGAGGCTGTCCCCCCCCATCCAATGGGCTGCGGATGGGGGGGCTGATAGCCTTTGTGATTAAAAAAAAGATATTGTTTTTTCCATTAGTACTACAAGTCCCAGCAAGCCTCCCCCGCAAGCTGGTACTTGGAGAACCACAAGTACCAGCATGCGGGAGAAAAACGGGCCCGCTGGTACCTGTAGTACTACTGGAAAAAAAATACCCAAATAAAAACAGGACACACACACCGTCGACAGTAAAACTTTTTCTCTATCGTCCTAAGTGGATGCTGGGGTTCCTGAAAGGACCATGGGGAATAGCGGCTCCGCAGGAGACAGGGCACAAAAGTAAAGCTTTTACAGGTCAGGTGGTGTGTACTGGCTCCTCCCCCTATGACCCTCCTCCAGACTCCAGTTAGATTTTTGTGCCCGGCCGAGAAGGGTGCAATTCTAGGTGGCTCTCATAAAGAGCTGCTTAGAGAGTTTAGCTTAGGTTTTTTATTTTACAGTGATTCCTGCTGGCAACAGGATCACTGCAACGAGGGACAGAGGGGAGAAGAAGTGAACTCACCTGCGTGCAGGATGGATTGGCTTCTTGGCTACTGGACATGAAGCTCCAGAGGGACGATCACAGGTACAGCCTGGATGGTCACCGGAGCCACGCCGCCGGCCCCCTCACAGATGCTGAAGCAAGAAGAGGTCCAGAATCGGCGACTGAAGACTCCTGCAGTCTTCTTAAGGTAGCGCACAGCACTGCAGCTGTGCGCCATTTTCCTCTCAGCACACTTCACACGGCAGTCACTGAGGGTGCAGGGCGCTGGGGGGGGGCGCCCTGGGAGGCAAATGAAAACCTTTAAAAAGGCTAAAAATACCTCACATATAGCCCCAGAGGCTATATGGAGATATTTACCCCTGCCTAAATGTACTAAATAGCGGGAGACGAGCCCGCCGAAAAAGGGGCGGGGCCTATCTCCTCAGCACACGGCGCCATTTTCTGTCACAGCTCCGCTGGTCAGGAAGGCTCCCAGGTCTCTCCCCTGCACTGCACTACAGAAACAGGGTATAACAGAGAGGGGGGGCAAAATAAATGGCAATATATTAATATAAAAGCAGCTATAAGGGAGCACTTAATCATAAGGCTATCCCTGTCATATATAGCGCTTTTTGGTGTGTGCTGGCAGACTCTCCCTCTGTCTCCCCAAAGGGCTAGTGGGTCCTGTCTTCGTATAGAGCATTCCCTGTGTGTCTGCTGTGTGTCGGTACGTGTGTGTCGACATGTATGAGGACGTTATTGGTGTGGAGGCGGAGCAATTGCCAAATATGAGGATGTCACCTCCTAGGGGGTCGACACCAGAATGGATGCCTTTATTTGTGGAATTACGGGATAGCGTCAACTCGCTTAAGCAGTCGTTTGCCGACATGAGGCGGCCGGACACTCAATTAGTGCCTGTCCAGGCGCCTCAAACACCGTCAGGGGCTGTAAAACGCCCCTTGCCTCAGTCGGTCGACACAGACCCAGACACAGGCACTGATTCCGGTGGTGAAGGTGACGAATCAACCGTATTTTCCAGTAGGGCCACACGTTATATGATTTTGGCAATAAAGGAGATGTTACATTTAGCTGATACTACAGGTACCACTAAACAGGGTATTATGTGGGGTGTGAAAAAACTACCAGTAGTTTTTACCGAATCAGAAGAATTAAATGACGTGTGTGATGAAGCGTGGGGTGCCCCGATAAAAAACTGCTAATTTCAAAGAAGTTATTGGCTTTATACCCTTTCCCGCCAGAGGTTAGGGAGCGCTGGGAAACACCTCCTAGGGTGGACAAAGCGCTAACACGCTTATCAAAACAAGTGGCGTTACCCTCTCCTGAGACGGCCGCACTTAAAGATCCATCAGATAGGAGGATGGAAAATATCCAAAAAGGTATATACACACATGCAGGTGTTATACTACGACCAGCTATTGCGACTGCCTGGATGTGCAGTGCTGGGGTAGTTTGGTCAGAGTCCCTGATCGAAAATATTGATACCCTGGACAGGGACAATATTTTACTGTCGTTAGAACAAATAAAGGATGCATTTCTTTATATGCGTGATGCACAGAGAGATATCTGCACACTGGCATCACGGGTAAGTGCTATGTCCATTTCGGCCAGAAGAGCTTTATGGACACGACAGTGGACAGGCGATGCGTAGAGGAGTTATTTGGGTCGGTCTATCGGATTTGGTGGCCACGGCTACGGCCGGGAAATCCACCTTTCTACCTCAAGTCACTCCCCAACAGAAAAAGGCACCGACCTTTCAACCGCAGCCCTTTCGTTCCTTTAAAAATAAGAGAGCAAAGGGCTATTCATATCTGCCACGAGGCAGAGGACGAGGGAAGAGACAGCAACAGGCAGCTCCTTCCCAGGAACAGAAGCCCTCCCCGGCTTCTACAAAAGCCTCAGCATGACGCTGGGGCTTCGCAAGCGGACTCGGGGGCGGTAGGCGGTCGTCTCAAGAATTACAGCGCGCAGTGGGCTCACTCGCAGGTAAATCCCTGGATCCTGCAGATAATATCTCAGGGGTACAGGTTGAAATTAGAGACAGAGCCACCTCGCCGTTTCCTGAAGTCTGCTTTACCAACGTCCCCCTCAGAAAGGGAGACGGTTTTGGAAGCCATTCACAAGCTGTATTCTCAGCAGGTGATAGTCAAGGTACCTCTTCTACAACAAGGGAAGGGGTATTATTCCACTCTTTTTGTGGTACCGAAGCCGGATGGCTCGGTAAGGCCTATTCTAAATCTGAAGTCCTTGAACCTGTACATAAAGAAGTTCAAGTTCAAGATGGAGTCACTCAGAGCAGTGATAGCGAACCTGGAAGAAGGGGACTTTATGGTATCCTTGGACATCAAGGATGCGTATCTCCACGTTCCAATTACCCCTCACACCAGGGGTACCTCAGGTTCGTTGTACAAAACTGTCACTATCAGTTTCAGACGCTGCCGTTTGGTTTGTCCACGACACCTCGGGTCTTTACAAAGGTAATGGCCGAGATAATATTTCTTCTTCGAAGAAAAGGCGTATTAATTATCCCATACTTGGACGATCTCCTAATAAGGGCAAGGTCCAGAGAACAGCTAGAGATGGGTTTAGCACTATCTCAAGAGGTGCTAAAGCAGCACGGATGGATTCTGAATATTCCAAAATCCCAATTAATGCCGACAACTCGTCTGCTGTTCCTGGGGATGATTCTGGACACAGTTCAGAAAAAGGTTTTTCTTCCCGAAGAAAAAGCCAAGGAGTTATCTGACCTGGTCAGGAACCTCCTAAAACCAGGAAAGGTGTCTGTACATCAATGCACAAGAGTCCTGGGGAAAAATGGTAGCTTCTTACGAAGCAATCCCTTTCGGCAGATTCCATGCAAAGGGATCTGTTGGACAAATGGTCAGGGTCGCATCTTCAGATGCACCTGCGGATAACCCTGTCGCCGAGGACAAGGGTATCCCTTCTGTGGTGGTTGCAGGAGGCTCATCTATTGGAGGGCCGCAGATTCGGCATGCAGGATTGGATCCTGGTGACCACGGATGCCAGCCTGAGAGGCTGGGGAGCAGTCACACAGGGAAGAAATTTCCAGGGAGTGTGGTCGAGCCTGAAAAAGTCTCTTCACATAAGCATTCTGGAACTAAGAGCAATCTACAATGCTCTAAGCCAGGCGGAACCTCTGCTTCAAGGAAGACCGGTGTTGATCCAGTCGGACAACATCACGGCAGTCGCCCATGTAAACAGACAGGGCGGCACAAGAAGCAGGAGGGCAATGGCAGAAGCTGCCAGGATCCTTCGCTGGGCGGAGAATCACGTGATAGCACTGTCAGCAGTATTCATCCCGGGCGTGGACAACTGGGAAGCAGACTTCCTCAGCAGACACGACCTTCACCCGGGAGAGTGGGGACTTCATCCAGAAGTTTTCCACATGCTATTAAACCGTTGGGTAAAACCAATGGTGGACATGATGGCGTCTCGCCTCAACAAAACACTGGACAGGTATTGCGCCAGGTCAAGAGATCCGCAGGCAATAGCTGTGGACGCGCTGGTAACACCTTGGGTGTACCAGTCGGTATATGTGTTTCCTCCTCTGCCTCTCATACCAAAGGTATTGAGGATTATACGGCAAAGAGGAGTAAGACTAGTGGCTCCGGATTGGCCAAGAAGGACTTGGTACCCGGAACTTCAAGAGATGGTCACGGACGATCCGTGGCCTCTACTTCTGAGAAGGGACCTGCTTCAGCAGGGTCCTTGTCTTTTTCAAGACTTACCGCGGCTGCGTTTGACGGCATGGCGTTTGAATGCCAGATCCTAAAAGGAAAAGGCATTCCAGAAGAAGTCATTCCTACCTTGATAAAGGCAAGGAAGGAAGTCACCGCGAAGCATTATCGCCGTATTTGGCGAAAATATGTTGCGTGGTGCGAGCAGCGGAGTGCTCCGATGGAGGAATTTCAACTGGGTCGTTTTCCTACATTTCCTGCAATCAGGATTGTCTATGGGTCTCAAATTGGGATCTATTAAGGTTCAAATTTCGGCCCTATCAATATTCTTCCAAAAAGAATTGGCCTCAGTCCCTGAGGTCCAGATTTTTATCAAAGGAGTACTGCATATACAGCCTCCTGTGGTGCCTAAGGTGGCACCGTGGGATCTAAATGTAGTTTTAGATTTCCTCAAATCCAATTGGTTTGAACCACTAAAGAATGTGGATTTGAAATATCTCACATGGAAAGTGACTATGTTACTGGCCCTGGCTTCGGCCGGGAGAGTATCTGAACTGGCGGCTTTGTTTTATAAAAGCCCTTATTTAATTTTCCATTCGACATAGGGCAGAGCTGCGGACGCGTCCGCATTTTCTCCCTAAGGTGGTATCAGCGTTTCACCTGAACCAGCCTATTGTAGTGCCTGCGGCTACAGACGACTTGAAGGACTCCAAGTTGTTGGACGTTGTCAGAGCCTTAAAAATATACATTTAAAGGACGGCTGGAGTCAGAAAATCTGACTCGCTGTTTATACTGTATGCACCCAACAAGTTGGGTGCACCTGCTTCTAAGCAGTCGATTGCTCGTTGGATTTGTAACAAAATTCAACTTGTACATTCTGTGGCAGGCCTGCCACAGCCTAAATCTGTTAAGGCCCATTCCGCAAGGAAGGTGGGCTCATCTTGGGCGGCTGCCCGAGGGGTCTCGGCATTACAACTCTGCCGAGCAGCTACGTGGTCAGGGGAGAACACGTTTGTAAATTTTTACAAATTTGATACCCTGGCAAAGGAGGACCTGGAGTTCTCTCATTCGGTGCTGCAGAGTCATCCGCACTCTCCCGCCCGTTTGGGAGCTTTGGTATAATCCCCATGGTCCTTTCAGGAACCCCAGCATCCACTTAGGACGATAGAGAAAATAAGAATTTACTTACCGATAATTCTATTTCTCGGAGTCCGTAGTGGATGCTGGGCGCCCATCCCAAGTGCGGATTATCTGCAATACTTGTACATAGTTATTGTTAACTAATTCGGGTTATTGTTTAGGAAGCCATCTTTCAGAGGCTCCTCTGTTATCATACTGTTAACTGGGTTTAGATCACAAGTTGTACGGTGTGATTGGTGTGGCTGGTATGAGTCTTACCCGGGATTCAAAATCCTCCCTTATTGTGTACGCTCGTCCGGGCACAGTACCTAACTGGAGTCTGGAGGAGGGTCATAGGGGGAGGAGCCAGTACACACCACCTGACCTGTAAAAGCTTTACTTTTGTGCCCTGTCTCCTGCGGAGCCGCTATTCCCCATGGTCCTTTCAGGAACCCCAGCATCCACTACGGACTCCGAGAAATAGAATTATCGGTAAGTAAATTCTTATTATTTCACACTACCGACACACACATACTTACCTATGTTCACACGCCGACATCGGTCCTCTTCTCCCTGTAGAATCCACGGATACCTGAAAAGCAAAGTTCAATATACTCACCTTAACCAGGGTCCAGAGATAAATCCACGTACTTGGCAAAAAAATAAAACGCATTTACCCGCACCAAAAACGGACTGAAAGGGGTCCCATGCTGACACATGGGACACCTTTCCACGAATAAGACCTGTCAGTGACAGCTGTCACTGACAGGTCTCTAAGCCAATCAGGAAGCGCAACTTCGTTGCGCTCACCTGATTGGCTGATCGCTGTGACAGCGCATCGCACAGCTCCCTCCATTATATTCAATGGTGGGAACTTAGCGGCTAGCGGTGAGGTCACCCGCCGGTCAGCGGCTGACCGGCGGGTGACCCCACCGCTAGCCGCTAAGTTCCCACCATTGAAAGTAATGGAGCGGCTTTGCGAGGCGCTGTCAGAGTACAGACGGCGTCCAGCCAATCAGGTGAGCGCCACGGCAGTAGCGCTTCCTGATTGGCTGAAGGGACATCAGTGACAGGAGTCACGTGATGTCCCGGCATTCGGGGGAAGGGGTCTGATGTGAAAACATTGGACCCCTTTCAGTCCGGTATGGCTCGGTGTTCGGTTTGTTTTTTTACAAAGTACGTGGATTTACCTCTGGACCTGGACCTCTGGACGCTGGAAGGTGAGTATAATTTTTTGACAGGTACCCTCGGATCGTCGGAGATCGTTGCAGTCGGCGTGTCAACACAGGTAAGTATGTGTGTGTCGGCGTATGAAATAAAGTTTTACTGTCGACGGTGTGTGTGTCCTGTTTTTATTTGGGTATTTTTTTCCCAGTAGTACTACAGGTACCAGCGGCCCCGTTTTTCTCCCGCATGCTGGTACTTGTGGTTCTCCAAGTACCAGCTTGCGGGGGAGGCTTGCTGGGACTTGTAGTACTAATGGAAAAAACAATATCTTTTTTTTTAACACAAAGGCTATCAGCCCCCCCATCCGCAGCCCATTGGATGGGGGGGGACAGCCTCGGGCTTCACCCCTGGCCCTTGGGTGGCTGGGGGGGGGGGACCCCTTGATTGAAGGGGTCCCCACTCCCCCAGGGTACCCCGGCCAGGGGTGACTAGTTGGATATTTGATGCCACGGCCGCAGGGCACGGCATAAAAGTGACCCCCGGCTGTGGCATTATCTGTCCAGCTAGTGGAGCCCGATGCTGGTGTTAAAAATACGGGGGACCCCTACTCTTTTTGTCCCCCGTATTTTTGGCACCAGCATCAGGCGCAGAGCCCGGTGCTGGTTTTAAAAATACGGGGAATCCCTGGCCGATTTTTCCCCTGCATTTTTAGAACCAGGACCAGCTCGATGAGCCCGAGGCTGGTTATGCTTTGGAGGGGGGACCCCACGCCATTTTTTTTTCGGGTTTTTCCCCGTTTTTTAAAATCGCGGCAAAATCCGCCAAATCGGCCGATTTTCGCCCGCGACTCTGGCGAATCCGTTTTTCATTGCATATGGTGAATTCCGGAAGCCACCTTCCGGAATTCACCTGGCGAATTTGGTCGAATTGAAAAAACGGCGATAATTGCCGCGATTTCGCCCGCTATTGCATATACCCCATAGTGAGAATCGGTCATAGCCCAAATCTCACCGTGTGTATGGGCCTTTAGAATTGAGGATAGCTTATTTACACTTTAAAAACATATGAATAACCCACTCATTCAATATAGTGTTATTATGGATGAGCAGCAAGGTAAGCATGGATGGCACAAACTGGCATCTAGAAAGAGGTACTAGATCACACCTCTAGACAGAATAAACCTTAGCGGTATAAAATATCTATGCAGAATACAAATATTTTAAAGTTTCACTGTAAAAGTAATTATACATTAAAAGCAGTTGAAATTCTAGTGTGATATGCAGTACATTTCATTTTAAAATAAATCAGCAAAGTTTGCCTAATGGTTTTATTTTTAGAACTTTGTAGATAGACAAGAATATGGGGCCCCATGTAACGAGCCATAACCCCTTTAGCACTTGCTAAAGGGGTTATGTCCTCCTTTCCGTATTTAACAAACAGCAGTTAGCCTAGCTTACCGCTGATTGTCACTGTACCGCGTACGCCATCTATAGAAGGTGATATTGATACAGTCCCATATTGCCAGCAATAAGAGCTGTGCAATGGCCTTTCCAGCTTCAGCAAAGCCTACCAGGCAATGCCAAGTGTAATGCACATGTGCAGACTGGCAGCGGCATGCTGGCAGCAACAGCGAGGAGGATGACACCGAGGAATAGGATGCAGCCGGACCTCGCCAAAGAGGTAAGTAATGTTAATTACAAGCAGTAAATTCATTAGTATAACTGTGTTACTAAATGAAAGATGCCGTTGGTAATAAGGATCATTATTACATGGGGCCCTTAGTATGACAAATGATTCTAAGGGGCCCTACTCACTGGCCGACCCGCCGCCGAGCTGCCCGACGGCGGATACGGCCGACGAGCGACCCGGCGGCGGGGGGGGCAGTGACGGGGGGAGTGAAGTTTTTTCACTCCCCCCGTCACCCGGCTGCATTGAAGTGCAGGCTAATATGGACGAGATCGGGGACCAGCGATGAACGAGCGCGGGGACGCGCATCGTTCATCGTTGGAGTCTCCACACTGAAAGATATGAACGAGTTCTCGTTCATTTATGAACGAGATCGTTCATATCTTTCAGTATATCGGCCAGTGTGTAGGGCCTATAACACCATGGACAGCAATGAACTACAGTAAAGAGCTCTACACATTGCGCGAGCTGCCAACAGCAGATACGGGCCGAGCTGCCAACAGCAGATACGGCCGACCTGGTGGCGGGGGGAGGTGACGGGGGAAGTGAAGTTTCTTCACTCCCCCCCGTCACCCAGCTCCATAGCAGTGCTGGCAAATATGGATGAGATCGTCCATATTGGCCTGCATGCACAAGCGACAGGACACCAGCGATGAATGAGTGTGGGGCTGCACATCGTTCATCGCTGGAGCCTCCACACTGCGCGATTTGAACGTTATCTCGTTCATATCTTTCAGTATTATCGCCCAGTGTGTAGGGCCTATTAGTACAGCAGGTAACTTCTTTCACACTCATTTTGGTACTAGATAACTTATTACACTAAGCTACATCTTTGCCAGTTCTATTTAAAGTGTGACTATAAGGGTGTCTACACACGGTTAAAAAAAATAATAATACTGGAAAGTGTATCAGCAGGTTCCATATCGTTTGGAACCAGTAATTTAGTAAATAATAGATAAAGTAATAACACTGCCTGCAGGAATTCTGATTCCTAGCAGAAAACTTTCTACTCAAGTGTTTTATTAACTAAATTTGTCATGACATTACGCACACAGATATTTATGGCATTCCATAATTCTCAATACGAGGTGTCGTAAACTTTTGGCTTTCCCAGCATACTGTCACGGCTTGCTGGGACTTGTCGTTTCACAAGTCTAAATATCCAACATGTGACCTAGATAGCGTAATAAGCACAAAGAAATCATAATTAAAAGTTGCTTAAGCAGTCTTTATAAAATATGACAGGGAACTTGCACATTATGTGGCACAGCACTGTTACTCCGTAACGCGGTGTCAGTCATCAGCACACAGTGTACATCTCTCTGACGATTAGTGAGCAACCTGGGTACCTTGCACTCTCCATTACATATAGCACTGTACCTTACCGCCCCCGCACTGGAGCTGTCACATTAGTAACAAACCTGGCACATGCAGAGGACACAGCGCTGCCGGGAAGACAGTGATTACGTCATCATCCCTAGCCACACATTACTACCACGTTATAGCGACACCTTGTGGGTGGATTTGCAATAGCACTATACTGTATAAGATCAGTAAGACAATGTCACAACGTTATAAGAGATGCGGTAGATGCTAGAATCAAGTGGGCTAAGGGACCTTTTCCATTTGGGGGAGGAGTTACGACACAAGGGGGAGGAGCTACGCCAGCGGGATAGTTCCTAGATGCCCCGTTTTCGTTATAAAACAAAAGGACAGAAAATAGAGCAAGTGACTGGCAGACATGTGAGTTACATAATCCATCTTCATTATAAACTATATCATTCTATAGGTTATATTTATTTAGTATTGAATACGAGACTTGCACCCTGATTCCAGCCTAAGTTTAGCAGGAGTTAGTTTATCGATTATTAACAATATCAGGGATAGTGCAGCCAGCCATAATTCATGAGAAGGACTTAAAGTGGTCCTGGAGAGGTGGTGGAAGTCATTTCACCCACCTCAAGAGGTTGTGGGGGTCATTCCGAGTTGTTCGCTCGTTGCCGATTTTCGCAACAGAGCGATTAAGGCAAAAATGGTACGCAGTGCGCATGCGTTAAGTATTTTAGCTCACGTCCGAACAAAGAATTTCCATCGTTGAAGTGATCGGAGTGTGATTGACAGAAAGTGGGTGTTTCTGGGCGGAAACTGGCCGTTTTCTGGGAGTGTGCGGAAAAACGCAGGCGTGCCAGGATAAAACACGGGTGTGTCTGGAGAAACGGGGGAGTGGCTGGCCGAACGCAGGGCGTGTTTGTAACGTCAAACCAGGAACGAAACGGGCTGAGCTAATCGCAGTGTAGGAGTAGGTCTCGAGCTACTCAGAAACTGCTACGAATTTTCTATTCGCAATTCTGCTAATCTTTCGTTCGCAATTCTACTAAGCTAAGATACACTCCCAGAGGGCGGCGGCCTAGCGTGTGCAATGCTGCTAAAATCTGCTAGCGAGCTAACAACTCGGAATGACCCCCTGTGTCTTTAGCCAGCTTTAGCATACTGCCTCACAGCACTGAGGTTATAGGTTCGATTCCCACCATGGCCTTCACTGTGTGGAGATGATATATTCTCACCATGCTTGTGTGGGCTATTTCCAAGTACTCCGGTTGCCTCCAATCCAAAAATATACTTGTAGGCCACTTAGCACCTGACAAAATAAATTCTAGTGTGTACATGTGTAAAGGGCCTTTTTGGCAAGTACAGTACCTTTTTTCTATGGTTTGTACCGATTTTTGACTCTCCAAGCATCCATTGAAAGTATAGGAGCCACGCCCCCTCTCCTAATTTGTACCTGTTTTTATGTGTAAAATGTTAGAGCACAGGTTCTCAAACTCGGTCCTCAGGACCCCACACGGTGCATGTTTTGCAGGTCTCCTCACAGAATCACAAGTGAAATAATTAGCTTCACCTGTGGACCTTTTAAATTGTGTCAGTGAGTAATTAATACACCTGTGCACCTGCTGGGTTACCTGCAAAACATGCACTGTGTGGGGTCCTGAGGACCGAGTTTGAGAACCACTGTGTTAGAGGGTATGCCTCCCAACATCACCCTCTCCAGGAGGGACAGAATTCTCTGCTCCTGGACTTCCCTCTTAATTTATGATTGCTCTCACCTGTGGTGGAACACCTTTCTTATCTATTAACCTGTTCAAAACAGGTGTCGGCAATCACAAATTAAGGGGAAAGTCCTGGAGCCGAACATTTTATCCCTCCTAGAGACGGTCATGGTGGGAGGGATGGGGCAGACTAGATGAGCCAAGTGGTTCTTATCTGCAGTCAAACTCTATGGTTCTATGAGATCATGTGGCACGTAAGTAAATTGTTTGTGTAGCAACAATTAGAATTACAGCACTCAACATACCCTCCAACATGACCCGCCCCACTAGGTACAAAATGCTTTGCTCCTGGACTTCCCTCTTACTTTATGATTGCCATCACCTGTGAAGAAACAGCTTTCTTATCAAATAACTAGTTCAACACAGGTGATGGAAATCATAAATTAAGAGGGAAGTCCAGAAACAGAGCATTTTGTACCTAGTGGGGCGGGTCATGTTGGAGGGTCTGCACTCAATAGGTCTAGTATACAGGATATCTTAAGTAGCTGCTAATATTATGAGGTGTCCCAACCTCATGTTTAACAAATATTTGAAACGTAGAATCTTGGGCTCTCCAATTCCCTGATTGGTATGTCAGCAAATGACCCCTTATGTATGGTTATACGTCAGTTCCAATGAGTGATACTTTTTTTCGTGGCATGAATAAAGTCCAATCATATGTATCCAAACCAATTTGTACCAGATCTTTTATCCAGTAAAATTAATAATAGTCCAGCAGAAAACCAATGTCCCGCACAGTATAAGTGTCCAGCAAAAAAAAAAAAAAAATCCTAAATCCAGCAAACTGTAATCACAGACTTGTCTGTCAGACACACTCCTTGTTCATACTGTATGTACCACATGCCTCATATTAAAGTACAGCAACAGAGACTAAATCAGATAATACATAGTAATAGAAGTGTTGGGACAGGGCAAACTGTAAAATTCCCTGATCAAACATCCTGGAGAGATATCATTCTCCTACATCTTTCCGGTGCCATCCCCCCTGCATTTCTACAGTGTCATTCCCCTATGTGTCTCACCAGTGTCATCCTACCGGTGTCTCTACATCGCCAACCATCTTGCTGTCTCACCAGTGTCATTTCAGCTTCATCTTACTCTGTCTTACCATCGTCATCCTCCCTGCATCTCTTCAATCCCCCCCCCCCGTGTCTTTTCAGCACTACCGCCCCTAAGTGTTTCACCAGTGTAACCGTCCTGCATCTCACCAGCACCATCTTCCTGCGTTCCTCCAGCTCACCCTAACTGTATCCCTCCAGGCAGTTCACCCCACTTGTGTCCCTCCAGCAGCCCATCCCATCTGTGTCCCTCCAGCAGCCCAGGACAATCCACCTGTGTCCCTCCAGCAGCGCAACCACACCTGTTGTCCTCCATAGCCGCTGACCCCACATATGTCCTTCACGCAGATCATCCCACCTATGTCCCTCCAGCAGCCGAGACCACCCCATCTGTGTCCATCCAGCAGCCAACCCGCTTGTTGTCCTCCACAGCCGCTCACCCCACCATTCTCCTTCCAGTAGCTCACCCCACCTGTGTCCCTCCAGCAGCAGATCATCCCACTTGTGTTCCTCCAGCAGCAGATCATCCTACCTGTGTCCCTCCAGCAGCAGATCATCCTACCTGTGTCCCTTCAGCAGCCCATCTCAGTTGTGTTCCTCCAGCAGCAGATCATCCCACCTGTGTTCCTTCAGCAGTAGGTCATCCCACCTGTTTTCCTGCAGCAGCCCACCCCACGTGTGTCCCACCATCAGCTCACTTTACTGAAATAACTTTAATGACAGCCTATAGTCCTGTTCTGTCCAGTGTACAGTGACTGGCTCTGAAGTGCTTGTGCAGTGACTACACTCACACATCCCAAATGCCGTCTGCTTCTGCAGGGTTCCTTCTTAATTCAGCTTCTCTCCCTCTGTGCGGAGTGTGCCCCACAAGTGGTGGGAAGGAGAGAGACATTGTCTTATGAAGTCACTACATCTCATTCTCAACAGTGCTGTAGGAGGGGGAGGCTAGGCTGTCACATCTATTGATATGAGCAGGGCGGGGCACAATGTGACAGTGAGACTGCAGGAAGAGTACTAAGACTGGGTGAGGTGGACCAGTGGAGGCGGAACACATTCCTCCTCCAAACATTCCACCTCATTCCAGCCTACTTTAACCCTTGTTCATGAGTCATGTGTTCCGCTAGGAAGCGGACATTACCCATTAGACAAATACAATCAAATATATCTCTGGTTTATTTAGATATGAAACTTGTGTATAACAGCAATAGTAAGTAGCATCCAGTTTAGAAACACCACATCATGGCCCTCATTACGAGTTGTTCGCTCGCTAGCTACTTTTAGCAGAAATGCAAACACAAAGCCGCTGCCCTCTGGGAGTGTATCTTAGCATAGCAGAATTGCTAACAAAAGATTAGCAATTCTGCTATTAAGTATTTCCTTGCAGTTTCTGAGTAGCTCCAGACCTACTCCTAGATTGCGATCACCTCAGTCCGTTTATTTCCTGGTTTGACGTCACAAACACGCCCTGCGTTCGGCCAGCCACTCCCTCGTTTCTCCAGCCACTCCTGCGTTTTCTGCTGGCACGCCTGCAATTTTTTAGCACACTCCCGGAAAACGCTCAGTTACCACCCAGAAACACCCACTTCCTGTGAATCATTCTCCGATCAACAGAGCGACTGAAAAGCTTTGTTTGCCCGTGAGTAAAATAGCATAGTTTTGTGTAAAAATGCTTAGCGCATGCGCCCTGCTGTGCATACGCATGCACAGAACTGCCGGATTTTAGCCTATTAGCAATTCTGCTAAAAATAGCAGCGAGCGAACAACTCGGAATGACCACCCATATGTTTCCAGACAAGTGATGTTACTACCCTGGGGCAGATGGGGTTCATGCCTTGGGCCCAAAATTTAGTATGAGACATTTATATGGCTGCTATATGCAATAATTTCACTCATTTATGATAAACACATAAATCTCTATTCACATTTATGTGTAAGTACATGGAACTTGATCAACCCTACAATCCGCACGCTCATTCGGCAAGTGAAAGGGCCAGATATCAGCAGCATATTTTAAGCCATCTTTTTTTATGTTACAGATTTTCTGCCACATCACACTGAATTTGCATTTGGCTGCCAACAAGAAGGATGAGATAATCAGGATAAACCATAGGAAATATGGGCAGATTATTGAGAATGCACACACACTGCATAATAATGGGACATATTGGAAAACATCATTTGTGTAGACTGATCAGATAATTGAAGCTGAGCGTTTCTGGACCGTTTTATCGTTATTTGTCCAAAACACTCTACACATTACACATTAAAACAGGACGGTCACCCAATTATTGGCCCAATAATTGTATAGTGTGTACTTAGGTTAATTGCAGGAATGGAATCAGTTGATGGTGTGCTGCAGAGAAAAGCAATAGCACTAGTTGAGTTTGTTTGGAAGCAGTGGCAGATTGGGATGGAAACCTAGTTTGGGAAATTTCTGGATGTACCCATAATGGAAGCAGTGTATGTTGACGGGATGGTCCATGCCACCACCCGAGGGGGAATATAATAGTGTGGCGAGTGGATCTCTCCACGGAGCCCGAAGTGTGGTAAGTGCAGCGAGCCCCTGATGGGACATGCTGTGCTCAATGTCGGGATTCCGGCATTGGTATTTCGACAGCCATGATCCCGACTGTCGGGAAATCATACTGAATCCTGTGGAGGAGGACGGAATATTCGCTCCTCATAGGGACTGATTCTGAATCGGATGCAGTCATGGCCTTCCTCGAGCCCTTTACTGCAGTTGCATCTGCGACTTTATACTAATGCACCTACATTGCCCTTCCCAGAGCCCATGCCCTGCAACACTCCCATCATGTGCTCACAGGGCCGGCGACAGAAATCTTTGGGCCCGGTACATTGATATCTCTGGGGCCTCCTAAGATTATAAATAATAGACTAGAATCCACAGCACTCATACATCCACGGTGCCAGTGGCCAGTATATGTGTGTGTGTGTAAACGTTGGTAAATCCCTCAAGAAGAGGCACTCAGAGATAATTTTTGTTGAAAAGTGCTAACAAATAGTTTATTCCATCACAAAATCCAACAAGTTTTTTGTTTCACTTTGACAAAGGGGCGTCATGGCCCCGAAATGTTGGATTTTGTGATGGAATAAACTATTTGTTAGCACTTTTCAACAAAAATTATCTCTGAGTGCCGCTTCTTGTGGGATTTACCAAAGTTTATACTTCATTCACCAGAGTACCATTAACATCCTTTATATATACAGTGTGTGTGTGTGTGTGTGTGTGTGTGTGTGTGTGTGTGTGTGTGTGTGTATATATATTAAAGCACATCAGAATTTGCTGCACTACATAAGAAATTTTAAGTATGTGTGTCTATTAATCTACAGTATACACATATATAAATATAATGAAACCTCCTAACAAGGTAAAACAGGCGCTTAATCTGTAGTTGCTACACCGAGTAGCTACTAAAACAGCACAGGTGAGTCACTCCTGTAGAACTAGAGAGTGTAAAGAAAAAAGCAGCGGTAAAAGTAGAAATGATCGGATTGGCAATATTTAAAAGTATAACAATTTATTGTATAGATAAAAACAATTTCATAATAAAAAAACAATTATCACATCATGTGCCAGAGTTGATTACAATATAAAAATTAAGTATGTACACTACACCTTTTTGGCTCTCTTATAGATATGTTTCAATCAGACCGTTTAGTGTCCGTTCCTGTTAATTACCCCTGATAGATCCACAAGTCCTTGTTTAGATGCATATAGACACAGCACAGTTCGGCAGAGTCAGTATATTTACCGGTCACCTTGATAAAGCTGCATATATAAATATGTATATCCCTCCTTCCTCCCCCACACATCCCACAGTCTTTCTCCCCAATGACTCCCAGCTCCCTCAGCCCATCCCAAAGCCCTGTATCCCCTCGCCAATCCACTCTTACCCCGGGAAGAGACTAACCTGCAGTGCACTCCCTAGTATCCAGACCCGAACACCGCACAGCAGGTACCATGTGGATCTCACATCCCACCAGTAGAGGCTGGCGCGGGGCACAGGAATCCTGACAAGCGGAGCTGCTGCCATGTCCCGTAACTGCCTGCAACACAGCTGGACCCGGAAGAGCGGGCGCACAGTCTTGCCACACAGTTACTGTGTGAGAGGCTCCTGTCACTCTGTGGCTGTACACACACTGCAGACAGCTCGCTACCCTATTTGGACAAGATGGCTCACATCCCTGCTGAGCACTAAGTGGAAAATCCTTGGGGCCCCTATGATCCTTGGGGCCCGGTACAGGTATCCCCTTTGACCCTCAGTGACGCCGGCCTTGCGTTCTCACTGAACAGACCATTTTATACATGCACTGCTAGTCAACGCCCTAGAATGCCCATCAATTTTCTGTCACGTTTCCAATTCCATTTGCAGAATTTTTGCATATATAGTGTTGGTCAACTATGAGAACACTGGCATTGTATTAAACTCAGAATCAGGCCCATACAGAGGGTCTCTTCCAGACATTTGGAAAGACTAGATGAAATGAAAAAAAATGGAAACAATGTTAATAGACTATATAATGTGTCTTACATACATCCAAACCTTCAGCTGGACAGTCATCCCTAAAACTGACAAATTGTGTAAATTTGTAGGACTATAGAGTGTGCATCAGCATTACATTTTCTCTAACGTCCTAGTGGATGCTGGGGACTCCGTAAGGACCATGGGGAATAGACGGGCTCCGCAGGAGACTGGGCACTCTAAAGAAAAATTAGGTACTATCTGGTGTGCACTGGCTCCTCCCTCTATGCCCCTCCTCCAGTTAGAATCTGTGCCCGGCCAGAGCTAGGTGCTCCTAGTGGGCTCTCCTGAGCTTACTAGAAAAGAAAGTATATTGTTAGGTTTTTTATTTTCAGAGAGCTTCTGCTGGCAACAGACTCTCTGCTATGTGGAACTGAGGGGAGAGAAGCAAACCTACTCACTGCAGCTAGGTTGCGCTTCTTAGGCTACTGGACACCATTAGCTCCAGAGGGATCGAACACAGGTACCTGACCTTGATCGTCCGTTCCCGGAGCCGCGCCGCCGTCCCCCTCGCAGAGCCAGAAGTATAACAGCCAGCAGAAGAAAGAAGACATCGGAATCGGCAGCAGAAGACTCCTGTCTTCACTTAAGGTAGCGCACAGCACTGCAGCTGTGCGCCATTGCTCCCACAGCACACCGCACACTCCGGTCACTGTAGGGTGCAGGGCGCAGGGGGGGGGGGGCGCCCTGGGCAGCAAATTAATACCTTTTTTGGCAAAAAATAGACATATATACAGTCAGGGACTGTATATATGTCCGAGCCCCCGCCATTTTTACACATTAAAAGCGGGACAGAAGCCTGCCGCTGAGGGGGCGGGGCCTTCTTCCTCAGCACTAACCAGCGCCATTTTCTCTTCACAGCTCCGCTGGAAGCAGCTCCCCAGGCTCTCCCCTGCAGCATCCAGGTACAGAAAGGGAAAAAGAGAGGGGGGCACATAAATTTAGGCACAAAAGACATAAAATCAGCAGCTATTGGCCCTCATTCCGAGTCGTTCGCTCGTTCTTTTTCATCGCATCGCAATGAAAATTCGCTTTGTACGCATGCGCAATGTTCGCACTGCGACTGCGCCAAGTAATTTTGCTATGAAGAAAGGATTTTTACTCACGGCTTTGTCTTCGCTCCGACGATCGTAGTGTGATTGACAGGAAATGGGTGTTACTGGGCGGAAACACGGCGTTTTATGGGCGTGTGGATGAAAACGCTACTGTTTCCGGAAAAAACGCAGGAGTGGCTGGAGAAACGGGGGAGTGTCTGGGCGAACGCTGGGTGTGTTTATGACGTCAAACCAGGAACGACAAGCACTGAACTGATCGCACAGGCAGAGTAAGGTTGAAGTTACTCAGAAACTGCAAAGTAGTTTGTAATCGCAATATTGCGAATACATCGGTCGCAATTTTAAGAAGCTAAGATACACTCCCAGTAGGCTTAGCGTGTGTAACTCTGCTAAATTCGCCTTGCGACCGATCAACTTGGAATGAGGGCCCTTGGGTAATCACTTATTTTAGTGTTAATCCCTGCATTATATAGCGCTCTGGTGTGTGCTGGCATACTCTCTCTGTCTCCCCAAAGGCCTTTGTGGGGTCCTGTCCTCAGTCAGAGCATTCCGTGTGTGTGTGCAGTGTGTCGGTACGGCTGTGTCGACATGTTTGATGAGGAGCGTTACGTGGAGGCGGAGCAAGTGCAGATAAATGTGGTGTCGGGGCCGACACCTGATTGGATGGATATGTGGAAGGTCTTAAATGATAATGTAAACTCCTTACATAGAAGGTTTGATGACGCTGCAGCCTTGGGGCAGCCGGGGTCTGAACCCGGGCCTGCCCAGGTGACTCAGAGGCCGTCAGGGTCTCATAAACGCCCACTATCTCAGATGGTTGACACAGATGCCGACACGGAGTCCGACTCCAGTGTCGACGATGATGAGGCACATTTACAGCCTAAGATGACCAAGGCCATCCGCTACATGATTATTGCAATGAAGGATGTATTGCACATTTCAGAGGTTAACCCTGTCCCTGACAAGAGGGTGTATATGTTTGGGGAGAAAAAGCAGGCAGTGACTTTTCCCCCTTTACGTGAATTAAATGAATTATGTGAAGAAGCGTGGAGTTCCCCTGATACGAAAGTAGTGATTTCCAAAGAGCTACTGATGGCGTACCCTTTCCCACCAACGGACAGGTTACGTTGGGAATCCTCCCCTAGGGTAGACAAGGCGCTGACACGCTTATCTAAAGAGGTGGCCCTGCCGTCTCAGGATACGGCCGCCCTAAAGGATCCTGCGGATAGAAAGCTATCCTGAAGTCAGTTTATACACACTCTGGTACTCTACTGAGACCAGCTATTGCTTCGGCCTGGATGTGTAGCGCTGTAGCAGCATGGACAGATACTCTGTCAGAGGACATAGATGCCCTAGACAGGGATACTGTTTTGCTAACCAAGGGCCATATAAAAGACGCCGTCTTATATATGCGGGATGCCCAGAGGGACATTTGCCTGCTGTGCTCTAGAATAAATGCAATGTCCATTTCTCCCAGAAGGGTCTTATGGACTCGGCAATGGACAGGGGATGCCGATTCTAAAAAAACACATGGAGGTTTTGCCTTATAAGGGTGAGGAATTGTTTGGGGACGGTCTCTCGGACCTCGTGTCCACAGCGACAGCTGGAAAGTCGACTTTCTTGCCTCAGGTTTCCTCACAGCCTAAGAAAGCACTGTATTATCAAATGCAGTCCTTTCGTTCTGAGAAAAGCAAGAAGGTCAGAGGTGCATCCTTTCTTGCCAGAGGCAGGGGTAGAGGAAAGAAGCTGCACCATGCAGCCAGTTCCCAGGAACAAAAGTCCTCCCCGGCTTCCACTAAGTCCACTGCATGACGCTGGGGCTCCACAGGCGGAGCCAGGTGCGGTGGGGGTGCGTCTCCGACAAGTCAGCAACCAGTGGGTTCGCTCGCAAGTGGATCCTTGGGCTGTACAAATTGTATCTCAGGGATACAAGCTGGAATTCGAAGTGACTCCCCCTCACCGTTACCTAAAATCAGCCTTGCCAGCTTCCCCCATGGAAAGGGAGGTATTGCTGGCGGCAATTCACAAGCTGTACCTCCAGCAAGTGATAATAATGGTCCGCCTCCTTCAACAGAGAAGGGGTTAATATTCCACAATGTTTGTGGTACCAAAGCCGGACGGTTCGGTAAGACCCATTCTGAATTTAAAATCCCTGAACATTTATATGAAAAAATTCAAGTTCAAAATGGAAATCGCTCAGAGCGGTCATTGCAAGCCTGGAAGAGGGGGATTTTATGGTATCTCTGGACATCAAGGATGCTTACTTGCATGTCCCCATTTATCCACCTCACCAGGAGTACCTCAGGTTTGTGGTACAGGACTGTCATTACCAGTTCCAGACGTTGCCGTTTGGCCTGTCCACGGCACCGAGAATATTTACCATGGTAATGGCGGAAATGATGGTACTCCTTCGGAAGCAAGGAGTTACAGTTATCCCGTACTTGGACGATCTCCTCATAAAGGCGAGGTCCAGGGAGCAGTTGTTGATCAGCGTAGCACACTCTCAGGAAGTGTTGCAACAACACGGCTGTATTCTGAATATTCCAAAGTCGCAGCTGATTCCTACGACGCGTCTGCCCTTACTGGGCATGATTCTGGACACAGAACAGAAGATGGTGTTTCTACCGGAGGAGAAGACTCAAGAGCTAGTGACTCTGGTCAGGGACCTCCTAAAACCAAAACAGGTCTCGGTGCATCACTGCACGCGAGTCCTGGGAAAGTTGGTGGCCTCATACGAAGCCATTCCCTTCGGCAGGTTCCATGCGAGGATCTTTCAGTGGGATCTGTTGGACAAGTGGTCCGGATCGCATCTTCAGATGCATCGGCTGATCACCCTGTCCCCGAGGGCCAGGGTGTCTCTTCTATGGTGGCTGCAGAGTGCTCATCTTCTCGAGGGCCGCAGGTTCGGCATACAGGACTGGGTCCTGGTGACCACGGATGCAAGCCTCCGCGGATGGGGGGCAGTCACTCAGGGAAGAAACTTTCAAGGGCTGTGGTCAAGTCAGGAGACTTGTCTGCACATAATTATACTGGAACTAAGGGTCATATACAACGCCCTGAGTCAAGCGGAGCCCCTGCTTCGAGACCAACCAGTGCTGATTCAGTCAGACAACATCACGGCGGTCGCCCATGTAAACCGCCAGGGCGGCACAAGAAGCAGGGTGGCAATGGCGGAAGCCACAAGGATTCTTCGTTGGGCGGAGAATCACGTGCAAGCACTATCAGCAGTGTTCATTCCGGGAGTGGACATCTGGGAAGCAGACTTCCTCAGCAGACACGACCTCCACCCAGGAGAGTGGGGACTTCATCAAGAAGTCTTCACACAGATTGCAAATCGATGTGAACTGCCACAGGTGGACATGATGGCATCCCGCCTCAACAAAAAGCTAAAAAGATATTGCGCCAGGTCAAGGGACCCTCAGGCGATAGCGGTAGACGCGCTAGTAACACCGTGGGTGTTCCAGTCGGTCTATGTGATTCCTCCTCTTCCTCTCATACCCAAGGTACTGAGAATAGTAAGAAAGAGGAGTGAGAACAATACTCATCGTTCCGGATTGACCAAGAAGGACTTGGTACCCATAACTTCAAGAGATGATCACAGAGGACCCAGGGCCTCTGCCTCTCAGACAGGACCTGTTGCAGCAGGCGCCCTGTCTGTTCCAAGACTTACCGCGGCTGCGTTTGACGGCATGGCAGTTGAACGCCGGATCCTAGCGGAAAAGGGCATTCCGGATGAAGTTATTTCTACGCTGATAAAGGCTAGGAAGGACGTGACAGCAAAACATTATCACCGTATATGGTGAAAATATGTTGCTTGGTGTGAGGCCAGGAAGGCCCCTACAGAGGAATTCCAGCTGGGCCGGTTCCTTCACTTCCTACAGTCGGGAGTGACTTTGGGCCTTAAATTAGGGTCCATAATGGTCCAGATTTCGGCCCTATCCATTTTCTTTCAAAAAGAACTGGCTTTACTGCCTGAGGTTCAGACGTTTGTTAAGGGAGTGCTGCATATTCAGCCCCCTTTTGTGCCACCAGTGGCACCTTGGGATCTTAATGTGGTGTTGGATTTCCTGAAATCCCACTGGTTTGAGCCACTTAAGACCGTGGAACTAAAGTATCTCACGTGGAAAGTGGTCATGCTGTTGGCCTTAGCATCAGCTAGGCGTGTGTCAGAATTGGTGGCTTTGTCATGTAAAAGCCCCTATCTGATCTTCCATATGGACAGAGCAGAATTGCGGACTCGTCCCAAATTTCTGCCAAAGGTGGTATCATCGTTTCATTTGAACCAACCTATTGTGGTGCCTGTGGCTACTCGGGACTTGGAGGACTCCAAGTTGCTGGACGTAGTCCGGGCTTTGAAAATATATATATTTCCAGAACGGCTGGAGTCAGGAAGACTGACTCGCTGTTTATCCTGTATGCACCCAATAAGCTGGGTGCTCCTGCTTCAAAGCAAACTTTACCTCGCTGGATCTGTAGCACGATTCAGCTGGCTCATTCTGCGGCTGGATTGCCGCATCCAAAATCAGTGAAAGCCCATTCCACAAGGAAGGTGGGCTCTTCTTGGGCAGCTGCCCGAGGGGTCTCGGCTTTACAGCTTTGCCGAGCTGCTACTTGGTCGGGTTCAAACACCTTTGCTAAGTTCTACAAGTTTGATACCCTGGCTGAGGAGGACCTTGTGTTTGCCCATTCGGTGCTGCAGAGTCATCCGCACTCTCCCGCCCGTTTGGGAGCTTTGGTATAATCCCCATGGTCCTTACGGAGTCCCCAGCATCCACTAGGACGTTAGAGAAAATAAGAATTTACTCCCCCGGTAATTCTATTTCTCGTAGTCCGTAGTGGATGCTGGGCGCCCATCCCAAGTGCGGACTTTCTGCAATACGTGTAGATAGTTATTGCTTAATAAAGGGTTATTGTTATGAGCCATCCGTTGAGTGATGCTCAGTTGTTGTTCATACTGTTAACTGGGTAAGGTTATCACAAGTTGTACGGGGTGATTGGTGTGGCTGGTATGAGTCTTACCCTGGATTCCAAAATCATTTCCTTGTAATGTCAGCTCTTCCGGGCACAGTTTCCCTAACTGAGGTCTGGAGGAGGGGCATAGAGGGAGGAGCCAGTGCACACCAGATAGTACCTAATTTTTCTTTAGAGTGCCCAGTCTCCTGCGGAGCCCGTCTATTCCCCATGGTCCTTACGGAGTTCCCAGCATCCACTACGGACTACGAGAAATAGAATTACCGGTGAGTAAATTCTTATTTTCTTTTTCTTTGTGGAACTACAAGTCTCAGCATGATAGCACCTCTCATTATATTTTTAATTAGGGTGTGCAGTCCCAGGTCCTCCTCCCCCATATACTCTATATTGTGTACATACTGTAGTACATTTGAAGGCCGAGGCTCCTTCAGCCAGGATTGGCACCCCTCCCACCTGCCCTTAGTGTTTTTACTAATACAACATTTTTTAGCATTTGAATTAATACCTTTCACCTATGTAACACTCTTTAACACATAGATTTTGCTTCTCTGTTATACCCTTTTTACCCCGGCAGCATATAACACGGGTTATTGCACATGAAAGTGCATAACCCGTGTTGCTGGCTGGTGTAAAAGGGCAGAGTTGGAATAATCCGGGTCGAGTGACCCGGTATTCCAACTCGGGTAGTTTGCAGGGTTGAACACGTGTTCATCCCGGCAAACTGTTCAGTGTAAACGGGAGCCGTATCGCGCGACCCAGCTTCCGGTTTACAGTGTATGAGTGGGCGGCGCTTGGAGATAATGTGACCTCCATGCACCGCCCCCGTTGTGTCTCCGGCAACGTCACCAACCCAGCAATATGCCAGGTTGGTAACTTCGGTCTAAATAGGGGCTGACGCGGGTCGCATCCGGGTACCACCCTTGTCAGGCTCCCGGCTGCGACCCGCTATTTAGGTCTAAAAGCAGTATTATTAACACTCATTGGGGTGGCTGGCCTTGACTGACTTAGTGGGGTCCCGCACCTTGGACTTTAACTTAGAGTTAGGGACCCACCAGAGAAGAGGTCACCTGGATGCAAAAGTATTCAAGCACCTCGATTCTGCTCTATGTTAATGTGGGTACACACTGGTAGATATATCTGCTGATCAATTGATTGGCAGATATATGTATGGACGTATCGGGCAGTGTGTTGAGCATACACACTGCCCGATCCGTCGGGGACTGACATCATGAACTGGGCGGGCGTGTACACACGTCCACCCAGTTCAGCTGTCAATCACCGCTGGCTGACGCAGCATGTGTACATGCGGTCGGCCGACCGCCCGCCAACACACAGCGGCGCGCCAATATATATCGGTAGATATATTGGCTGTTGGCTGTGCAGCGGGGCCGACGCGATACGTCTGTGAACAACGGAGTTTACAGACGTATCGGCCGTACACACTGGCCGATGGACCTGCGATATATCGGCCTTTCAGGAGAACGGACGATATATCGGTCAGCGTGTACCCACCTTTAGATTGCAGCGTTTATTATAAATATTTTGATTAGCAGGGTTGGCATAGCAAATTCATCGGCGTCTCCAAAATGTGCTTAGACGGAAGCATCCTTATATCACTCACTGTCTATGGGACTGTAATGTCATTAAGAAATTCTGGATTGAGGTTAAATGTTGGTCCACTCAACACCAGAATGGGCGGTGTTAGGGTACCTCCCGGGGACTACTCTTGTTTCAGAGAGCTGTGAAAGACTATTATTGATCCTCCCAGCTGTGCCAAACAGTGTATTCGTCAACAATAGATTCATCCTACCCCCCCCCCCCCCCCCTCCTTTAGCTATGTTCAAAAATAAATTATTTTATGTTTTTAAAATGGATTGGATAGAATCTTCCCTTTATAAAGATAAGAAGACAGAACAGTTCTTTTCAATTTGGGAAAGCTTTATTGACACTCTAAATATTGATATCAAAAGACAAGTACAACATTGTTTTAAATCTACGCAATGGTATGAAACAAGCCTGGTATTACGAGACCCCCCAATTGATTATACTTGAGATGGTGTCGGTGACTCTTTTTTCCCCATTTTCCCATCCTTTTCTTCCTTCCCCTTTCCCTTTTTTTTCCCTTTCTTTTCTTCTCTTTTATTATTGAAGTCACTATTACATTTTTCTTTCCATACTGGCTGGAAAATATGAAAATAAGAGTGGAGTCTTTATTCTTAATGCCTCAAGTTGGAGGCATATACCAGCTCTCTTATTGAAGCAGATGGAACGTGAGGGCAGATGGACTTTGAATCTCACCTACTCATCTTTCAATGTTTGTTTCTCACAATACCTTTGTTTGATCGCTGTGCTGTGCAGTCTTAGCAATTGTACTACTATTATTGAAATGTAATCTAAATACATGTTTATGGCATTTGTATTAGTTTATTTGCCTTCTCCGAATTCAATAAAAACATTTTTGAAAAAAAGAAAAATAATAATTTCAAAACAAAGTTGACTTTCAGATCTGTTTGCTCACATTTACAATTCTCTGCATGTGACTGGACTATAAAATACCAATGGAACGTATGACCAATGAGTGTGCTGTGTAGATCATTTAAAATGAGACACACACTCAGTGGGAGTAACAGCATTTTCATCTAACTGTAATTTTCCGGCAAACTTGATGTATCAAACCCTTCATCCTTTGTCCCTGCACAGAGTTATAAGTCGAAGAACCAGTTCCTCTCATCTATTTTGCCATACTGGACATTTGCCCCAAAGAGAAGGTAGTCCTGCAAGAAAACACAACGTCAGTACATGGTGTACAGTGCTTATGAACCCTATGTAAGATTTTCTTTTGCTTTCGGGGTTGTGAAGTGTGTGATATGAATGGAAATAAAGATTACCCGCATCACTTCCCCACTTTGTCTATAATATACTCTGGAAAATTTGTTAAAAAAAACACAACATGATTTGTACTTCAGCTCCACAACTGATTTTCTTTACTAAATACAATATGTATTTTCAAACACATGCTAACAACTAGTCAGGATGATGGATAGAGGTAGGTGACTGTGGCACAGCTCCAGATAATTCTTTTTTTCTTCTTTTAACCACTCCTTAAGAGTAGTAAAGCCTACATTTTTCCACAACTATGTAATGTGGGTTTTTTTTTATACATCCTTTGATGGCTCTGGCAAAAAATGCTGATCCTTTAGCATGTAAGCTCTCACGAGTAGGGCCCTCTTCCTTCATGTGCTTATCCTTTGTCTTACTTTAATAATCTTCAACTGCACCAAATCCAGCAGTCTTCTTCCACCTGATACTTATTCCAGTGTCATCTGCTGTCCGTACTTGTCCTATATTGTCGTCAACTGTAAGTTGCTGTTTAAAGGGGGGTATTCACGGAGCGATATTCTAAGCAATCTGACTAGATTGCTTAGAATATCGGGATGATCGCTCCGTGTGTACCCCCCTCGGCGATAGCGATGCGCGGCCCCGCACTTCGCTATCACTGCTGCTAGATTGGCCTGCATGCAGGCCAATCTAGCAGGTCGCTCACTTCACCCGCTGGGTGAAATGAGTGGCCCCCCTGTCTCCCCCGCACGCTCAGCACAGATCGCGTTGTGCTGAGCGGCGGGAGAGATGTGTGCTGAGCGGTTCGCTCAGCACACATCTCTGCTGCATCGGCCCGTGGGTACTGGGCTTTACTGTTTAGATTATTTGTTTATGTACTCTGTAATTGGGTGATGCGGAACCCTTGTGGCGCCATATAAATAAAGGATAATAATAATAATCCTGATAGTAAAGTACAGGGTTGTCAATCACAAGTATATAATAATAGGCAGTAAAGCGAAGTGAAAATGATTATGTGAATATAGAACATCTTCATTCCACTACTGCAAAATCAAGTAACGTTACACCTTGAGACATTGTAAATCCCTTTCTAAAGGTGTGTACACACGGTGAGATATTTTTTTGTGATTTTGACTATATAGTCAAAATTGCAGAGAAAGTTAGTGCAGATGGCAAGGTGAAAGTCACCTTGCGATCCCGATGCGCGTTCCGGCGAGGTCGGTATCGCAAATCCAGATAGACTGTGTAGGCAAGTCAATTTTGATTATCTATTATAAAAGATAGTCAAAAATGACAACTGGCCAAAATCGTACAAAGCCAGTATCGCAAGCACAGTCATCTTTGCTTGCGATACTGACCTAGTCCCTATCGCATAGTGAGAATTGTGGTTTAGCCCGAATGTACACACATTAACATTTCTTGACCATTTCACTTTTTAAATAAATACTATACAAAAATGTTTCTATACAAATATTTTTTTTTCTCAGTAAATTGTATATTTACAAAGACTAGCATCCCCTTCTACAGTATGTGATCAGGAAAAAGAATGTTCACCATAACAGGCAGCAATATTGTTGTACTTTAAATTAGGTCATCATTATTTAAGAGGAAAATGTATACATTGAAGAACCAAACATATTAATATACAGTAAGCTTATTTTCCACATAAAGCAATTTCCTTAATTTGCTATCCACGATATAAATAAAATTACTGGAAATGAACATGAACTGTATGATACTACAGACCAGAGTTAGGAACACATAGACATAAGTACTGTAGGAAAAAAGGAGTAATTTGCTTCTCGAACAAGCCACGTTGTGATGCAAGGGATGCATTTATTTATTTCATGCAGGAAAAATATGGACAGACATAGCAAACATAAGGCCTGTACACACCAGCTGATATAGTAAAAACGTTGCTGATTTTGACCCTTCATGAGCGATATTGTTTACTATATTGCCCAGTGTGTATGCAGTAATCAATGAACGATGTGTGGCCCCGCGCTTCGTTAACGAGGCTCACTGTTGCTTGGCCAGGCAGCTCAATTTGAACTCATCGTCCAAAGCTGCATGGATGTCCCAGCTGCGGCGTGACATCACTGTACGATATCGTTAGCGATATCTCTGCTAGCGATATCGCACTGTGCGTATGCCCACAGCGGGCGGCCGAGAGGGGGACACACTAGGCAATGTCGCTCATGGAACACATCGCCTAGTGTGTACCCACCTATACTGCCCAGCTTTGTTTTTATACTGACATTTAGAATTAATCTAGGACTAACAATAAATCACTCTACACATTTTAGATCTGTGCAAATTGCTCCTTTTTTGTTTCTCCCAACTCTGAATCTGGCCCTGTGTTAGCAAACAGCTATAGAAAAAGGGACATACTGTACCTCACGGGGCTGTAGGACAACATCTGTGAGCTGCATGTGATCCAGCAGTGACAGTGGATAACCTTTGTTCAGGATCACTGTATGAACGAAAGAATCATTATTCTGTAAAGATTTATAGAAGCACCCATGGAAATAAAATCTAAACCATCAAGCATACTTGTGCACTAGTGACCACTAAACATAAAATGCTATTTCCACCTCCAAAAATCCCTATCAAGGCCCAGAGGAGCCAAATCAATTCAAGCATAGAAAATGTGAGACCTAAGTACTACATCAATTATCTTCCCTGGAGCAGACAGAGGCAGCACCATAGTTGTCACATAATTGAAAACCCATCAACATTGTTAATTGTATCTTCTCCAATGCTCAACAATCTGGAGCAGTTGAAATGGATACATCAGTCACTGCAGGTTATTAATAACACTAACTAGATGGCTGTCTAAAGCTGGGTACACAGTAGATGATCCCAAATCATGGCCAACAGCATGAACGATGGAATGATATGGCAGTTGGCCATGCACACTTAAGGATATATTGCGCAACCACACGATATATCATTCAGTGGCCACATCCAGGAGCATGCTGTCATTAACGATATCTTCAGATCTGCCTGCATTGCAAGAAGATCTGAAGATGATCGGAGATGAACGACGCATGGCCAGGACAATAGTGCGTACACACTGACAATGTGGCCAATTTGTCATTCCAAATCGTCTGAAAATTACAAATTATTCAATATGTCCTCTAGTGTGGACCCAGTTTACTCTGGGTAGACATCTCCCGATGGAACAAGGTGATGGGATGTAACGCTACATCACACCACTATACACACTCTACAATCTGCTGTATGGCAGCGCAATGTGTCCTTACATGCTGCATGTAACTTTGCTGCGTCAGCCATGTGATTAACCCATTGCACTGCACATCCAATGAGATGATTCAATGGCTGAGGCTGTGTAGTTACAGATGGAGCCACGCTAGTTGTGGCTCAGTCTGTGCCTGCGCGCTTGCCCAGGCGGACCTAACGACTACAGGCCTCTCCGGGCGGATGCTCGCGCCCGTGATGGAGGCGCGCCTTATTCACTAGAATGGGAGAGCGTCTCCGGGCGGGCGCAAGCGTCTCTGTGCACTTCCGGCGTGACCAGGCAGACGGATGGCCTAGTCACGCAGGGAGTGCACGCCTGCGATGGAGCCGCCTCAGATGAGCGCGGCTCTATCTGTACATGCAGTAGATGGATTCAATGAACGACAGATTGGGGTTATACACTATATGATGTGTATGATATATCATTCTGATCTGCATTGGGATAATATATCACACGTTATAACATATAATGTGTACCCAGATGGACCTCTTTTAAAAGCCTCCTTTATTTCTGAATATAGAAAAAACATGTAAGAGAAACACAGCAAAGATATTATTTCCCTGGAATGGGTAGGTTTAACTAATGCTGACTGTGCACCTTGCGACATTACAGTCACTATTGGGCAATTGTCAATAAACCAGTGTCCTACATATTAGCACAATCCCGATAGGAGTCTGTTTGAAAGTGATTGAATGGGCAAGTTGGATGATTCAATCAGAAGGAGACCGCTATTGGCCTTAGGGGGACATGTCTTCTAAGGAGTGGAAAAGTCGCCCATAGCAACCAATCAGCTACTACTTATCATTTTATATAATGTACTTGATAAATGCTAACTACAAGCTGATTGGCAGTATGGGCAACTTATCCACTCTTTTAAAGGCTTAATACATCTCCCCTTAGTGCACAGTCACATTCTGACCCAATAATACCAGCAGTGATCCTGCATATACATATGTGCCATGTGTCACTGCATCTACTGGCACATGTGTGGCCTGGTTAAGCAGTTTACTAATTAATGCACCTTCATATTTATAGATCATATTTTTATGTCATTAAGGCAAACAGTATACACTTTAATGTATATATACAGTTTGTTCATAAAAGAGTTGCTTAGAAGCACAAGAGGTAAAGAATAAACCTCCAGGACATATTCTACTTACCATTCACTTGGGGGAGTAGCACATGTGAAATATAATAATTCACAGCCGCATTTAATATTAACACCTGAAAAGCAATAAGAAAAAATATATGCTACATATGTCTCAAATAAATCAGAAATTAAATCACGGCTCTTACCAAAAAAAAAAAAAACGATAGTCAGTGATCATAAACCTTTATTTGTGACATTTTGTACTCATGTTACATTAATATAAATTACTGTCAATAATATCTGTACACAGAGACTTTAGTAACCTTATCATTCCCAGTTGATAGTAACCACAGGTAAATTTCATATATGAACTCTTTCAAAATAATATGCTAAAACAAAACCATACCATCAGGTGACTTCGAGCATTGCATTATTGATCCCTAAAACCCTTGTAGTTTACCAACTTACTGTCTTGCTAGTTAAATAATTCTATATAATACTCTATGCCAGTGGTTCTTAAACTGTGTGCCGTGCACCATAGGGTGCCGTGGCACATTTGCAGGTGCCCCAGGTTGGTGGTCCTGGACCAATTCAAACTATTTATTGTCAATGTAAAAGGCAAAACCAGTGCTGGTGGCTGCCAATCATAAAATATGTGGACAAACAGAAGCAAATCTTGTCCCTCACCACATAATTGAACCTAATGATGAATATAAACATAATTGACTTAATTTAAAAAAAAAGTCTAAATGTGTTAATAAGAAACTTTTGGCCTAGCGGTGAAAAAAATTCTGATACTCTAGGGACCCGTGATTCAAAAACATTTGGGAACCACTGCTCTATGCAGTAATATATTTCATATTTAATGCTATGCTGCCACCAACTGGCAATAACCACTATAGGGTTATATTAAAAAGGAAAAAAAAAACAACAACATTTTCTTAAGTGAACTGTGATGAAGTTATCTCAAAAAGTAATCAAAGTAGTATGGGGAGGGTATTTACTAAAGGTCGATTTTCATCGATTTAATATCGATTAAAATTGATGTTGAACTTCCAGGGACACAACACAAATTTATTAGTATTTAAATATAAATATTAAAAAAATCACCTGTTACCAAATGTGTATTTGAGCTCCTGAAAGCCTGCATCGATTGAGATTGGGTTTTCATAAATTTTTCATACATTTTATATTTAAAATGAGCAAAATAGACCTTTTGTAAATATCCCACTAGGAGTAGGTGCTGAGTGTAGACAGTAATAGTCTAAGGTAAGGCACCCCCACCCGGCCCATCGCTAGCCTACACAAATGAAAAGTGGCACTGGCTGACCAATGCCTGCTGCACACTATTAATAGTGACTGTAGCGTGGAGGTCTGGTAGCGGTTAAGGCTTGAGAACAGTCTAGGCAGTCTGATTACACAGAACTGGCACAGTGAGGACACTAACATACTGTATTTGCTGTACACACCCACTTATGAACTAGCAATATACCATTTGTTGACTGCACAAACTACTCCCTACAACATATTTATCATACTTTCTTTATCTAGTATACTTACAGAAAAAGGTCCCACATCAGAGTGTTTAAGATCAATCTGTACCCTAATAGCAACAACAACAAAAAACAAGAACAAAGTCAAAAGATAACCCAGAGATATTGTTACTAATGTGCATGGACACATTATGACTAAAAGTCAGCTACAAAAAGTATTACGGGAGATAGCCCATCTTTCTTTATAACACCTAGGTCCTTTGGCTTGTGCAATAACTTGTGCAGAAAAGTATGCATACAGATCAGTCAGTGTCAGTCTAATGCACATATACCAGCATGCCCTGCTACAGTTTTCCTATATGGTCATGCTAAAACTGTTGCAGGGCATGCTGGAATGTGTAGTTCAGCAACAGCTGGAGGACCGCAGGTTCCCCACCCCTGGTCTAATGCAAACTTACAATATATGAACATTTGCAGTAATTCTAAAGTTTACATTCTACATTTAATACCCCTAAGTAGATGGCTGAAACATAAACCTGAATGAAGGTTACTAATACCGCTTTTACACCAAAATCCCGGGTCTGACCCAGGATTTGGAACACGGTTCTAAGCCGGGTCAGACCTGGGACTCCCCCCATTTACACTGCAGTGCCGATCCGGGATATTTTCAGACCGGCACCGTTTCTCCAAGTGCTGGGAAACACTGCAGAGCGGGACTCCGGAGCGTCTCGCCGAGGGCAAGCACAGCAATCTGGAAGCTGCTGTGCTGTCCCCAGCCTCTGGCGCTTCCAGGCACCAGACATGGCGCTGCTGTCTGCATAGACAGCATGTGCCATGTCCCCAGCCGCTGCATGGCAACCAGCACGGTGCACGCCATCTGCATAGACCGCGTGCGCCGTGACCCCCAGCCTCCCAACCGCCCGCCGGACTCTGCGGTACAGGAGGTTTGCCATGCTGTAAATGGGTGCCGGGTCGGCTGACCCGGCTTACCCATTTACACCGCCTCCTACCCCGGGTCTTACCAGTGTCCAACCCCCGGGAAAGTGGACTCGGGGTTTAGGAGAAGGACCCTTTTACACCGCCTGCAGTCCCGGGATTTTGCATGCTCCCGTGCGAAATCTCGGGATATTTCAGGTGGTGTAAAAGGGGTATTACAATGACCAGGTTCGGATAAGACAGGCTGACTGGTTGAGAGATTTTTACCCTCAGACACAATGAGGAGAATTCAATTAGTTAACCCGCCGCTAATTGCCGTGCCAGACCAATTCAAGTGTTAGCAGAATTTACCCAACGTGCAGGTCCCCACAGTCCCACGCATGAAACCCCAGCATCCGAATGAATCTCGGAAAAGTCAGCTAAAAACTCCTCCACCAAATCAGGTCATGCGCAGGAAAAAACACAATGATTTTGCAGTTTATATGGAATCAGTGGGTTTCCGCGCATGAATCCCAATTTTTCGGCATGGAAAAAAAGGCTATTTTATCGAATAGCCTTTCCCCGCGATGCAGGGATTTTTCCTGGTAATTAGATTAGCAGCGGGCTTAATTGCATTCTCCCCAATGACTATGCAACATAAAGGATCCAAGTACATTTTACTAGAAGATAAAACAATTGACATATAAACACAGTGCATTGGTAACCATTTCACTTCCCATCAAAAGAGATTTGTTTCAGTCTTTGAAACACATTTACCGCATAGCGGCACATTCATCCATGGGGGAAAAGCAGATGATACATTTACCCCCGAGGCTGTTGCTGGCCAGAGGGAAACCCTCCTGCAGTATGGTGCCAAAATCGCAGTCAGTAGGACTGATATGGTCATTTAGAGTTCACCTAATACACTGCCATAAAGTTATAATGGGGCAGCACTTTAACTACAGGGGCTATAGCTGAGGTCCCTATACAGGGAGTACCACATTTATGGGGGTACCACATACATAGCAGGATTTGAGTGCCATAGGCTGAAAAGTAGGTATGGGGTATCCAACAGTGTAATACCAACCCTTCAGAATCTGATCAGTACATCCCCAGCCTGCTGGATAGCAGTACAGTATATGAGTCACACAAAGCACTGATTTATAAAGTCATCAGACAGCCAGCTGGGGAATCATATCTTTGGCTGCAGTGCTGCTATGCATATCCTCTGTATAAGTATATCCTAAACTGCAGACATTATAGCTGAGGCTAATGCCAGGCTCGTCAGATCTCTTACACAATAATAAAAGAATCTACAGGTGGAAATAAAAAAAAAATATACATTCAACTCTTTTTTAAAAGCCAATACAAAAACAAAACAGCTGACCATTACATAGAGTTCTTCCTGTTACTTCCTGGTTTGCCAATGTACAAGTATGAGGGTGATAAAAGAGACCCAGGATACACAAATCATTTAGGGTTTTTTTTTAGCATCTATTGCTAAATATATTTTTTCATATTTAACCATTAACATGCCTTTGTTACTTTGGGGGAGATGTATCAGGTCTTTTAAAGAGTGGCGAAATGGATAAGTTTCCCAGCTTTGAGGTATGCATATTTTATAAAATAATAGGTAGAAGCTGGATGGTTGCACTTATCCACTTTTAGAAGGCTTGATACATCTAATGAGACAATTAGACAAATTTTAGTGTAAGAAGCCGAGTTACTAATTACTTACTTGCTAACTTCAAGGTTCCCTGAAATCCGGCTTGAGGTCACACCCACTTTTGCCAGAGCAGCGGTTGTCTAGAGAAATTGTACCAGGCACATGAAAATCCAAAGATCAAAATCATTAGGTATTTCAGAAGAAATAGATAGTATTGTGTACATCAGACAAGCACTAAGGAATGTACAGGTGCATTGTGATATGAACTTTCATATTTTTAATTGGTGGGAGTAATATGAACATCATTACACTGATTACTGAATTATTGTGCAGAAGATAAAACAATTCTTGGTTGGCTGCATATAATGGCCCTCATTCCGAGTCGTTCGCTCGGTAAATTTCATCGCATCGCAGCGATTTTCCACTTAGTGCGCATGCGCAATGTTCGCACTGTGACTGCGCCAAGTAAATTTGCTATGAAGTCAGTATTTTTACTCACGGCTTTTTCATCGCTCCGGCGATCGTAGTGTGATTGACAGGAAATGGGTGTTACTGGGCGGAAACAGGCCGTTTTATGGGCGTGTGGGAAAAAACGCTACCGTTTCCGGAAAAAACGCAGGAGTGGCCGGAGAAACAGGGGAGTGTCTGGGCGAACGCTGGGTGTGTTTATGACGTCAAACCAGGAACGACAAGCACTGAACTGATCGCAGATGCCGAGTAAGTGTGGAGCTACTCTGAAACTGCTAAGAAGTTTGTAATCGCAATATTGCGAATACATCGTTCGCAATTTTAAGATGCTAAGATACACTCCCAGTAGGCGTAGGCTTAGCGTGAGCAACTCTGCTAAAATCGCCTTGCGAGCGAACAACTCGGAATGAGGGCCAATGTACACTAATTTGCAATCAGAAGACTTTAGTTACAGAGTACACGAAGGACCTGAAAAAACACCAGTTTACTGTATGTAGCGTAATTTGAGCAAATTTGGATTGCTTTTGCTCACAAAGAGAATTGCCAAACTGCACCTTATTATGGCTGTGGAGATGAAAAGGGAGGAGTTCCGCGTAAGGGACCGTTGCCTAAAATGCGGCTCATGCAGATTTGCAGAAATACGCATATATGCTGGTATAGCTGTGTTTTTTTTGCATCTGCTTGAAAACATACAAATACACACTGGTAATTTAAAGTGCACCATGCACATATGTTGACAATAAAGAGCCTTTTTTTAAATGGGCAAAAATACACTGTTTAAATAGTATTTTATGCTGATTTTTCAAACAACTATGCCTCAGCCCCTAAATGCAGACACTCTGTGGTATGTAATGTAGTCCGAAAATGCCAGAGGTGCGGTATGCCGGCCGATCTCTGACTTTTTTTAAAGGGACCATCATTAGCAAACAAAATCATGCCTTGTAAGTGATTGCCACTTTAAAAAATTGCCCAAGACTGACCGCACGTCCAGCGATCTAGGACTCCATTACATCCTGCCACATAAGTCCGTCCAGCACATACAGGTTATGCATCTGCAAACTAGAAATGGAAAATAAAATCTAAATCATGCTTCTATATACCTCCCTACTACCCTGGATTCTAGAGGGACAGTGCCGCAGGCTGCAGTGTTCCATGGTGGGGGATGAAGCAGGGAAGCCCACAGCAGCGATCAATAGATGCTGTGCGCATGCGCACGGCATCTATTCACAGGAGAGAGGGATTGGGGCTAGAGATGAGCGGGTTCGGTTCCTCGGAAACCGAACCCCCCTGAACTTCACCCATTTTACACGGGTCCGAGGCATACTCGTATTCTCCCGTATGGCTCGGTTAACCCGAGCGCGCCGAACGTCATCATCCCGCTGTCGGATTCTCGCGAGATTCGGATTCTATATAAGGAGCCGCGTGTCACCGCCATTTTTCACTCGTGCATTGGAAATGATAGTGAGAGGACGTAGCTGGCGTCCTCTCACTTTGTTTCAGGGGGCTGCATATCTTTATTCTGGGGACCAGCAGTATTATAGGAGGAGTACAGTGCAGAGTTTTGCTGACCAGTGACCACCAGTATACGTTGTCTGCCTGAAAAACACTCCATATCTGTGCTCAGTGTGCTGCATATATCTGTGCTCACACTGCTTTATTGTGGGGACTGGGGACCAGCAGTATTATATAGGAGGAGTACAGTGCAGAGTTTTGCTGACCAGTGACCACCAGTATTATACGTTCTCTGCCTGAAAAACGCTCCATATCTGTGCTGCATTGTAGTATATAGTAGGAGTACAGTGCATAATTTTGCTGACCACCAGTATATAATATATAGGATTACGGTACAGAAGGCCACTGCTCTACCTACCTCTGTGTCGTCAAGTATACTATCCATCCATACCTGTAGTGCATTTCAGTTTTGCACAGTTTGCTGACCACCAGTATATAATATATAGCAGTACGGTACAGTAGGCCACTGCTCTACCTACCTGTGTGTCTTCAAGTATACTATCCATCCATACCTGTGGTGCATTTAAGTTTTGCACAGTTTGCTGACCACCAGTATATAATATATAGCATTACGGTACAGTAGGCCACTGCTCTACCTACCTCTGTGTCGTCAAGTATACTATCCATCCATACCTATGGTGCATTTCAGTTTTGCACAGTTTGCTGACCACCAGTATATAATATATAGCAGTACGGTACAGTAGGCCACTGCTGTACCTGCCTCTGTGTCATCAAGTATACTATCCATCCATACCTGTGGTGAATTTCAGTTGTGCGCAGTATATATAGTAGTAGTCCATTGCTATTGATACTGGCATATAATTAAACACATTAAAAAATGGAGAACAAAAATGTGGAGGGTGAAATAGGGAAAGATCAAGATCCACTTCCACCTCGTGCTGAAGCTGCTGCCACTAGTCATGGCCGAGACGATGAAATGCCATCAACGTCGTCTGCCAAGGCCAATGCCCAATGTCATAGTAGAGAGCATGTAAAATCCAAAACACAGAAGTTCAGTAAAGTGACCCAAAAATCAAAATTAAAAGCGTCTGAGAAGCGTAAACTTGCCAATATGCCATTTACGACACGGAGTGGCAAGAAACGGCTGAGGCCATGGCCTATGTTCATGGCTAGTGGTTCAGCTTCACATGAGGATGGAAGCACTCATCCTCTCGCTAGAAAAATGAAAAGACTTAAGCTGGCAAAAGCACAGCAAAGAACTGAGCGTTCTTCTAAATCACAAATCCCCAAGGAGAGTCCAATTGTCTCGGCTGCGATGCCTGACCTTCCCAACACTGGACGGGAAGAGGTTACGCCTTCCACCATTTGCACGCCCCCTGCAAGTGCTGGAAGGAGCACCCGCAGTCCAGTTCCTGATAGTCAAATTTAAGATGTCACTGTTGAAGTACACCACGATTAGGATATGGGTGTTGCTGGCACTGAGGAGGAAATTGACAAGGAGGATTCTGATGGTGAGGTGGTTTGTTTAATTCAGGCACCCGGGGAGACACCTGTTGTCCGTGGGACGAATATGGCCATTGACATGCCTGGTCAAATTACAAAAAAAATCACCTCTTCGGTGTGGAATTATTTTAACACAAATGCGGACAACAGGAGTCAAGCCGTGTGTTGCCTTTGTCAAGCTGTAATAAGTAGGGGTAAGGCCTTTAACCACCTCGGAACATTCTCCCTTATACGTCACCTGCAGCGCATTCATCATAAATCAGTGACAAGTTCAAAAACTTTGGATGACAGAGGAAGCAGTCCACTGACCACTAAATCCCTTCCTCTTGTAACCAAGCTCCTGTAAACCACACCACCAACTCCCTCAGTGTCAATTTCCTCCTTACACAGGAAAGCCATTAGTCCTGCAGGCCATGTCACTGGCAAGTCTGACGAGTCCTCCTGCCTGGGATTCCTCCGATGCATCCTTGAGTGTAATGCCTACTGCTGCTGGCGCTGCTGTTGTTGCTGCTGGCAGTCGATCGTCATCCCAGAGGGGAAGTCGGAAGACCACTTGTACTACTTCCAGCAGCCTGGGCGGTGAGAAACGTGTTTCCGGTATCCACCGTTAATTCACAGGCAACTACAGATTAAGATACTGTGTCCCCGGTACCAAATACCATCTAGGTTCCATTTCTCTAGACAGGCGATACCGAAAATGTACACAGACCTCAGAAAAAGAGTCACTAGTGTCCTAAAAAAATGCAGTTGTACCCAATGTCCACTTAACCACGGACATGTGGACAAGTGGAGCAGGGCAGACTCAGGACTATATGACTGTGACAGCCCACTGGGTAGATGTATTGCCTCCCGCAGCAAGAACAGCAGCAGCGGCACCAGTAGCAGCATCTCGCAAACGCCAACTCGTTCCTAGGCAGGCTATGCTTTGTATCACCGCTTTCCAGAAACGGAAACTGAGGAACATCATCGCAGAATGGCTTACCCCAAATGAACTCTCCTGGGGATTTTTTGACATCGGACAACGCCAGCAATATTGTGCGTGCATTACATCTGGGCAAATTCTAGCACGTCCCATGTTTTGGTGGTGCAGAATTATTTAAAAAATGACAGGGGCGTGCAAGAGATACTGTCGGTGGCCCGAAGAATTGCGGGCCACTTTCGGCATTCAGCCACCGCGTGCCGAAGACTGGAGCACCAGCAAACAGTCCTGAACCTGCCCTGCCATCATCTGAAGCAAGAGGTGGCAACGAGGTGGAATTCAACCCTCTATATGCTTCAGAGGATGGAGGAGCAGCAAAAGGCCATTCAAGCCTATACATCTGCCTACGATATAGGCAAAGTAGGGGGAATGCACCTGACTCAAGTGCAGTGAAGAGTGATTTCAACGTTGTGCAAGGTTCTGCAACACTTTGAACTTGCCACACGTGAAGTCAGTTCAGACACTGCCATCCTGAGTCAGGTCATTCCACTCATCAGGCTTTTGCAGAAGAAGCTGGAGACATTGAAGGAGGAGCTAAAACAGAGCGATTCCGCTAGGCATGTGGGACTTGTGGATGGAGCCCTTAATTCACTTAACCAGGATTCACGGGTGGTCAATCTGTTGAAATCAGAGCAGGCCACCGTGCTCGATCCTAGATTTAAAACCTACGTTGTATCTCTCTTTCCGGCAGACACAAGTCTGCAGAGGTTCAAAGACCTGCTGGTGAGAAAATGGTCAAGTGAAGCGGAGCGTGACCCGTCAACAGCTCCTCCTTCACATTCTCCCACAACTGTGGGTGCGAGGAAAAGGCTAAGACTTCCGAGCCCACCCGCTGGCGGTGATGCAGGGCAGTCTGGAGCGAGTGCTGACATCTGGTCCGGACTGAAGGAGCTGCCAACGATTACTGACATGTCGTCTACTGTCACTGCATATGATTCTCTTACCATTTGAAAGAATGGTGGAGGATTATATGAGTGACCGCATCCAAGTAGGCACGTCAGACAGTCTGTACGTATACTGGCAGGAAAAAGAGGCAATTTGGAGGCCCTTGCACAAACTGGCTTTATTTTACCTAAGTTGCCCACCCTCCAGTGTGTACTCCGAAAGAGTGTTTAGTGCAGCCGCTCACCTCGTCAGCAATCGGCGTACGAGGTTACTTCCAGAAAATGTGGAGAAGATGATGTTCATCAAAATGAATTATAATCAATTTCTCCGTGGAGACATTCACCAGCGATTGCCTCCAGAAAGTACACAGGGACCTGAGATGGTGGATTCTAGTGGGGACGAATTAATAATCTGTGAGGAGGGGGCTGTACACAGTGAAAGGGGTGAGGAATCGGACAATGAGGAGGAGGTGGACATCTTGCCTCTGTAGAGCCAGTTTGTGCAAGGAGAGATTGATTGCTTCTTTTTTGGTGGGGGCCCAAACCAACCAGTCATTTCAGTCACAGTTGTGTGGCAGACCCTGTCGCTGAAATGATGGGTTTGTTAAAGTATGCATGTCCTGTTTATACAACATAAGGGTGGTTGGGAGGGCCCAAGGACAATTCCATCTTGCACCTCTTTTTTCTTTCATTTTTCTTTCATTTTTCTTTGCATCATGTGCTGTTTGGGGACTACTTTTTTGAAGTGCCATCCTGCCTCACACTGCAGTGCCACTCCTAGATGGGCCAGGTGTTTGTGTCGGCCACTTCGGTCGCTTAGCTTAGTCATCCAGCGACCTCTGTGCAAATTTTAGGATTAAAAATAATGTTGTGAGGTGCGAGGTGTTCAGAATAGACTGAAAATGAGTGAAAGTTATGGTTATTGAGGTTAATAATAATATGGGATCAAAATGACCCCCAAATTCTATGATTTAAGCTGTTTTTGAGGGGTTTTTGTAAAAAAACACCCGAATACAAAACATACCCGAATCCGACAAAATTTTCAGGGAGGTTTTGCCAAAACGCGTCCGAATCCAAAACACGGCCGCGGAACCGAATCCAAAACCAAAACACAAAACCCGAAAAATGTCTGTTGCACATCACTAATTGGGGCCATGTCCAGCAGCTACTGGAGTGCTGGGCATGTCCCCACAGAGACAAAAATGTGGGCATGGCTCGCGGGTAAGGCATTTTCCACAGGCCATGCCCCCCAATTCCAGGTGCATGCAATGGTCCCTCCTGCTGCCTACAAAAAGTCAGGAAATATGCCTCTGTTTTTTATGTGCCCATTTTCTGGTGCACCTTATACCATGTAAATGAAACCATGAGCAAACAGCACCTAGAAAGGTACTTCTCTAAACACCGCGCACACTGGAAGATGCCATGTGTGTCCCACTCAGGGGTGGATTGGCCATAGGACTAACCATGAAAATTCCTGTTAGGCTGTGGGGCCTGTTTTGTGTGTTGCCTACCGCACAGAATGCATTGTCCTCATTCATTCTGTTATTCCATATCTGAAGTACAGAGTAATACCTCTTGTGCTGCCTATGTAGGGCCACTTCTACAAAATTTTACAGAGCCACTTTTCGTTTCCAATCCGCCCCTGGTTTTAGACACAAATGCAGCAAAAGACGCAAGAAAATTCCAAACTGTATGTGGATTAAAACCAATTGTTTATGCCAAATTTTATGGTCACACTTTTTCTTGCACCCTTATTTCCCATATGTAAGTCACGTTTTGTCACCTCATTTCCCAGATGCTCAATATTAATATGCTTGGGTGTGGTTCTCTCTTTAAGAAAGTGAGCCAGTACTTAAACCCATTGTATCTAAAATATGTGTAATAAATTGAGACAAATAATGCAGAGCAATGCTCACGTTTTCTGAGAGTCAGTGTAGGGACTCACCAGAAGGGAGACCGTGTAGTGGTTGGGGAGTATGACAAATTATTGCTAAATTGTGGAAACTAACATTCCTAATTTTAAATGAAATATAGATTGGAATTTAATTAGCTGATGAGTATGTATGACATAGATATATAGATATATGTATACACACACACACATACATATACATATATATATATATATATATATATATATATATATATATTTGCACAAAAGATCAGGATGCATAACAGTAAAAGTACTTTGTAGCAGTTATTATTTTTCTCACACCAGTTTAAAAACACGTACAATGTAAAGGTCTTGTCATAGTGCACAATTGCACGCATGTACAGTATACTCAAACATAGGCGTTACCCCTGCATTCTGGATTGCCAGCGCTTCCTGTCTCCCATACCCTTTTTCAGGGGACTTTGCCCATCCACCCGATACAAGCCTGATTCTGGCATTGGGACAGTGCGCATGCATCACCAGCTTAACCACGCTCAGCGTGTTTTGTCATAATGGACTTTGTTAGGGGGTTGCGTCCTGTTAAAAACCCTCCTCATATCTACCACTGGTTAAGTTCTGCATGAACATACTATGTATAAACAGGGTCCAGTTTCTTAAAGGTGCATAGACACTGGGCGTTTTTGCCCCTATGTGTATGCTGAGCGATGATTTGAAAATTGCTGGCTGTAAAATCGCACAGTGAATACACACTGAGCGATTTTCACACGGCCCATTGACTCACAGGGATGAACCACTTTTCACAGTAGGACGGCAACGGCTAGCGATAATGCGGTAAACTTGCATCAGCAGTTCGCGCTCATCGCCCGGCCATACACACTAGCAATTTTGAGCTCAAAGTAGCTCAAAACGCCCCAAATTTGCTACGTTGAGCTCAAAATTGCCCAGTGCGTATGCACCTTATCCCTTCACTTGGTAATCGACTTACGATTACAGTCTTTCAGATATCAGTAAACTGAATACCCATGTTTTGCTACGGAATTTCAACTATTATTGTTAAGGCTTTCCTGGTAAACTACATTTTTAGTCTTTTCTGGCTGGAGAATGGCCAGGCTGTCAGATGAGCTGACTCTGGAACAGGCAACATACAACTGGCCATGGGAGAAGCAGTCACTACTCAGATACACCCCAGCCGCTTTCAAACTCTGCCCCTGAGTTTTGTTAATGGTCATGGCATAGCAGTCTTTTACCTGGACCTGCAGCCATTTGAACTGGAAATAGTAACCTGAGGGGATCAGAGGAATTCTCGGAATGAAGACAGTTTTGGGTGGATGCTAAAGAAGCTGCTAACAATCTTCCAATTTAAAATGAAACAAAAATCGACAGATTGTCGGTAAAATAATTGTTAAAAAATGATTGTTTTGAAACCTAGATTAACATGACGCTAAAAATGTATACACCTAATTAGGCACTTAGGGCCTAATTCAGACCTGATTGACGAAGACGGGGGAAAGGTCCCCGTAACATCAATTAAACAGGTCATGCTTTTCACTTATTGAAAGTCTCCAAGTTCCGCCTATCATCTGTATATATTTTTATATATATATATATATATATATATATATATACATATACATACAGTAGCATGTATATCAAGTAGAAAAATACATAGAAGGATGAAAATACATATTCAGTATACAAAGGGAAATATATACATGATTTACATCAACCCTAGCTTAAAAAAGGATGAGTAAAAGTGAAGGCAGTCATAAAAATACATACAGTCATAAAAACAATCATATTAAAGCAGAGGCATCTTAAGAGAGGAGGGGGCCCATGTGCAGACTCTGGTTGGGCCCCCTCCTCTCCACGGTGCCGTAGGCTCTAGCATTGAGGGAGAGTCTAATGTGCATGTGCTGACAAAATTTGTACTGCGCATGCGCGGTGCCCATTTTGGAAGGGATTTTCTTCCACGACGGCTGCGACTGCAGCGTCCGACGGTGGACTCCGGAGAGGTGAGTACTAAAATATGGGTGCAATGTGTGCCGTGCGGGCTTCCCCTGGACTCAGGGGCCAGTGTGTACCGCACACATTGCATCCATGATAGAAACCCCTATGAACTAAAGGTACTATGTCACACACTTCATTTAAACCTTTAGGAAATAAAGTGCTTAATTTATTGATCCAGAATGATTCTCCCTGAGCTAAATGTCTCCCGCTAGATGTACACTAACATGTTCAATTACTTTCAATGTAAACATCCAGTTCTGGCTATTGGTTGATGGCCATCCCTACCCTGGATCTGTTCACTGACTGCTGGCTCTGTCTTGCCATATTCAGTCAATGCTGGGACATTCCTGGGCCATGCCTCCTCCCAGCATCAGTGAGGATGGTGTTGGGCCCCACAGCAGCTGCACCTACAGTATTATAGCTACGCCCTTCATTTTGAGGCATAAGAGATTACAGCCACGTTGGACTAATTATGTTTTTTTGTGTTTGTGAGAATAATGGTTACTCTTATATGAATGCATGTTAAAAGCTCGTATATAATAGAGTATAAGCCGACTTTTTCAGAACTTTTTTTTGTGCTGAAAAAGCCACCTCGGCTTATACTCGAGTCAGCTTTAGAGTGCCAGATATGCCCCACAGTGCCAGGTCTGCCAGATATGCCCCACAGTGCCAGATATGCCCCACAGTGCTAGATACTTACCCTCCGTCGCTCCCGCGCTGTCTTCTGAAGGAGGGACACGGAGAGCGCAGCGCGCGGCTCTCCTGTGTCCCTCCTGCATCTCCATCGGCAGCGGCGTCTGAGTGGTAAAGGAAGTGCACGAACCGGCACTTCCTATAACACACGCCGCTGCCGCCGGAGATGCAGGAGGGACACAGGAGAGCCGCTCTCCGTGTCCCTCCTTCAGAAGACAGCGCGGGAGCGACGGAAGGGTAAGTATCTAGCACTGTGGGGCATATCTGGCAGACCTGGCACTGTGGGGCATATCTGGCACACCTGGCACTGTGGGGCATATCTGGCACACCTGGCACTGTGGGGCACACCTGGCACTGTGGGGCACATCTGGCACTGTGGGGCACATCTGGCACACCTGGCACTGTGGGGTGCATCTGGCACTGTGGGGCACGTCTGGCACTGTGGGGCACGTCTGGCACATCTGGCACTGTGGGACATATCTGGCACTGTGGGACATATCTGGCACATCTGGCACTGTGGGGCATATCTGGCACTGTGGGGCATATCTGGCACTGTGGGGTCTGTGTACGGGTAGAGCTGCATTTCCCACCCTTGGCTTATACTCGAGTCAATACGTTTTCCCAGGTTTTTGTGGTAAAATTAGGTGCCTCGGCTTATGGCCCTCATTCTGAGTTGATCGCAGCAGCAAGAAAGTTAGCAATTGGGCAAAACCATGAGCACTGCAGGAGGGGTAGATATAACATGTGCAGAGAGAGTTAGATTTGGGTGGGGTGTGTTCAATCTGCAATCTAATTTGCAGTGTAAAAAAAAAAGCAGCCAGTATTTACCCTGCACAGAAACAAACTAACCCACCCAAATCTAACTCTCTCTGCACATGTTATATCTGCCTCCCCTGCAGTGCACATGGTTTTGCCCAATTGCTATCAAAAATCCTGCTGCGATCAACTTGGAATTACCCCCTATATTCGGGTCGACTTATACTCGAGTATATACGGTATATATTTTTTCCACTAGTATAACCTACCAGGTTCAGAAGGAAAACAGGAGCCAAAGAGGCATTGGGTAAGATGGCATATGCTTGGATATCCATTTTTGGTGAGATAGATACATTTCCAGGTTTTATGTCCAAAGATGGAGCTGAGGTAGATGAAATCTGCAGTTTCATAAGCATATTGGGGTACATCTTCGATAACTGTAACAAAAATATACTGTAGTAGCAAGGATGGAAAATATTACTTTGTTGAAGATTGTATCAAACTTTATGAGAACAGACCTTGCCTCTTACCTGAGGTATCAGTGCCCCGAATGAGGAAGTGTTCAGTCTAATGTTAAAATCCTTAGGAATCTGTGGTGGAATTGGTATTTGTCATTACCTTTGAAACAGGACTAATATGTAATATAATTATTGTATGTACTAAATATAAACGGGATCCGGTCTCTAGGTCGACAGTAACTAGGTCAACCACTATTGGTTGACAGTAACTAGGTCAACAGGGTCTCTAGGTTGACAGGTCAAAAGGTCGACATGAGTTTTTCACAATTTTTTTCTTTTTTTTTAACCTTTTCATACTTAACGATCCACGTGGACTACAGTTGGAACGGTAATCTTTCCCGAAGCGCAAGCCATGCGAGGGGACACGGTGCACTAATTGGGGTTCCAGGTCACTCTACGAAGAGAACGACACCAAAAAACATAAAAAAACTCATGTTGACCTTTTGACCTGTCAACCTAGACCATGTTGACCTAAAGACCCTGTCGACCTAGAGACCCTGTCGACCTAGACACTGTCGACCTAGTTACTATCTACCTTACATCCCACACCCAATATAAATACCTTTAATTGTATTTCAAACTGGGTTACTAGTATGTTACTAGTAAACAAATACTTAAATGGTCTTTTCTTTTATTGAGTATCACATGCAATCACCCAGTTTTGCTAAATATCACATTTATCTTTTTCTGGCTTCAGTCTGTACATTTCAGCTTTGTTTTTATATCGCAAAGCAGAGTTATGGTGTGTACACACGGTGAGATTTTTTCTTCCGATTCTGACTATTTAGTCAAAATCGGAAGAAAAGTTACTGCAGATCGCAAGGTGACAGTCACCTTTTGATCCCGATTCGATGCCGATGCGTAGTCCCGCGTGGTCGGCATCGAAAGAAAAGATAGATTGTGCAGGCAAGTCAATTTTGACTATCTCTATAGATGATATAGTCAAAATTGACACTTAGCCAAAATCGCACATAGTCAGTATCGCAAGCACAGTCATTATGTGCTTGCGATACTGACTATGTGCCGACCCGGCCCCCTGTCGCATAGTGAGAATCGGGCATAGCCCGAATCTCACCATGTGTACACACCTTACTTATTTTCTTTGAACATAGCAGCAATACTGTTCTCATGAATAAGGGCAATTACAATAAACCCTTCTTGATTATGTATATGCCAGACTACAAAAATCACTGAGGAAGGCAAGAAAGAAATCTAGTTAGTTACTAACGTTAAAGCATGTACAAGTTGATTAATTAAATTCATCTCATCTTGAAAAATAAGTTTTAATATAGACAACAATAAAGGTCTTTGGGGAGGGCACTAGGTTGCACACCCTAAATCCAAACATAACGATAGGTGCTACCATGCTGATCATTGTAGTTCCACAGAGTAAGAAGAAAATATGCAAGTGCACACCCTAGGCACCAAGTACTGCGAATAATAATAATAATAACAATAAACTTTAAAAATAAGGTGATTGTCATCATTTACCAAAAATACATGGGTGCACCCACTGCATTCAGATGACATCATCAGGTGGGTTCCTAACAGTCCCTAAGGTACAAGTCCAGGGCACAGGACCCCCCGCCCCCCAAATCAGCACAGTCTTACTCCCCCAAGGCATAACACTAGTAAGAGGTTAAAGTGTTAGTAAGTGTTAATAAGAAGCATTAGCTATGTATTATTAGTTTTACATGGGTTAGAGGTAATATTAATAGGTTTTACAGAAGTAGTAAAATAATAATAAAGTGCTAAAAAGGTGCTGATCTAAATATTACAATGTGATGCCCCAAGGCAACAATGCCACACTAACATTCTTGACATATAGGTTATGCTTCTTATTAACACTTACAGTACTAACATTTTAACTTCTCACTAGTGTCGTGCCTTGGGGTAGTAGGCATGTGCTGACTTCGGGGGTCCCGTGCCCTGGACTTGTTAGGGGCCCACCTGATGATGAGGTCACCTGGACACGGTGAGTGGGCCCATAGATTTTTGGGCAAAGATTATGGTCAAACACCTAATTTTTGCTCTATGTTAAATTGTTTACTATTATTATTGTTACTAGCAGTGCTTGGTGCCTAGAGTGTGCACCTGCAATTTTTATTTTATCTGTATGGAACAATAAAGGTCTGCAAGCACCACAAACAGTGCATATCTTAGATATATCCCCACTGTACTGTATTTGTTGTTCAGCAATGTTTAGAGTGTCCCAGATTATCACAAGATCAGCTATTGTCTATCATTTGCCTCTTGCACAATAGCTCAGATAGATCTGAGGGGATGTAGTTATGTGATCGGCGGTCAGGAGACCGCCAGTCACATTACCTCCGCCTACATCCCGCACTCTCACAATCCTGGCAGTCGGCATGCCGACCAACAGGGACCATGTCCACGACACCCATAGAGTAAGAACAGAACCTGTGGCAACCACAGGTCACCACCGAGCGCACAGCGTAGTAAGTGCAGCGACCTGTGGGATGCCGGCGTCGGTATGCCGAAACCGCCGATCACGCAATACACACCCGATCTGAGAACACTAATGCAAATAACAATAGAGGTCACACTAGTATCTTTTTTTAACAGTGCTTAAATTAGGTCCTTTGTGCCATCATTTACTTTGAACAATCCAAACTAAATATTAAAATTTTATCACAAGTTCTATTGGGTGGACTTTAGCAATTTGAAGTGTGTTGCAGTTAGAGTTATTGCTGAAGACTATTACTATTCTGTATTTGCTACATTTATGTAGGCTGGGTACTCACTATGCTGACTGATCTGCCGACAGGTGGATTCACCGACACAGCAGCCAATTTGGAAAGCACACACACCAATCGGCCACTCAATATGTTAGTCCTGACATCACAACTGGGTGGCCATTAAGATTTGTGCACCCAGTTGTGATGTTAGTGTCAGCGGTCCCTGCAGCCAGTGTATGGGTGGATGGCGGGTCACCTATATACACAGCCAGACATGCTGATATATAAGTAAGATATATCAGCATTGTCTGTTATGCAAGGCCAATGCGATGTGTGTATGAATGACATCATTCACAGACGTAGAGTATACTGTACACATCTCAGATATATATCGTTCATCCCTCGAACAATATATCTGTCTAGTGTGTACCCAGCATTAGAAACCCAGTCTTATAAATATTGGTAGGTATCTCTCTGGCTCCAATTTTATGCTGCGCCTGTGTCTAACAATTATAGATTAATCAATCTTAATAAACCGAACCTGGAACCGATGGTGTGAAGGGCACGTTCGCCGCTATAAGGTGTCAAAGTCAGAAAAATATCTCTATGCACACTACCATATTTGCACCTCATACATGTCCGCGCTGCGCATGCGTACACTCTCCCGTGCGTATACTCGCAGTCGCGTGCACCCGCAGGCGCACGGTATGCGCATTTACGGTAGAGTTTATGTGATCGTAGCGTGCGACTCAATCGTTACATATTTTAACTATATAATGTATTTTAAAGATCATGGTCCCTTTGATAGATTCTGAAAGTTTAGTTAATATAGCATGTTCCTGGACAGAGAGATCCCTCTTTGTATTGTACGAAGGGTCCAACAGGGGTCATACAGTGGTGTTTAGTATCCATCGGAAGAGTATTTAATTAGCAATATTCCGGTGTTGGTTTGGAGCGGATTAATCGCTCGTGCGAATAGTTATGGACATAAGAAGTTTATGTCCATTTACTATTATTTGCACTTACTTAGCCATGCGGCGGGAAACCTAGTTTCCCACCCACCTGAGCAGTTGGAAGTAGCCACAGCCCACCTGTATGAATCAACCTATGACCTTTTGTTATAATGCGAAGCCGAATTCCTGTGCCCAATGAACAATGAGATTGTAGGGACCATTGAATTGTATTGTGTGTGGGGCATAAATAGACAAGCCGATGGTATCCAGCTCACTCTCTTCAACGGTTCTCATTGCTGATAATCGGGAGCTGGATATCCAGAGGCGCATGCGATCGTTTCCCCTTGTGCGTAAGTTTTTCTCCGCAATCATATTGTTCTTACTGTTATTGTGAGCCATTTCTCTCTCTCTCTCTCTCTCTCTCTTCTCCTCTTTCTCTCTTATTTTCCCTTAAAACGTAATTGTATTGTATTGTATTTCCTGTGTAGTTATCTGGTTAGTTAGTCTATGTTATATTGTAGTGTATGACTTGTATTGTATTAATTCTTTTGCAAGTATAACATTCATGGCCCTCATTCCGAGTTGATCGGTCGCAAGGCGAATTTAGCAGAGTTACACACGCTAAGCCTACGCCTACTGGGAGTGTATCTTAGCTTCTTAAAATTGCGACCGAAGTATTCGCAATATTGCGATCACAAACTACTTAGCAGTTTTAGAGTAGCTCCACACTTACTCTGCCTGTGCGATCAGTTCAGTGCTTGTCGTTCCTGGTTTGACGTCACAAACACACCCAGCGTTCGCCCAGACACTCCCCCGTTTCTCCGGCCACTCCTGCGTTTTTCCGGAAACGGTAGCGTTTTCATCCACACGCCCATAAAACGCCGTGTTTCCGCCCAGTAACACCCATTTCCTGTCAATCACACTACGATCGCCGGAGCGATGAAAAAGCCGTGAGTAAAAATACTATCTTCTTAGCAAAATAACTTGGCGCAGTCGCAGTGCGAACATTGCGCATGCGTACTAAGCGGATTTTCACTGCGATGCGATGAAAAAGAACGAGCGATCAACTCGGAATGAGGGCCCATAATATATATATATATATATAAGGCGTTGGACCCTAAGCACGGTATCTGTGTATTTCTTATAGTGTTAAGTATTCTCAGAGCGTCGGTGACGCTCGAACAGCTTTTGAGTTAATAAGGTTATACGGTGTTGCATTTACACCCTATCACTACACTAAGGTTTTGCTGCATAATACTCTGTTTATGGTTTAGATATAAAGGTTTAACATTGTGAGCGTCTGCGCCGCTGGTGATCTCCTCGTGGTCCCGAGCGTCCGCTACGCTATAGCGAATCATTACGTTAGTCGGCAGCCAATAGCGTGCCTGCCTGTGTTCCCTTGGCCGTGAGCGAACGTGACGCTTGAGCGTCTCGACCACGGCTAAGCGAGTGTTACGCAACGTGCGTACCCTTACGGTGCTCCATACGTAAATAGCGTACATTGTTCTTAGACCTCTTAAAGGGTTTTATATAAGATAAATATTTAGCTTTATCAAAGGAGTTGTGAGCTACTCCTACCAATATAAACAGATAGAGAAATTAATAGAGGCGCTCATGACATCCAACCATAATTATCCAGGTTCAGTTACAACCAAAGAGTCAGATATATTTATAAAATATATATTTAATATTCACAAAGATCCAGTAAAATCTTTTACCACTTAATAAAACCAATTCATGAGTAATATTAATCGTAGATTACTGATTTACCATATATGAATGCAAAAACGTGTATTATCTAAACTGTTACAATGGTTCCTGTATCAATGGAACTTACTGAAATGGCTAATAGAAAGTTCAAATGTAACAATATGTTACAGTCCGTAAGAGACACTGTAGCTACAGCTGCTGAATATGATTCATATATGAGACACCGTTTGCTGCATGTAGAAAAAACTTCAATATGAGTGACCGGCATGTGTAAATCAATTGTGTATAGAAGTTTACCTCTCCATATGGGCTGGTGAACCCGAGCGTCCCCGGGTGAGTCCAAAACTTGCCCAGAGAAATGTGAAATATGAAGCAGAAGGATATGTGGCGTATGTGGATATAAAAACCACGCTGATTCGAGCTGGATTGTCCTGCAGATGCTCGCCAAATCAATGCTGTGAGAATATGAGGAGAAAGCAGGTGTGCGGCTGTTTGATGGAAACCGCCACGTGTGTCCAGCTGTATTGTGATTCTCTTCCTAGCCACCTGGACGTGCACCGTCCGCCGGTGGTCAACGGGAGGAAGGATGATATGCGCTGGTCACAGTGGCCGCACAGAGCTCACGGCTTGATTCCGTATTGAATACTGGCTGCTTGCTATTGATGCCGGTGGATTTCAGGCAGAAGTGGCTGTATCCTGGAATGTGCAGGTATTCAGTGAGAAGATAGGAGGAATCTACGAATAATATTACTCATGAATTGGTTTTATTAAGTGGTAAAAGATTTTACTGGATCTTTGTGAATATTAAATATATATTTTATAAATATATCTGACTCTTTGGTTGTAACTGAACCTGGATAATTATGGTTGGATGTCATGAGCGCCTCTATTAATTTCTCTATCTCTCTGGCTCCAGCCTCCCCTAAAAGGTCCAATGCACAATGCAGCAACAATTTTCTCTCCACGTTCTCATTTATTATACATGTTCTCAAGCTGATCCTGAGTCGCATGCGAATTTGAATGTGACCACATCTAGCAAATTTTTATCAATCTGCGTATGCACCGTAAGCTTTATACGCTTCTTTAGGTACTTAGAAGAAATTTTGACCTGTACAAATCTCTGTCTCCACTGTGACCATTGAATGGGTGTTGCTGGGTGTCAAATGGCATGCCAAATTTAATTGCTCCTTATTTCTTGCACCTACAATAGTAGGAGGTGTGTGTACCTGCAGATGATATTGAGGACATGGCCATCTTAACATATGGACACACTGGGCAGCTGCTGAGGCTGGGCTGTGGGGCATCTACTCACTGGTGTGGCGCCTCCGGAGCTTCTTGGGAGGCAGGTAGAGCATTTTACCCAGCTTTACACACATTGGGGTATATTTACTAACATTCGTAATTTTCCGTTTGAGGTCAAAGTTCAATCACGAATGACATCGAAAGTGTAAAATTGCAACTTTTTGAATTGATTACGACTAATTTACTAAGCTGCCGTATTCTGCATTTTCGGGTTTTCTGATGTCGATGTAATTCGGTTTTTTTTGCAGTGTTTTACGTGAGTGAATTGTAAAACACTGCCGACTTTAATACAATGAATCTTGGCCGGATCTGAGAGATCCGTGCTGGGCTTCATTGTTCACCTTGTAAATAAAAATAAAATAGTTTAAATGTTCAAAAAAAATTGCGTGGGGTCCCCCCTCCTAAGGCAAACCAGCCTCGGGCTCTTTGAGCCGATCCTGGTTGCAGAAATAATAAGAATTTACTTACCGATAATTCTATTTCTCGTAGTCTGTAGTGGATGCTGGGGACTCCGTCAGGACCATGGGGAATAGCGGGCTCCGCAGGAGACAGGGCACATCTAAAAAGCTTTTTAGGTCACATGGTGTGTACTGGCTCCTCCCCCTATGACCCTCCTCCAAGCCTCAGTTAGGTACTGTGCCCGGACGAGCGTACACAATAAGGAAGGATCTTGAATCCCGGGTAAGACTCATACCAGCCACACCAATCACACCGTACAACTTGTGATCTGAACCCAGTTAACAGTATGATAACAAAACGAAGTAGCCTCTGAAAAGATGGCTCACAACAATAGTAATAACCCGATTTTTGTAACAATAACTATGTACAAGCATTGCAGACAATCCGCACTTGGGATGGGCGCCCAGCATCCACTACGGACTACGAGAAATAGAATTATCGGTAAGTAAATTCTTATTTTCTCTAACGTCCTAGTGGATGCTGGGGACTCCGTCAGGACCATGGGGATTATACCAAAGCTCCCAAACGGGCGGGAGAGTGCGGATGACTCTGCAGCACCGAATGAGAGAACTCCAGGTCCTCTTTAGCCAGAGTATCAAATTTGTAAAATTTTACAAACGTGTTCTCCCCTGACCACGTAGCTGCTCGGCAAAGTTATAATGCCGAGACTCCTCGGGCAGCCGCCCAGGATGAGGCCACCTTCCTTGTGGAATGGGCATCTACATATTTCGGCTGTGGCAGGCCTGCCACAGAATGTGCAAGCTGAATTGTACTACAAATCTAGCGTGCAATAGACTGCTTAGAAGCAGGAGCACCCAGCTTGTTGGGTGCATACAATATAAACAGCAAGTCAGACTTTCTGACTCCAGCCGTCCTAACTATATATATATATATATATATATATATATATATATATATATTTTTTTTTTTAGGGCCCTGACAACGTCTAGTAACTTGGAGTCCTCCAAGTCCCCAGTAGCCGCAGGCACCACAATAGGTTGTTTCAGGTGACAACGCTGACACCCCTTAAGGAAGAAAATGGAGACGAGTCCCAGTTCTGCCCTGTTCAAATGGAAAATTTTAATATGGGCTTTTGTAAAACAAAGCCGCCCATTCTTTTTGACAATCGCCTGGCCGAGGCCAGGACTAACAACATGGTCACTTCCCATGTGAGATATTGGTCAACAGCATGGTTACTTTCCATGAGATATTTCAAATCCACAGATTTGAGCGGTTCAAACCAATATGATTTTAAGGAATCCCAACACTATGTTGAGATCTCACGGTGCCCCTAGAGGCACAAAAGAACTGTATATGGAATACACCCTTTACAATCTGGACTTCAGGAACTGAAGTCAATTTTTTTCTGGAAGAAAATCTACAGGGCCGAAATTTAAATCGTAATGAACCCCAATTTGAGGCTCAAAACACTCCTGTTTTCAGGAAGTGCAGAATCGACCTAGTTGAATTTCCTTCGTGGAGCCTTCCTGGCCTTACCCACGCAACATATTTTCACCACATGTGGTGATGACGTTGTGCGGTCACCTCCTTCCTGGCTTTGACCAAGGTAGGTATGACCTCTTATGGAATGCCTTTTTCCCTTCAGGATCCGGTATTCAACCGCCATGCCGTCAAACGCAGCCGCGGTAATTCTTGGAAAAGACATGGTACTTGCTGAAGCAAGTCCCTTCTTAGCTCCCCAGGCCCTTAGTCCTCTGTGAGCATCTCTTGAAGCTCCGGGTACCAAGTCCCTCTTGGCCCATCCGGAGCCACTAGTATAGTTCATACTCCTCTATGTCTTATAATTCTCAATACCTTGTTTATGAGAAACAGAGGAGGGAACCCATACACTGACTGGTACACCCACGGTGTTACCAGAACATCCACAGCTATCGCCTGAAGGTCTCATGACCTGGCGGAATACCTGTCCCGTTTTTCGGGCGGGACGCTATCATGTCCACCTTTGGTCTTTGCCAACGGTCCACAATCATGCTGAAAAACTTCCCTATGAAGTTTCCACTCTCCCGGGTGGAGGTCATGCCTGCTGAGGAAGTCTGCTTCCCAGTCATCCACTCTCGGAAAGAACACTGCTGACAGTGCTATCACATGATTTTCCGCCTAGCGAAAAATCCTTGCAGTTTTGTCACTGCCCTCCTGCTTCTTGTGCCGCCCTTTCTGTTTACGTGGGCGACTGCCGTGATGTTATCCCACTGGATCAATACCGGCTGACCTTGAAGCAGAGGTCTTGCTAAGTTTAGAGCCTTATAAATTTGCTCTAAGCTTATTTATGCAGAGAGAATTCTCCAGACTTAATCACACTTCCCTGGAAATTTTTTCCCTGTGTGACTGTTCTCCAGCCTCTCAGGCTGGCCTCCGTGGTCACCGGCATCCAATCCTGAATGCCAAATCTGCGGCCCTCTAGAAGATGAGCACTCTGTAATCACCACAGGAGAGACACCCTTGTCCTTGGATATAGGGTTATCCGCTGATGCATCTGAGGATGCGATCCGGACCATTTGTCCAGCAGATCCCACCGAAGAGTTCTTGCGGGAAATCTGCCGAATGGAATTGCTTCGTAATAAGCCACCATTTTTACCAGGACTCTTGTGCAATGATGCACTGACACTTTTCCTGGTTTTAGGAGGATCCCGATTAGCTCGGATAACTCCCTGGCTTTCTCCATTGGGAGAAACACGTTTTTCTGGACTGTGTCCAGAATCATCCCTATGAACAGTAGACGTATCATCGGAAAAAGCTGCGATTTTGGAATATTTAGAATCCACTCGTGCTGTCGTAGAACTACTTAAGATAGTGCTACTCCGACCTCCAACTGTTCTCTGGACCTTGCCCTTATCAGGAAAGCGTCCATGTTTCCTTTTAAGAAAAATCATCATTCCGGCCATTACCTTGGTAAAGACCCGGGGCGCCGTGGACAACCCAAACGGCAGCGTCTGAACTGATAGTGACAGTTCTGTACCAGGAACCTGAAGTACCCTTGGTGAGAAGGGCAAATTTGGACCTGTAGGTAAGCGTCCCTGATATCCAGTGACACCATATCGTCCCCTTCTTCCTGGTTCGCTATCACTGCTCTGAGTGACTCCATCTTGATTTGAACGCTTGTATGTAAGTGTTCAAATATTTCAGATCTCACCGAGCCGGTTGGCTTCAGTACCACAATATAGTGTGGAATACTACCCCCTTCCATGTTGTAAGAGGGGTACTTTGATTATCACCTGCTGGGAATACAGCCTGTGAATTGTGTGAGGGGGAGATGTCTCGAATTTCCAATGTACACCTGGGATACTACATGTAGGATCCCGGAGTTCCCTTGCGAGTGAACCCCCTGCGTACTGAAACTCTTGAGATGACCCCCTACCGCACCTGAGTCCGCTTGTACGGCCCCAGCGTTATGCTGCGGACTTGGCAGAAGCTGTGAGGGGCTTCTGTTCCTGGGAATGGGCTGCTTGCTGCAGTCTTCTTCCCTTTCCTCTACCCCTGGGCAGATATGACTGGCCTTTGCCCGCCTGCCCGTATGGGGACGAAAGGACTGAGACTGAAAAGACTGTGTCCTTTTTTGCCGATATGTGATTCGGGGTAACAAAAAGTGGATTTTTCAGCTGTTGCCATGGCCACCAGGTCCGATGGACCGCCCCTTTATACGGCAATACTTCCACATGCCGTCTGGAATCTGCCTCACCTGACCACTGTCGTGTCTTCGTCTGGCAGATATGTACATCACATTTACTCTTGATGCCAGAATGCAAATATCCCTCTGCGCATCACGCATATATAGAAATGCATCCTTAAAATGCTCTATAGTCAATAAAATCTTGTCCCTGTCAAGGGTATCAAAATTTTCAGTCAGGAAATCCGACCAAGCCCCCTCAGCGCTGCACATCCAGGCTGAGGCGATTGCTGGTCGTAGTATAACACCAGTGTGTGTGTATATACTGTCATGATATTTTTCAGCTTTTGAGGGCGGCCGTATCTAGAGACGGTAACGCCATGTTTTTATAAGCGTGTGAGTGCCTTATCCACCCTAAGGTGTGTTTCCCAACTCGCCCTTACTTCTGGCGGGAAAGGGTATACCGCCCATAACTTTCTATCGGAGGAACCCCACGTCACACACTTCGTTTAATTTATCTGATTCAGGCAAAACTACAAGTAGTTTATTCACACCCTACAAAATACCCTTATTTGTGGTACTTGTAGTATCAGAAATATGTAACAGCTCCTTCATTGCCCTTAACATGTAACTCGTGGCCCTATAAGGAAAATTACGTATGTTTCTTCACCGTCGACACTGGGGTCAGTGTCCATGTCTGTGTCTGTCGACCGACTGAGGTAAATGGGCGTTTTTACAAGCCCCTGACGGTGTCTGAGACGCCTGGACCGGTACTAATTTGTCCGCCGGCCATCTCATGTCGTCAACCGTCTTGCAGCGTGTTGACATTATCACGTAATTCCATAAGTAGACCATCCATTCCGGTGTCGACTCCCTAGAGAGTGACATCCACAATACAGGCAATTTGCTCCGCCTCCTCACCAACATTTTCCTCATACATGTCGACACACACGTACCGACATACAGCACACACACAGGGAATGCTCTGATAGAGGACAGGACCCACTAGCCCTTTGGGGAGACAGAGGGAGAGTTTGCCAGCACACACCAAAAGCGCTATAATGTATATAACAACCCTAGAAGGTGTTGTTTTTATATATGCGCTCTTAATATATCATTATATCGCCAATTTATGCCCCCCTTCTCTTTTAACCCTGTTTCTGTAGTGCAGTGCAGGGGAGAGTGGGAGCCTTCCTCACCAGCGGAGCTGATCAGGAAAATGGCGCCGTGTGCTGAGGAGAATAAGCTCCGCCCCCTTTTCGGCGGGCTTTTCCTCCCGGTTTTTTAATAACTGGCCTGGGTTAAAATACATACATATAGCCTTAATGGCTATATGTGATGTATTTATTTGCCAAATAGGTATTTATATTGCTGCCCAGGGCGCCCCCAGCAGCGCCCTGCACCCTCCGTGACCGTGTCAGTGAGCCGTGTGACAACAATGGCGCACAGCTGCAGTGCTGTGCGCTACCTCTCTGAAGACTGTGAAGTCTTCTGCCGCCTGTTTCCGGACCTCCGTTCCGCCGTCTTTCTTCAGCGTCTGTAAGGGGGATTGGTGGCGCGGCTCCGGGACGAACCCCAGGCTGACCTGTGTTCCGACTCCCTCTGGAGCTCAGTGTCCAGTAGCCTAAGACTTCAATCCTCCTGCACGCAGGTGAGTTGCAAGTCTCTCCCCTAAGTCCCTCGTTGCAGTGATCCTGTCGCCAGCAGGAATCACTGATTAGAAACCTAAAAAAAAACTTTACTAAACAGCTCCTTAAGAGAGCCATCCAGTTTGCACCCTTCTCGGACGGGCACAAAAACCTAACTGAGGCTTGGAGGAGGGTCATAGGGGGAGGAGCCAGTACACACCATGTGACCTAAAAAGCTTTTTAGATGTGCCCTGTCTCCTGCGGAGCCCGCTATTCCCCATGGTCCTGACGGAGTCCCCAGCATCCACTAGGACGTTAGAGAAATGGGGAAAAAATGGACAGGGGTTCCCCCATATTTAAACAACCAGCATCGGGCTCTGCGCCTGGTCCTGGTTCCAAAAATACGGGGGACAAAAAGCGTAGGGGTCCTCCGTATTTTTGAAACCAGCACCGGGCTCCACTAGCTGGACAGATACTGCCACAGCCGGGGGTCACTTTTATACAGTGCCCTGCGGCCGTGGCATCAAATATCCAACTAGTCACCCCTGGCCGGGGTACCCTGGGGGAGTAGGGACCCCTTCAATCAAGGGGTTCCCCCCCCCCAGCCACCCAAGGGCCAGGGGTGAAGCCCGAGGCTGTCCTCCCCATCCAATGGGCTGCGGATGGGGGGCTGATAGCCCTTGTTTAAAGTGTTTGATATTGTTTTTAGTAGCAGTACTACAAGTCCCAGCAAGCCTCCCCCGCAAGCTGGTACTTGGAGAACCACAAGTACCAGCATGCGGAGGAAAAACGGGCCCGCTGGTACCTGTAGTACTACTACTAAAAAAATACCCCAAAAAAGACATTACACACACACCTTGATAGTATAACTTTAATACATCCATCCACACCACCATATACACATACTTACCTATGTCCCCACGCAGGTCGGTCCTCTTCTCCAGTAGAATCCATGGTGTACCTGTTGAAAAAATCATACTCACATAATCCAGGGTAGAAGGCTCCTCGGATAATCCTTTTGTAATCCACGTACTTGAAAAAATAAAAAAACGGATACCCGACCTCGCACTGAAAGGGGCCCCATGTTTTCACATGGGACCCCTTTCCCCGAATGCCAGAAACCCCCTCTGACTTATGTCTAAGTGGGTTTCTTCAGCCAATCAGGGAGAGCCACGTTGTGGCACCCTCCTGATCGGCTGTGTGCTCCTGTACTGACTGACAGGCGGCACACGGCAGTGTTACAATGTAGCGCCTATGCGCTCCATTGTAACCAATGGTAGGAACTTTCTGCTCAGCGGCGAGGTCACTTTCGGTCAACCGCTGAGCAGAAAGTTCCCACCATTGGTTACAATGGAGCGCATAGGCGCTACATTGTAACACTGCCGTGTGCCGCCTGTCAGTCAGTACAGGAGCACACAGCCGATCAGGAGGGTGCCACAACGTGGCGCTCCCTGATTGGCTGCAGAAACCCACTTAGACATAAGTCAGAGGGGGTTTCTGGCATTCGGGGAAAGGGGTCCCATGTGAAAACATGGGGCCCCTTTCAGTGCGAGGTCGGGTATCCGTTTTTTTATTTTTTCAAGTACGTGGATTACAAAAGGATTATCCGAGGAGCCTTCTACCCTGGATTATGTGAGTATGATTTTTTCAACAGGTACACCATGGTTTCTACTGGAGAAGAGGACCGACCTGCGTTGGGACATAGGTAAGTATGTGTATATGGTGGTGTGGATGGATGTATTAAAGTTATACTATCAAGGTGTGTGTGTAATGTCTTTTTTGGGGTATTTTTTTAGTAGTAGTACTACTACAGGTACCAGCGGGCCCGTTTTTCCTCCGCATGCTGGTACTTGTGGTTCTCCAAGTACCAGCTTGCGGGGGAGGCTTGCTGGGCCTTGTAGTACTGCTACTAAAAACAATATCAAACACTTTAAACAAAGGCTAGCAGCCCCCCATCCGCAGCCCATTGGATGGGGGGGACAGCCTCGGGCTTCACCCCTGGCCCTTGGGTGGCTGGGGGGGACCCCTTGATTGAAGGGGTCCCCACTCCCCCAGGGTACCCCGGCCAGGGGTGACTAGTTGGATATTTGATGCCACGGCCGCAGGGCACTGTATAAAAGTGACCCCCGGCTGTGGCATTATCTGTCCAGTTAGTGGAGCCCGGTGCTGGTTTAAAAAATACGGGGGACCCCTACGCTTTTTGTCCCCTGTATTTTTGGAACCAGGACCAGGCGCAGAGCCCGATGCTGGTTGTTTAAATATGGGGGAACCCCTGTCCATTTTTTCCCCATATTTCTGCAACCAGGATCGGCTCAAAGAGCCCGAGGCTGGTTTGCCTTAGGAGGGGGGACCCCACGCAATTTTTTTTTTGAAAATTAACAGTTTCCCACCCCTTCCCACTGATATACATGCACGGATCTCATGGATCCGTACATGCCTATCCAATCACGGCTCAAAAAAGCAGGTCTGGGTTTTTTTAGCACTTTTTTACGAATTGTAATTTATCACGGCAGTGTTTGGCTATTTTGAGATTTGCACTTTTTAGTAAATGAGCGAGTTCTACTAATTTGCTGGCGTATTTGACCGATGGTGTATTCATTCGTATTTTTTTTTCAGGACTTCCAAAAAAATACGAATGCCCTCATCACTGCCGTGATTTGAGTTTAGTAAATTCCCGAGATGACACTTTGAAGAAAAAACGGCATCTCGGTCAAAATCGGGAGCTTAGTAAATATACCCCTTTCTCTTCCTACTTGCCAGTCTGCAGCCAGACAGTGAATGATGTTAGAATGCTTATTGGTGAATGGCTGGAGCTATCCACCAATTAGAGTGCAGACAGCAATTCACTGTATGGAAGCATGTGGAGAGACGGTGCAGGACGTGTAAGCAGGTGATCTTTTTTTGCATATTCCCGTGAATGGGTGAGTAGGGGACCCAGTGTATTGCTTTGCCCATGGCTTACAGTTCTCCTAAGACAGCCCTAAGTGACAACGGTGAATTTCGCAGATGTAGGACTCTCAGTGCGAGATTGCATAGATGTGTATGGCTCAAAATACTGACGAATAGTCACATTAACATTCTGTTCACAGTGCGCGTTCGGAATTGCATTCGTATTACGGCCCTCATTCCGAGTTGTTCGCTCGCAAGGCGATTTCAGCAGAGTTACACACGCTAAGCCGCCGCCTACTGGGAGTGAATCTAAACTTCTTAAATGTGCGACCGATGTATGCGCAATATTGCGATCACAAAACTTCTTAGCAGTTTTAGAGTAGCTTCAGACTTACTCTGCCTGTGCGATCAGTTCTGTGCTTTTCGGTCCCGGCTGACGTCATAAACACACCCAGTGTTCGCCCAAGCACTCCCACCGTTTCTCCAGACACGCCTGCGTTTTTTCCGGAAACGGTAGCGTTTGGAGTCACACGCCCTTAAAACGCCGTGCATCCGCCCAGTAACACCCATTTCCTGTCAATCACAATGCGAACGTCGGAGCGATGAAAAAGCCGTGAGTAAAAATACTAACTCCATAGTAAAGTTACTTGGCGCAGTCGCAGTGCGAACATTGCGCATGCGCACTAAGAGAATTCTCACTGCGATGCGATGAAAAATACCGAGCGAACAACTCGGAATGAGGGCCTACATGTGACTCAGAGTCAGGCCCTCAGTTCGCGCTTAGACATACCATATTGTCAGTGACATTGAAGACCAGTCTTCCAGCTAAATGATAAACAAGTCCAGCTGTGTTAAACAAGTAATCAGAGACTCCAAAGTAAATCATGAGGTTGTGGTCCACAGGTAAGGACAGGGCATGCGGTGAGAATGGAGGAGGATTGCGATGAGAGAGTTCGAAAAATTCTCCCTGTGGGAAAACAACGATTAATTAATATTACAAACAGAGGTACTAGAAATATAGAAATTGATAAGTAAACATACATCTGTGTATATATATTTTTCTCTAACGTCCTAGTGGATGCTGGGGACTCCGTAATGACCATGGGGAATAGACAGGCTCCGCAGGAGACAGGGAACTTTAAGAAAGAATTTGGATTCTGGTGTGCTCTGGCTCCTCCCTCTATGTCCCTCCTCCAGACCTCAGTTTGAATCTGTGCCCGGACGAGCTGGGTGCAGTTTAGTGAGCTCTCCTGAGCTTGCTATAAGAAAGTATTTTGTTAGGTTTTTTATTTTCAGGGAGATCTGCTGGCAACAGACTCCGTGCGTCGTGGGACTGAGGGGAGAGAAGCAGCCCTACTCTCTGCAGATAGGTCCTGCTTCTTAGGCTACTGGACACCATTAGCTCCAGAGGGATCGTACACAGGATCTCACCCTTTGTCGTCCGATCCCGGAGCCGCACCGCCGTCCCCCTCGCAGAGCCGGAAGACAGAAGCTGGGTGAAAGAAGCAAGAAGACTTCAAAATCGGCGGCAGAAGACTCCAGTCTTCACTGAGGTAGCGCACAGCACTGCAGCTGTGCGCCATTGCTCCCACACTACACCCACATACTCCGGTCACTGTAAGGGTGCAGGGAGCAGGGGGGGACGCCCTAGGCAGCAATTAGAGACCTCTTTGGCATAAGTTTGCATATCTACAGTTGGGCACTGTATATATGTATGAGCCCCCGCCAAAAATTGTACTTTAAAGTGGGACAGAAGCACTCACCAGCACCATATTTTTTCTCCACAGCACAGCTGAGAGGAAGCTCCCCAGTCTCTCCCCTGCAGTTACACGGTAGAAGAGGGTAAAAAGAGAGGGGGGGTGGGTGGGCACATAATTAGGCGCAAAAATCAATATAAACTGCAGCTACTGGGTTAACATTAAGTTACTGTGTTATTCCTGGGTTAATAGCGCTGGGGTGTGTGCTGGCATACTCTCTCTCTGTCTCTCCAAAGGGCCTTATGGGGGAATTGTCTTCAGATGAGCATTCCCGGAGTGTGTGGTGTGTCGGTACGTGTGTGTCGACATGTCTGAGGTAAAAGGCTCCCCTAAGGAGGAGATGGAGCAAATGTGTGTGAGGGTGTCTCCGTTGACAACGCCGACACCTGTTTGGATATGTGTAATTAAGTGCTAAGCTGAATTTATTGCACAAAAGATTAGAGAACAGACAGGGAATCTACCCATGTCTGTCCCTATGTCGCAGAGACCTTCAGAGTCTCTCAATGATCACTAGCCAAAATAATAGACACTGATATCGACACGGAATCTGACTCCAGTGTCGACTACGATAATGCAAAGTTACAGCCAAAATGGCAGAAAAGTATTCAATATATGATTATTGTAATAAAAGATGATTTGCATATCACTGATGACTTATCTGTCCCTGACACAAGGGTACACATGTTTAAGGGGAAGAAAGCTGAGGTAAATTTCCCTCCTCTCATGATGAAAAAGAGCGGGAATCTCCAGACAAGAGACTGCAGTTTCCCACAAAGAATTCTTAGGGAGTATCCTTTCCCTACTAGGGCCAGGATACGATGGTAATCTTCCCCTAGGGTGTCACGTTTGCCCAAAAGGTAGCCCTGACGTAACAGCTATCCTCAGGGATCCTGCAGATAACGTGCACATTCTGTTACACTACTCAGACCGGCGATTGTGTCGGCATGGGTTTATAGCGCTGTAGCAGCGTGGACAGGTACCTTATCAGCAGAGATTGAGACCCTAGTATGTATGTATATATATATATATATATATATATATATTATAATATAATATATATATGTATATATAGAGAGATATATATATTAAAGATGCTGTCTTAAGAGATATATATATAAAACATGCCCAAAGAGACATTAGTCTACTGGGTTCTAGAGTCAAAGCTATGTCGATTTCTGCTTGACGTGTCCTGTAGAATATGCAATGGACAGATGATGCTGACTTAAGAGGCATATGGAAGGCTAAGGATTGTGTGGAGAAAGGTTCTCGGACCTGGTCTCCACAGCTATAGCTGGTAATTCTGATATTTTGCCTTATATTCCTGCACAGCCTAGGAAAGCATGACATTATCAAATGCAGCCTTTCGAACACAAAGAAACAAGAAAGTCCGAGGTGCGTCCTTTCTTGGTAGAGGCAGGGGTAGAGGAAAGAAGCTGCACAACACAGCTAGTTCCCAGGAACAGAAGTCCTCCCCAGCCTCTACAAAATCCACAGCATGTCGCTGGGGCTCCACAGGTGGACTAGTAAGAAAGGGAGGTTTGTGGACGGCCGCACAGGAAAAACTGTAAATTATATTGTTAACTCAGAAAAACTGACACTCACGGGATATATTTTCCCTTAATTGGTCAATAGTGTACCACCACCAATTGGTATATTGGTAACTACGATTTTGACGGTCAGTGGTGCTCCCAAGGGTATAGAAACATATATCAGAACAAGGAAGGCTTTTAGAAAAGACAAAAGATGACCCTGGTAGGGAGCACTGTTATCTGAGATAACACAAAAAGTAATTTTGTAAAGGAAACAATCATAAAATATAACAATTTATTGGTATGCCTTAAAAAATACTAATTTATTAATTAAATATATATGATCTTGAGCGAAAGATGTTTCTTTGAAAAATATATATATTATTTTGAAGATGGCCTCAGCCTCAATAATTAAATGAATATAAGGTCCGTCTTATTTGGTGATTCCCTTAACACAATACGTTGGGGATCGAAGTGGTAAAAAATTGAAAGGTGTGACCATCATCTAATCAGTCATATAGCCCATACATAAGTTTCACAGGGCAATTGGTTTGAATCATGGGTCACTAATACGTAACTTCGATTGGGTCACCTGTACATCAGTACAAGTCCTGAAAGTCAGCACGAAATATCTGTGGAGCTGTTAGTGGTGGGCATAAGTGAGTTATCCACCCACCTGGTGATATTTCCACCTGTATGAAAAATTATAATGATAGTTATGGTTGTTCACATTCGTTAATTGCAGAGGTTTGTAACTCAACCCGAGATTTATAAATGACACATCAGTTCAATAAGATTGCAGTAATTCTCTTTAAGCTGTACATACTCTCCAAAATGCACATTCTTAGAGCATTATTGTGCTCATAGCAAATGGCACAAGTATCGCAATTAATCACCGGTTATCAGACAGTATTGATAACGATTTAGGCACTAGATAGAGATGTGTATAGTGGCCAAGATACAGGTGTGAATGCCCTTCTACTGTTCTCTCGTCATGCCAATTGGTATAGGACGAGGAATGAGAGAGGGCAAGTGCACCCAACTAGGCCAGAAGAAAGAAAGAGGAGGTATCAAGCAGAGTGACCTGCGGTAGGTACTCCCTGATGCCCTTGGAACAGGCAGTGCAGAGAGTATTAAACCTACACTAAGGTCTCATATGCGGTACACTCCTTAAATTCCTAATTGTACTGTAGGTATTCTTACAGAACAAATATATACCATTTCTCACAATGAGAGTGTCTGAATTTCATTGATGTGCTGAATAAAAGAAACCGCGTTTTTTTGTATGGTTGTTACCGGAAAAGGCAAAGCACTAAAACTTGCACTTGGTCTCTCCAACCATACACTCATAGAAGTATTCTTTGCTTGGTCACAAATGTATATATCACAGATGAAACAACAATTAGCTCAATGTTACTATGTTAAGTTGAACATTGAAGTTAAGCTAAGTGGCAAGTGCTGTGGTCCTAATGTGATAATTGAAACACAAATTTGTTGGGATTAACTGATATTCATGAACAGCTGTTCCCCTTTGTGTGGATACTTCCGCAGTTAATACTATATGATCTTATGCAGTAATATTGATCAGCAACCAATTGACACTTTAGTTGATAATATCTATCCTACTCCCATTGATGCATGATACCATATAAGAAAAAAAGAAATTTCCAGCAATAGAGAAGAAAAACGTATGCAGACTTATTGAAATTAACTGATATTAATGAACAATTATTCCCCCTTGTGCAGATATATCTTAGGCAACAGGGTAGCAGTTTGAAAGATAGTGTTGCTGCTGCTGTACTTTGCAAATGATACAATGTGATCTTGTGCAGTTTATATTGTTCAGCAACCAAATGACACTTTAGATGATAGTATCAATCCTGCTACAATTAGTGCATATTACCACGTGGGGAAAAAATAACATTTCCAGCAATTGAGAAGAAAACAGTGTGCATAATATGTATCAGGTGTCAAGTAAAATTTAGCAGCATGCAGGAGAATCTATGTGGTTTGATCATACAGTTACCACTCCTGAAGCTGGCCTCGGAGAGGAGGGGAAATGCCGCCCCAGGATCCCGTGCAAGAATGTCCTCACGATCGGGGGCTTACTCCGACTCGTTGGCCGTACAGAGACTCGCCTGCCAAGGCTGCTCTGATCAGCGGCGGATAGCCGCTTCCTCCGCTTGCGCTACCACAGTGCTGACTGTGACTGACGGACCCGTGAGTCACGTGTGCGCACCACGTGACTCACCCAGTATTCCTTTCCTGACGTACGTTTCGCAATGCTTGATCACAGGTGATTCAGTCGCCTGTTGGCTGTGTTTATAAAGGGAAAATACTCTCCATTCACAGCTTAAAGTGATTAATTCAATCCGTTCAACTACCGGTAATTACTCTCACTGTGTACAGAATTGATTAGCGGGTTTAAAATCCCAGAAACAGTTCTATATCTGACAGGAAGAGCTATACGAGAAATAGATGATTAAATAAACATGAATACATACAGGTGAGAAGGTTAAGAAAAATAAATTAAGAAAAAAGTGATAATGGTTTTATAAATTAAATTATTTTTATATTTATCTATATATCATGATCAAAAAATTGGAAAAATTGATTGATGAATTTAGTACCAGTATTAAAGTATCATTTTCATATAGTAATGAGTATGTTAAATTTATATACTAATAATTACGTTAAATTTGTATACTAAAATCTCTATACATCTGAAAGGAGGATCTATCAGATAATGATTGAATAGACTTTGAGTTTTATTGTGAAGAATGATAATAAAAATAATAATTTAGATTATTATAGTGAATGTAGTTAATATTAATATAATAATTAATAAATCTATAGTAAAAAAGAAAAGAAAAAAAAGAAAAAAAAGAAAAGAAGAATATTTCAACGAGCATATTTGATGAGCTGCGGTATTAGATCATTCATAAGATAGTATAGAGGAAGGGAAACAGATAATACTACCTCAATTAGTTTAGAGGGGGAACCAAAAGTACCAGTGTCCCCACAGAGCACTTTAATGAGCTGGGGTACAAATTAATTCATAATATAGTGTGGAGGAAAAGAGACAGAGATTATTCTGCCTTAATTGTGTATTATATTATTAGTATTCACTAGTTTAATTATTTGGACTTGTTTATAAAAAGAAAAAAAGAAAAGAAAGAGAGTTATGTAAATGGTTTCTGCCTGCACTTTGTGCAGAGCCGTGTGTAATGCTATTATAATTGTGTGAGGCTGTGCAAAAGAACCCCATTAGTGATGCTATAAAGAAAGGTGGAAACATAAATTAAGAATTGATGTGACTATGTGTTAAGGACAAAATAACCTTCGTAAGTAATATGGATAGTTAGGTGTATAATAATGTAAGGGTGACCCAGGTGTAATCATAACATAACAGGGATATTAGTACCTGGTAATTTGTGCAGATTATAAAGTAAGTGAGAATAGTGTGAAAATGTGGCACAGATCGGGAAGAGGGGAAGGGAATGAATTACCTAACCATTTAATTTGTGATAATGGGTGCTCAGAATAGTAAAACCAGGAGTCACGTGACTAGTGACTGGTATTTAAATAGTTGGTGTATAACTGTGTGAGAGTCCAAAAAAGAGAATATGTATTGTTAATTAGACCTAACCTTCTGATGACAGTGATTGTTGTCAATGATATTATAATAATCAGGATATACCTAAATCACTTTGGAAGGAAAGCTCCGAAATTAATGTTATCATTGAGGCCCTCCGGATTGAGAGCCCCAAGTTTAAAAGTCCATTCACATTCCCTCTGTAGTAGGCTATTGGTAAGATCACCTCCTCTGTTCCCTAACTTAACTTGTTCAAGGCCATATATTTTGAAATTCAACCAAGATCCATCATGTTCAAAATGGAAATGACGTGCCACTGAAGTCAGTTTTTTAAATTTTGTCAGATCCTTTGCAGCATTCCTTATTGAGCCAATATGCTCCAAAATACGTTGTTTGAAAGGTCTGCTTGTCATCCCTACGTAACGCTTGTTGCACTCACATGTTATACAGTAGACTACAGCTTCTGTATTACAATTGATGAAGTGTTGGGATCTTATGTCCTTTCCAAAGCGATCCCTGATTGTGTCTGTTTGTTTTATCCATTTGCAGGCCTTGCAGTGTCCGCATGGGAAGGTTCCCACAGTTTTAGATTTTGTAGTTGGGACCCGTTTAAAGTGACTTGAAACCAACTGATCCCTCAAATTCCGGGATCTTTTCCAACTCATAGAGACATGAGGGCCTAATCTTTCGGCTAGAACAGGGTCTAATTGAAGAATGCCCCAATGTTTTTGAATTGCCTCTTTAGCTTGATGCCATTGACGACAAAACCTCCCAACAAAGCGTAAGGTGCCTTTCTCTTCCGGTTTAGATTCCTTTGTTGAAAAAATTATTTTTTCTCGGTTTAAATTCCGAACACTATTGCAGGCTTTTTTACAGAAGTCTTACTATACCCTCTTTCATGAAGCCTTCTTGTTAGGTCCTTACTTTGTTCAGAGAAGAGTACATCATCTGAACAATTCCTCCTCAGTCGGAGGAATTCCCCTTTCGGAATATTCTTAATAGTGGATGGTAGATGCGAACTGGCATGATGTAAAAGTGAATTTGTTGAAGTTTCTTTCCTATATAGCTTGGTAGAGATCATGCCTTCCTGGTTTTTATATATCAATAGATCCAAAAAGGGGAGTTCCTGTTGACTGATGTCATGAGTCAAATGTATGTTGAGTTGATTATTGTTAAGGTGTTCAATGAACAACAGAAGTAATTGAATGTCACCTTCCCAGATCATCAGAATATCATCAATGTATCTGATCCACATTATGATATTAGAGGTGAAATTGTCATTCTGATCCGTAAACACGTATTGCTTCTCCCACCATCCTAGAAAAATATTAGCGTATGTGGGAGCACATGCTGCTCCCATGGCGGTTCCACGTGTTTGTAAGTAGAACCTATCATTGAACAGAAAAAAATTGTGATATAATATGAACTGGAGAAGGTCAGCTATGAAAGCATGAAAATCCTCATAGCCCTCTGTTTTCATGAAATAGTTCACTGCCTCTAGACCTATTTTGTGGTCAATGGATGTGTACAATGCCTCCACATCTAGGGAGACTAGGAACTGATTTTCCTCTAACCGTATGCCATGTAATTTGCGTAGAACGTCCGACGTGTCCCGGACATAGGATGGAAGGGACTGTACGTGATGCCTGAGATGTGTGTCTACAAAAATGCTCGCTTTTTCTGTTAGAGCACCAATGCCCGAAACAATAGGCCTCCCAGGTGGTGTGATTAAGTTTTTATGAACTTTTGGGAGCAAATAGAAGGTTGGTATCCGTGGGTGTTCATTTTGAAGAAATGCAAATTCATGAGAGGTAATGATGCCATCCTTCAGGGCATTATTGATCTTTTTATTGTAGATATTTCTAAAATCCTCTAAGGGATTGAAAAGGAGTCTTTTGTAACATGTGGGATTGTCCAGTTGCCGATAGGCTTCCTGTAAGTATTTAGTTTGAGGCCATAGGACCACATTGCCTCCTTTATCAGATGGCTTTATTATTGTATCATTCCATGATTGTATATCTTGAAAGGCTAATTTTTCTTTTTTCGTTAGGTTTGAGTTACGGGGGTAAGTGGGTTTTTTTGCATGAATTATATCAAATTCTTTAGATACAGCCTTAATGAAGATCTGTATCTCAGGGCTTGTGTGTTCTGAGGGAAAAAAGGAAGACTTTTTCCTAACTATTGGTCTAGTTGCCACCTCCCATTCCTGGTCCTTAGGCATTGAGTTTTCTTGCTCTAAATCCATCAAGGCCTCAAGGGCTTCAGATTCCAGGGTAGCCAGATCTTCACCCACCAACAAGGTAACCAGGTTTTCACCTGCTTGGATCGAGGAGTGATCCTTTTGGGTTCCATGATTTTGATTATAGAATTTGGTGAGAAGCAATTTTCTGCCAAACAATTTAAGGTCCTTCTCCCATTCAAATCTGTTAAAATTCGTGGTTGGAGAATATGTAAGACCTTTGCCCAAAATAGATAGATGGTCATCGCTTAATTGATGTTCTGACAGATTAATCACTTTAAGTTTAGATGATGGTTCCTCCTCAGTATCCATTGAAGAGAGGTGGGCTGTTATCTCTTCCTTGTGTTGCGTATAGGTTGTCTCCTTGATGGAGGGGAATCCCATTGTTGTCGTCGGTATCCCCTTTCGTTTTCTTTTTGCCCTCCTTGTTTTCCTTCTTTTTGTCTCCCCCTCTTTCCTTTCGTGAAATCCCCTAAAAAAGAGGGAGAATTGGAGGAATTGGGATTGAAGTTGTAACTAGAGGCGTTGTGACTCGTCCTATAGTTTGTCACCTGTGTCCCCTCAGTACCAGATTCTAAGTCCTCGGTCCCTGATGTCTCCGTCTCCGAGGATGAATATTTGTCTGAATTTTTAGGAGGATATGGTTTCCACACTTGTTTATGCCACTTAAATATTTTCCCAGAGGCGAAATCCCTTCTATCTCTTATGAATTTATTCTTTTTTCTATCCACAATAGTTTGTTCATAGGTTTTGATATCAACCTTATGTTTCTCAAAACAACGTTGGAATTGTAAATCCTTTTCCCAGGGTTCAAGTTTCTTGCTGAGTTCTTCTAAATCTCGTTCACACCTTTCTAATATAAGGTTATTGTGTTTCATCAAGATGTGAATAAGGTCATTTGAGCATTTCAGGAGAGCATTCTCCCATTCACTCTTTAGTCCTTCGCTTGCTAGTTCGAACGTGGGAAAAACTCTAGGTCTCAACCCCCTAGGAACAATTTTGTTCTTGATATAATTTTCAAGTGTGATGAGATCCCAGTTGGTTCTGACCTGTTTCTGTAGTGTCTGTTTAAGTCGCGTGAACTCTCCCTCCCAACTTATATGGGGTTCCTGATTATCGATATTACTGGGGAAGATATCTTCCAGATTATCACTCGTAGCTCTTTTAAATGTCAGTTCCTGTTTTAAGTTGAAGCTCATTCTGCTCCCACAATCTGTATTTGTGGAATAGTATGAAAAGGCAAATAGCAAATTCTTGAAAAAAGAGAGAATTTCAAGATTTAAGCATAAAGAGTCATATACTTTGGTCCGTGCTGGCCCTCCGAGAAAGACTGTGACCAGTCCAAAAATGCACTAGTAAGAAAGGGAGGTTTGTGGACGGCCGCACAGGAAAAACTGTAAATTATATTGTTAACTCAGAAAAACTGACACTCACGGGATATATTTTCCCTTAATTGGTCAATAGTGTACCACCACCAATTGGTATATTGGTAACTACGATTTTGACGGTCAGTGGTGCTCCCAAGGGTATAGAAACATATATCAGAACAAGGAAGGCTTTTAGAAAAGACAAAAGATGACCCTGGTAGGGAGCACTCTTATCTGAGATAACACAAAAAGTAATTTTGTAAAGGAAACAATCATAAAATATAACAATTTATTGGTATGCCTTAAAAAATACTAATTTATTAATTAAATATATATGATCTTGAGCGAAAAATGTTTCTTTGAAAAATATATATATTATTTTGAAGATGGCCTCAGCCTCAATAATTAAATGAATATAAGGTCCGTCTTATTTGGTGATTCCCTTAACACAATACGTTGGGGATCGAAGTGGTAAAAAATTGAAAGGTGTGACCATCATCTAATCAGTCATATAGCCCATACATAAGTTTCACAGGGCAATTGGTTTGAATCATGGGTCACTAATACGTAACTTCGATTGGGTCACCTGTACATCAGTACAAGTCCTGAAAGTCAGCACGAAATATCTGTGGAGCTGTTAGTGGTGGGCATAAGTGAGTTATCCACCCACCTGGTGATATTTCCACCTGTATGAAAAATTATAATGATAGTTATGGTTGTTCACATTCGTTAATTGCAGAGGTTTGTAACTCAACCCGAGATTTATAAATGACACATCAGTTCAATAAGATTGCAGTAATTCTCTTTAAGCTGTACATACTCTCCAAAATGCACATTCTTAGAGCATTATTGTGCTCATAGCAAATGGCACAAGTATCGCAATTAATCACCGGTTATCAGACAGTATTGATAACGATTTAGGCACTAGATAGAGATGTGTATAGTGGCCAAGATACAGGTGTGAATGCCCTTCTGCTGTTCTCTCGTCATGCCAATTGGTATAGGACGAGGAATGAGAGAGGGCAAGTGCACCCAACTAGGCCAGAAGAAAGAAAGAGGAGGTATCAAGCAGAGTGACCTGCGGTAGGTACTCCCTGATGCCCTTGGAACAGGCAGTGCAGAGAGTATTAAACCTACACTAAGGTCTCATATGCGGTACACTCCTTAAATTCCTAATTGTACTGTAGGTATTCTTACAGAACAAATATATACCATTTCTCACAATGAGAGTGTCTGAATTTCATTGATGTGCTGAATAAAAGAAACCGCGTTTTTTTGTATGGTTGTTACCGGAAAAGGCAAAGCACTAAAACTTGCACTTGGTCTCTCCAACCATACACTCATAGAAGTATTCTTTGCTTGGTCACAAATGTATATATCACAGATGAAACAACAATTAGCTCAATGTTACTATGTTAAGTTGAACATTGAAGTTAAGCTAAGTGGCAAGTGCTGTGGTCCTAATGTGATAATTGAAACACAAATTTGTTGGGATTAACTGATATTCATGAACAGCTGTTCCCCTTTGTGTGGATACTTCCGCAGTTAATACTATATGATCTTATGCAGTAATATTGATCAGCAACCAATTGACACTTTAGTTGATAATATCTATCCTACTCCCATTGATGCATGATACCATATAAGAAAAAAAGAAATTTCCAGCAATAGAGAAGAAAAACGTATGCAGACTTATTGAAATTAACTGATATTAATGAACAATTATTCCCCCTTGTGCAGATATATCTTAGGCAACAGGGTAGCAGTTTGAAAGATAGTGTTGCTGCTGCTGTACTTTGCAAATGATACAATGTGATCTTGTGCAGTTTATATTGTTCAGCAACCAAATGACACTTTAGATGATAGTATCAATCCTGCTACAATTAGTGCATATTACCACGTGGGGAAAAAATAACATTTCCAGCAATTGAGAAGAAAACAGTGTGCATAATATGTATCAGGTGTCAAGTAAAATTTAGCAGCATGCAGGAGAATCTATGTGGTTTGATCATACAGTTACCACTCCTGAAGCTGGCCTCGGAGAGGAGGGGAAATGCCGCCCCAGGATCCCGTGCAAGAATGTCCTCACGATCGGGGGCTTACTCCGACTCGTTGGCCGTACAGAGACTCGCCTGCCAAGGCTGCTCTGATCAGCGGCGGATAGCCGCTTCCTCCGCTTGCGCTACCACAGTGCTGACTGTGACTGACGGACCCGTGAGTCACGTGTGCGCACCACGTGACTCACCCAGTATTCCTTTCCTGACGTACGTTTCGCAATGCTTGATCACAGGTGATTCAGTCGCCTGTTGGCTGTGTTTATAAAGGGAAAATACTCTCCATTCACAGCTTAAAGTGATTAATTCAATCCGTTCAACTACCGGTAATTACTCTCACTGTGTACAGAATTGATTAGCGGGTTTAAATCCCAGAAACAGTTCTATATCTGACAGGAAGAGCTATACGAGAAATAGATGATTAAATAAACATGAATACATACAGGTGAGAAGGTTAAGAAAAATAAATTAAGAAAAAAGTGATAATGGTTTTATAAATTAAATTATTTTTATATTTATCTATATATCATGATCAAAAAATTGGAAAAATTGATTGATGAATTTAGTACCAGTATTAAAGTATCATTTTCATATAGTAATGAGTATGTTAAATTTATATACTAATAATTATGTTAAATTTGTATACTAAAATCTCTATACATCTGAAAGGAGGATCTATCAGATAATGATTGAATAGACTTTGAGTTTTATTGTGAAGAATGATAATAAAAATAATAATTTAGATTATTATAGTGAATGTAGTTAATATTAATATAATAATTAATAAATCTATAGTAAAAAAGAAAAGAAAAAAAAAAAGAAAAGAAGAATATTTCAACGAGCATATTTGATGAGCTGCGGTATTAGATCATTCATAAGATAGTATAGAGGAAGGGAAACAGATAATACTACCTCAATTAGTTTAGAGGGGGAACCAAAAGTACCAGTGTCCCCACAGAGCACTTTAATGAGCTGGGGTACAAATTAATTCATAATATAGTGTGGAGGAAAAGAGACAGAGATTATTCTGCCTTAATTGTGTATTATATTATTAGTATTCACTAGTTTAATTATTTGGACTTGTTTATAAAAAGAAAAGAAAGAGAGTTATGTAAATGGTTTCTGCCTGCACTTTGTGCAGAGCCGTGTGTAATGCTATTATAATTGTGTGAGGCTGTGGAGCTAGGCCCGGTCGGGGCACGCCTTCGTAAGTTCATCCACAAGTGGGTTCACTCCCTGTTGGATCCCTGGGCAATAGATATTGTGTCTCAGGGATACAAGCTGGACTTTGAGGAGATGCCCCCTCACCGACGGCCCTGCAGGCTTCCCCCCACGAGAGGAAAATAGGATTAACTGCAATTCACAAATTGTATCTTCAACAGGTGGTGGTCAAGGTTCCCCTCCTTCAACAAGGAGGGGGTTATTATTCGACTATGTTGTAGTCCCGAAACCGGATGGTTCGGTCAGACCCATATTGAATTTAAAATCCTGAACATATACCTGAAAAGGTTCAAGTTCAAGATGGAATCGCTAAGAGCGGTCATCGCAAGCCTGAAAGGGGGAGATTTTATGGTGTCTCTGGACATAAAGGAGGCATACCTTCATGTCCCCATTTATCCACCTCATCGGGCATACCTCAGAATTGCGGTATGGAATTGTCATTACCAATTTCAGACACCAAGGTAATGGCGGAAATGATGGTGCTCCTGCAGAAGCAAGGTGTCACTATTATCCCGTGTCTAGGCATGATCCTAGATACAGACCAGAAAAGGGTTTATCTCCAATAAAGAGAACTCAGGAGCTCATGACACTGGGTCAGGAATCTATTAAAACCAAAACAGGTGTCAGTGCATCACTGCACTCGAGTCCTGGGAAGGATGGTGGCATCATACGAGGCCATTCCCTTCGGCAGGTTCCATGCGAGGACCTTCCAATGAGACTTACTGGACAAGTGGTCCGGATCACATCTTCAGATGCATCGGTTAATCACCCTGTCCCCCAGGGCCAGGGTGTCACTCCTGTGGTGGCTGCAGAGTTCTCAACTTCTAGAGGGACGCAGATTCGGAATTCAGGACTGGGTTTTGGTGACCACGGACGCTAGCCTCCGAGGGTGGGGAGCAGTCACACAGGGAAGAAATTTCCAAGGTCTGTGGTCAAGTCAAGAGACTTGCCTTCACATCAGCATCCTGGAACTAAGGGCCGTATACAGCGCCCTACGTCAAGCGGAGCACTTGCTTCGCAACCAACCGGTTCTGATTCAGTCAGACATCACCGCAGTGGCTAATGTGAACTGCCAAGGCGGCACAAGGAGCAGAGTGGAGATGGCAGAAGCCACCAGAATTCTTCGCTGGGCGGAGAATCACATAAGCGCTCTGTCAGCAGTGTTCTTCCCGGGAGTGTACAACTGGGAAGCAGACTTCCTCAGCAGGCACGACCTCCACCCGGGAGAGTGGGGACTTCATCAAGAAGTCTTCACGCAGATTGCAAGTCGGTGTGAACTGCCACAGGTGGACATGATGGCATCCCGCCTCAACAAAAAGCTACAGAGGTATTGCGCCAGATCAAGAGACCCTCAGGCGATAGCTGTAGACGCACTAGTGACACTGTGGGTGTTCCAGTTGGTTTATGTATTCCCTCCTCTTCCTCTCATACCCAAGGTGCTGAGAATCATAAGAAAAAGAGGAGTGATAACAATACTCATTGTTCCGGATTGGCCAAGAAGGACTTGGTATCCAGATCTGCAAGAAATGCTCACAGAGGACCCATGGCCTCTGCCTCTAAGACAGGACTTGTTGCAACAGGGGCCCTGTCTGTTCCAAGACTTACCGCGGCTGTGTTTGACGGCATGGCATTGAACGCCGGATCCTAGCAGAAAAAGGCATTCCGGATGAGGTTATTTGTCACAACTGAGGGCCTAAGCTGACAGGAGGAATCCTCAGTTGTAGGGGCTGAGGTGACACTAAACTTCGAAGGTTTAATCAGACCCCTAGACATATGAATGAGATGTAGGAAGGTGGCCCGAAATCATGACCATGACAACCAGGTTTTAAAAGTCAATAACAGTTTATTAGCAGAACTCCATGTATACACAGCAGTAGTAAATGAATGACTGTAAACAGTAGCTTAGGATAGAACAGTTCCTGGATACTATGGGTTTGGCAATGGCCACAGGGTACTGGTAGCAGTAGGTACAGTTCTTAATGTCCCAGAGATGGAATGTCCTTACCAGACCCGTCCGTAGTAGAAAGAGTAGCCAAGGAACACACCAGCAGATGTATCACTGGAAGCTGATAGCGCTGTAGTTGGAGTAGCTGCTGTGGGTGCTGGTTGGAACCAGCCAGGTGTTAATACATGGAGTGGATGCTGGATGGAACCAGCCAAATAGTAGAATGAAGCTAGGGAGCGATGATATAGGAAATGATGATATGCAGGTACCGATGGTTTGTGGGTACCGATGGTATGTAGGTATCCGCTGGAGAAGCACCGGCACTTTAAGGAATGCAGATCACTGCTGGAAGCTGACCGCTGGAAGCAGAAGGATCTGTAGCTGGAAGCTGGAGTAGTCACAGAGGACTGCAGAGTCAGGCTGCACCGCAAGGTGGTAAGCTGGTGTGGGTCTCTTCGTGGTAACTGGAGACAGGAGCTGGAAACCTGGAATAAAACAACCACAGGAGAGAGAGACTGGAAACAAGGTTTGACAACCAAAGCACTGACGATTTCCTGGTGCAGGCTCAGTCCCTTTATACCCTTAGGTGTACAGGGATTGGATGACTAATTAGGCAGACTTCAGCAGAGCTATTGATTGGAGGTCAGGATCATGTGACTAGAACTAAGATAGCTGCGCCCATACCGGCCAGTGGAGGGAAAGCTTGTTTGTAACACCACATGGAGATTCCTCTGTAATGGCGGCGGTGAACACAGAGAACGCCGACTTGCTTCTCAACCTTCAGCATGGACGTGTTAGGGTCTCCTGTCCTGTGCTGCCACGTCGTCATGGCAACCGGGAGACAAGTGCTAGCAGAGTAACCTGAGCGCAGCTGATACTCCGGTTCGGGTCTTTTGCTGTGCAGTGGTTACAGGCTCTGTGCATGGCAGGGGATCCAGTGCTGGTTTTTGTGCTCACAGTCTGTGAGGTCTGAGTGGGGCGTGGACAGCACCTGCTTTATAAACCCTCTTCTCAGGTTAAGCAGATATTGCTGAATCTTTGTTGGTTAGTCAGTTTCTGAAAGTTAGCCAGTACTGTGTAACTTTGTATTTGTTTGTTGCTTACTGCAAATAGGCCTTGGGATTTGGTACTACACTCTGCCAATCCAGACCTAGCAGTAAGACTGGAGTCAGTTGTTTAACTTGCTGGGGTTCTTTTGCTACTCTGTGAACCCAGCAAGTTTGCGGCTGTACTCTCAGACTTGCATGCCAAAATCCTTTCTCACTGTGCAAGGTGTTCAGGTGTCAGCTTAGTGGCAGTAAGCTGAACCAGTGCACTGCAAGTGAGGACTAGGATTGTGGAGACTCTCCTTGTGTCTATTATTCCATCTCTGACCAAGGAGTTTACTGCCACACCCGTTGGTAACCCTTTAGGGTTTTGCTGTTGCCCTTAGCAACAGCATTTCGGGTTCTCTACGTATTAAAACACAACATCTCGCTTCTTTCCATCTGAACATTTCTAATACTAGGGAGACACCCAGTTTCTTAGCCTCTGGGCTTCTCTGTTCACTTTGTGTTTATTTTGTTACCCTATCACCTTCTGTGTACGTAATGTCATATTCCCCAGTCTGTCTGTGAGTTCATTTGTTTTGCATCCCTCTCCGTTCAGACACCAGTACATTCCTGCAGGCACTGGTGTGCATAACATATTCAGCAGCCAAATACTCCTGTTGAAATTTTGTGGGAATATGGAGCATACCCCTCAAAATACTTTGCAACAGGTGGTCGATCAGGTGCAGGTCTTGACTCGACAATTTAATGATTTGTCCATTAAAATGCACACCTCCCAGGCCGCTGGCGGAGCTCCCGCAGCAGCAGCACCTTCAGGGGTTAAGGAGCCGAAAGTAAATCTCTTGGATCGTTTTTCTGGAGATCGCTCGCAGTTCTTTTGTTTCAAGGAGAGCTGCAAGCTATATTTCCAGCTTAGGCCTCAGTCTTCTGGGTCGGAGATTCAGCGGGTGGGCATAGTGATTTCCTTGCTACAAGGAGACCCACAGGTCTGGGCATATGGGTTGCAGCCTGACTGTCCGTCGCTTAAAAGTGTTGATGCTTTTTTTACGGCACTGGGCATGTTGTATGATGACCCTGACAAGACGGCCTCAGCCGAGGCTCAGATTTCGATCCTTAAGCAAGGGCGAAGGCCAGTTGAGGTTTACTGTACGGAGTTTCGGAGGTTGGCCCATGATACCCAGTGGAATGACCCAGCCCTGAGACACCAGTACCGAAGAGGTCTTTCTAACCAGATAAAAGACCAACTGGTACAATATCCCTTTCCTGATAGCTTGGATCAGCTCATGCAGTTATCCATCCGGGTGGATAGACGGCTGAGAGAGCGTAGGCTTGAAAGGGAGACCGAGGTTTCCTTCTTTCCCAAGGGAACCTCAGACTCTGAGGAATTTTCCGAGGAGCCTATGCAGATTGGGGCTACCCGCCTCTCCTCGCGTGAGAAGACGCGGAGGAGACAGCAGGGGTTGTGTTTGTACTGTGGGAATAAAGGTCATGTGGTAGTATCATGCCCAGAAAAGCCAGAAAACTTCAGGGCCTGAGGGTGATGGGAAATATCCTGTCAGGCCAGAAGTCAGAATTTCCCAAGAAGACTTTTATCATTCCGGTGACCTTGAAGATCCTCGGTCAAACTGTCAAGACTGAGGCCTTTGTGGACAGTGGGGCCGACTGGGTTTTTATGGACGCCAATTCGCCCTGAAACACTCTGTTCCCTTAGTACCCCTGGCATCGGAAATTGAGATCTGTGGGTTAAACGGGGAACCATTATCCCAGGGTAAAATTACCTCTTGCACTAGCCAGATTTCTTTGTTTATTGGAGCCACACACTCTGAAGAATTGTCCTTTTATGTGACTGTCTGTACTTTTGCCCCATTGGTGTTGGGGTTACCCTGGTTAAGGGCCCCCAATCCTCAATTTGACTGGGTCTCTGGGGAGATTCTTAGTTGGGGTACGGATTGTTTCAGGAGTTGCTTGAGCCTTCCAGTCAGGCTTTCGCAGCTAAGTTTGCCAGGATTGCCAGGATGTTATGCAGATTTTGCGGACGTGTTCTCCAAAAAAGTTGCAGAGGTACTACCTCCCCATCGCCCCTATGACTGTGCCATTGATTTGTTGCCGAATGCTAAGCTTCCCAAGAGCAGGTTGTACTCCCTGTCACGTCCTGAGACTCAGGCTATGGCAGAGTACATTCAGGAGAACTTGGCTAAGGGATTTATCAGACCTTCACAGTCTCCAGTTGGGTCGGGGTTCTTCTTCGTGGGTAAAAAGGATGGTTCGTTGCGACCCTGCATCGACTTCAGGGAATTGAACCGTATCACGATTAAAAACTCATACCCACTGCCTCTCATTTCGGCCTTGTTTGACTAGCTTCGTACTGCCACCATTTTTTCTAAGATTGACCTACGCGGTGCTTACAATCTAATCCGAATAAGAGAGGGGGATGAATGGAAGACTGCCTTTAATACCCACTCAGGGCATTATGAATATTTGGTGATGCCTTTTGGGCTCTGTAATGCCCCGGCAGTCTTCCAGGATTTCATGAACGATGTGCTCAGGGAATATTTGGATAGATTCTTAGTTGTATACTTAGATGACATCCTAATCTTCTCCCATTCCCTGGAGGAACATCGGAAGCATGTACGCTTAGTCCTCCAGAAACTCAGAGACCACCGGCTTGGGACGAAGCTGGAGAAGTGCGAATTTGAAGTTCAGCAAATCGCATTTCTAGGATATATTATCTCCCCAGAAGGTTCCCAAATGGAGGGTTCCAAGGTACAGGCAGTCCTGGATTGGGTGCAGCCCACTAGTTTGAAGGCGCTTCAGCGTTTTCTGGGCTTTGCAAATTTTGATAGACGATTTATCACTGGATTTTCATCTATAGTGGCGCCCTTGGTGGCACTCACTAAGAAAGGGGCGGATGTTGCTCACTGGTCTTGTGAGGCCAAAGCAGCTTTTGCCTGTCTCAAAAGGGCATTTGTCTCAGCCAAGGTGCTGCGACACCCAGATCCAGAGCGTCCTTTTGTGGTGGAGGTGGATGCCTCTGAGATGGGTATTGGGGCAGTGCTCTCTCAGATGGGAGTGTCTTATAATCGCCTTCATCCCTGTGCTTACTTTTCCCGTAAATTTTCGCCTGCCGAGATGAATTATGACGTGGGTAACCGGGAATTGTTGGCTATTAAGGATGCACTCGAGGAGTGGAGACACTGGCTTGAGGGGGCTAAGTTTGTGGTCTCAATTCTCACCGACCATAAGAATTTGGCATATTTAGAGTCAGCGTAGCGTCTCAATGCCAGGCAGGCACGATGGGCTTTGTTTTTTGCTCGCTTTAATTTTTTGATAACATATCGCCCTGGGTCAAAAAACATCAAGGCTGATGCGCTCTCGCTGAGTTTTGCTCCAATCCAGGAGACCACCGAGGAGCCATTGCCCATTGTGTCCCCATCATGTATTAAAGTGGGCATTACCCAGGACCTCTTGTCATTAGTCCTTAGAGCACAGGAGCAGGCTCCTCCAGACCTTCCGGTAGGTCTTTTGTTTGTGCCTCCTAGGTTAAGACAGCGAGTGTTCCTGGAATTCCATGCCAAGAAGTCGGCAGGTCACCCGGGTATTGCCAGAACTCGGAAGTTGCTATCTAGGGCGGTGTGGTGGCCCTCGGTGGCTAAGGATGTGGATCAGTGGGTTCGGGCATGTGACATCTGTGCCCGAAATAAGACTCCTAGAGGGGTTCCTGTTGGCCCATTACATCCACTCTCTATTCCATCTAAGCCATGGACCCACATTTCAATGGATTTTGTGGTGGACTTGCCCAAATCCTCGGGAGTGACAGCCATCTGGATTGTCGTTGACAGGTTTTCGAAGATGGCACACTTCGTTCCACTGGTTGGGCTGCCATCGGCCAGACGCCTGTCTGAATTATTTATGCTGCATGTTGTGCGCCTCCACGGGTTGCCACTTGATGTGGTCTCTGACCGCGGATCCCAGTTTGTGGCCAAATTCTGGAGGGCATTTTGTTCCGATCTCCAGATTTCTGTCAGCTTGTCGTCAGGCTACCATCCGCAGTCTAATGGGCAGACTGAAAGGGTGAACCAGTCCTTGGAGCAGTTCCTCAGGTGTTATGTCTCCAAGTGTCAGACTGACTGGGTTGCTCATCTGTCCATGGCGGAGTTTGCCTATAACAACGCGGCTCACTCTGCTACAGGGATCTCTCCCTTCCTTTGTGTGTATGGGCATCATCCTAAGGCCAATTCTTTTGTCCCCCTGGATTCCACGCCTGGTGGTTCCTCTGTGGTTTCGGTCCTTAGAGGTATTTGGAGGAAAGTGAAGAAAGCCCTTGTGTCTGTGTCATTAGTGACCAAAAGGGTTTTTGATAAGCGGAAAAGACCCTGCAGCTTCAAATTAGGAGACTTCGTCTGGTTGTCTACCAAGAATTTGAAGTTGAGACAGCCATCTCATAAGTTAGGCCCCCGGTTCATCTGCCCTTATAAGATCACCAGGGTTATCAATCCGGTGGCATTTCAGTTAGATCTGCCCCGTTCTTTGGGTATCAATAAAACATTCATTGTTCCCTTTTAAAACGGGCGATTAGTAATCCTTCTTCCAGTGGAAGACCTTCCCCTCTTTCTGATACGTGGCCAGAGGGAGTTTGTTGTTGAAAGGATTCTTGACTGCAAGATGGTTCGGGGTCGGCTGTCATTTTTGGTGCACTGGAAGGGGTATGGCCCGGAGGAGCGGTCGTGGGTGCGCAGTTGTGATCTTCATGCCCCCAGACTGATACGCTCTTTCTTCTCGCAGTTCCCCGATAAACCCGGTGGTAGGGGTTCTTTGACCCCTCGTCAGAGGGGGGGGGGTACTGTTAGGGTCTCCTGTCCTGTGCTGCCACGTCGTCATGGCAACTGGGAGACAAGTGCTAGCGGAGTAACCTGAGCGCAGCTGATACTCCGGTGCGGGTCTTTTGCTGTGCAGTGGTTACAGGCTCTGTGCACGGCAGGGGATCCGGTGCTGGTTTTTGTGCTCACAGTCTGTGAGGTCTAAGTGGGGCGTGGACAGCACCTGCTTTATAAACCCTCTTCTCACATTAAGCAGATGCTGCTGAATCTTTGTTGGTTAGTCAGTTTCTGAAAGTTAGCCAGTACTGTGTAACTTTGTATTTGTTTGTTGCTTACTGCAAATAGGCCTTGGGATTTGGTACTACACTCTGCCAATCCAGACCTAGCAGTAAGACTGGAGTCAGTTGTTTTACTTGCTGGGGTTCTTTTGCTACTCTGTGAACCCAGCAAGTTTGCGTCTGTACTCTCAGACTTGCATGCCAAAATCCTTTCTCACTGTGCAAGGTGTTCAGGTGTCAGCTTAGTGGCAGTAAGCTGAACCAGTGCACTGCAAGTGAGGACTAGGATTGTGGAGACTCTCCTTGTGTCTATTATTCCATCTCTGACCAAGGAGTTTACTGCCACACCCGTTGGTAACCCTTTAGGGTTTTGCTGTTGCCCTTAGCAACAGCATTTCGGGTTCTCTACGTATTAAAACACAACATATCGCTTCATTCCATCTGAACATTTCTAATACTAGGGAGACACCCAGTTTCTTAGCCTCTGGGCTTCTCTGTTCACTTTGTGTTTATTTTGTTACCCTATCACCTTCTGTGTACGTAATGTCATATTCCCCAGTCTGTCTGTGAGTTCATTTGTTTTGCATCCCTCTCCGTTCAGACACCAGTACATTCCTGCAGGCACTGGTGTGCATAACAGGACGGCCGTGGCCGCAGTAGGTGATGGGTGCCACATACCCTGTATACATATGGAGATGATGCCCGAGGCCTCGTCGGCAGGTGACGCCATGCCAGTCGCCCGGGCATAGAAGGACAACATCCACGGATGAGACATGACGTATGAATGCTAGCAACACAGCTGGGAACCGGGCCTAGGACGCTGGGACAGCCTTAGGAGACACCTGAAAGGTAAATAATGGCGTCCAGATACCCGGATCGTGACATTATTCCTATGCTGATAAAAGCTAGGAAGGACGTAACGGCTAAACATTATCACCGTATATGGCGAAAATATGTTGCTTGGTGTGAGGCCAGGAATGCCCCCAAGAAGGAATTCCAGCTGGGCCGTTTCCTTCACTTCCTACAGGCGGGAGTGACTTTGGGCCTAAAATTGGGTTCCATTAAGGTCCAGATTTCGGCCCTGTCTATTTTCTTTCAAAAAGAACTGGCTTCTCTGCCTGAAGTTCAGACGTTTGTAAAGGGAGTACTGCATATTCAGCCGCCTTTTGTGCCCCAAGTGGCACCTGGGGATCTTAACGTGGTGTTGAGTTTCCTGAAGTCACACTGGTTTGAACCACTTAAAACCGTGGAGTTAAAATATCTCACGTGGAAGGTGGTCATGCTATTAGCCTTGGCTTCGGCTAGGCGTGTGTCGGAATTAGCGGCTTTGTCACATAAAAGCCCCTATCTGGTTTTCCATATAGACAGAGCAGAATTGCCGTCCCGTCCACAATTTCTGCCAAAAGTGGTGTCATCTTTTCATATGAACCAACCTATTGTGGTGCCTGTGGCTACTCGTGACTTGGAGGATTCCGAGTTACTAGATGTGGTCAGGGCTTTGAAGGTTTATGTAGCCAGAACGGCGAGAGTCAGGAAAACTGAGTCGCTGTTTATCCTGTATGCATCCAACTAGCTGGGTGCTCCTGCTTCAAAACAAACTATTGCTCGCTGGATCTGTAACACGATTCAGCAGGCTCATTCTGCGGCTGAATTGCCGCTGCCAAAATCAGTAAAAGCCCACTCCACAAGGAAGGTGGGCTCTTCTTGGGCGGCTGCCCAAGGGGTCTCGGCATTACAGCTTTGCCGAGCAGCTACTTGGTCAGGTTGGAACACTTTTGCAAAGTTTTACAAGTTTGATACCCTGGCTGAGGAGGACCTCGTGTTTGCTCATTCGGTGCTGCAGAGTCATCCGCACTCTCCCGCCCGTTTGGGAGCTTTGGTATAATCCCCATGGTCCTTACGGAGTCCCCAGCATCCACTAGGACGTTAGAGAAAATAAGATTTTACTTACCGGTAAATCTATTTCTCGTAGTCCATAGTGGATGCTGGGCGCCCGTCCCAAGTGCGGACTTCTTCTGCAATACTTGTATATAGTTATTGCTTAAATAAGGGTTATGTTATGGTTGCATCAGGGTTGATCTGATGCTCCGTTGTTGTTCATACTGTTAACTGGGTAAGTTTATCACAAGTTATACGGTGTGATTGGTGTGACTGGTATGAGTCTTGCCCTGGATTCCAAAATCCTTTTCTTGTACTGTCAGCTCTTCCGGACACAGTTTCTCTAACTGAGGTCTGGAGGAGGGACATAGAGGGAGGAGCCAGAGCACACCAGTATCCAAATTCTTTCTTAAAGTGCCCTGTCTCCTGCGGAGCCCGTCTATTCCCCATGGTCCTTACGGAGTTCTCAGCATCCACTACGGACTACGAGAAATAGATTTACCGGTAAGTAAAATCTTATTATTTTTATATATTTCTTGGAAAATACTATATATACTGTAACACTGTAGGGGTGCAAGGCGCCTTTTCCTGGGGAATATGGCAGCACGCAGCAGCTGAGGAACAACACAAGTCCAGTTTCTGGTACAACTGGCCCCGGCCAGTTTTATTGAAACAGAAAATAAAACAAAACACCAAAAGAAAATACCTTGCCTCTCCGGCACTAACTAAACACAGGATATTCCTAACTGTCACTAAACAAAACAAAGAGTTCTCCAGTAAATACTGTATAGCTCACTTGTACCAGAAAGCGTGTCTCTTCCACACAGATCCTGCAGCCTTCCCAGGCAGTCTGCCCATACTAATCAGACTAGCAGCCCTATAACACTCTTACACAGCTGAAACCCTGATTAGCCCTCTGTGAGGCCAAAGACCCGAACTGGGCCCAATGTCTAGAACTCTCCTTATCTCTCTCTTAGAGCCTATACTCAGCTTTTCCAGCAAACTGAAAAGGTTCTGACAAAACCAAAAGCATTTTTCCTAGAAGTTAACACTTTCTAAAACATGTAAGACAAGAACCTGGGACAAACATACCTGCCTTCAAACACTATCCCAGTGTTCTTGTCACATATCCCCCTCCCCTGTTTCGACCTAGGAGCCGGAACACTTGTAGCCCCCAAACAGAAGATGCGAGACAATGCATCTGCGTTGGCCAACTGTGTTCCCGGTCTATGTTCGACAGTAAACTTAAAGTCCTGCAACGCTAGAAACCATCTAGTTACACGAGCATTCTTGCCTCTATTTACATCCATCCATTTTAAAGGGGCATGGTCTGTCACTAGTCTGAATTGTCTACCCAAGAGGTAATATCTCAAGGTATCTAGTGCCCACTTAATGGCCAAAGCCTCCTTTTCCACAATGGCATACCTTTTTTCATGCTCATTGAGTTTCCTACTCAAATAAATGATAGGGTGTTCGTCCCCATCTCTGGTTTGGGACAGCACAGCCCCTATCCCTACCTCTGAGGCATCTGTCTGTACCACAAATTCTTTTGAAAAATCTGGTGTTATCAATACCGGTTGTGAACACAAAGCCACTTTTAACGCTTGGAACGCTTTTTCTGCATCAGGGTTCCATTTCACCATATTTGACTGCTTCCCTTTGGTAAGGTCCGACAACGGCACCGCCGTGGTTGCAAAATTGGGAATAAACTGTCTATAGTATCCAGTTATTCCCAAAAAAGCCCTTACCTGTTTTTTATTCACTGGACGAGGCCAGTTTTGAATAGCATCAATTTTATTCAATTGGGGCCTAATCAGACCTCTGCCTATGGTGAAGCCCAAGTATTTGACCTCCTCCATTGCGAGGCAGCACTTCTTTGGGTTAGCAGTTAACCCTGCCTCTCTAATTGAGTCCAGTACTGCTTGTACTTTAACCAAATGGGACCCCCAGTCTGTACTGTGAATTACCACATCATCCAAATAGGCAGCTGCATGTTTTCTATGGGGCCTCAAAATTTTATCCATTGCCCATTGAAAGGTTGCTGGAGCCCCATGCAACCCAAAGGGTAACATCTTGTACTGGTACAGCCCCTCCGGAACCGAAAAGGCTGTTTTTTCTTTTGCGCCCTCAGATAAAGGTATTTGCCAGTAACCTTTGGTCAGGTCCAACAAGGTGAGAAACCTGGCTGTTCCCAGCCTTTCTATAAGCTCGTCCACACGGGGCATGGGGTATGCGTCAAACTTGGACACCTCATTTAACTTACGAAAGTCATTACAGAAGCGTATGCTACCGTCGGGCTTCGGGATGAGAACTATGGGACTGGACCACTCACTGTTAGATTCCTCTATGACTCCAAGTTCTAACATGGTTTTAACTTCTTTAGAAACAGCTTCTCGCTGAGCTTCCGGAATCCTATATGGCTTTAAATGGACCCTGACCCCTGGTTCTGTGACAATGTCATGTTTTATTATGGTCGTTCGGCCAGGCAGCTCTGAAAATATTTCCCTATTTTGGATGAGAAATTCTTTAATCTGATTTTTCTGACCAGCTGATAATGTCTCTGACACCTTCACTGCGGGGAGCAACCGAGGTGAAGACACCGAAGGGCAAGGCTCCGCTGACAGAGACAACCTATCTTTCCAGGGTTTAATTAAGTTAACATGATAAATTTGTTCAGGTTTTCTCTTTCCAGGCTGGTATACTTTGTAATTAACCTCATTCACTTTTTCCCTAATCTCAAACGGACCCTGCCATTTAGCTAGGAACTTGCTTTCCACAGTGGGTACCAAAACAAGAACTCTATCTCCAGGAGCAAATTCCCGTATCTTGGCACTCCGGTTGTATACCCTCTGTTGAGCACTTTGGGCCTGTTCCATGTGCTCTCTGACAATAGGTACCACGGCTGCAATCCTATCCTGCATTTGTGATACATGTTCAATAACGCTTCTATAAGGAGTGGGCTGTCCTTCCCACGTCTCTTTGGCAACGTCCAACAGCCCTCTGGGGTGTCTACTATACAACAAATCAAATGGAGAAAACCCCGTAGAGGACTGAGGAACTTCTCTGATGGCCATTAACAAGTAGGGCAACAAACAATCCCAATTTTTCCCATCTTTATCAACCACCTTTTTTAACATACTTTTTAATGTTTTATTAAACCTTTCCACCAACCCATCAGTTTGGGGATGGTAAATAGACGTCCGGAGGTGAGTGACCTTAAATAATTTGCACAATTCTTTCATGACCTTTGACATAAATGGAGTACCTTGGTCAGTCAAAATTTCTTTTGGTATTCCCACTCTACTAAAAACCTGCACCAGCTCCCTAGCTATCGCCTTGGTTGTGATAGTGCGTAAAGGGACAGCCTCAGGATATCGAGTGGCATAGTCCATTATTACCAGGATATACTGATGGCCCCGAGCGGACTTTAACAAGGGCCCCACGAGATCCATGGCTATTCTGTCAAACGGGACCTCTATAATAGGCATGGGAACTAGTGGGCTCCTGAAATGGGGTCTAGGGGCATGATACTGGCATTCAGGACAGGAAGAACAATATTCAGACACTTCTTTATAAACCCCTGGCCAAAAGAACCTTTGTAAAACTCTTTCAGTGGTTTTTTCTGCCCCTAAATGTCCTGCTGTAACGTGACTATGAGCTAAATCTAGTACCGTTCTCCGATAAGGCTGGGGTACTACCAGCTGTTCTACCACATCCTCACCCTTTTTGACAATGTGGTACAAGAGCTCATTGCAGATGGCCATGTGGGGATACGTAACCCTGTCACCTGGTACCACAGGCTCCCCATTAACAATCTTAACATTCTCTCTAGCCTTTATCAAGGTAGGATCCTTTAACTGTTCAGATGCAAACAGATCCTTTTTTACCTCCAGGTCAGGCACGCTTTCGTTTCCAACCACTATGTCTCTGTTCCCAGCAAGAGGGTCCTCACTGGACTCCTCATCTGTCACTTCCCCAGCCAAACTGGCAAAAGGCAAAGGGTCAGTAAGTTCCGAAGACACACGTACATCCATACAATCACCGGCATTATCAACTGGCTCTTCACTTCTCACATCTGTTGATAAACGTGATTCCCACAGTTTCCAAAAATGAGGAAAATCCCTCCCTATTATGGCCTTATGCACCAAGGTGGGGACCAGTCCTACTTTAACCATTGCTGACCCACAACAAGTTTCTATATTCACTTCAGCAGTGACATAATACTGGGTATCCCCATGTATGCAAGTTACCCCAATAGGTATTTGCTGGACCTTTAAGGGGTTCACTAACCCAGCTTTCACGAGGGTAACTAAACTTCCTGAATCTAGCAAGGCCTCTACCCGGTTACCCTCTAAGAACACATCACACATTTGTTTTTCCAGCACAGGTGAAGGTACCACAGTACAGGCTAACCTAGCAAAGAAAGACATTCTGCGACATTCAAAGGCAGCATCACATTGAATGGGTTCTTGCATGACTGGGCAATTGGCAATAACATGACCTGGCATACCACATCTAAAACATTTAACCACACGATTATCAACCCGTTTGGGCAACATAGACCGTTCTAGCCCCATTGGCCTGTCTCCAGGGCCAGTGTTTACAGTCTCTCCAGCCTTGCGTTCTCTTAACCGCCCAGCAACGTTTTCCCATGGAACAGTCTTACCAGTCTTTACTGAAGGGCGCTGTCGAGGATCTATGGGTTGCTGGGTGGTCATCAGTAGTTCCTCTGCTGCCAAATACCGCTCTACCATGTCCACTAATTGGTCAGCAGTACCCGGGTTTCCATGGCTCACCCACTTGCGCAGGACCATGGGCAAAGATCTCAAGTAGCGGTCCATGACGACTCTTTCAACCATCTGGGGACCAGTTAATGTCTCTGGCTGTAGCCATTTTTTTGTTAGCTGAATAAGGTCGTGCATCTGAGAGCGCGGAGGCTTCTCCATGTCGTACACCCAACGGTGCACCCGTTGTGCTCGTACTGACAGCGTGACTCCCAGGCGGGTCAGGATCTCAGTCTTTAGTTTATCATAGTCCCGAGCCTCAGCAGGGCTTAAATCAAAGTACGCTTTTTGGGGCTCACCTGACAGAAAAGGTGCCAGCAGACTGGCCCACTGTGCTTTTGGCCAGTTCTCACGCTCTGCAGTCCTTTCAAACGTGGTCAAGTAGGCCTCCACATCATCAGCCTCTGTCATTTTCTGCAGGAAGTGACTGGCCCGTATAGAACTAGAGCTGGTCGGAGCACTGACGGCCATATCTCCAATCCGGGCTGCAAGGCTCTGCATCACTTCTGTTAAGGCCTCTCGCTGTAGTCTCCAATTTTCCTCCATTGCCACCTGCTGCTGTCTGTTGGCCTCCTGCTGAGCCGCTGTAGCTTGCAGCAAGGCTTTGAGCAGTTCCTCCATGTCGACAGACTTTTCAGGCGGCTTTATAGCTGCTTTCACCCAGGACATATATCAAATCCTCAGGGCAAGTCTCAGTAACATCACACTGAGCTGTATCTGCATAAGTCACCGTTTTCTGCAGGCCTCACAAAGCTGCTGCTTTCACTTATGCGCAGAACGGAGTGCTCGCATTCTCCACCAAGTTGTAACACTGTAGGGGTGCAAGGCGCCTTTTCCTGGGGAATATGGCAGCACGCAGCAGCTGAGGAACAACACAAGTCCAGTTTCTGGTACAACTGGCCCCGGCCAGTTTTATTGAAACAGAAAATAAAACAAACCCCAAAATAAAAATACCTTGCCTCTCCGGCACTAACTAAACACAAGATGTTCCTAACTATCACTAAACAAAACAAAGAGTTCTCCAGTAAATACTGTATAGCTCACTTGTACCAGAAAGCATGTCTCTTCCACACAGATCCTGCAGCCTTCCCAGGCAGTCTGCTCATACTAATCAGACTAGCAGCCCTATAACACTCTTACACAGCTGAAACCCTGATTAGCCCTCTGTGAGGCCAAAGACCCGAACTGGGCCCAATGTCTAGAACTCTCCTTATCTCTCTCTTAGAGCCTATACCCAGCTTTTCCAGCAAACTGAAAAGGTTCTGACAAAACCAAAAGCATTTTTCCTAGAAGTTAACACTTTCTAAAACATGTAAGACAAGAACCTGGGACAAACATACCTGCCTTCAAACACTATCCCAGTGTTCTTGTCACAATACATATAGTATTTAATACATGAACAACATAGTGCCTCAGTGCTATATTTTATTACTGTTTAATCACCAAGCATTACTACAAAGATACAAAAATGTGCACAACACAAGCCCTTTCTACTAAGCCTTGTAGAGAGATAAATTGGAAAAAGATAAAAGTACCAGGCACTCAGCTACTAACTGCTATGTTACAGGCTGACTTTGAAAATATGGCAGTTAGGCTGATACTTTATTCGCTGGTACTTTAACAAACAAAGGGGTAGACATTTGAAAAGGACAATAAAGCCGAAAAGATTTTTGATGTTTGGGAAAGTTATGTGGCCATATTGTCTCCACCTATGAAATCGCAGCTCCATGAATCCTTAACGAACAATCTGTGGTACATGACCAGGGTAGTGAGGAATGGGGGGGGGGAGGACCCTTCCATTGCCCTGTAGTGCCCTCCCTTTTCTGTCCTGGGGTGAGGGGGGACTGATGCGGACGCCATCTTCATTAATTTTTATTTATTTTTCCTTTTTTGGATTGTTGTATGTTTTGGGAAACTTAGTCACCTCACAGAAACAACTGTTTTACTGTAATAGTATGCTGACACTCTACCGTGCTATGGAGTTTATGCGCATTTTCTGTAGTGTTTGTATTTATTAATCTTTGGACCTGGACTGTAAAAAAGAAGTTGCCTGAATGGTGTCAATGGTTACAGTTTATTGTGATAAGCGAATGATATGTACACCTTCCTTAATGATGATTGTATTCTGTTTGCTGATATGTACATTGCTTCAATAAATACATATTTAAAAAAACAAAAAACAAACAAAGGGGTAAATGTAATAATCCTCGTTATGGGGTAGAAGTGGTATCAGCGCACATTCTGTGCACTGATACAGCTTCTCCCCCATGTGTTACAGTGGTGGAGTGTGAACAGTGACAGGGGCGCATATCGGCACTGCTATCTAAAAGATAGAAGGTGAGGCCAAATGCTGATAAGGCTATCAATCACCTTAAATAGTGCAACTCTGCAGCCTAAAAATTACCTTCTGATGAAATCGACTTGCCCTATGTCGGAGAAACGCTTTAAGGATAAGGGACGATAACCACATTATTGTGAGCCCTGACTACTGCATCTTCACAGCCGCAGCGCTGAACCAGCACCGTTACTATTATCCTCAGTTACCAGCTCCAGCCGTGGTGTGGGTTCCCCCCCTCCTCCCTTGCTGGGACGTTGTCCGCATCTGAACGCCGCACTTGTGATCACCGCATTGCCCAGAAGCCCTGGAAGCGGACCGTGCTTTACATCTACAGCGGTGAGCTACCATACTGTCAGATTGCGGCGGGGGGTTGTAGCCTACCCATTCGCTGTGGGAAGAAACAGTGGAACTTACACTCCATCTCAATACATGCTACACATCTTTTAAGAGGAATAAGTGGACCTGCTATGGTTCTATTACCTTGCTTATCAACCAACACCTGCTCGGTGGGACATTGAACATTTTCTCCTCTCAGTGGCATTGCGAACTTTTGCCTCTTTCCCACAATTATTTGGGAATACAACTATATAATAATGTCAGTTCAGTGGTCCCCTTCTGCGCGGTTTCATTCATTTAATTGTAAATGATTAGCATTTTGCATTTTAAGTTTTTTATGCAATAATAAATTGGCATTATATTATTCATGCGCTCTCTCTATTGTTTGATTGGTTCAGACATTATTGGTTTTGAGTATTAGGTGTTCAGAACACCTCCTGAGAGCAGCTATTGTATACCTACAGGTGTATGTGTATCTGTATTTTGTACAAATTTATTGCTTAATTAGGAGCGCTTGATTTATTTCTCTCTAGTGAGGATCATTTTACTAGGAAACCAGGCATATACAAAGCCTCCGATTGGAAAAATGTATTGTTACAGATTGGTAAACACTGACAGCATGGAGCTGAATTATATCAAACTTTACATAAATCTCAAATTTTTCCCTAGATTTAGTAATTACTTTATAATGTGTCAGCCTCCCTATGTCCTAAATTTGAAAATGTGTATTGTTAATAGAAATTGGAAGGGTAATTATTTCCAGGTGTCACACAGCTGCCATTTTGGCTTGGATATAAAAATTAAATTGGGATACCCTGACATCACCTTTGAAAAAGCTGCAATACTGTTGTAGTGAAACTCATCAAGTGGACCTATCTTGCTTACCCCAATTGGACCTTGCTATCTGAGGTGTTTGCCCGGATCAACCACAGCTGCTTCCAACATTTGTGATCCAGACTCTGCTCCTGAGGCTATCTGCTCCTAAGCCGTGTACTGGACCTAACCATCTACACCGTACAGTGGGAGGACCTCCACATTCATTTGTGCTATCTATGGAGGATATCATCTCTCTAGTGGTGAACTGGTGCCATAATTAAGGAGCCAACAATTCTCGGAATGACCCCCTTTATCTTTTTCTCGCAACAGAGCGATTAGTCGCTAATGCGCATGCGCAATGTCCGCAGTGTGACTGCGCCAAGTAAATTTGCTATGCAGTTAGGTATTTTACTCACGGCATTACGAGGTTTTTTTCTTCGTTCTGATGATCGTAATGTGATTGACAGGAAGTGGGTGTTTCTGGGCGGAAACTGGCTGTTTTATGGGTGTGTGTGAAAAAACGCTACTGTTTCTGGGAAAAACGCGGGAGTGGCTGGAGAAACGGAGGAGTGTCTGGGCGAACGCTGGATGTGTTTGTGACGTCAAACCAGGAACGACAAGCACCGAACTGATCGCAGATGCCGATAAGTCTGGAGCTACTCAGAAACTGCTAATAAGTGTCTATTCGCAATTTTGCTAGTCTTTCGTTCGCAATTTTGATAAGTTAAGATTCACTCCCAGTAGGCGGCGGCTTAGCGTGTGCAAAGCTGCTAAAAGCAGCTTGCGAGCGAACAACCCGGAATGAGGGCCTATAAGCGATAAGTTCCAGATGTTTATAGTTGTATTAAATCACTTTTCCTATGTCTCAGGTCTTCTGATTTCATTATAAATATTTGCATTTGTGTCTCATGCACAGTCTTGGAGGAATGATCAGGAGACCTCACCTTTAGCTGTACATCCACACAATCCCCCATCACTGGTGGCGGTCCAGTCAGAGAATAATCAATAGCAGCCACACTGTCAATCTTTGCGGTAACTAGAAGATACAATGTTAGCTTTAAAAATTATTCTTCAATATGAGTAAATACGACACTGTATATCAGCACACTTCTATCTACTCTGCTGTACTTCCACGCACACAATACTAAAAAAAAGTCAGTTGTGTACTGACCAGTCCAGAGACATGGTTGGAGAAGGTACATTAGTCTGAGTGATCCCCTGAAAGGGAATGTTGCATGTACAGCCCATTTTCTTATACAATACTGGTATCCCACCTGGTAATGTTAGTAGAAGTGGTTCCAATTTGCTGGTAATTGCATTACTGACCAGAGGGCAGACCTAAAGGAGAACAAAAGTAAAAACTAAGATACAATAACAATACTAATACTGTATATAAAATGATATTAAACCATAAACATGAATATACTGTAGCCTGGCTTTACCCATAATGCATTGTGGCCTTGTGCAGAGATCCAGAGCTTCACATTACCTTAGTGATGGGTTACCACCCTACAAGGCTACACATCATCCCCACAACACTAAAGATGTACAGCTCAACATTGTCTCTATGCAAACGGAAACTTCAACACACAAAATGAGGATGTGCTGGGTGTATGCCCCTTGGTGTTGTGTCTAGCACTATGGAAGCACCACAACCTTCTTTCTATTATACAAAGTCAGCCCTGTAAATTCTCATGTTGCGGTGAGTAGGATACACATTAGCAACCGTCCTGACACTCCAGACAAAAGATACAGCGAGACAGTCACCTCAAATTGGGGATAGTCACCTCATATTGGGACTGTGCCATATAAATCAAGACAGCTGAAAACCGTAACATCATACTGGCATAGAGGTACTTCTGGACTTCATTAGATCTACACAGCTCTTTAGAACTCATGGGGGCATATTTAACAAATTCTACATAAAAGCTACAAAAATAAGCATCAAGTCAATGCATTAAGAATGAGATAACGGGAGACGTACTCCGATCACTGCGACCAACTCTTAATGACCCCTACTGTGTTTTGCATTTTCAATACTCCCAATAAATATTAGCTTACAAAGCAAAAAGAATAAGGGTGTGTACACGCGGTGAGATTTTTTCTTCCGATTCTGACTATTTAGTCAAAATCGGAAGAAAAGTTAGTGCAGATCGCAAGGTGACAGTCACCTTTTGATCCCGTTTCGATGCCGATGCGTGGTCCCGCGTGGTCGGCATCGAAAGAAAAGATAGATTGTGCAGGCAAGTCAATTTTGACTCTCTCTATAGAAGTGATAGTCAAAATTGACACTTAGCCAAAATCGCACATAGTCAGTATCGCAAGCACAGTCATTATGTGCTTGCGATACTGACTATGTGCCGACCCGTCCCCTGTCGATAAGTGAGAATCGGGCATAGGCCCTCATTCCGAGTTGTTCGCTCGCTAGCTGCTTTTAGCAGCTTTGCACACGCTAAGCCGCCGCCTACTGGGAGTGTATTTTAGCATAGCAGAATTGTGAACGAAAGATTAGCAGAATTGCGAATAGAAATTTCTTAGCAGTTTCTGAGTAGCTCGACACTTACTCTGCCACTGCGATCAGTTCAGTCAGTTTCGTTCCTGATTTGACGTCACAAACACACCCAGCGTTCACCCAGACACTCCCGCGTTTTTCTCAGAAACGCAAGCGTTTTTTCGCACACACCCATAAAACGGCCAGTTTCCGCCCAGAAACACCCACTTCCTGTCAATCACACTCCGATCACCAGTACGAAGAGATTTCTTCGTTAAGCCGAGAGTAAAACACCAAACTTTTAATAAACTTTACTTGGCGCAGGCGCACTGCGAACGTTGCGCATGCGCAGTTTGCGACTAATCGCACCGATGCGAAGAAAAATAAACAGTGAACAACTCGGAATGAGGGCCATAGCCCGAATCTCACCATGTGTACATACCCTTAGACTTGATTGTAAATAAATAAATGAATGGGCAGTTGGACAATCAAAAAACTATATATTGACAGTAACAGGTACATTTCAAGGGACAAATCTTTAAACTATGGGAAATTAGGGTCAGTGAAGAACTATCGTTATGTTTACTATATCTGTATGTAGAACAAGTACAGTATAATAAGCATGGATATATCAGCGAGAAGCTATTGTGAAATCCCCAATAAGAAATCCATGTACCTGGACCATATATATATATATATATATATATATATATATTTATATGCCAAGAAATTTGAAAAGAGCAGGGAGCGCCAATAGTGCATTAAAAGTGTAAACAATTTAATTAAAAAACATCTAAGACGGTGATCAAGTAAAACCCGTACCGTAAAAGGCGGCTAAACCACCGCTTGTATAACCAGCATGAAATTATCCCACAGTACAATCAGCATTCGTGATTCAGTATCCGTACGTCAGACCACGCCCATGCGCGTTTTGTCATCTGACTTCGTCAGCGGGCTATATATATTTCTTTTTTTTTAATTATTATTTTTTTTATTTAATCTTTTTTAATACAAACCTGGTTCTCTATTGCTTTTCTTAATGCACTGTCAATATTGTGGTGGAAAAGATCAACCAACCATCTGCAACCAAATAAGAAAGATGACTTAATTCTGCGCTCACATTCCTCTCTCCATCCTGGTTATAAATATCTCCTTAACTTACACCCCTGCACTAACATACGCAGCCTGCGGCTGAGTAACAGGACTGGTAGCATATATAGACCAGATAACTCTGGGCAAATGTTCTGGGTTATAATAAAGTTATAACAATAAATATCACGTAACACTGATCCCAACTGCACCAACCTCCCGTATTTATTTATATTGACTATAAGTGTCACTTCTCACCTGAAATACACTATAATAATACATTAGCTGTAAGAGCACAATAAGATACATTGTTTACAAGAGCTATCCAATGGTAGAAGACTGAGAAATCAGCCAATGATATTAAATACTATATTTAATGTAACAATAATCATCTAATATACCCAAATTTCCCAGACACATGAACCTTGACATCTGAGATGTGGCAGCTGCAGTCAGACAGAGCAATTGTTGGTCTTCCGATACCGTCACTTCCCAGCTTCAACCCTACAGAAATGCTGAGCCCTTCCACCTTCAGGTCGAAACCACCCTTTGCTGATCTAATAAAAGGAAGAAACTCATTAAATCATATTCAAGTTGGAACTGCAGCCTCTTAAATATAGATTAACAAAGCAATATGGTATATATTTTAGGATTATCTGGATGTACTTACTGCTACTGACACTCAAGGGCCGATTCAGAGCCGAACGCAAGTCTGCCGTAATTACACCCGCACTGCACGCACAGAACTAAGTGCAGATATTAATTTGTATGTCCAGTTGCACATGTCTATGTGACCCCCCACCCCTATATATAGTCCTGGTCAAATAGCAATAATCCTTATCATCGCACACTTGCCCCAGCTATATACATACTGAAAGAGATCAGTCTTACATCAGACTCACAACTGAGAATAATGAGGCAATTCTATCAATACATCGCCAACACTAAACATCTTACAAGTGAATGCCCTATTACCTCCCTGTTATCCCATTCGGCCACAACTGAAGATTGAAAGGCGTATAACACAAAATCGACAGTAGGTGACTGTGCTTGGCTACAGACATCGCAGTGTTAAAAGTCAAAAGGCAAAATGGACTCTAGCTCTGCATCAGCTCCTTGTTGTGATAGTCATTGGTACTTTACCATTGCCATCATCACATCATTTGTTTTTAATCTTATGCAGACTTTTGTCTCAGCAAAAGCTGTACTCGATTATTTCTATATAGATATAGAGACAGATATGTAAAATTCTCTGCTCTGTAGCATTTTAACCCTACATATTTAAAGTGTTGCATAATTATTTCCCTGATCTGCAGAACAATATAGATAAAACAAGCACCAAGAGGGGGCGGGTAGTGGTACTAAGCACTAGGCTTGTCTGGGAAGCCTGACGGGGGATCAGGCTGACACAGTTATGGAGTCTGTAGACAGAGCAACACCCCCCATCCCAGTAAATGATTCAGTCTAAGCAGGCTTGGTCACCCGCCTCTATAGTCAGGGTGGATTTAGGCACATCAGTAACGACCCCCCCCCCCCCCCCCCCCCACCACCACCACCAATTTTCATTGCTTGGTTACATAATAAGCAAAATAATAATAATATAATAATAAAATGTATAATAATAATAATAAAAAAGAAACAACATGTTTTCTTTTTAAATTATGTACTCATATTTACTAAGTAGGACAACTTACAGGGGCAGCCTGCTCATGTCCTACCAGTTTGTTCTCCACTTAAGATAGCATACAGTAAGGTACACTGGAAATATCTGGTAGTTACTGGTAAATGTTGGACTGACAGTACTAATACAAGAATCCAAGTGCCGCCCCCAACAAGTGGTGCCCCTAGGTACGTGCCTCATGTGCCTAATGGAAAACTCGCCACTGTCTATAGTAGCAGGGCACACGGAATTTGATGGCAGCCACGGGAATAAAGCATATTTTGATTCCAATTGTAAAGTCATTGCAGCATACATGTATGATATAAATATATCTTGATAAAATAAATAATAAATAGATTTGAGACAGATACAGTAATTTTAAGTGAAAAAAAATGGACAGCTATTGCATCTAGGGACATCATTTGCACTAAACCATAATACTCAGACACTTTCATCTTCTAGCTGTCACTAGTCAGATGAATGCTAATTGCCATTAGTTTCTATGGCATAGTTAAAATTTTGTACCAACAAGCAATGTTAATAAGTAGTCTCTTATGTGTGTGACGCTTCTTACATATGCAACTTTGTCTTGATCTTCCAGTCTCCTGTAATGTCGATGAAGGCTCCGGAGATTGACAGCTTTAGACCCACATTGGGGACAGGGCTGATTTGTGAGCTGGGTAACTGGAAGCTGCGGACTACCATGCTGCAATAAAATAATGCAACATATTACTACAAGCAAAAATACTTTACCAATATTGTTATTTTTACAATAAAATATATTATATTTCTGAACATGCAATTATATATAGTAGACTTACCTTAAGCCCATCCTTTGGCAAAATGTATGATCCTATTTATTATAGACAATAACTCATTGGCTTCTATAGAACTTTTCTTTTTGATAGATGTACAACCCGGGCAACAGCGTCAATGGCATATTAGAATTTACTATTTATGTGTAACTTTTGTAGGTCATTTCTATAGATATCAATAAGAGTACCTATATTAGGGTTACTTATATTCTTATACTGGATCCATAGAGTTTTCTGACTTTCTTAGTAAATTTTCCTGTGCACATTGCTTCATATACATAGCTTATAACGTTCTTATAACGTTACATGGGGATGTAGTTATGTGACCATACCGACGCTGGGATCCCAACAGATTAACTGCCTGACTGTGGGCATGCCGACTGACAAGGACTATTCTTACTCGTGGGTGTCCACGACACCCATAGAGTGGGAACAGAACCTGTGGCGAGCGCAGAGAGCCACCGATCCCGCAAGGGGATTCATTGCACTCGCCCCCACCCCAGCCGGCAATCTGAAGCTCGGGATCCCAGTGTCGGTCACCCAAACCCAACCCGTGGTATGGGTAATATAATACTGGCTACCATTACTGAATCAATTAAAATTCTGCATTATATTATGTGGTCATGGAAGGTCATTTTCCCTTATTTAGAAGGACTGGTGTGATTACACTAGCCCTCTTCTTGTAATCTCGCCTTCCTTTTCTTCATCCTTTTTTAATTGTAATACATTTGCATATCTCCCAACATATTGCAGGCAAAATTCGGGACCACTTGCATGCTTTCCCAAAAGAGGTGTAACCTCAGGAAATGGGTGTGGCCTCATGGCATGCCACCATTTTAATCACTCTGGTGGGGTGCTCAGCACTCAGGAGATGCGGGACTACCCCAGGCTCTCCCCAACTGCATACATGCCTTTAGCAATAATGTATCGACAAAAAGCAGGAGTGGAAAAGTTGGGTGGTATGCATTTGGGGGGAGAGATGTATCAAGCCTTGGAGACAGATAAACTGGAGACGTTTCCCAAAGAAACCAGTCAGCTTGTAATTGTCATTGCACAGACTGTGCTAAATAAATGACAGCAGCTGATTGGTTGCTCTCTCTGGAAGGCTTGAAACATCTCTCCCTTGATGTGTCCGTCCGCCTATAGGGGGTCACTCCGAGTTGATCGTAGCTGTGTTAAATTTAGCACAGCTACGATCAGGCACTCAGACATGCGGGGGGACGCCCAGCACAGGGCTAGTCCACCCCGCATGTCAGTGCCCCCCCCCCCCCCCCCCCCGCAGAAAATGTAAAAGCACCACACAACGGCGATGCTTTTGCATTTCAGGAGTAGCTCCCCGCCAGCGCAGCTCCTGTGGCTTGCCAGGAGAACCTCCTTGCTTCCCAGGTTGAAGCGGCTGCATGTCGTCACGCATCCGCCACGGCCCACAACGGTCTTGCATTGGCCGGACCGCACTCCCTCCTGCCCAGCGACCGCTTCTACCAGTCAATCAGGCAGAGGCGATCGCTACACTACAACGGCCTTTGGCCACCCAGCATGCGAAGGCGCACTGAGGCGCCGGCGCATACGCAGATCTGACCCAAACGCTGCGCTGCGATAAACTATAGCGAGTGATCGGGTCGGAATGACCCCCCAAGTATGATAAGTGTTCACAAAAATACATGCTGTTATACGTCTGTGTGCTGAGTCACACAGATCCTTATAAATCAGGATATACATGTATAATTGTGTGTGAATGTTTAAAGAATGATGATACACCAATAAGTGTTTTATAAGGAGAGGCTTACACTGAAGGCTTCCCTGTTATAGTCAGTCCAACCCAGATTTCATAGCCTGGTGCTGTCAGCCACCATTTTGTTTAAACCATGTTCTAATGATCATCATTGATCTTGCACCAGCAGTTATTATTGTTTATTAGTCAGGCACCATAAGGTGTAGATGGCACCATCCAAGAGATATACACAAAAACAAAGCATATACGCCATGTACAACAATGCATAAATGCAAATAGTGCAGTCAAACCATTAACTGTAACTGACAAGTACAGGGCACGGATAGGGCAACTCGCTGTAGCTAGAGTCAGCAGGCAGTGGTAGGTTGCAGGGGAAGACACAACAGCTCTCAATGATCCTGTGCCTGTTAGAAAACAGTGCGCGCCTGCATTATCTCCACACTGTGCATACAGTACATGCTGGGCACTGGGACCCAGGGAGGTCTGTCCTCCAATTGTTATACTGCTGCACCATGTGACTACAACCATCTTGTAGATTCTTACTGTGTATGGGATGAGAAATGATGGAGACACAAGTCTTCCACGTAGCTCCGGAGACCTGCAATATAAAGCTGTTCGAGCACCCCAGCACCACTATACGTTGTCAGCATACACTCACCGACTGGTAAGCTGAATAAAACCCCATTACGTTGTTTCAATCCGTGAGAACCAGTACATATACAACCATATGTATGGCTGTATCTGTTATACGTCAATAAACCAACACTAGGATTTAGTAACTGGCCTGTTTATAGCTTGAGACATCCACTGGTGTGTGCCGACATAACTCTGCAATAACAACACCTGTACAAACAATTCCCAACAGCACCCATCGTACGAGTGAGCAGAAAGGGAGAAGGAGACATAAGACATACATGGGTAAACATAGTGCTGGGGTAAACAGTAGGAGGGAGAACGGACTAGTTCAGTACACATCTACTACTACTGGGAGCCCTACCCGCGGCTAGCAGTATGAAAGATATGGTATCCGAACAGCTCATACTTAACAATGGGACCTTATTGTCCTTGTGTAGTCTGAGGGATGGAGCAAACTAGCAGCTCAGAGCCTACTGACAGCGGCCTTGTACTTTCCCTCTGGTTACAAGTAGTGAACTAAGGAGGTACTGTTGATGATACCTGCAAGGTTCTCCCCAATGCAATTATGTACAGCACTCAGGTTCCAGTTCATTGTTTCTTGCCGTTCATAGCTGTCACTTCCTATGTCTAACTCACCACAAATGAGCCCTTTGTCACTTACTTTGCAGTAAAATATCACTAGCTGACAAGTTGTTTTAGCAATTCGGAGCTGGGTTGGGTATGGAACCCCAACAGTCAGAATCCAGACTGTCACAATGCTGGCAGTGGGATCCCGATGGTAAGTATTCTACAGCTAATCCTAACCCACGCCACCCAGTGCCTAACCCTAACACCGCACCCCTCCCCCTCCTACAGCCTAACCTTAACTTTCACACTTACAGACTGAAGTTGTCTGCATTTTGACCCGCCAGTAATGTGAGCATCGGGATTCTGACAGTCTGATCCCATATAAATAACATTGCCCATATTCATATTGTATTACCAATGCCAGAAATGGAACACCTCTTTTACAGCAGCAGTGGCCTGTTGGCATGGCATGTACCCATTCAATACCCTTTGCCAGTGGTTCTCAAACTCGGTCCTCAGGACCCCACACAGTGCATGTTTTGCAGGTAACCCAGCAGGTGTACAGGTGTATTAATTAATCACTGACACATTTTAAAAGGTCCACAGGTGAAGTTAATTATGTCACTTGTGATTCTGTGAGGAGACCTGCAAAACATGCACTGTGTGGGGTCCTGAGGACCGAGTTTGAGAACCTGTGCCCTATATACTACCTTGGGTGCAGTCAGTGCCTATTCTCACACAAATCACAGGTAATAGCTGTTGTGCACAATAATAGCCTTCATCTTGCTGGAAGGCTGTAAATAGCATATAAAAAGTGTATTTCATATATATAAAAAAGGAGCTTATTAGCTGGAACCTAGCAGTGCAAATACAGATGTACAGTAAGAAAAACAAGAAAAGCAGGCTGAGATATACAGAGAACGATGAGTCCATCTGATAATGCCATCTACACTGGTGTTGGGTACAAAATGCCGGCGGTCAGGATGTCCATGTTCAGAACACCGACTGCGGCATCCAGACAGTGAGAATCCCGACACAGGGAATGTAAGTATACCTACCTCCCCTCCATGGCCCCCTAACCCTCTGTTCCCTAATTGTATTGTTATGCAATCCTGCAGGTCATGTTCAGTAGGTTACCATCTGCTCACCTGTGGAAACTGTACTTAATTTTTCCTAGAGGACTATGTGCAGAGCCTGAGAAGTCTGGAATATGCACCTTTGCAAGCTCCTGTTGCAGAACACTCATTCCCTGCTGCCGTGCTGTGGGGAGAAAGCAATAAGTAAGACATCACTGAACAAGCAGCTTCTGCTGATGATCATGCACAGCTGCAAAACTTTTCTATCCATCGTGACATAACTGCCAGCATATAAATACATATTTTAGGGACATTTTATAAGTGATTATGTAGCACGTCACACGGTAATCAGTCTACAATTGCTGCTGAATCCCCATGCAAACAAGGGAATAATACAAACGACTTAGGGAGTCATTCCGACCCGATCGCACGCTGCAGTTTTTCACAGCCATGCAAATGGGTCTGAACTGCGCGTGCGCACGGGCGGCAATGCGCAGGTGCGTCGGACGCCAGCGAAGGCCGTCGCCACAAAGTGACAGACCTTACGAAGAAGCCGTTTGCAACGGCAAACGCAAAAAGATTGACAGGCAGAATGCAGACCTGGGCGGCAACTCACCGTTTTTCGAGGAGTGTCCGGAAAAACGCAGGCGTGACCAGCCTTTGGAGAGGAGGGTTCCTGATGTCGGATCATCGCAGCAGGTAAGGCCTGAGCTGTGCAGAGACTGCACAAACGTTCTGTTTGTGCAGTTCTCTGCACAAGCGATTGCAGCCCTGCACAGCCCTAACCCCCTCCCCTGTAGACGGCGAAATAGCCTGCACGCGATCAGGTCGGAATGACCCCCTTAGTGCATACATATAGGGCCTGGTCAAAACTGAAGCCTTGGCCTCTCAGGTAACAAAACAGACCACTGTGCTGCCTATATGACAGCATGGTATTATTGAGGAACAGCGTACTCCATAGCTGGCCTTCTTTCCAAATTGTTCCTCTAATGATTTGAAGAATATAACAGGGTTGTAGAAATGAGGACTCACGACAGGCAGGTTCACGGTGAATCAGTGTCTTTAATGGCAGCAGACACTGCACTTTAACATGCATAGACACAGGCCTGGCACATTAAACAAACAAACTGGTGGAAAATCATGTCCCAGCCCTAAAGTGCTTAGTGATCAGTCTTCTGCAATGGCCTGTAGCCCCTGGCACGAGGGCGACTCCGGCTTACTAACTGGCTGCTTATTAGCATCTGTGCACAGAACCATGGGTGTATGAGAGTTTTAATCCTTCCTGTCTCTTAGTGATGAGTTCCTGCGGGATCTGTGCCGCTTGGAAAACCCGGAATTCCAAACCTCCACTGCTAGTGCAGACTGAACAGGTTTTACTTTAGCCTCCCTTTGAGGGAGCTGATCCCACAGGAATGTAGGTAATTTAGGTGAGAGGCATCTCCTCTCACCACAATATGTATTGAGTAGTTTACTAAGTAAAATAATTAGGGGGAGATATACTAAGCCTTTTAGAGAGCTAAAGTGGAGACAAATATACTACTACCAGACAATAAGCTCCTGTCATTTTATACAGAGCCGGCCCTAACCAATATGATGCCCTAGGCAAGATTTTGGCTGGTGCCCCCTAGCACCACCGCTGGTTCTGCCCCTGACCTTGCCCCTCTTTCCCAGCACCATCACCCCTCACCCATAGCAGTCCTTGTACCCCCTATATTTTAAATCGGAACAGTTAGCACAATTAACGCACAGCCCAAAAAGGGGCATATTCTTGCTGGGAAGGGGCATAGCCACACAATAGTAACCCAAATTCCAATTACGCCACACGGTACTGCAACTTCATTCACATTTGATCATGCGATAGTGTCCATAATTCATATTACATCCCACAGTAGTATCGCTTTACCTTATAAACGTTACTCCTCACAGTAGTGCCCCTTATTCACATTACATCACACTGAATTGCTCCTTATTCACATTACACCACACCCTTTTGCTCTTTATTCACATTAGACGACACAGTAGTGCCCTTTCTATATGCAACGCCACATAGTAGAGCACCTTATACACATAATGTCACACATTAGTAATGCATTTATACACAATTCTACACAGTAATGCCCCTTACACATGAGACACATTAATGTCCTTATAAACATAATGCGCCTTACACATTATGACAACCTGTATTAATGCCCTTTTACAAATAATGTACCTTACACATATGCCGCACTTATTAATGCCCTTATACACAAAATGACACACATAGTGCTCCCTATACATTTGCTGCACATTATTAGTGCCCCTATACACATAATGACACACATACAGTCGTACCCTGTTACACATATGCCGCACATAATTAATACCCTTATACACATAGGCCCTCATTCCGAGTTGATCGCTCACAAGGCGATTTTAGCAGAGTTGCACACGCTAAGCCGCCGCCTACTGGGAGTGTATCTTAGCTTCTTAAAATTGCGAACGATGTATTCGCAATATTGCGATTACAAACTACTTAGCAGTTTCAGAGTAGCTCCACACTTACTCGGCATATGCGATCAGTTCAGTGCTTGTCGTTCCTGGTTTGACGTCACAAACACACCCAGCGTTCGACCAGACACTCCCCCGTTTCTCCGGCCACTCCTGCGTTTTTTCCGGAAACGGTAGCGTTTTTATCCACACGCCCATAAAACGCTGTGTTTCCGCCCAGTAACACCCATTTCCTGTCAATCACACTACAATCGCAGGAGCGAAGAAAAAGCCGTGAGTAAAAATACTATCTTCATTGTAAAATTACTTGGCGCAGTCGCAGTGCAAATATTGCGCATGCGTACTAAGCGGAATTTCACTGCGATGCGATGAAAAATACCGAGCGAACGACTCGGAATGAGGGCCATAATGACACACATAGTGGCCCTTTACAAATGTTGCACATTATTAATGCATTTTTACATGACACACATAATGATCCTTACAGATATTCCGAACACTGCTGCACAACCAACCCACTCACATGCACACAGCATTCACACTGCCACTAACACTGTGACCTCTGCCTCTGCTTGGGTACAGATGTGTCCTCACAAATCTTGCTTCAATGCTAACGTCGGGCACCTTTTTTTAAATGAAAATGCATCTTATTTGCATTGCTATGTGACTAGGATGCACAAGCAGCTTATGCTGATTAAACTGATATGCAGCATGCCAATATACTGTGTGAGACTGTGGCTGTGTCTGCATATTAAATGCTACACACAGAATATAGGCATGCCGCATATCATTTTAATCAGCAGAAGCTGCTGATGCCCCTAGGTATATCAAATGCCCTAGGCAATTGCCTAGTTTGCCTATACCTATGGCCGGCTCTGATTTTATAGACCAGGGGTAGGCAACCTGCGGCACTCCAGCTGCTATGGAACTATACCTCCCAGCATGCCCTGTCACAGTTTTGATGTTAGAGAATACTAAAACTGTGGTAGGGCATGCTGGAAGGTGTAGTTCCACAGCAGCTGGCGAACCACATGTTACCTACCACAGTTATAGACTGTGCTAGATAAATGGTAGCTAGAGGCTGATTGGTTACTATTGCCAACTTATCCACTTTATTCCTCTTTAAGGTTTGATACATCACCCACTGTGTGTCTGTTACAATCCATGGACTGCTGCTTGACTATTTCAAGCAGACCGTAATATTGAATAATAGCCCCTCTCTGTGACATTTCCGTTCCTGAACAAGGGGCATTGACAACATCCTATTCCCTTGTAGACAGTCCCATCTCATCAGGAGTGAGAACTGCAAAGCTTGCTTTTGCTCCAACATTCACAATGGTACTCCCCCTCCCATCCCCATGTAGTATTTGTGTTTTTCAGTGTTTTGTAGCTATGTTTCATATGTTACAACAATGTATATAGTATAAAGATGGGAAGCAGTCAACTTACTGCCCATCGGATACTGTCGCCGGGTTCCAGACAGGGGTACTATACTGCCGCCGGAATACTGGCGAAGTAAGTGATTCCACCTCTATGGGTGTCCACGACACCCATAGAGGTAGAATAGAACCTGTTGTGAGCTAAGCTCGCCACCGAGCCCGCAAGGTGCTTTGTTGCACTCGCCCCCCCCCCCCTGCCGTCATTCTGGCGAATGGGATGCCGATGTCGGTATACTGACATTCTGCATCCCATGCGGTTTCCATAAAGATGTGTGAATCTAATGCACAAAAACAAATCTTTTTCTATTATATTTTTCGATGTAACAGTCTCTGTGCCACACCTATGCCTCATATAAACAGCACATAAACTCAAGAATAAAACCCACTTGTCTCTGGTGACGTGTGCATCACATAAGTCTCCATCATTCTGTAAATGTCAGGATACAAATCAGTTAACAAACAACTTGCAGGGAGAAATGACTGTTGTGAAATGCCCACACCTAATGTCAGAACATTCAATGATGTGTCTAGATCTGGGACTACTAATGTCTCCCTTTACTACAGTACTAAGTATTATGTTGTCATGTCACATATTATTTATCCACGTACATTAGTACCAGGCTGGGTTAATGGCTAAATACACAAATACATGTGTTCATTATGTCAGTGTGAGTCATAATTGCCTACCCTCCCACATTCTGCAGGAGACTCCCTGAAATAGCAGCAATCTCCCTGACTCCCTGAATAGTCCCCCAATCTCCCGGATTGCACCTTATCCCTATTATGCAACTATTACATTCTTGGGGGGAAAATAAATCAGAGATACATACATTACAATGGGATCATTAGAGCCATTTCCCTGCATTGGTTATAACTAAGGCACAATGGCCCTCATTCCGAGTTGTTCGCTCGCAAGGCGAATGTAGCAGAGTTACACACGCTAAGCCGCCGCCTACTGGGAGTGAATCTTAGCATCTTAAATGTGCGACCGATGTATGCGCAATATTGCGATCACAAACGAGTTAGCAGTTTTTGAGTAGCTTCAGACTTACTCTGCCTGTGCGATCAGTTCAGTGCTTTTCGTTCCTGGCTGACGTCATAAACACACCCAGCGTTCGCCCAGGCACACCCACCGTTTCCCCGGCCACTCCTGCGTTTTTTCCGGAAACGGTAGCGTTTTCAGCCACACGCCCCTAAAACGCCGTGCATCCGTCCAGTAACACCCATTTCCTGTCAATCACAATGCGAACGTCGGAGCGATGAAAAAGCCGTGAGTAAACTTACTTTCTTCATAGTAAAGTTACTTGGCGCAGTCGCAGAGCGAACATTGCGCATGCGCACTAAGAGAATTCTCACTGCGATGCGATGAAAAACTCCGAGCGAACAACTCGGAATGAGGGCCAATGATCCCTATGGCCACTCACAGTATATGGGACCTCTTGCAAAACACAATACACAAATAAATCCTGCAAAATATCAGTCTTTTCTTCAATAATTAGATCTTTCTAACATTGGGACTCTTTTACATTTAGATGTAAGTCATTTTCATGACACGCCTCTCAGATGTAGCCGTACGCGCCCGCGCTGATAGGTGTTACTTTCACAATCTCCCTGAAATGCTTTCTCAAAAGTAGGCAAGTGTGGTGTGAGTGCACATTGTTTGTGACTCATGTCCCAGGATTACAACACACTGGTTAGGCAATTACTATACAACATGGGAATTTCCCAGCTTAGAAGTTAGAACAGAGCTTTTCAGCTCAGCAAAAACCACGTATTTTGCCATACCTCCCAACATGACCCTCTCCAGGAGGGACAGAATGCTCTGCTACTGGACTTTTCCCTTTCTGTATGATTGCTGGCACCTGTGTTGAACAGATTAATGGATAAGAAAGGTGTTTCAGCACAGGTGACGGCAATCACAAATTAAGAGGGAAGTCCAGGAGCAGAGCATTCTGTCCCTCCTGGAGAGGGTCATGTTGGGAGGTATGATTTTGCTAGACCCCCTTTCATACTACACCTTGGACCTGGGAAATTTCCAGGTAGACTGTATTCACACTGTACCTGGGAATAAGGAAATAAGGAAAGAAATATGGCTAATATATATGTGTATATATTGTGATAGAGGCACTGGTAAAGTGATAAATGGGAGACATGTTTGTACCAGGTTTCTGGCCTAGAGTATGTATATTACCTCTGGAAGATGTTTGTGGTTGCTCTGCTGAGAGCTTTTGGGGAGTCATTCAGAGTTGATCGCTCGTTAGCTATTTTTTGCAGCGCTGCGATCAGATAGTCGCTACCTATGGGGGAGTGTATTTTCGCTTTGCAAGTGTGCGAACGCTTGTGCAGCCAAGCGGTACAAAAAAAGTTTTGTGCAGTTTGAGTAGGTCTGTACTTACTCAGCCACTGCGATCACTTCAGCCTGTCTGGTCCTGGAATTGACGTCAGACATCCGCCCTGCAAATGCTTGGACACGCCTGCGATTTTCCAACTAATCCCAGAAAACGGTCAGTTGACTTGACACCCATAAACGCCTTCTTCCTGTCAATCTCCTTGGGATCGGCGGTGCAAATGGATTCTTCGTTAAATCCATTGCTCAGCACCGATCAGCGCTGCGATCAGTTTTGCCGAGTTTTGACCTGATCGCAGCGCTGCAAAAAATAGCTAGCGAGCGATCAACTTGGAATGACCACCCCTGGTCTTTTGTTGGTGTGAGAGAGAAGGGAGGGCTCCATCCACAAGGCATTCAGCCTTAGAGCGGCTAATTAGTACCTGCACCTGTAAGATGCTGTTAAAAGCTGTGTTAGGGCTTGGCTCAGGGTCTCACAGCCAGGGGCGCCGACTGCTGTGCCGGGCCCAGGTACGGGGGGGCATAGCCAATGCAGAGAGTTGTGGCCAGCCCCCCTCCTGAGTAAATATTTTAAAAAATAGCAGCCTCATGCTCCGAACTGGGGGGCGACGACATAGGGGCTGATGGGCGCCGGCAGCAGGTGCGATTGATCACCCCACCACCACCACCACCCCGCACATCACGCAGCCAGAGAGAGAGGAGTGACTGCTTCTTGCAGCTGCCTCTCTCCCCAACGCAGCATGTGTGCTGGGTTGGGGAGAGAGGATGCTCCTGAAGCAGTCACTCCTTTCTCTCCCCGCTGCAAGTGCTGTCTACAATGGGGAATGGGGGAGGGGGGGGATCAGCAGGACCCTCCAAAAGGCCCAGGTAAACAGTACCTGCCCCTGTTGACGTCTTCACTTAGTGGGGGCGGGCGCTGGCCTTTAAGCAGCTCTTTTGCATGGCCACCGCCTCCCCAGAGCTTCCGACGTCGTCTGTCTTTGGGAGGTCTTGCATGCTCCCTCCCCTCTGGCGGCTGTCAGCCGTTGCCTTTTGCTGGCTTTTATTGGCCAGTCCCGAGGGGCAGTGGGATGATGCGGTGAGCAGTGATTGGCTCATGGTGGCCATCTTAGATTTAAAAAATGATGCTAGTGTGCCATTTTTGAAATTGGAACTCAGCAAATGACAGGCAGGGACTGGATCCTCTTGGATCCAGGCTTGCTGCCATGCTAGCTATCCCCGCTGAGTCCCGCCGTCGCTAATGCAGCCATGTTCCTCCACATGAGCCTTCTACTCACCCAGTGACGACAGCGAATCCATCACTGGACAGATGTATCCAATGATGGATCCACTGTCCAATCACATCTGTCTCACTGACAGGGGCACACTTTCATGTGGGTAGAAAGCATGTCCCTGTCATCGAGGCACTTCTATAAGTGCTGCCTCTCCATCTTCTTTTAAATGGCTTGTACTGCTTGCAGCTAGGTCCACCACATTGTCAACGGGAGGCACTACTATTGGTGCCTCCCAAGCCTAATTGAAATGTTAAAATGATTAATATAATATAAAGCAGATACTTATGACACAGAATATGTGTTATAAAGTATCTTGTTTTTGTTATTTTCATCATTAATGACTACAATTCCCAAATAGAGAGAGAATGGCGAGAGAGTTGGTGTGGGAAGTGGGAGGGGGGGGGGGGGGGAAGAGGCGAGAGAACAGCAGATTCTTTTTGTAGGGTATAGAGGGGTCAGTTATGTAGTGTTCGGTACGGAGGGGTCAGTTATATAGTGTAGAGTGTAAGTGAGTCAGTAAAAATATTAATGCATAAGCCTAAAGGAAATTTTTGCCCTGGGCTCCGTTTGCTCTAGACCCAGCCCTAGTTACATTCCACCATCTGTGGATTAGTGCACAGGGTTCCCACAGCTAACTGAACAGGACAGGGCTGACAATTAAAAACCCCTGTGGATAAATGAATATGCCCTCAAGTGTTTGCAGGGGTTCAGTATGATTTCCCGATGGACGGGTGGTCAGAATAGCTGCAGCAGCATCCCGTCCATCAGAATCGCGACAGTCCCCCTCTATAGTACCCTAACCCTCTTCTGTCCCCTGCCCTAACCCCTAACCCGCTGTTAGGAAGATCAGGATGCTGGCTGTCAGTATTGTGACACCGGTATCCAGCGCAGCGTCGGTATCTAGATTGCGTCCTCCTTCGGGATCTCGGGATTGGTATGTCGACCACTGGGATCCTGTCCTTTGGGAAGCTAACTTCTTCCCATTTGCAGTAGGAGGCAAATACCTTTCTGGAAGGATTCTGTTTATCAAATCAATCCCTTTTCCCCAGGATGTATGTCTGCTACTTACCTGTACAAGCCCCCTTCTGGTGATAATGACTATTGTTGGCTATAGCTGGCTTTCGCCATGAACAGTGGTCTCCTGCTATGCTCCCCACTGTCATGCAATTGATAGCACCATCTCAGAAAGCTATTAGCAAAGGTGCCCTCAAGAAAAAATGCTTTATTCTTAAAAAGAAAAAAGTATTATTTGTTGGGGGTTGTTTATCATTTTCACTTTCTACTTTCAACAAACATTTGTTATTCTTTTTTGTTCCTGGAAATGGAAGCTGAAGTCCAGGCTTCTAGTTCCAGTGTATAAACAAAAGCCAGTATGCAGCTTGCTCGCGCACTGTTTTACCACTGACTAGCCTGGCGAGCATTAGGGTAACTCTTATTAATTGGCCAGAGCTAATTACATCAAAGGTTTCCAAACTCCGCCATCCATACTTGACCTCAGGTGACTTAATTAGTACCACAGTCAATTTTATTTAATCATCTGGATTCATACATGGATATCCTTAAAATCTGGACGGTAATGGTATAGTTTGGGAACCTTCAAAGGTTTGGTTAAGTGTACAAGGTGATACAAAAGTATAATGGCTATGCAGTCATTATGTAAAAATTTACTATGTCAACATCTATAATGTCAATACTGGAGTGACGACAGTTATGATATTGATTAATATGTAGGCATACTACCCCGGGACCCCCTTTGTCAGGGGGCACAGGATGCAGGGCATACTGTACCCCAGGCCCCCCTTTGTCAGGGGGCCCACCTCCGACCAGAGCACACTGACATCAATAGCTTTCCCTCTTAAGATGGAGCAGAAACAGCAGACAGAATGTGAGCAGGACAGTATGCACTGAAGGCATAAACACAGGAGTATCATGAGCTACTGATAGAGCTTTCTGACCAGAGAGAGATAGGAGGGTGGAGAGAGCTATAAGTGACACAGGGATCCCAGTTTCTCCTCTTCCCTGCTTGGGTGTCTGAGTCTTGTGTAAACTGTTATGCAACTAAACCATTTGTGTCTAAAGATAGAGACACACAGAGTCCTCCTGAGTCCTGTCCCAGCGTGTAAGTAGTACAGAGGTTGCTGCTATTCTTGCATGTTACAAAATAAATTATTTTATTTTTCTATGTGTATTTTAAGGTTAAGTTGTCTTTGTTTCTCTACAAGACAATTTTATATAAGAGTTATCTTTCAATTAGGTGGAGCTATAAACATTACCAAGCCATTATTAATCTATTAGTTTAAAGCATTGGTTTAAATGTAATATACACAATCTATACCTCCCACCATGACTCATTCCAGTAGGGACAACATGCTCTCTACCTGGACTTCCTTCTTATTTGTGATTGTAATCACCTGTGTTGAAATACCTTTCTTATCAATTAAATAGTTCAACACAGGTGACGCCAATCATATATTAAGAGGGAAGTCCAGGTAGAGAGCATTTTGTCCATCCTGGAATGGGACATGTTGAGAGTTATGTACAATCTTATATACACTCCCCACCTTCCACCGGGGCCCCCCTGTCTCAAGTGCCCCGGGCATCTCAAAGGCTTAATCCGGTCCTGCATGTCAGCATTGAGAACATATCGACATAGTGAAAATTTTGCCATTAGGGTTTATTAATTAGGGTTAGCTGTTAGCATTAGGGTTAGGTATGCCTGAAAACTGAATCACTGACATTGTGACAATGATGACATGTCATCAGTGTGGACATGGTGAATGTCGACATAATAAACATGGTCACTGTTGATCTCATATACTGAACCTATATTGGAATTGCTTCAACCAATTAAACATTTTAGCAACCACATGTGGCCATAAATACACAATAATACACTGGAAGGGTTCAGTATGATTTGGATGGACGGGATGCCGGCGGTCAGGATACTGACAGTGGCATCCCCTCCATGAGAATCCCGACAGCCCCCTCTAAAGTTTCCTAACCCTTCTCTGCCCCCTACCCTAACCCTCCCTTGTGGGTGCCTAAACCTAACCCTCCCTGGTGGTGCCTAACCCACCCTTCCCCGCTGCCTAAACCTAACCCTCCTCGCTTGATGCCAAACCCTAACCTCCCCTTCTGTGTGCCTAACCCTAACCTCCCCGGTTCCTAACTCTAACCTTCCCGGCTCAGCACCCTAACACTAACCCCCCTTCTTCTGCCTAAACTTATACCCCCACCAGCGGCAGAACGTCAACTTGTCCCGTTGGATGGAAGTAACGGTATTGTGACGGCGGTATCCCGTGCGGCGTCGGTATCTACACGCCAGGATTGCGGCGTCCTTCGGTATCCCATCTGTCGGAAGCTAACTGCTTCCCCACTGGAATATACTGTACAAATATACATTCACATAAGCAAATACACAAACTGGCATAATAAACCATACACAGATTAATAGGTTTTGCAAACATTTAAATAAATGCATTATTTTTGTCTTTTCAAAACAATCCTCTTAACTCCCTATTTAATGATCGCCTATTCATGAAATAAAACTACATTCAGATGATTTTATCACATACCATAATCCAGTCCTTTCTGTGTGAGTCTCACCACAAAGCCAGGATTCACAGCACCTGTAGCACTCAGATACATTGCTACAGAGAAGACCAGGAGAGAGGAATATGCCATGTTTGCTGTGTTAGCAGTGAAGCTACAGGACTGTTGTTTTGCGTATGTTCAAGCACAGGTAAAATCACTGCACTAAGTGAAACCTAAACAAGGAAGGAAAATAGAATGAGGAAGTGTCAGTCAGCCTTACAGAAGGTATGTTCTTGGTGTGTGCAGAGAGCACAATGCTCCGTGAACACTTGTTTTCTAATATATATTTTCTATTCACACAATTTTATATTGTTAATACCAATAATGTATAGCCAAATATTCTTGTAGTCATAACATGCAATAAAATATTTTATTACATTAATTGGCTATATCATTTGGGAGCTTTCAGGAACAATCTCACTTTATAACAGATATACTGTAAAATTTAACCCTGGATGTGATCAAATTCACAAGAGTATTTCTTAATTCATATGAAACTGTTATAGTTTAAGGAAAGAAAAATTAAATCATTACGGTTATGTTAGTGGTGTAATATTTTGCATCTGCATGTAGTATGCATGTAATATTTATTCCCCGCTATTGAGGCATTTAGTTATGTGACTAGCCTGCTTTGTCAACCTTTTGATGTTTATAGTAGGTTTCAAGGATATGTAACTTACGGCAATCCAGCTGCTGTGTAATTTATCAGAGACTGTCCCTCTATTCCAGTTGAGGGGTGAACTCTCACTGTTGCAGCAGGTAAATAGATGCCCTGCACACATGCACTCGGCAACTATGCACTAAGGGGGAGAGTCTGGGGGCAGTTCAGCATTTCCGAGAGTGCTGGGCATGAATACAGGGGCATGCCCCTTCCCCACAAGGCCATGCCCCTTTGACCCACCTAAAGCCGTGACTTCATGACATCACACCAAGAGTATGGGTCCACTGTCCCTAGGAAGTACAGTTCTGCCTGGAGCATCCTAAGAATAATTCTGTAATATTGATCAGGAATGTACACTGATAAACTGTGCTGGTAAGTTTTAGATTAATTAGGCAAATGTCTGTTCTACCACACTTACATAACTGTGTTTTTCTGATTTTGTACAGATCCTATTCCTTGGTAACACGGCTCAAAATTCAACAATGACAATTCTGTGCTACTCCAGAGTTCATCCTTTGAACATACATGCCTACTCTCCCAGAAGTTGTGGGCGACTCCCAAATTGTGAGATAGTCCCCCACACCCCCATAAGAGTCAACAGATCTCCTGCATCCCGCCCACTTCCTAGTGAATGGGTAGATATGATGGGTTGATAATGCAGGGAATCTCAGTAAGTGGAATTCCGGGATGTAAAACCATGTCTTGTAAGTAATTGCCCCTTTAAAAAAAGTGCAAGATCGGCCGACACCCTGCACCTCTGATGATCTCGGACCCCATTACATCCCACCGCAAATATTCTTCACAGGGCTAAATTCCCTGGACAAATAGTTTACGCACACACAATTTGGCACCGGGACCTTCTCAACATCCTTGATGTTGAGGTTGGGGTAAAAGTGATAAATTATGTAAAAATTATTTTTGTTTGTGTCAATACTGGTCACAGCAAGCACTGACAGCTATTAATTGTATGTGTATGCTGGTGCACGTACACTAAAATGCCAAATGACATGGGATAGGTGTCTAGCATGGATGGACAGGCGCTCTTAATCAGCCTGGGCAGTGTACTGTGTGTGCACGCCGAAAAAGGGGGCTTGGTCATGTCTTAAAGGGACATATCATGAGTCATGTGGGCCTGGCCTTGTGTAATGCCCCCCGAGTCTTTTTATGCTGGCTGCTGAGCAGAGCGCCAGGAGGCTGCACTGCTCAACTAGCCCAGGTTTCTCTGTGTGGCCAGACTGGCACATCAATCCATCAGCACTTCTGGCATTGGCCAGAAGGGCCAGATAGGGAGTCCGGCCCTGGTGCCTAGTATTGTGTAGAACCCCCTCTAGCTTGGCAAGATGCATCAACTCGACGTGGTATCACTTCCAGTGGATGGTAGACCTCTGGAGCGATATTGACCAATGCCATCTGAATAGCTTCCAACTGCTCCTTGATATTAGTAGGGTCTTGGGTGCAAATGGATCTCTTCACCACATCCCATAAATGCTCAATTGGGTTCATGTTGGGCAAACGTGGTTGCCACACCATCAGGGCCTGATTAAGGGTTCCAGCCGCCCTAGGCTAATACAGAAGTATTATACACACGTCACACAGTAGATCAAGGAATGTTGAATGTCTGCCTATCTGGTATTCATTACGAGATGTCAGATTATAAATAATGCAGGTCTAGGCATTTCCAAGTCATCACAGTACTGTGGTGCCACCTGCCATTACCTTTAATACTGCTATCACATGACTTTTGGCACTTCAGTGTAGAACTGCAGATGCCTGTATACTTATGCCACAATACCATGATGGCAGGGTCTGCCAGAACGTGTAATGCCACAACACACATACAGCAAGAACAAGACACACACAAAAAATACACACCCACTGTCATAAACATGGATTATAGTCACTAATATTCCTTTTCTTTTAAAGACTCCATATCAGTCCTTGCCATGGTTTAAGTACATTCTAGAAAGGTAGTGATGTGTACAGTCCCTGGGATGGTATATAATTGATCTTAACATATTCACCATTGTCTTCTAGTGACTCCCCACCCCCCAACAAAAAAGGTTCTGTTGGTAACAAACAGGGCCAGAATCAGCCTATTTTTTTTTGGGTAATCAAATATAGGGCCTAATTCAGACCTGATCGCAGCAGCAAAATCTTTCTCTAATGGGCAAAACCATGTGCACCCAAATCTAACTCTCTCTGCACATGTTATAGCTGCCCCCCCCCCAGCACTGCACATGGTTTTGCTCAATACAGAAAAAAATTGCTGGTGCGATCAGGTCTGAATTAGGCCCATAGATTTTGGCACCCTTCACTATGGATATTATGGGTCGAGCTACCACGTGGGCGGGGCATGAATTGGTACCCCACCTAGAAAAGCCAGACCAACATAAAGACTGAAAAACCTGGATGCATATAAAAAAAACTTTGACCATTGTGATCATTGTCTGTCTCCACGGCTGGGCCCAAGTGTACTTTAAGTGCAAAACCAAAAATTTCCAAAAGCTAGTTGTTTAAAGAAAAAACTATTTAATAAGAGTCTAAAATGTGTACTGTATACACTCTTAAAACCATTATTTCAAAGCATCATATGTTGGTTCTACAAAGTCAAATGGCTTATGGTCACAGTTAAGCACAATCCTTAATAAATCACATAAATAAACCACATATAAACATATAATCACATAACCATGTACATTAATGCATCTTCTTGCAGCACCTTAGTGCTGTTACAAAGTAGTGCAAACTGATTTCTATTTAAAGTACTGCAAATAGTTCATAATATGCAGTTCCTGTTTAATGGTGGGCATATAAATCTCTTACTGTGGGAAAGGAGGCTGGTGTCCGCACTGATTTTAACCTCACTGGTGTGAAAGTCGGGCAGGCAGGGATGGACTGGGGACTCACAGTGAATAAATAAAACACATATGGCACAGGGCAGGTTGTGACAGGTAGGGGGCAGAGGGCAGGATATGACAGGTAGGGGGCAGAGGGCAGTCTGTGACGGAATAGGAGCACAGGCTGTGACAGCTATTGGGCATAGGGCCAACTGTGACATGTAGGGAATAGAGTTCGGGCTGTGACTGCTAGTGGACAGAGAGGGTGGACTGTGACAGCTAGGGGACAGGGCTGTGATGAGGGGAAGCTAGTTGTGAGCACAATGATTTCATGCTGTGTGAGGTCAGCGGACATGTAAACCACAAGGAAGATTGTCCATAAATGTCTTTCTTGTCAACTGAGGACTGAAGTTGGCATGAATCAAGGATATGCAGATTTCCTATTTTTATCACAGCCTGGTAGGTTGGAAATACATTTGTTGAACCATCCTCTCTTACCTATATTTGTGTACAGTAGTGTATGTCTGTGCACATACCTCAACTCTGGCAGTGTATAACACTGTGTTGTAAATTTGATTAAATAATTAATGATTAAATAAAATTGACTGAGGTGCTAATTAAGTCACCTGTGGCCAAGCATGGATAAATCTAAAGCATGGACCCATTGGTGTTTTTATAATGAGAGCAATGTGTGCAATAAACATGGGCCACTGGGTCCAGGGGAGCCCACACCTCACACACTGCACCCATGTGTTAATACTAACCTTTCCGGAATCCCACATAGGGCACTGCAGCCACTGCAAACATCAGAGCCAAATTGTCCGCCGTGCATGCGCAGAAGTGAAATTAGTCTCCGGAACTGCGCTGTGAAAAGGATGGTGCTCATATGGAGTCTGCACACAGGTCCGCTCCTCTTTTAACATTCCCCTGTCTGGTCCGTTGGGGTGCCTTGAAGACCGCATTTGAGAACCTCTGCTTTATATTTATAATATAGCAATTTAGGATGATGTGTGTGTCTATCAAGTCAGCTGAGATGTCAAAAGAATATAAACAGTCACATTTTCCCTAGTAGAAGAAAATATTAAATCCCTAGCTACATGCTAGCAAGCAGACTAGTCCCTGTATCCAGGGGCGGATCTAGGGGTGTGTCACGTAAGGCGGGTGTTGGAAATCCGACTGAGGTTGGGCTTGGGAGACTGGTGCCTGAGGAGGGGAAAGGCGAGGAGGCTGAATGTAATTCCTTCTCATGTGATGGGGAGTACAAGGAAATACTGAAGTCGATGAGGAAGATATATTTATGTGATTTAATGAAATAACAATGATTCACAAAGACTGGGGTTATCCAATAGCAGAACTTAAGAAGATTACTGATTAAAGAACTGAAGACTGTGGCTGTGACTTTAAGATGTGGCTGAAGAATACTGAATGAAGAATTGAATACTGTGGCTGTTACTTTAAGACGAGGCTGAAGAATACTGATTACTTCCTGGATCCCCTCTACAGTCAGGGACCCCGAGGTTGCCCCGCGAGCAGAGCCGGGCTGGCTGGCAACAAGAAGCTGCAGCGAAGGGGTAACCACTGGGCAATAGCGGACGAGAACAGGATACTAGGAGTAACCAGGAGCTCAAAACTAAGCACCTTTACTTGTGAAAGTAAGATGAAGCACTGACACCATCACTCTAAACCAGCCTCCTTTTATAAAGGAAGACTGCCACGGATTGGCTGGACACAGAGAGTGAACACAATTGGCCTGGCTTTGGTCTCCAACATGGTAGCCCCCTGCACTGAGGACAGACCTGCACTCAATAGTCAGCACACTGGGTTCTGGACAATGAGCTCTGGCAACTGAGCACTACACCAGAGACTCACTGCAGCAGCTTCCTACTGCTGCACACTGATTACCCAGACCATGGCCTCCGGCTCCTGGATGCTGCATACTCTGCCTGGTGACCCCCCACTACTGCAGCCCTCCATCGCCGCAGACCCACCAGGGCAATTGCTCACAGCGCGGCTCAGCTGCAGTCACCCTGCCGGCACCATCAACCTGACAGCGCCTGCCCACTCTCGCCCGGACAGTGAATGGGCCTACAGTCACCAGCATATAATGAGTCACACTCAGCCTGATGCATAAAATGCTGCGCTGTGGGCCGCTACAGCAGTGATAGAGGGGGAACACCAGCGGGGATACGGCAGCTCTGACATCATCAGATCAATGCAGGGTGATGAGCTCATTCATCACCCTTCGTGTCAATGTCTTTACTCATCTGGCCTGGCAGCAGCTGGACACGGACGTGCGGTGAGCTAAATGGCTTAGGAGCCACTGGCTAGCACCAGAGCCAGAATTCCATGCAATATATGAGCCAAAGCATACTTCTTGGCATTATACACAGGTGCAGCAGTATAAACTCCTGGAAATTTGGTTAGTGTTAATCAGAGACGTGCAGAAAAGATAAGCAGGTGAGGCACCGCCTCACCTGCCATAGACTTTTTACTCCAGAGTTTTGGCTATAAAAATTATTAGAATAATGCAAAGAAGATATTTCAAACAAACTCTTTGTATTTTCCATGTACTTTATATAGTGAAAACATTGGCACAAACGTTAGTGTGGCAGGAAAGGCTCTGCCTCACCTACCTCACCCCACCGCACATCACTGCTGGGCAGCATGCATGGCATGCTGGGAATGGAAGGAGAGAGGAAGGAGGAGGTATAGTCACAGGACATGGGGTGAGCTGTCTGCGGATGTGCAGTCTGCATTGGAGGGGTGAGACCTCCATTGAAAGAATGAGAACTATTACTGAGAAGCCGCTGGAGCCAGCAAGAAAAAAAGTATGATATTGTAAAATAAAAATGTAAATCCTGACCACGTGTGTGTGTGTGTGTGTGTGTGTGTGTGTGTGTGTGTGTGTGTGTGTGTGTGTGTCGAATTCTCTCTCTCTCTCTCTCTCTCTTTATCCATCTATCAATTCATATATAGTGTTGCCCCACTGATATATAGATCGCACACTCCCCTGTTGTGCTTAAGGTTTAGTATATTAATTAAACAGAATGAAGCAATGGGCTGCTCTCTTCCACTTAAGCTCTCTGTTAGACAGAGCCGGGATGGACAATATACAAAACAGTAGTGTAAATGGCGCCCTAAGGAACTAGTATGGTTTTCCTATTTTAATTGCATAAAAATCGTTTGACATAGCCTTTTTAACTTCATAAAGTGAACAATCAGTTCCAAAACATATTTTATTTAAAAATGTAATAAATAATAAAACATGAGCATCAACAGTGTTCATATAAGTATGGGATGTTTTCAATATCAGCCCTTATACATATACAATGGAGGTCTGATATTTGCACAGATACATAAAAGCTTCTTTTATGATATCCTCCCTCTAATATTTGTAGATTGGAGGTCACTTCAGAACAAGATAGAATACCCGATGCATTTCATCTCATAGAGACTTCATCAGGGACGTATCTTTAGCGGATGTATATGTATGGGGTCTATACCCGTATATTTCAATCTTGGACACATATTTCTGAGCATATCTCATGTTATCAGACAAATTGGCTTTGGTGCCTCAATAAAAGTATATGTGTGGGATTTAAACCCATATCCTGGAACACTTTTTGAGTGTATCTCGCGTTCTCAGATAGGTGAACTTTTTGTGCCTGGTATTAGCAAGGAAAAGGTATATGATACTTGGAAATTCAAACAGGTACGTTTTTTCTCTCCACAGAACAAATCCACCATCCAGTGCAGTGAGTGATGTTCCCCAGTATCATGATACGCTCAGAAATAAAAGTGTTCCAGAATATCGTATACAGGTTTAAATCCCACACATATACTTTTATTGAGGCACCAAAGCCAATACTGTCAGAGAAACCCATTGGTTTCTGGCATTCATTTACAACCATTTCATTTTGTGGTACAACATAGGTCAGGAAGAATGCAAGGTAATGCAAACGCCTTGTCCCAACAGTATACATCTCAGGTTCATCTGGAGAGATCCATGGTGAATCTAGGGAGGGGGAGGTAAAGGAAAGAAGTGGATCACAAAGGCGGGGAAACATTCAGGTAGGCAAAAAGGCTAAGTTTGCCTGGAAGTCTGTCAGCTTCACCAAAGATGTTGAAGCACAGGAGGAAGGTATGTGGCAGGAGGGTCATGGGCCCACAGCTGAGTAGGTTGGCACAGAATGGTTTTCAGGTGCAGAATGAGTTGGGACATACTTGTTACCTGGGTATAGGGTATATTGCAGGTCCAGTCCAGGATTTGTTATGTTCTGAGATCAACAAAGGAAAGTAGATTTCAGAAAATAGTGCGCAACAAACCCAATAAAGCTGCTAAAAAATGTACACAAATGTGCATCCAATTACACATAAAAATAGGACGAATGGTAAAAAAATTGCACATCAATAATAGCGCTAAGTTGGAAATCATGTGATAACACCACTGTGCACAAAGGTGAGCATAAGAATGCTAATTCACCGTGGACTGAAGTAGATGTCCTTTCAGAATCCTTTTATATATATATACACAGTTCTCCTCCTCTTGTGAGCTCGTCAGTTAGCAGTTGCATGGGATCCTGAGTCTGCAAAACAAGTGACACCTCTCCCCTTCTGTGTGAGGGATTCTTTAGAGGGACAAAGAACATGGAATAAAAACAGCATATATTGGTATATCACCAAACAGCAGTCCTTGGTCAGGAAAAACTTGAGTGTCAGATGGTAAAGAGCGTGGAAAGCTGAGCTCCGGATGCCCACAGCCACATCACCCAGGTAGTTCCGTCAAGGTAGCAGGTACACGTTCAGAATACGATAGCCAGGCTTAACGCGTTTCGGACGATACAACGTCCTTCGTCAGAAGCATGGCTAATACACAGGGCTCACACTATTTATTCCCTCTTAATGAGGGATCTCCAGCTGAAACCGATTTCCGCCAGCCGGCGCCGCCGTTATCTTCCGCCAGTGTATGCACTTCAAGTGCGGAAGCGGAAGTGACGTATGCGGTTCACCGCTGGCCGGAAGTTGCAATGTTTGCGTTCCACCGCTGAGATTATTCTTCTCCGGCTAGTACAAAGGGTTTTACTCTTCCGGAATTGGTATTTAGGTGAAAAGGTCCACAATTAATGCGTCCACATATCAAAAAATCCAAACATGTAATTATACAAAAAACGAAAAAGATAATTATAAAAACACATAATAAAATATGTAATCATAAAAAATACACATAATAAAATATGTAATCATAAAAAATACATGAGTGTACAATACAGAAAGGAAGCACCAACACCCACACTTTTAATTGATGATTTCTAAGTTAAGAAGCATTTTAATTCGAATTCACCGTTCAGGCCTCCCGGGAAAATCGTTCCCAAACGGTGAATCCATCTCATTTCTGTCTGTGACAGTCGTCTGTCCAGATCTCTTGTTCTCCATTTCGGGAGAACTAACTGGATCCCACAGAAAGTTTTCAGAAAACATTCTTTTGAGTTATGCTGCTTCTTAAAATGTGAGGAGACTGTATGGGTCTCCAACCCCTTTCTGATATTGTAAATATGTTCCGCCCATCTTGTCTTGGCACAACGGGTAGTTTTACCCACATAAAAGAGTCCACATGTACATTCCAAAATATAGATGACATTCTTTGAGTGGCATGTAATGAACTCTTTTATGGGGTATGTATGGCCTTGCACACTAAATTCTGTTATTTTTCTAGTGGGTGATTTGACAGTTCTACACAAAAGGCACTCACCGCAGCGGTGGAAACCCTTGGTTCTCACACTTTGTCTTGGATTGGTTTCCACACTACTGCTAACTAATTTGTTTTTTAGGGCTGGTGCCTTCCTGTAAATGAAATCAGGTTTTACAGGGAGTAACGGTCCCAAAATAGAATCTTGTTTCAAAATGTTCCAGTTTTTACGAATTACACGTTCAATTCCTTTGAACGAGGTACTATATTGACTAATAAAGGCCCAAGTGTACCTCTCATCATTGGGTCTTCCATTAATCCTAGGTGTCAATAAGGAATCTCTTTCTATACTATTTACTTTGTGTCTGGCTTTATCTAAGGATTCACTCGAGTATCCTTTCTCTATAAAGCGTTCGGACATTTCGGTAAGTTGTTGTTCACACACTTGCATATTAGAACAATTTCTTTTTACCCTTGTGAACTGGCTGAAGGGGATACCATCCAGCCAGCTCGAGTGATGCAGACTGGTTCTTTCAATAAAGCTGTTGGAGTCCGTTACCTTCCTGTATATCTTTGTATTCACCTGTTTATCATCAACGTAAATGCTTAAATCCAGAAAAGAGACTTCCTCCCTGCTCTTTGTGAATATCAACTGAATCGACATGTTATTAGAATTGAGAATCTCACAAAACTTAGTCAAAGATTCCTTTGACTAAGTTTTGTGAGATTCTCAATTTTAATAACATGTCGATTCAGTTGATATTCACAAAGAGCAGGGAGGAAGTCTCTTTTCTGGATTTAAGCATTTACGTTGATGATAAACAGGTGAATACAAAGATATACAGGAAGGTAACGGACTCCAACAGCTTTATTGAAAGAACCAGTCTGCATCACTCGAGCTGGCTGGATGGTATCCCCTTCAGCCAGTTCACAAGGGTAAAAAGAAATTGTTCTAATATGCAAGTGTGTGAACAACAACTTACCAAAATGTCCGAACGCTTTATAGAGAAAGGATACTCGAGTGAATCCTTAGATAAAGCCAGACACAAAGTAAATAGTATAGAAAGAGATTCCTTATTGACACCTAGGATTAATGGAAGACCCAATGATGAGAGGTACACTTGGGCCTTTATTAGTCAATATAGTACCTCGTTCAAAAGGAATTGAACGTGTAATTCGTAAAAACTGGAACATTTTGAAACAAGATTCTATTTTGGGACCGTTACTCCCTGTAAAACCTGATTTCATTTACAGGAAGGCACCAGCCCTAAAAAACAAATTAGTTAGCAGTAGTGTGGAAACCAATCCAAGACAAAGTGTGAGAACCAAGGGTTTCCACCGCTGCGGTGAGTGCCTCATGTGTAGAACTGTCAAATCACCCACTAGAAAAATAACAGAATTTAGTGTGCAAGGCCATACATACCCCATAAAAGAGTTCATTACATGCCACTCAAAGAATGTCATCTATATTTTGGAATGTACATGTGGACTCTTTTATGTGGGTAAAACTACCCGTTGTGCCAAGACAAGATGGGCGGAACATATTTACAATATCAGAAAGGGGTTGGAGACCCATACAGTCTCCTCACATTTTAAGAAGCAGCATAACTCAAAAGAATGTTTTCTGAAAACTTTCTGTGGGATCCAGTTAGTTCTCCCGAAATGGAGAACAAGAGATCTGGACAGACGACTGTCACAGACAGAAATGAGATGGATTCACCGTTTGGGAACGATTTTCCCGGGAGGCCTGAACGGTGAATTCGAATTAAAATGCTTCTTAACTTAGAAATCATCAATTAAAAGTGTGGGTGTTGGTGCTTCCTTTCTGTATTGTACACTCATGTATTTTTTATGATTACATATTTTATTATGTGTATTTTTTATGATTACATATTTTATTATGTGTTTTTATAATTATCTTTTTCGTTTTTTGTATTTTACATGTTTGGATTTTTTGATATGTGGACGCATTAATTGTGGACCTTTTCACCTAAATACCAATTCCGGAAGAGTAAAACCCTTTGTACTAGCCGGAGAAGAATAATCTCAGCGGTGGAACGCAAACATTGCAACTTCCGGCCAGCGGTGAACCGCATACGTCACTTCCGCTTCCGCACTTGAAGTGCATACACTGGCGGAAGATAACGGCGGCGCCGGCTGGCGGAAATCGGTTTCAGCTGGAGATCCCTCATTAAGAGGGAATAAATAGTGTGAGCCCTGTGTATTAGCCATGCTTCTGACGAAGGACGTTGTATCGTCCGAAACGCGTTAAGCCTGGCTATCGTATTCTGAACGTGTACCTGCTACCTTGACGGAACTACCTGGGTGATGTGGCTGTGGACATCCGGAGCTCAGCTTTCCACGCTCTTTACCATCTGACACTCAAGTTTTTCCTGACCAAGGACTGCTGTTTGGTGATATACCAATATATGCTGTTTTTATTCCATGTTCTTTGTCCCTCTAAAGAATCCCTCACACAGAAGGGGAGAGGTGTCACTTGTTTTGCAGACTCAGGATCCCATGCAACTGCTAACTGACGAGCTCACAGGAGGAGGAGAACTGTGTATATATATATAAAAGGATTCTGAAAGGACATCTACTTCAGTCCACGGTGAATTAGCATTCTTATGCTCACCTTTGTGCACAGTGGTGTTATCACATGATTTCCAACTTAGCGCTATTATTGATGTGCAATTTTTTTACCATATGTTCTGAGATCAGCAGCTAGTTAATAATCAGCACCTGAGAGCTTGTCTCCCCTGGGGCAAGATTCAGGGTTCCCGATGCTGAACAAATTGGCCAGATGATAAGCTGAGTAAGAAGGGGTTTAGTGTCAGGGTTGCAGGAACCATGTTCTTGTGTACATTGGCTGAGTCAGAAGGTAAAACCCCACTACTATGATTGCTTTATTCTAAAGGCCCTACACACTAAAAGATTATCTGTCCAATCTGGCTGATTGGAAAGAAAATCTGGCAATGTCTGGGAGCAAATGGCAATTGACTGTTTGCTCTCAAACATTGTAAAACAGACAAAAATGGACTTTAAGACAAATTGGTTAAGTTTGTTTTATTAAACCAATTTATCTGAACTGTTTTTGTCCATTTTCTTGATTTTGGTAGCAAATTGTTGATTGTCATTTGCTCCCAGCCATTGCCAGATTTTCTTTCCAATCAGCCAGATTGGACAGATAATCTTTAAGTGTGTAGGGCCCTTTTGAAAAATATTTGTAACCTGCTCAGTGAAGGGTGTGGATCATTGGGTCGAACCTGAAAAGTTTGACAGTGTCTAGGTCAACCCCAAAAGATCAACATGCACAAGGTCGACATGGACAAAAGGTCAACACAGGAAAGGGTCAACATTATTATTTTTGTGTTGTTTACTCCCTAAAATTACCAGGAACCCCAATCAGTGCACCACGTCCCCTTGCATGGCTCGCTTTGCTCGGCATACTTCAAGCAAGGTCCCTGGCTCCGCTACCACTGCACTCGGCAAAGCTTACTGTTTCCAATCGTAGTCCACGAGGATGGTAAAGTAAAGTATGGAAAGGAAAAAAAAATTATGTAAACCATATGCTGTGTTGACTACTGCCATGTTGACCTTTTGACCATGTCAACCTAATGCATGTCGACCATTAGTGGTTGACCTATTGACTGTCGACCTATCATCCAGATCTGGTTGTGAAAGACCTGATATTTGCTGTGCAGTGGTTACTGAGATGCAGTGAATAAAAACCTACTGCTTTTACCACACATGCTGGACGTGGGTCTTACAAGTGTCATAGTAACATAGTAACTAAGGTTGGAAAAAGACAATTGTCTATCAAGTTCAGTGTCGGACTGGGGTATGAAGGGCCCACCAGGAGAATGCAATGAAAGGGGCCCATACTTAGGGGTGTGGTCAGCCTACAAAGGGGGTGTGGCCAGCCTCCACAGAGGCTTGAAATGCACAATAGTCTTGTGCAGTGTAATGCTAAATATTTACCATGTATAATACAAGTGCACAGTCTGGAACCTAATCCCTAGAGGAAGGAGTGGACCCTCAGGCAGTGGGGCCTACCGGTGGTTTCCCTGGTACCCCTGTGGGCCAGTCCGACCCTGATCAAGTTAAACCTATTTGTGGTCTCCTGTGCAGTCCTATTATAGTGTCACATCATATAACTGGATAAACCAGGCAAGCATGCCTTTGGATCAGATTTTGCACTTGACAAGTCGGGAGTCATTGGTTTAGGTGAGATGTGTTAGGTGAGGGAATTATCTAAATCTATTAACTCTTGTATTTCGGATCTGTTCTCACCTCAGAGAGGCAAGTTTCCCATCTTAAAACCTCTTTTCCTAGCAAAGCAGGCCCCTGTTAACCCAGAATGTGTGTGTGTAATCTTATCCAGTGTACTCTAATATTTGTTTTTTTTTTACGGAAGACTTCTCTACAGTAACTTCACATTAGTTCAGTTATAATTTCATTAAATTATGTAATAAAGTACCTTTATAACAATATTATGTAACATGTATTCCTCAGAGTAATGCACACTAATTAAAATACTTGTATAATACCTAGTATGAACTAATTCTGTTTCTTATATTCATATTGCAGTATCAAACAACCTTATACCGCATTCAGATCACAAATGCCGGATCCCACCCAGTAAGAGAAACGTATCCTTACCGGGTGGGATCCGGCATTTGCTCTGCTATGGTGGCTTTTCGACCCGGCAATATACCGGGTCGGTTGCCATAGCAGCGGTGGGGCGCAGCAGCAGCAGGGCGGGGTTGGAGGCGGCGCTGGGAGATGAGCTCATCTCCTGCGCCACCTCTCCCTATGCTGTGAATGGGAACAGTGTCGCATCGACGCGGCTCCCATTCACACTGCACCTGACCCGGTATTTAACCCAGGTATAATCCTTCTTTTATACCGGGTTGAATTACCGGGTGAGGCGACCCGCTAATTCTGGCAGAGTGCTTTCACATCGCACAATGAACCGTGTCGACACGGCAATATGCCGTGTCGATACCGGGTTATTTGTGCGATGTGAAAGGGGTATTAGTGTACAAGTCTGTCATGGGCTCAATGGTGGGTTAACGTCATTGGTGCACAGGCTGCTCTTGTGTTTTATCACAGTAAATCCTAAATGGGTTGTTACCTGACTGCCACGGTAGCAATGAAGCTGAATTTCAGCTTTCAGATGAAATTACTGTAATTTTTTACTAAAAATACTACAGCTCAAATCATTGAGTATCTCACTGAAAACCTTGGGGGTAATTCCAAGTTGATCGCAGCAGGAATATTTTTAGGATTTGGGCAAAACCATGTGCACTGCAGGGGAGGCAGATATAAGATTTGCAGAGAGAGTTAGATTTGGGTGTGGTGAGTTCAATCTGCAATCTAAATTGCAGTGTAAAAATAAAGCAGCCAGTATTTACCCTGCACAGAAACAAAATAACCCATCCAAATCTAACTCTCTCTGCAAATGTTATATCTGCCCCCCCCCCCCTTGCAGTGCACATGGTTTTGCCCAACTGCTAAAAAATTTCCTGCTGCGATCAACTTGGAATTACCCCCACCTTGTATCAGCCCCAAGTGTCAACGTTGCAATTTAATCATGGACTACAATGTTGCACATTCCAGGCTCCACGCCAAAACAGTATACTAAATTAAGGACTTATGATTTAGGCTAGTGGTTCTCAAACAATTTTGAATCACAGCTCCCTAGAGTATCTGAATTTTTATCACGGCACCCCTAGGCCGAAAGTTTCTTATTGAGAAATTTAGAAAGAAATATTAAATTCAGTAAATTGTGTTTTTTTGTCATCATTAGGTTCAATTGTGTGGTAAGGGAAAAGTTTTGTTTCTGTTTGTTCTCATATTTTATAATTGGCAGCCACCAGCACTGGTAAAGCGCTGCAGAATATGTGTATGCTATATAAATAACTGGTAATAATAATAATAATTACATTGACCATAAATAATTTTAATTGTTACTGGACCACCAACCCATCTGTCAGAATCTGTTTGGATTTCCCATTGTGAGAACACATTCGCAGGGACTGATGTTCACGGTACAACAGCAAGTTTATTAAAGCAGTGTACAACTGTAAACAATAAGTATAAACCAGGAATAACTAGAGAACACAAAATGAAAGGGAGAACTGAGGGGACATGGGATGCCAGGAGACTGTGAATACACGGGATGCCAGGAGACTGTGAGTATATGAAAACGGTGTAGACTGTGGAAAGTGGCTCCAGCTACCCATCACACTCCACGTAGGCCTAGATGTCAACCATGGCACTCCAAATTAACAAGACAACTACAAAAACTCACACGAAAACTTGAACGTCAGTGGCGTAAATCTCGTATTCCAAGTGACTTCCTCACATATAAGACAGTCTACCATTCTTATAAAAATGCCCTGGACACTACCAAACAAACATATTTCCAAACTCTTATCTCTGCTCAAGCCTCTAACCCCAAACGACTCTTTAATACATTTAAATCACTTCTGAATCCTCCCGCACCTACCCCACCAGCCACTATCAAGGCACAGGATCTTGCTTCCTACTTCAAGGAGAAGATTGATAAGATCCGAGATGAAATGGTATGCTCTTCGGCAGCCAGTGACCTGCTCCGTTCTTTACCTGAACCCTCTGGCACTCTTTCTTCATTTGATCCCACAAATGAAGATGAAGTATCATCACTCTTCTCATCCTGCTTCTCTACTACCTCTCCTCTTGATCCTTTACCCTCACAAATAAGTAAAGCTCTGTCTCTGGTGCTCATCCCTACCTTAACTAACATCTGTAATCTCTCTCTCTCTACTGGTATTTTTCCTTCACTCTTCAAGCATGCAGTGATTACTCCCATTTTTAAAAAACAAAATTCTGACCCTAATGCTCTCTCAAACTACCACCCTATCTCTCAGCTACCTTGTCTCTCTAAGCTACTTGAGAGACTTGCATACACTCGACTCACACACTTTCTCAACTCATACACTTTGTTGGACCCACTTCAGTCAGGCTTCCGTTCCCAACATTCCACAGAGACGGCACTGACTAAAGTGGTTAATGATTTGGTCACTACGAAGTCTAAAGGCCACTACTCACTACTTATTCTTCTAGATCTAACTGCTGCATTTGACACTGTAGACCACTCTTCTCATACAGACACTACAATCCCTAGGTCTTAAAGACACAGCCCTTTCTTGGTTCCTATCGTACCTATCTAATCGCTCCTTCAGTGTTCGCTTCTCTGAATCTACCTCCTCTTCGCTACCTCTTTCAGTTGGAGTACCGCAAGGCTCAGTCTTGGGTCCTCTGCTTTTCTCTATCTATACCTCATCTCTTGGTAAACTAATCAGCTCTTTTGGTTTTCAGTATCATCTGTACGCAGATGATACTCAAATCTACCTATCCTCCCCTGACTTGTCCCTATCTGTACTGGACCGTGTCACTGAATGCCTTTCTGCCATCTCATCCTGGATGAGATCTCACCACCTCAAACTTAATATTTCAAAGACAGAGTTAAATATATTTCCACCGGCCAATAGTAGGTACCAACCTGATATCTCTATCACTGTTGAAAACTCGACTATCTACCCTACCCCACAAGCTCGCTGCCTAGGTGTCACCCTTGACTCTGATCTGTCCTTTGTTCCCCACATTCAATCTGTCTCAAGATCATGTTACATGCATCTAAAAAACATATCCAAAATACGACCATACCTTACACAAGACACTGCTAAAACTCTAATCCACACTCTCATTATCTCCCGCATTGATTATTGCAATAGTCTCCTAACTGGTCTTCCCAAAACGAGACTCTCACCACTACAATCCATTCTGAATGCAGCGGCAAGGCTTATCTTCCTCGCTAGACGTTCATCATCTGCAGATCCACTCTGTCAGTCCCTCCATTGGTTACCTGTACTCTACCGCATTCAATATAAAATACGTTTACTCACACACAAGGCCATTAACCAAACTACACCAACGTACATCACTTCGCTTATCACAAAATATCTCCCAACCCGACCTCTTCGCTCTTCACAAGACCTGCGTCTCTCATCCACACTCATTACTCACTCCCACTCACGACTGGAGGACTTTCATCGGGCTGCACCCACTCTGTGGAATGCCCTACCACGCACAATAAGACTCTCCTCTAGTCTCCAAACCTTCAAGCGTTCCCTCAAAACTCACCTCTTTAGGCAAGCGTATCAAATTCCTGAACCGCCCACATAACTTTCATAAACCTTCCTATCAAATTACATCCACTCTGTACAGTCCACACATATCCTTACATGTCTTCTCATTCTATGCAATAGATAGCACCTTTCCTTGTGTACATATGCCTATTTCCCTATAGATTGTAAGCTTGCGAGCAGGGCCTTCCTACCTCTATGACTGTTATCACCCAGTTTGTTATTGTTATTTCAAATTGTAAAGCGCAACGGAATTTGCTGCGCTATATAAGAAACTGTTAATAAATAAATAAATACTAGAGACACTGTGGACTGTGAAGGCACTTGCAATAGAATTGTTCAGTAGCGGATATAGCACCATAGCAGGATGCACTTGAACAGGGAATGCAGGGTTGCAGGATTGCACTGTGGTAGAGTATGTAACATATCAGGATAACAGGATTGCACTGTAGCAGGATCACAGGATAGTACTGTGGTAGAGTATGCAACGTAGCAGGATAACAGGATTGCACTGTAGCAGGATCACAGGATAGTACTGTGGTAGAGTATGCACTGTAGCAGGATAACAGGATTGCACTGTAGCTGGTTCACAGAATAGCACTGTGGTAGAGTATGCAACATACCAGGATAACAGGATTGCACTGTAGCAGGATCACAGTATAGCACTGTGGTAGAGTATGCACTGTAGCAGGATAACAGGATTGCACTGTAGCTGGATCACAGGATAGCACTGTGGTAGAGTGTGCAACATACCAGGATAACAGGATTGTTCTGTAGCAGGATCACAGGATAGCACTGTGGTAGAGTATGCAACGTAGCAGGATAACAGGATTGCACTGTAGCAGGATCACAGGATAGCACTGTGGTAGAGTATGCACTGTAGCAGGATAACAGGATTGCACTGTAGCTGGATCACAGGATAGCACTGTGGTAGATTGTGCAACATAACAGGATAACAGGATTGTACTGTAGCAGGATCACAGAATAGCACTGTGGTAGAGTATGCAACATAGCAGGATAACAGGATTGCACTGTAGCAGGATCACAGGATAGCACTGTGGTAGCATATGCCCTGTAGCAGGATAACAGGATTGCAGTGTTAGAACCTGGCAGTTCTATGGATGAGTTAGCAGCAGTGACCAGCATAACCAGGACCAGTGACCGAGACAACCTTGACACAATGAACTGGCAACAGGGAGACTGTGTGGCTGGCCTAAGTAGTGAGTTCAGGTGCTGCTCACAGCTGTGGTAACAGCTAATAATCAAGCTGCAGATACAGAGCAGAGTGCTGAGCACCAGAGCAGAGAGCGCCACCCCAGGCATGGAGGAGAAACTGCATGGATCGTGACAGTATGGCACCCCTGTAAGTGTCCCAAGGTACCCCAGAATGTATTTTAGAAGTGAAAAATGACTATCATTTAATAGTCTATTAGTAAATCTCCAATTTGCATTGAACGTTCTAGAGAAACATCTATGTTTTACCAGAGTTTGGTTTAGTTGATTTTTGGGTGATTTTGAACAATTTTTACCTTTAGTAAATCTCCATCATGCAAAATTGACCAAAAAAAGTGGAAAACATAAAATCAACCTTAGTAAATATACCCCTTATACCCCTGTCACATCACAATGCCGGGTCCCACCAGCAGTGGTGCAAATATACGGGTACGCTCGGGTACGGAGTACCCTTAAGAATCTGGCAGCGGGTACTCCCTGCCACACACTTTGCCATTACCACAATTATAATGTACCACAAAAAACAAGACCATGGTGCTTGGCAGCATGACGGCTCCTCCCACCTTGTCAGGGTTACTGGGAGTGCGACAGTGGCTGTATTTTCCTGTTATAATGGAGGCATTACTATATATTGTTATTAAATTGGGGGCCTTACTATATCTTTCTATTATACTGGAGGTATCACTATACATTTCTTTATACTGGAGGAATTACTATATATTTTTAGCCTTGCCTCCAGATTCCCCCCAAAAAGGGTCTGTGTTGTGTGACCACGCCGCTAGTGTCATGTAGCCACTCCCACTAGCAGCATGTGACCACGCCCCTCACAACACATGACCACGCCCATTTTTCATTGTTAAGAAAATATTTCTACTTGCACCAGGTGGGACCCAGCATTGGACCCTTGCACACTGCCACCTCGACCTGGCAATATGCCGGGTCAGATTGATATCGTGGTGGGGGTGGAGCCGGCCTCGGGAACGGATACGGCATTGGGAGATGACATCATCGCATCAACCCTAACACTGCTTTATTCCCTGGTTGAATTACCATGTCAGGTGACCTGGTAATTTGCCCATGGCTCCTTTCACACCGCACAGCAACCCGTGTCGACCTGTCAATATACTGGGTCGATACCGGGTTATTTATTGCAGTATGAAAGAGGTATTAGTGTCAGATTATTGATCAAATAGCTCAAAAAGGCCATATTACCGAGTATCAAAATAGTCAGCAAACAACTTATGCACTCCCATGTAGAGAAAATCAGACTATGATCCCATCTTTCAAAAGATAGATTTGGGGTGGCTATTTTAACAATCAGGAAGAGTTTAGAGATAACACGGGGAAAAAATCAAGCAATACTCTCGTCCCCACATGTTAACTTAACAACTGCTCGGATTCGCACAAAACTGTTCGCTGCCACATAGGACTGCGAGCAAAATACTTTGAGTCCAGCTCTAGAAGAGGCTTCAAGGGGCGCAAGTTCGGATGGAGTTACAGACATTTACACACTGCTGCAATGGCAACTCTCCCCCCTATGCTGGGAAGAGGACTCCCTTCAAAGATTGCATATATTTGAAGAACATCATAAATCAGCATTTTGGGGTAAAGTTGAACCATTTATAATAATGGAAGGGGCATGTCAAATGTTATACTGTAGTAGGCCTTGTTTATGTGCCTTTCAGTTCAACCTCTATGATTGGTGCAGATAGACCAGAAGCTTGCTGTGTATGAATGTTTTCCTTCATCTGTGTAGAACCTTAAAAATATAAGCAGGGACTTTAATGTACAAATAGATACATTTTGTTATTTTGGGTACAGGATAAACTCCATACAGCATAGTTCCAGCCAGGCTCCCAGTTCAGGGAAAAAATGTTATGTTGACATTGGCCAATAGAGGGCAGATGAGTCCTTGATAAAGGCATTTTGCAATCCAGCAGGTCATTTTCAGGAGGTTCTCACTTGCTCACCTGTTACAAGCAGCATTGAATTTCTGTCCGATCTCTAGGAGGGGCATGCAGGAGATGTCTCAGTAGAAAAGACGCCACCTGCATGTAACTGTAATCCCAGCACAGCATTGCAAGCTGGAATCCAACGTTGGGATGTTACACACAGTAGAACAGCTAAGTAATACTCCTTTCACACCGCAGCTTGAACCCGGTAAATTGCCGATTTTTCAGGCTTCCTAAACGGTTCGAGCTGCGATGTGAAAGGGTCACCTTCAATTTACCGTTTTCAAAATACCAGTATTTTGAAACGGTAAAAAAGCAGGGTCCTACCCGTTTCAGACCTGTTTCATTGTGCAGTGTGAAAGGGTCTGAAACGGTATTTGCAAGCCCCAGAAGGTGATAGGCTGTCTCCATGTGTGATGTCACCAGGCAGAAGCAGGAAATAAACATTTAAAATGACAACCACTGTTTTGTATGGGTGAAACGGGTTCAGTGTGAAAGGTACCAAAACGGTAATGAAATGGTAATATACTGGTTACAACATGCAATGTAATACCCCTTTCACACCGCAGCTTATACCCGGTATTTTGCCGTTTTAACTGGCTTCCTAAACGGGTCAAGCTGCGATGTGAAAGGGTCCCCTTCAATTTACCGTTTTCAAAATACCGGTATTTTGAAACGGTAAAAAAGCAGGGTCCTACCCGTTTCAGTCCCATTTCACTGTGCAGTGTGAAAGGGTCTGAAACGGTATTTGCAAGCAGAAAGGTCTGTATAGCCAATCAGGAAGCGCAACTTCGTTGCGCTCATCTGATTGGCTCTGCGCGTCTGAGCAGACAGCGCATCGCACAGCTCCCTCCATTATATTCAATGGTGGGAACTTAGCGGCTAGCGGTGAGGTCACCCGCCGGTCAGCGGCTGACCGGCGGGTGATCCCACCGCTAGCCGCAAAGTTCCCACCATTGAAAGTTAATGGAGCGGCTTTGCGATGCGCTGTCTGACAGCTCAGACAGTGCACAGCCAATCAGGTGAGCGCCACGGAAGTAGCGCTTCCTGATTGGCTGAAGGGACTTCAGTGACAGGAGTCACGTGATGTCCCGGCATTCGGGGAGAGGGGTCCCATGTGTCAGCATGGGACCCCTTTCGGTCCGCAGGTCCGGTTGTTCGTTTTCTTTTTTTGCCAAGTCCGTGGATTTATCTCTGGAGCCTGGTTGAGGTGAGTATATTGATCTTTTATTTTCAGGTACCCCTGGATTCTACATGGAGAAGAGGACCGATGTCGGCGTGTGAACATAGGTAAGTATGTGTGTGTCGGCAGTGTGTAATAAAGTTTTACTGTCGACGGTGTCTGTGTCCTGTTTTTATTTGGGTATTTTTTTTCCATTAGAACTACAGGTACCAGCGGGCCCGTTTTTCTCCCGCATGCTGGTACTTGTGGTTCTCCAAGTACCAGCTTGCGGGGGAGGCTTGCTGGGACTTGTAGTACTACTGGAAAAAACAATATCTTTTCTTTTACAACAAAGGCTATCAGCCCCCCCATCCGCAGCCCATTGGATGGGGGGGGACAGCCTCGGGCTTCACCCCTGGCCCTTGGGTGGCTGGGGGGGGGACCCCTTGATTTAAGGGGTCCCCACTCCCCCAGGGTACCCCGGCCAGGGGTGACTAGTTGGATATTTAATGCCACGGCCGCAGGGCACGGCATAAAAGTGACCCCCGGCTGTGGCATTATCTGTCCAGCTAGTGGAGCCTGATGCTGGTGTGAAAAATACGGGGGACCCCTACTCGTTTTGTCCCCCGTATTTTTTGCACCAGCACCAGGCGCAGAGCCCGGTGCTGGTTTTAAAAATACGGGGGATCCCCTGTCAATTTTTTCCCCGCATTTTTAGAACCAGGACCAGCTCGAAGAGCCCGAGGCTGGTTATGCTTTGGAGGGGGGACCCCACGCCATTTTTTTCAGGGATTTAACCATTCCATCTAAAAAAAATTATAATAATTTAAAAAAATATATAATAATATAATATATAATTGTAATGAATTAATTAATAATAATGTGTGGGCCAGAAAAGTCCATTTATAATGACAACCACTGTTTTCTATGGGTGAAACGGGTTCAGTGTGAAAGGTACCAAAACGGGATTGAAATGGTAATTTACTGGTTACAACATGAGATGTGAAAGGGGTTTAACTGCTCAGACCCGTTTTAAGAACCGTTTCAAATACCATTTCAAAAGCAGGTTTTGCGATGTGAAAGCAGCATTAAGGGGGTTTAACTGCTCAGACCCGTTTTAAGAACCATATAAAGAACCGTTTCAAAAGCAGGTTTTGCGATGTGAAAGCAGCATAAGCCTCAGCTTGTGCAGTTGGTCAACTGAAGCAGAGGCTGCGAGGCTGGGCAGTCTGCATAGTGTGAAGAACAAAAACCAGGTTGCGCTTGACAATCAAAAAAATCTGAAAATGTATTGTAATAAAAGCATTTACAACAATTCTCCTGGGAGTATGATAAAAACAATTTAATATGACATAATAATCTGTTCAAATAGAATACCCCTGAGCTTTGATAATTAATTAATTAAAATGTACTTTCTATGCAAAGAATGTCTAATGCTGTTTGATGCGAACTACAAATGGTTAAAAAAGATTTTGTAACATTGATGGTGAACTAAAAAATAAACTGCAGATCTGTATACAGAAAAATGAAACTCAATTCGTGGAAACAAAGTCCCAAGAAAAGTCTTACATCTATAGCAGCACGTGACAGTTTCAATTATCTTTAAATGATGTGGAATCTTAAATGAATAAACAATGTCCGAGTGATATAGAAATAAACTGTGCAGATACACAATTACCCACTGTGATGATGGCAGCAGAGAGAGCCCGGAGTGATGTCGTCTCGGTCAGCCGCTATGCCCCTGCATGGGGACGGGAGAGCAGGGTCCGCACACTGAGCCGCCGGGCCAAGATGGAATGCAGCCCTAAACGCTGGCGGCTGATGCTGGTAATTCCCGAACGGCTAAGCTGTTACCTGTGCGGACCGATGCCAGCGGGCTCTCACCAATAGTGGCACGACGGGACTTCCACGGGCAGCTCAGAAGTAGCCTCTTTGTTGTTCACCTATGCGAAGGTGAGATGATGATGGAGTCACAGGGTGTCTGCAGTGTTTGTAAACTGCAGTCAAACACACTGGTAGTGATGGTGTGGTAACTGAATTACCACACAGAGCTCCAGGTGGGCTTTGCTGAGAAGCACAGCGGCCGTGATGAAATGACTCCAATAGCCGGTGTCTGGCTGTGAGCTGAATAATGAACAGCCGCCGTGGCCGTGCTGCAGCTAATCCTTTGTGATAGAATAGTCTCAGGGGTATACAGGAATGAGGGAGAATAACCTATATCCTTAACGCGTTTCAACGCCAGCAGGGCGTCTTTTTTTGGAAAAAGACGCCCTGCTGGCGTTGAAACGCGTTAAGGATACAGGTTATTCTCCCTGCATCGTGGGACTGAGGAGAGAGAAGCAGACCTACTTAAATGCTAGTCTCTGCTTCTTAGGCTACTGGACACCATTAGCTCCAGAGGGAGTCGGAACGCAGATGTCCCCTCGCAGTTCATCCCGGAGCCGCGCCGCCGTCCTCCTCACAGAGCCGGAAGAGAGAAGCTGGGTGAGTATAAGAAGATAGAAGACTTCAGAGACGGCAGAAGACTTCAGATCTTCACTGTGTGCTCCCACATACAACACACACGGCAGGCACTGATGGGTGCAGGGGGGGCGCCCTGGGCAGCAATTTTAAACCTCTAGGACTGGCCAAAATATATATATATAGGCTCTAAGGGCTGTATATAGGAAATCCCCCCAGTTTTTAAAGAAATTGAGCGGGACCGAAGCCCGGCGCTGAGGGGGCGGAGCTTGATCCCTCAGCACTAACCAGCGACATTATCTCCACAGCACACCGCTGAGAAGCTGGCTCCCCGGACTCTCCCCTGCTGAACACGGTGACAGAGGGTTTTAAAGAAGGGGGGGGCACATAATTTGGCCCAGTAAAGATATATAATAAAAGCGCTATATATATCTGGGAATTTTTTTCCATGGTCATTGGCGCTGGGTGTTTGCTGGCATACTCTCTCTCTGTCTCTCCAAAGGGCCTTGTTGGGGAACTGTCTCCGGATTAGAGATTTCACTGAGTGTGTTGGGTGTCAGTACGTGTGTGTCGGCATGTCTGAAGCGTAAGGCTCTTCTAGGGAGGAGGTGGAGCAAATGAGTGTGGTGTCTCCGTCGGCAATGCCGACACCTGACTGGCTGGATATGTGGAATATTTTAAATGCAAATGTTAATTTATTACACAAAAGGTTGGACAAAGCAGAGTCCAGGGAATGTACAGGGAGTCAAGACCTGCCTTTCACTATGTCGCAGGGACCTTCTGGGTCTCAAAAGCGCCCACTATCCCAAGTAGTAGACACTGATACCGACACGGATTCTGCCTCCAATGTCGACTACGATAATGCAAAGTTGCAGCCAAAATTGGCTAAAAGTATTCAATAAATGATTATTGCAATAAAAGATGTGTTGCATATAACAGATGACCCCTCTGTACCTGACACGAGGGTCCACATGTTTAAAGAAAAGAAGCATGAAGTTACTTTTCCCCCTTCACATGAGCTAAATGAGTTGTTTGAAAGGGCTTGTGAAACTCCAGACAAGAAACTGCAGATTCCCAAAAGGATTCTTATGGCATATCCTTTCCCGGCTAAGGACAGGATACGGTGGGAATCCTCCCCCAGGGTGGACAAGGCGTTGACGCGCTTATCCAAAAAAGTGGCGCCAGAGCCGGCCCTACCCAATATGATGCCCTAGGCAAGATTTTGGCTGGTGCCCCCTAGCCTCTGACCCTGCACCCTTTTCCCAGCACCAGCACCCCTCACCTATACCAGCCCTTATTTTGGTTTCCCTACCCCCTGTAATTTAAATAAGAACAGTGTGCACATTCGACGCACAGCGCAAAAAGGTATGTGTTCTTGCTGGGAAGGGGCATGGCCACACAATAGTACCCCCAATTCAAATTATGGCACACAGTACTGCAACTTTGTTCACAATTTATCATGCGATAGTGTCCCTTATTCACATTACATCACACAGTAGTACCACTTTACCTTATATACACTACTAATCACAATAGTTCCCCTCATTCACATAACATCATACTGAATTGCTCCTTATTCACATTACACCACACCATATTGCTCCTTATTCACATTACACCACACCACATTGCTCTTTATTCACATTAGACCACACAGTAGTGCCCTTTCTATACACATTTGCTGCACATTATTAATGCATTATACACATGAAACGCATAATGACCCTTACACATATGCTGAACACTATTGCACAACCAACCCACTCACACACACACAGCACTCACACAGCCGCTAACACTGCGACCTCTGCCTCTGCTTGGATACCTAAATCTTACACCATGCAGCAGGAGATGCCTGGCGCGAGTCAACTGGTAGCTCTGCTAACGTCGGGTGCCTGTGTTTGATGAAAATGCATCTTATTTGCATTGCTATGTGGCTAGGATGCACAAGCAGATTCTCCTGATTAAAATGATATGCGGCATGCCTATATTCTGTGTGTGACTGCGGCTGTATCTGCATACGAAATGCTACACACAATATAGGCATGCCGCATATCATTTTAATCAGCAGAAGCTGCTTGTGCCCCTAGGCATACCAGATGCCCTAGGCAATTGCCTAGTTTGCCTATACCTAAGGCCGGCTCTGAGTGGCGCTGCCGTCTCAAGATACCGCAGCCCTCAAGGATCATGCTGATCGCAGGCAGGAGACTACCTTGAAGTAAATTTACACACATACTGGTACATTACTCAGACCGGAGATAGCGTCGGCTGGGTTTGTAGCGCTGTAGCAGCGTGGACAGATACCTTATCGGCTGATATTGATACGCTGGATAAGGAAACCATTTTATTGAACCTGGGTCATATTAAGGATGCTGTCCTATATACGAGAGATGCTCAGAGAGACGTTGGCCTACTGGGTTCCAGAGCCAACGCTATGGCGATTTCTGCTAGGCGAGCGCTATGGACCCGCCAATGGACGGGTGATGCCAACTCGAAGAGGCTTATGGAGGTTTTGCCTTACAAGGGTGAGGACTTATTTGGGGAAGGTCTCACGGACCTGGTTTCCACAGCTACTGCATGTAAATCAACTTTTTTGCCTTATGTTTACTCACAGCCTGAGAAAACACCACATTATCAGATGCAGTCCTTTCGGTCGCATAAATCCAAGAGAGTACGGGGATCTTCCTTTCTTGCCAGAGGTAAGGGCAGGGGGAAAAAGCTGCCAACTACAGCTAGTTCCCAGGAGCAGAAGTCCTCCCCGGCTTCTACAAAATCCACCGCATGACGCTGGGGCTCCGCTGAGGGAGTCCGCCCCAGTGGGGGCACGTCTTCGACTTTTCAGCCACGTCTGGGTTCAATCACAGGTGGATCCCTGGGCAATAGACATTGTTTCCCAGGGTTACAAGCTGGAATTCTAAGAGGTGCGTCCTCGCCAGTTTTTCAAATTGGCCCTACCGGCTTCTTCCCCAGAGAGGGAGGTAGTTTTAAATGCAATTCAAAAATTGTGTCTTCAACAAGTGGTGGACAATGTTCCCCTGCTTCAGCAGGGGATGGGGTATTACTCAACCCTGTTTGTGGTCCCGAAACCAGACGGTTCGATCGCACCCATTCTGAATTTAAAATCCTTAAACCTATACTTGAAAAGGTTCAATTTCAAGATGGAATCGCTCAGAGCGGTCATCGCCAGCCTGGAGGAGGGGGGGGGGATTATATGGTGTCCCTGGACATAAAGGATGCATACCTTCATGTCCCCATATATCCTCCTCATCAGGCGTTCCTGAGATTTGCTGTACAGGATTGTCATTACCAATTTCAGATGTTGCCGTTTGGGCTTTCCACACAATGCATTATAAGATCTCGATACATAGGGCAGAGGTTCCCAAATGTGGCCTCAGGGCAGCCTAATGGTTCAGGTATTAGGTATATCCATGGCTCAGCACAGATGGTTAAAGCAAAACTGAGGTATTAATCGGGTTAAAGTAATCCGAAACGGGGCGGAACTGCGTTCCATCAGTTCCACTTGGAGACGGAATGCAGTTCCGCCTCCTCCGGCTCACCCCACCCGATGTGTGCCGGCGCCGCACAGGGAGATGCCAGGTGCCCGCTGAGATTGTGTTACTAGCAGCTCCTGGCTCTCCCTGCACAGCGGAAGTCGGCAGCAGGAGCTCACTACTGAGCTCCGGCTTCCGGCTCTGTCAGTGCACGCTATGAGAGAGACGTCATGTCGTCTCTCTTATAGTGCTGGGGAGCCGGACGCCAAGAGATCACAGCGGGCGAACGCGGGGCTTGGTAAGTATGGTGGTTTCTTTCTTTTTTTTAAATGTGTGTACTAACAGCGCGGCTACAGGGGGCTCACCACTGGGGGCAATCTACAGGGGGATAACCACTGGGGGATAACCACTGGGGGCAATCGACTGGGGGCAAACTACTGGGAGGAAGCTACAAGGTGCTAACCACTGGTGGCAAACTACTGGGGGCTAAGCTACAAGGGGACAAAACTATTAGGGGCATTACTACTTGGGGCAAACGACATGGGGCTAAACTACAGGGGCGCATTACTACTGGGGCGCATTACTACAGGGGCGCATTAGTACAGGCCAGGGGCGCATTACTACAGGGGGACTAATATACTGGGGCTAAACTATTGGGGGCATTACTACAGGGGGGCTAAACTACAAGGGGGCAAACTACAAGGGGGCTAAACTAATGGGGACATTACTACTTGGGGCAAACTACCTGGGGCTAAACGACAGGGGCTAACTACTGGGGGCAAACTACAGGGGCGCATTACTACTGGGGTGCATTACTACAGGGGGGCATTACTACAGTGGGGCTAAACTACAAGGGGGCAAACTACAGGGGAGCATTACTACTGGGGGCATAACTACAGGGGCTAAACTACTGGGGGCATTACTACTTGGGGCAAACTACATGGGCTAAACTACTGGGGACATTACTACAGGCAACATTACTACTGGGGCAATACTACACAGGGGCAACACTAATGGGGGCACTACTAATGAGGGCATTGTAAAGGGGGCACTTCATAAGGGGCATCACTCCTGGGAACATATGGGGCACTACTACTGGGGGGGCATTGCATAAGGGGCACCACTATTATGGGCTCTATATAAGGGACACTACCACTGTGGGTACTACCAGTACAGTGTACATTGCATAAGGACCACTACTACTGTGGGCATTGTAAAAGGGGCGCTACTGCTGTGGGCATTGTGTATTATGGAGTGCTACTATTGTCGGCATTATGTGTATTAGAGGTGCTACTACTGTGGACATTATTACTATTGTGTGACCACGCCCCTTTCTTCTTGAGACCACAACCCTTTTTTGGGGCGCGCCCTGGGGAGGGGGATGAGTTCCACCACCTCTCTAGGACCACTTTAAGCACTGGTACTAATTAAGTCACCTGTGGCCAAGCATGTATATACTTAACTAGGGTGCCTTGAGTACCACATTTGGGAACCTATTACACTTACTCAACATGACTTAACACTGCACATGATTATACAGACAGGCGGGAGACTGTATCCCAGCTGACGGGATGCCGGCTGTCAGTATCCCGACAGCGGCATCCCACCAGCCATAATACCGGAAGTGAGCGCAGCGAGTCCCCTCGCAAACTTGCTGCGCTCACCACGTTTTGGGCCCAATGGCACACCACCACCCGAGGGAATACCAGGGAGTACTCTGTATTCCGTCCGCCGGCATTGTACCGGCTGTCTGGATTTCTGCGTCGGGATCCTGAATGCCGGGATCTCGACAGCTGATATATTAACTATATCCCATGCAGACAAAGGATCATAGGACCATACTTACTTACTCTCCCAGAATGTTCAAGATATCCCTAATACTAGGAAAATAGTGATATACAACTTACAGACACAAAGGTAGGCTCGGGTAGTGGGAAATACACACACTAGTGTCTGGCCATTCGGTGATGTGTTTAGAAGGGACTACTAATGTCTCAGTTTACTAGTTATGACCCATCACTGAGCCTTGTTAATGTGTCATGCTTACAGGCTGCACACGCCAAACACCCAAGCACATTAGTGCCAGTCTGGGCTGGTGGCCAAACAAACAAACATACAGCATCCCGTATACTAGCTAAAAGGTGAATTCCCAGCATGTGTGCGAGCTGCTTGTGACTCCTTTCCTAGAATCATAGGGCACATCTAAGTTTTGCATGGCTCCTTAAAGACACAGCAGGAAAAAAAAGATTTACAAAAATACATCAAGGCAAACACAAGTCAATGTATACCAGGGGTGGGCAACAAGTGGTCCGCCAGATGCTAATGAACAACACATCCCATCATGTCCTGCCACAGTTTTGGTATGCCCTGATATCAAAACTATGGCAGGGCATGCTGAGATGTGTAGTTCTACAGCCCCTGGTGTATACACTATAAAACCAATATTGTTAGCAGGAAGAAAACAAAATAGGTTGTGCAAACAATATAAGTTTACCCATATTTTACTAATTGTAATTGATTAAAAAAATATATATTCTACACCTAACACAGGCCCTCATTCCGAGTTGTTCGCTCGTTCTTTTCCTTCGCATTGGTGCGATTTTCCGCTAACTGCGCATGCTCAATATTCGCACTGCGGCTGCGCCAAGTAAGTTTGCTAAGAAGTTTGGTATTTTACTCACGACATTACAAGGTTTTTTCTTCGTTCTGGTGATCGTAGTGTGATTGACAGGAAGTGGGTGTTTCTGGGCGGAAACTGGCCGTTTTATGGGAGTGTGTAAAAAAACGCTGGTGTTTCTGGGAAAAACGCGGGAGTGGCTGGAGAAACGGAGGAGTGTCTGGGCGAACGCTGGGTGTGTTTGTGACGTCAAACCAGGAACGAAACTGACTGAACTGATCGCAGATGCCGAGTAAGTCTTGAGCTACTCAGAAACTGCAAAGAAATATCTTTTCGCAATATTGCGAATACTTCGTTCGCAATTCTGCTAACCTAAGATTCACTCCCAGAGGGTGGCGGCTAACCGTGTGCACTGCTGCTAAAAGCGGCTAACGAGCGAACAACTCGGAATGAGGTCCACAGGGTGGTATAAAAAAAATAATCTTGGAGCCTGAAGGCAATTATTAAAAATAACTTGATTAGATTTTGTCATCACTAAACTAAATGGTCCCCTCCACAGGTCATCCCCTGCCTCCTCATGTGGTGCATGCACACTGTCTGACACTCTGTCCCGTTAATGGTATTTCCTAATGCTTAGGATGGGGACACGGATATAATTCCCAGGTGGCACTATGCTTGTCCTGTTTGCTAAACAGGTTGCTGAGGCCTTAAGCATTCACTTTACCACTGTGACTCAGTGATACTAGATATTATAACATCATTAGCTCAGCATTAATTAAGCTGATCGAGAGCAGTAGGCTAGGTTTTAGCAAGGGATTTATGTAATAATGATAATAGATCTGCTATAGCTAGTTTTAGTGGTACAGCTCATCCTGCATACACCATGTTCCAGTGGTACAGTCTAAAGACAGTGGTACAGTCTATAGGCGTATTTATCACAATCTGCATCTGAGATGCAGATAAGATGTGATAAATACAACCAAATCCTCAATACGATAATTTAATACATCGTAGGGATGTTTCAATTATTGCATGAAGGGACAGAGCTTGCAATAAAAGCTATGTCCCTACGTATCCACCTACTGCAATTCTCAGGGTATTTTTCATGAAAAGATTGTGTCTGAGCATGTGCCGGCGGTGGCTACCCCCCACCCCCCCTTGAACTCCCACACCCTCAGATTATACTTACCTGTAGCCAGGTTCAGTGATTGGTGATCAGGGAGGGCAGATGGTCATATGATCCTGTGCTCTGCTGTGACCCCCGGTGCTGTAAATTGAGTTGCCGCTTCGCAGCATTGATAAAGTTAAATATTACCTTTGCACATAAGTTATATACTTATAATGGACTAAGTACGCAATTGGCGCACGGATTACCGTAAGGGTACACACTTAGCGTAGCAGACGCTAGGCCGTGGGCGCGACGCACGAGCAGCATGTATGCTCACGGGCTTACGCGAGCACGCTATAGGCGTCCCGAGTACCGTAATGCTACGCTATTGGCGCAGCGGACGCTGTGCCATGAGAGTGAGACACGAGCGGGGCAGACGCTCACTGAATGACACACAGTAAACCTTGTTAACAACACACTGTAAGGGTATGCTTATACTGTGAACCTTAGTACTGTAATACTATAATGATGTAACGCTTATTGACCTTGATAATATGAAAGCTGTTTGAGCGATTGAGACGCTCAGAAACCCTTTGTAATAAATGGTGAAATACACAAGACCTGATATGGATTTAAACGACCACTCAGGCTCTAACACCTTCGTGGAAGATTATTTTAGTATAAAAAGGGGAAAACAGTACAGTTCATACACGACAGACCTAACATCAATATCTAAACAGAATAACAAGAAATAACAAGAACAATAGCGAAGCGATCGCAAATACAAGCAAACAGACAGAGAATGAATGGCAAACACAAAGGATAACAAAATGGTCACAGAGAACTTACACACGTGGGAATGATTCGCAAGCGCGTCCTGGAAACCAGCCCTCAGCCTTCAATGATGAAAACCTTGCAGAGAGAGTGAGTGACTGGCCCAGCAATGGTGGTCCTTATATACACAACATACAGTAACAATACAATGGTCCCTACAATCTCATTGGCCCTCATTCCGAGTTGTTCGCTCGCAAGCTGCTTTTAGCAGCTTTGCACACGCTAAGCCTACGCCTACTGGGAGTGAATCTTAGCTTATCAAAATTGCGAACGAAAGATTAGCAAAATTGCGAATAGACACTTCTTAGCAGTTTCTGAGTAGCTCCACACTTACTCAGCATCTGCGATCATTTCAGTGCTTGTCGTTCCTGGTTTGACGTCACAAACACACCCAGCATTCGCCCAGACACTCCTCCGTTTCTCCAGCCACTCCCGCGTTTTTCCCAGAAACTGTAGCGTTTTTCCGCACACTCCCATAAAACGGCCAGTTTCCGCCCAGAAACACCCACTTCCTGTCAATCACATTACGATCATCAGAACGAAGAAAAAACCTCGTAATGCCGTGAGTAAAATACCTAACTGCATAGCAAATTTACTTGGCGCAGTCACAGTGCGAACATTGCGCATGCACAGTTAGCGGAAAATCGATGCGATGCGAAGAAAAATATAGAGCGAACAACTCGGAATGACCACCATTGTTCATTGGACACAGGAATGTGTCTCTGCATTATAACAAAAGGTCATAGGTGGGTTCGAACAGGTGGGATGTGTCTTTCTCCAACTGCTCAGGTGGGAGGTATCCTCAGGATTCCCGCTGCATGGATAATGAACAGCAAATACGGTAAATGTCTATAAACTACTTTTACACATAACTATACGCTGGAGCGAACAATCTCTTCCTAACCAACACCAAAATGTTACTATTAAAATACTCTGCAGCTGGATACTAAACACCACCGTTCAACCTTTACCTGACCTTTCCTATCATGCAAAGAGGAATCTCTCTGTCCATGAACCGTTTACACTAAACATACTTGCTGACATTGTTGAGGGGAATATTATCTATAAAACACACTATTTAGGTTAAATATGTTATGATCGAGTCGCCCGCCACACGCTCACAAACTCTACCGTAAATGTGCATATCACGCGCGTAATCGCCGGAGCGATCTTACGCAAATTGCGGACATGTGCACGCACAGCAGACTGGGTGCACGAGCAGCGGGCATGTGCATTGGGGTTAGTACAAGGCATTGTGAATCATGATATTTTTTGACTTTGACAGCATCAGTTTACTGCACTGGGAGTCACAGCAGGAGCACACCGATCCAATTAGTGGCTGCCATCACCAGATCACTGATATTACATTTTATTTTGAGGTTGTTTTTTTTTTTTCTTTACACAGTAATCAGCCTGTGTGTCCACTCGTTGCTGATCACAGGAGCCAAACCCAAGCACAGCCTTCACTGCCAGCAGGCAGAGAAGGCTGTGCAGGAGTCAGGGAACCAGAGGGAAGCCCTGATAATGCTATCTCAAAATAGCGTTATTATCACAGGGCTACCGCCTGTATTTTTTTATTTATTTTTTGTCAATTCGGGAAGATCACTTTTCCTATTACAAGTATGGGAAATGCGATCTGCTTACTAAACAAATACAAATTTAAGGGCTTGGAGGAGAATTTTGCTAATAAGAACTAAGGGGCTAACTGCTGCCCAGACCAGCAATTAGTTATCACCTGGATCCCTCGTAGAGCAATGTTGGCTGAATGGCACAGTGCAGATAGCAGGGTGGGCCTCACTGCCTGAGGGACCTGCCCCTAACCTTGTGTGTGCTGGACAGAGGTGACCTGCCGTCTATCAGTGCAGATGATCACAGCCACATACTGCCTCTAATTAACAGACTGCTGTACGGTACATTATTTCTGATTCACTGCTTTCTGTGAATAAAAGGCAGCTCACAACCGGTGTAATTGCCACTGTCAGAGTCTGCCTGACTGAGTTCCAAACTGAGGAAATCATAAAGGGAGGGTCCATGGCACAGAGAAAGCATAGGTCATTGTGTTCCTGCCCCCATCATGGTACATGCCCCCTGTTTGCACCACGCAGGACATTGTGCTTGTAACTCTATTATCCACTGTCTCTCCCTGTCATCCACTGCCACAATCTGCCCTCTGCTGTTACCCTCTGCCTCCCCTTGCATTTCCATTTTCATCCTCTCCTCTCTCTGTCACCCTCTGCCCCCTGCCCCCTCCCCCCCCCCCCACGCGCGCCGTCCGTTGCCACCCTCTCCTCTCTATGTCACCTGCTGCCGTGTGACATATTGTGAACTTGGGTTGGGGTTGAGGAGGAGGACTCAAATTATATTTTTGCACCTTGGCCCGCCACCCACAAGCTCCACCACTGACTCTGGTACTGACTAATGTCACTTGTTAATGCTTCTGCTTGTATTGTTTTTATTTTTTCTACATTTATTATGCATTCCACACTATAACTATGCTAAATAGCCATTGGATGTAAAATGCAGCCTCATGGCTATGGTGGCTGAAGGTTAGTACACAGGAAAACAGTGTACACTATATTTTTGCATTCAAGCTTCACTCTGTATACACAACATACTTGCTTACTCTCCCAGAATAGACATGAAAACAAAATATATAACCTGCACTTCTAAAACAGCAGCTTAGTCTTTCCCTGAGCTAAACTGTGACCCAGATACAATACCATACATAAGAGTGGAAAGTCTTTCCCTGATAACTGTTCACTTAGTAGTAGGTATGACACAATGCTCCTCAGGTGCTCTGGAGGTGGTATACTCCTTCCCATATTCCCAGTACATAAAGAGGAAAGGAAAACAATGGAATGGTGAAACTTCTAAATTAAATTCTTCCAAACAACAACAACAACAACAACAACCTGGAAAGCCACATGGACACTCATCTGAAATAGGTGGTATATGTTCACATAAAGCATACTAGCCTACTCTCCCAGAACAGCCAGGAGGCTCCTGAAAATCAAGTAGCCCTCCCGGTCTCTCAGAAGAATAGACAAGTATCCCGATTTCAGCTTGATCTCCTGCTTGGGTGCCCACTTAGCAAGTCAAGTGGGTGGTCCAGGCGGCTGATATTTTTACTGAACTGCGTCACTGTAGCCAAGACCCGAGCTGTATAATGGCAGAAGTCTTGGCATTATATAGCAGGGTGTGTGGCTATGATGACGCAATCGTGGCTACCAACCCCCGTACCACCCCCCTGTTATTCGTCAAACACCCCCTCCGCCCATATTGCCCGCATGCTGAGCGGACCTGGCTGCCAAGAAGTAGGCAGCTATGACATAAAGGTATCTTTTGGCGTCTTGAGGTAGCCTGGTCAAAAGCCCTCACCACCAGATATACTATCGCCAAAATATCCTACGTCTCTGGTAATCCTTAAAAGAACCTTTATCAACACCACCATCAAAGAAGGTAGGTCCCTCAGGAAAAATACACCATATGATAAGGTTCTCCAACAAAATAGACTCATAGTTCCTATGAGAAACATGGTTAATACCTGCTATAAAGCTGGTCCACGATGATGCGCAGACACGCACCAAGTACAGCACTTATTAAGCATCACGTTTCCCCCGCCAGGCCCTCAATGCCGCACCATGACCCCCTGCTGTGCTGCCTGGCAGCTAGAGTGTCGGCAAGCATGATGAAACCCCACTCTACTCAAGATCCGCTCCATCACCAGTTTACATTGAACAGTGAGTACAGCTGTATCTGCTATCCATCAATAAACCAACACCACTAGTAATTGGGCTGTTCATAGTTTGAGTCATTCGCTGGGGTGTTCCTATATAAACTCTGCAATATATACACCTTCAAACACATAATTTGCAATGGTTCATTACCTCATGTTTTTCAAAAAACATACTGCATTTATTGATTACCATAATCCAGTGATTCTGAGTCTCACCACAAAGCCAGGATTCACAGCACCTGTAGCACTTAATTACCATAATCCAGTGATTCTGAGTCTCCCCACAAAGCCAGTATTCACAGCACCTGTAGCACTAAGACACATGGCCACTGAAAATACCAGGAGATAGGAAACTGCCATCTCGCAATGCAATCTGGAATCTGCCTCAACCTATTCTGTGGTAAAGATGAAAGCAATCCATTAATACTTTCAAACTATTTTTTCTTTATTGAATAATGACAAATACATATAAAAAAATCAAAGAAGTACTTTCAATGTGAGTACAGTCAACCACACATCAAGAACAATTATCCAGTATACAACAATGGCCCTCATTCCGAGTTGATCGCTCGCAAGGCGAATGTAGCAGAGTTACACACGCTAAGCCTACGCCTACTGGGAGTGAATCTTAGCTTCTTAAAAGTGCGACCGATGTATTCGCAATATTGCGATCACAAACCTCGTAGCAGTTTTAGAGTAGCTTCAGACTTACTCTGCCTGTGCGATCAGTTCAGTGCTTGTCGTTCCTGGTTGACATCACAAACACACCCAGTGTTCGCCCAGGCACTCCCACCGTTTCTCCAGCCACTCCTGCGTTTTTCCGGAAACGGTAGCGTTTTCAGCCACACGCCCCTAAAACGCCGTGTTTCCGCCCAGTAACACCCATTTCCTGTCAATCACATTACGATCGCCGGAGCGATGAAAAAGCCGTGAGTAAAAATACTTTCTTCATAGTAAAGTTACTTGGCGCAGTCGCAGTGCGAACTTTGCGCATGCGTACTAAGCGGATTTTCACTGCGATGCGATGAAAAAGAACGAGCGAACAACTCGGAATGAGGGCCAATATTAAGTGAGCAATATGTTCCAAAATGGTGTCAAAAAAAGAAATAACAGAGAGTAAATGGTGTGAACCTGGATCCGTGTCAAATACCTCCCCTCCATTAATGTTTAAGTAAAAAGAGTTCACAGAAGTAAAGAGCAACCATGATCCACTCATCAGTGAGAGAAATTGTGTGGGGGGAGGGGCTTAGAAATATATGTGTGTCTCATACCATAGTGTAATCCTAAAACACTTCCAAATCTGTTCCTTGAATGAGCGGGAGAGGGTAACTATGTAACTCTCCCATGTTTTAAAAAATCTTTTTATAATCTTCTCCTAGCGAGGCCTTCAACCACTCCATTCTAAAAAAATAAATAGTTTTCTAGAAAAAGAGAAAACGGAGGGGGCACAGTCTGTATCCACATATGAAGAATACATTTTTTAGCTGTAGCTGATATGGCTATCAGCAATTTCCATACCCACTGCTCTACATGAGTGACTTTGGGTAAGATGACAAAGATTGTCCATTTGGAAGTTAGGAGGTTAAATAAATGATGATTGACATAACCGCATACTTGAGTCCACAATCTCCATGTTACTGGGTACACCCATAAACAATGCATTAATTCATCTCTTTGAGAGCCAAACCTAGGGCATAAATGACCCCATAAGGTGTCTACGATGAGGGGACAGACATGTCCTATGCAGGGCAGCAGAGAGCCTCGCTGGGCCCATGTACTTTTCAGGGGGCCTAATCACAGGAGTCATGGCCTGCACCCTTAGAAAAAAATTGTATTTTAAACACCTCCCCTGCCACACTGCAGCAGCTGGGATGAGAAGAGCTGCTGCTGCCAGGTAAAGGGGGGGGCTTGGGACCAGACTGGGCCCCTCCATCAGAGGGTCTGGGTATAGTACCTGGGTGTGGTATGGAGGGTCGACGGTAACTGGGTCGACAATGTCTAGGTCGATCACTATTGGTCGACAGTAACTAGGCCGTCAGGGATGCTAGTTCGACATGGTCTAGGTCGACAGGTGGTTTATTTGTGTAGTTGTCTCCGTACAGTGACCGAAAATCCAAATTAGTGCACCATGTCCCCTCGCATGGCGAGTGTTAGACAAGGTGCCTCACTCTGGTGCCACTGCGCTCGGCACAGGTTACTATTCCCAATCGTAGTCCACGTGGATCGTTAAGTATGAAAAAGATCAAAAAAAGAAAAACACATGAAAAACTCATGTCGACCTTTTGACCTGTTGACCTAGAACATATCGACCTAGAGACCCTGTCAACCTAGTTAGTGTCAACTTAAAGACCGGATACCATAGTACCTGCTCCCCCATCATCTTGGTACCACTGGTCCTATTAAATAGTTTTACATAAGATGCTGCAGGGATTAGTTTAATGCATTTATATTTATCTAAAGTGAAACTTGAAAAAAGAAAAGTGAATGATGAAGTGTAAAACCAGGGGACGTCCCTGGATTTAGTGGTGTTTGTACAATGCTCTTGAAATCTCTCTGATTTGCAGTAGAGGTCATTTACCAATCAGAGTCGTACTACTGTTGTGAAATAACAAAATTTAAGGACTGCGTGACTATTTCACGGAACTAAGCATGGGTTCACGTGCCTAAATGCAAAGCACAAAAATTTAGCAGGAGCCCGTAAATATTACTAAATAATATTTGGTTCTATGGTAATCAATATTGGCAAACCAAACCATGTATATATCTGTAAATAAAGGTGTGACTACATAACAATTACAGCATAATATCACTAACGAAGAAGAAATGACTTTTACTCAATAGGTCTGAATTAGAGTTTAATCTACGCACTTATTTGCAGAGAGTACTTTGTGTGTTTTTGCAATGTGCATGCTCTGGAACCAGACATACTTGAGTCTTAACATAACAGTGACATCTCCACTTGCAATGGAGTAAGAGTAACTGGGCTTTAATGGGTATTCTCATTTAGGCCAAGTATACAGAGCATGTCAATGCATCTGCGGGCTATGCAGAGATGATTGTATGCCTGTATCCAGGTACATCCTTTGCACTAAGTATAGGCTGGGGCAAGTTCATACTGATGATGATGACAGCTATGAAATTAAGTACAAGGGCCCTCATTCCGAGTTGATCGCTCGGTATTTTTCATCGCATCGCAATGAAAATCCGCTTAGTACGCATGCGCAATATTCGCACTGCGACTGCGCCAAGTAATTTAACAATGAAGATAGTATTTTTACTCACGGCTTTTTCTTCGCTCCGGCGATCGTAGTGTGATTGACAGGAAATGGGTGTTACTGGGCGGAAACACGGCGTTTTATGGGCGTGTGGCTGAAAACGCTACCGTTTCCGGAAAAAACGCAGGAGTGGCCGGAGAAACGGGGGAGTGTCTGAGCGAACGCTGGGTGTGTTTGTGACGTCAAACCAGGAACGACAAGCACTGAACTGATCGCACAGGCAGAGTAAGTGTGGAGCTACTCTAAAACTGCTAAGTAGTTTGTGATCGCAATATTGCGAATACTTCGGTCGCAATTTTAAGAAGCTAAGATACACTCCCAGTAGGCGTAGGCTTAGCGTGTGTAACTCTGCTAAATTCGCCTTGCGACCGATCAACTCGGAATGAGGGCCATGGATAGGGGGCAGTCTGGCGAAACATGCTTAAGTACGGGCAAAAATACACTTGCAAACATACCAACATTCTGGCTGCCTCCTCCGGGCACAGGGGGGCGTGACGGTGGAAAATATGATGCTCTATTGCCTGGGCAGGATTAACAATCGGGTAGATGGAGATGCAGCTCCAGGACCTCCCATGGAAACAGGCGTGCAGTGCCCCACAATGTAGAAAGGGTTGACAGGAGAAAAATAAAATAATGCCACCGGTAACAGTCTAGCTTAATCACCTCCCAGCAGGGGTGTTTTAGGAGGGGACCCATGTGCAGCCTCCATCGCGGCCCCCTCCTCTCTGGCAGCAGTAGACTCAGGAATAATGTGTTTAAATGCAGACAACTGCAGCCTGATTGGCCCTCTTCACCCAGCTGATTTGCACCCCTGTTACCCAAAAGTGCTAGATACCCTATGGGGTAGCAAACACTTTTGAGCAAGATCCTGCCGCTGTAAAGTGTGGTGGATGTTGCATAAATTCATCCAATGAGGTGCCTGACCAGAGCCATTGCCAGCGCTAAACACTAAAAAGTTTTGGCTCCATTAAGTACTGAGAGAGAGAGAGAGAGAGAGAGAGAGAGATAGAGAGAGAGAGATTTCCTGTCTGATTTATTCCATTTCAGGGACCATGGTGTGTGGCTGTTATGTCTTCCATATTTTATGCTGGGCTTTGGAGTTCTCTATTTTATATGGGACTTATATCAATGCTCTTTGTATTGCCTGGAGGTCACTTGGATGCTTGATGTATAATGTGACGATCACTACAATGCTCTCTGATTTATTTGACGGCCACTGATGGTCTCTGCATAATGTGACATCTCTGTATTATCTAGCCATCACTGTAATGCAGTCTGTATTATATATGCCCAATAGACTGTAAGCTAGAGAGCAGGGCCTTCCTACCTCTATGACTGTTTGTTATTACCATTTTGTTTTATCATTGTTGTTTCCAATTGTTAAGTGCAATGGAATATAAGAAACTGTTAATAAATAAATAAATATGGCACTTACTACAATGCTCTCTGTATTATATGGCTGTCACTGAATGCTCTCTGTATTATATGGCACTTACTGCAATGCTCTCTTTATTATATGGCTGTCACTGTAATGCTTTCTATATCATATGGCACTCACTGTAATGCTTTTTATAATATATGGTGTTCACTGTGATGCTCTCTGTGTTATATGGCAATCACTGTAATGCTATCTGTATTTTATGGTGGTCACTGCGATGTTCTCTATTATATGGTAGTCACTGTAATGCTCTCTGTATTATATGTTGGTCACTGCAATGTCCTCTGCATTATTAATTGAATTAATTTAGGACAGTGGCTATGTATGTGGGGTGAATACTTATAGACATATGGAGATAGCCACATCCCCTATGTAGACCACATGCACACATGTATTATTTATTTATTTATTACCAGTTATTTATATAGCGCACACATATTCCGCAGCGCTTTACATAGAATATTCGGTCATTCACATCAGTCCCTGCCCCAGTGGAGCTTACAATCTATATTCCCTATCACATGTACATGCACACACATTCATGCTAAGGTTAATTTTGTTAGGAGCCAATTAACCTACCAGTATATTTTCGGATTGTGGGAGGAAACCGGAGTACCCGGAGGAAACCCACGCAAGTACAGGGAAAATATACAAACCCCCCACAGTTAGGGCTATGGTGGGAATCGAACCCATGACCTCAGTGCTGTGAGGCAGTAATGCTAACCATTACACCATCCGTACTGCCCCACACATCGCAACTTATATAGCCACAGCGTTTGTCACCCCCCGCACATAATAGGTCCTTCATAATTTTCAGCTCCAAGCCCATGTGGACCTTAATATGGCACTGATTGGAGCAGAGCAGGAGGCATAACTGTGAGATTGCACCATCATGGTTTATCCCCATTATACTAAGCTGAGGCATTTGACATAGTGGAGTAGGAGGTGGGCCCACAGTGACACAACTCAGCGTGAATTGCATCATCGGCACCCTCCACTGCAGGGGTAAGTGTACTACTCCTGGGGTGGTACGGGGACTTGGGTGCCGACGGGGAGACTTGCCAACTTTTCTGGGTGGCCAAGAGCTCAACCCGATTTTTGGGAGCCTCCAGCCATTCTGGGAGAGTAGGCAAGTATGATCTGCAGTCAAGTTGCATTCAGCTCTGCATCAGGTCTACAGTGTCCCCATTTTCTATATGTGGAAATGAGCCTTAGAGAATATCTGCAGTATCTTTTTTTTTTATATATACAGTACTAAAACAAATGACTAAACCTAATTTCTTTATGTGAAACATACAGTGTTTGCAATGTAATTGGTCCCCCTGCTTACGCACTTCCTCCACTCTCACTAAAGGTGGTTAACTTAATTAACTTGCTCTGCCCTACATTATGCACCTTACCTTGGCTGTTGGCTGTTGACAGATTTAAAATATTGAGACAGCTAAAGAAGTAAATGCCCATATTGTACGGAGTATGGAATTTAAACTTATGAGCTCACAAAGTCTCCTGTAAATTCCTTTTCAGGTAGTATTACAGACTATGCAATAGGACACCATGAGCCATAAAACTAAGAATGAGAGCTCTCTGTGATCCAGAACACCTGCTGTATTCTACGGAATCATTCCATTCATGATATCCCTTCTCACTGACCTCCACAGGTTGTCTCAGCTGTTCCACCCAGAACAGAGAGAAGCAAAAAAAAAAAAAAAAAAAAGACTATAAAGACCATTCAGTCTCACCGACAACCTGCATTCAGAGTTTGGTCATTTAATACAGAGTTTACATCTGTGGTTATTTACTTCTGGTTTCTAAAGTGTCTTAGACTAGCAGGGACAGCATAAGTCCAGTCCCTTATAATGTTGCAGTTTTCATAATGATGATCTAACTAGCTCAACTTCTTTTTCATGATATGTGCTAGTTGCAGTTTAACGTTTTTGTACTCCTTTTTCCAACTCAAAAAGAGGTATGGCCTAATTTATTCTGCTATCTCATCTGGAATGTTAATACATATGGATAATACATAGACAGCATTTATGTAAAACAGATGTGTCTACTCTTCACACACTATTGCCTCAGTTGCACCAAAGAGACCTTCCCAACGCGCCAGTTCCCATGCAGCTTGGCTTGCACCGAGCATCTTTTTGGTCTAATGTGAATCTTAGACATAATTTGATATGCGACACGTGTACATCTGTGTGTAGATGAGACTGAATCTGTATACAAAGTGCTACGATGCAGCGACCACTTGCAGATGAAGTTCCGTCGTGCCTCATCTGCAAACGTACATATTTAAAATATTCCTGTGCATTAAACTTGCAGCACAGCGTCTCTGGTACAGATTGAGTGGTGCTTACCTGCATCTGCGAGGTAAGACGCAAATGTAAAGAAAAAGTTGCTCCTCTATACTGCCTAGGGCAGTTAACTCATGCCAGACGTCTCGCACCACTTGGTGTATTAGGTGATTCTCCAGAAAGTAAACATAAAGTCCCATGCATCACATGCTTTTAATTTTTTTTTCCTTTTAAACTGTCCAGTTAAGAAACTGTTGTTATATGAAAACTTAATTGCTTAGTGGCAATGCCTTACCCTATGAACTAAGACCCACAAAAATCTTGGTATTTTGGAGAAGCATGTTGTTTGAATTTGTGTCGCTGTCCTGTGCATCACAGAGAATTGCTCTATTGAGGCTAGGAGTATGAGGACACATCTGTAGTTGGAATTGCCAACCTGGCCAAGTCCAAATGAGTAGCTCCTACATACGGAATACATACTATATCCCAGCGGTCGGGATTCCGGCGGTCACATGACCGACTGCGGCATCTTAACATTGAAGATCCCAACATTGGAGGGGGCAAGCATTTCAACCCCCCATCCCCCGTACCCTAACCATCAGGGGTGGCGGCAAGGGCTAACCCTCTGGGGGGTGTTGGCTACGGCTAACCCTCGGGGGTGGCAGCTAGGGCTAACCCCCCCAGTGCCTAATCGCCCTTTGCGCCTAACCCTCTCCCCCAGTAAACCACAACCCGTACCCCAATACTCATCTTCAGGATGTCTGCTGTCAGTGATCTGGCGCTGTTGTCCCGAGTGGTGTCGGGATTCCAGCATTGATCACATGACCGCCGGCATCCCGACATCCGGGATGCTAAATGCATCCCCTACATACACTGTGTTCTACTGTGCCACTAAATAAAACTTTTGTTCAATTACAAAAACTGCCTGGGTCCATAAACCCTGCAGGACTGACCCATTGATGCAATGCAGAACATCAGCATTCACAGAGCTCATAATCAGCAATGTCCCAGAAATACAAGAAAAGATGCTAACGCTCCCTGTTGCATACTGAACCTGTGTTTTCCCTATGAACCACAGCAGCTATTGTTAATTTTGCTTCCAGCTCAGGAAAACTTGACCATCTAGAGTGGCCATCAAACTGTCTACAGCCAATCCCGTGCAGGCTGTCGGAGTATAAGGCAGGAAGTCAATATCCACAAGGCCTGATTACTGTGGCCTATCCCGTGATAAAGCTACTCCTGCTCTGCTACTATCGGATTTCCTGGACTTTGACATCAGCTTGTATTTTATAACAGTTCTGGCTATTCTTCTGGCTATGGCTACGCTTAACCCTTTTAGATCCCTGTGTAAAAATCCCTGAAATACAACCTGCAGCAAGTCTGCAGTATTTCCATGTGACAAGCAAGAGTCAATATACAGAGATGTGACGGTGAAGTGGTTTTGGTGGTGCAGCAGCCATAGCTAGAGATGGAGGAAGGAAAGAAACATAGAGTGAGATTGCTGGGGAGATGTATGTGCCTCAACTACACAGTCACCATTCAAAGACCTCACAACAAATGGTTTATATGAGGGCATACAGTGGTGATGTCAATTCCTAGTACAAAATCATGAGTACACCATATACAGAGGGGCAAAAAAGTATTTGGACAGCCACCGATTGTGCAAGTTGACCCACTTAAAAAGATGAGAGAGGTCTGTAATTTCCATCATAGGTACACTTCAACTGTTAAAGACAAAATCTGAAGGGAAAAAAACAGGAAATCACATTGTATGATTTTTAAACAATTTACTTGTATATTCTTGTGGAAAATAAATATTTGGACACCTACCAAGCAGAAAGATTTCTGGCTCTCACAGACCTGTTACTTCTTCTTTAAGAAGCTCTTCTATCCTCCACTCATTACCTGTATTAATGGCACCTCTTTGAACTGGTTATCTGTATAAACCCTCAAACAGTCAGACTGCTACCTCTCCACCATGGTCAAGACCAGAGAGCTGTCTAAGGACACAAGGGACAAAATTGTAGAGCTGCACAAGGCTGGGATGAGCTACTTGACAATAGGCAAGCAGCTTGGTGAGAAGAGATCGACTGTTGGCGCAATTATAAAAAAATGGAAGAAATACAGATCACTGACAATCTCCCTCGACCTGGGGCTCCATGCAAGATCTCACCTCGTGAGATATCAATGATCTTGAGAACGGCGAGGAGTCAGCCCAGAACTACATGGGGGGACCTGGTCAATGACCTCAAGAGAGCTGGGACCACAGTCACAAAGGTTACCATTAGTAACACACTACGTCGTCATGGATTGAAATCCTGCAGTGACGAAAGGTCCCCCAGCACATGTCCAAGCCCATCTAAAGATCGCAGGAGACAGGGCACAAGAATAAAAGCTTTAGGATCAGGTGGTGTGCACTGGCTCCTCCCCCTATGACCCTCCTCCAAGCCTCAGTTAGATTTTTGTGCCCGAACGAGAAGGGTGCAGGCTAGGTGGCTCTCCTGAGCTGCTTAGAGTAAAAGTTTATTTTAGGTTTTTTATTTTCAGTGAGTCCCGCTGGCAACAGGCTCACTGCATCGTGGGACTAAGGGGAGAAGAAGCGAACTCACCTGCGTGCAGAGTGGATTGGGCTTCTTAGGCTACTGGGCATTAGCTCCAGAGGGACGATCACAGGTTCAGCCTGGATGGGTCCCGGAGCCGCGCCGCCGGCCCCCTTACAGAGCCAGAAGAGCGAAGAGGTCCGGTGAAATCGGCGGCAGAAGACGGTCCTGTCTTCAACTAAGGTAGCGCACAGCACCGCAGCTGTGCGCCATTGCTCTCAGCACACTTCACACTCCGGTCACTGAGGGTGCAGGGAGCTGGGGGGGGGGGGAGCGCCCTGAGACGCAATAAAACAGAAATACCTTAGGTTGGCAAAAAGAAATACATCACATATAGCTCCTGGGCTATATGGATGTATTTAACCCCTGCCAGTTTTCCAGAAAAAAAGCGGGAGATAAGGACGTCGTGAAGGGGCGGAGCCTATCTCCTCAGCACACAAGCGCCATTTTCCCTCACAGCTCCGCTGGAAGGACGGCTCCCTGACTCTCCCCTGCAGGAACAGCAGCTATAAAGGGAGAAACACTTATATAAGGTTATCCCTGTATATATATAGCGCTCTGGTGTGTGCTGGCAAACTCTCCCTCTGTCTCTCCAAAGGGCTAGTGGGGTCCTGTCCTCTATCAGAGCATTCCCTGTGTGTGTGCTGTGTGTCGGTACCTGTGTGTCGACATGTATGAGGAGGAAAATGATGTGGAGGCGGAGCAATTGCCTGGGTTAGTGATGTCACCCCCTAGGGAGTCGACACCTGACTGGATGGTCGTATTTAAAGAATTATGTGACAAGGTCAGCACTTTGCAAAAAACTGTTGACGACATGAGACAACCGGCAAATCAATTAGTGCCTGTCCAGGCGTCTCAGACACCGTCAGGGGCCCTAAAACGCCCGTTACCTCAGTGGGTCGACACAGACCCAGACACAGATACTGAGTCTAGTGTCGACGGTGAGGAGACAAACGTAATGTCCAGTAGGGCCACACGTTACATGATCACGGCAATGAAGGAGGCATTGAACATTTCTGACACTACAAGTACCACAAAGAAGGTTATTATGTGGGGTGTGAAAAAACTACCAAAAGTTTTTCCTGAGTCAGATGAATTAAATGAGGTGTGTGATAAAGCGTGGGTTTCCCCCGACAAAAAACTGCTAATTTCTAATAAATTATTGGCACTATATCCTTTCCCGCTAGAGGTTAGGGCGCGTTGGGAAACACCCCCTAGGGTAGATAAAGCGCTCACACGTTTATCTAAACAAGTAGCGTTACCGTCTCCTGATACGGCCACCCTCAAAGAACCAGCTGATAGAAGGCTGGAAAATATCCTAAAAAGTATATACACACATACTGGTGTTATACTGCGACCAGCAATCGCTTCAGCCTGGATGTGCAGCGCTGGAGTCGCGTGGTCGGATTCCCTGACTGAAAATATTGATACCCTGGATAGGGACAGTATATTATTAACTATAGAGCATTTGAAGGATGCATTACTATATATGCGTGATGCACAGAGGGGTATTTGCACCCTGGCATCAAGAGTAAGTGCTATGTCCATTTCTGCCAGAAGAGCGTTATGGACGCGACAGTGGTCAGGGGATGCAGATTCCAAACGACATATGGAAGTATTGCCGTATAAAGGGGAGGAGTTATTTGGTGCCGGTCTATCGGACCTGGTGGCCACGGCAACGGCTGGAAAGTCCACCTTTTTACCTCAGGTCACCTCTCAGCAGAAAAAGACACCGTCTTTTCAAACTCAGTCCTTTCGTTCCCATAAGTACAAGCGAGCAAAAGGCCACTCATTTCTGCCCCGGGGCAGAGGAAGAGGAAAAAGACTGCACCATGCAGCCTCTTCCCAGGAGCAGAAGCCCTCCCCTGCTTCTGCCAAGTCTTCAGCATGACGCTGGGGCTTTACAAGCAGACTCAGACACGGTGGGGGCCCGTCTCAAGAATTTCAACGCGCAGTGGGCTCACTCGCAAGTGGACCCCTGGATTCTGCAGGTAGTATCGCAGGGGTACAAACTGGAATTCGAGGCGTTTCCCCCTCGCCGGTTCCTGAAGTCTGCGCTACCAAAGTCTCCCTCCGACAGGGAGGCAGTTTTGGAAGCCATTCACAAGCTGTATTCCCAGCAGGTGATAATCAAGGTACCCCTCCTACAACAGGGAAAGGGGTATTATTCCACGCTGTTTGTGGTACCGAAGCCGGACGGCTCGGTGAGACCAATTTTAAATCTGAAATCCTTGAACACTTACATAAAAAGGTTCAAATTCAAGATGGAGTCACTCAGAGCAGTGATAGCGAACCTGGAAGAAGGGGACTATATGGTGTCTCTGGACATCAAAGATGCTTATCTCCACGTCCCAATCTACCCTTCTCACCAAGGGTACCTCAGGTTTGTAGTACAAAACTGTCATTATCAGTTTCAGACGCTGCCGTTTGGGTTGTCCACGGCACCTCGGGTCTTTACCAAGGTAATGGCCGAAATGATGATTCTTCTTCGTAGAAAAGGCATCTTAATTATCCCTTACTTGGACGATCTCCTGATAAGGGCAAGGTCCAGGGAACAGTTAGAAGTCGGAGTACCACTATCTCAGGTAGTATTACGTCAGCACGGGTGGATCCTAAATATTCCAAAATCGCAGCTGATTCCAACGACACGTCTACTGTTCCTAGGAATGATTCTGGACACAGTCCAGAAAAAGGTGTTTCTCCCGGAGGAGAAGGCCAGGGAGTTATCTGAGCTAGTCAGGAACCTCCTAAAACCAGGCCAGGTGTCAGTGCATCAGTGCACGAGGATCCTGGGAAAAATGGTGGCTTCTTACGAAGCGATTCCATTCGGAAGATTCCATGCAAGAACGTTTCAGTGGGATTTACTGGACAAATGGTCCGGATCGCATCTTCAGATGCATCAGCGGATAACCCTGTCGCCAAGGACAAGGGTGTCTCTTCTGTGGTGGCTGCAGAGGGCTCATCTACTAGAGGGCCGCAGATTTGGCATTCAGGATTGGATCCTGGTGACCACGGATGCCAGCCTGAGAGGCTGGGGAGCAGTCACACAGGGAAGAAATTTCCAGGGCTTGTGGTCAAGCATGGAAACATCTCTTCATATAAACATTCTGGAACTAAGGGCCATTTACAATGCCCTAAGTCAAGCAAAACCCCTGCTTCAGGGTCAGGCGGTATTGATCCAATCGGACAACATCACGTCAGTCGCCCACGTAAACAGACAGGGCGGCACGAGAAGCAGGAGGGCAATGGCAGAAGCTGCAAGGATTCTTCGCTGGGTGGAAAATCATGTGATAGCACTGTCAGCAGTGTTCATTCCGGGAGTGGACAACTGGGAAGCGGACTTCCTCAGCAGACACGACCTCCACCCGGGGGAGTGGGGACTTCATCCAGAAGTCTTCCAAGAGATGGTAAACCGTTGGGAAAAACCAAAGGTGGACATGATGGCGTCCCGTCTAAACAAAAAACTAGACAGATATTGCGCCAGGTCAAGGGACCCTCAGGCAATAGCGGTGGACGCTCTGGTAACACCGTGGGTGTACCAGTCAGTGTATGTGTTCCCTCCTCTGCCTCTCATACCAAAAGTACTGAGAATCATAAAAAGGAGAGGAGTAAGAACTATACTCGTGGTTCCGGATTGGCCAAGAAGGACTTGGTACCCGGAACTTCAAGAGATGCTCACGGAGGAACCGTGGCCTCTACCTCTAAGAAAGGACCTGCTCCAGCAGGGGCCTTGTCTGTTCCAAGACTTACCGCGGCTGCGTTTGACGGCATGGCGGTTGAACGCCGGATCCTGAAGGAAAAAGGCATTCCAGAAGAAGTCATCCCTACCCTGATCAAAGCCAGGAAGGATGTAACCGCAAAACATTATCACCGCATTTGGCGAAAATATGTTGCGTGGTGTGAGGCCAAGAAGGCCCCTACAGAGGAATTTCAACTGGGTCGCTTCCTACATTTCCTGCAAACAGGACTGTCTATGGGCTTAAAATTAGGGTCCATTAAGGTTCAAATTTCGGCCCGATCGATTTTCTTCCAAAAAGAACTGGCTTCAGTGCCTGAAGTTCAGACGTTTGTCAAAGGAGTACTGCATATACAGCCTCCTTTTGTGCCTCCGGTGGCACCTTGGGATCTCAATGTGGTTTTGGGGTTCCTAAAATCGCATTGGTTTGAACCACTCACCACTGTGGAACTAAAATATCTCACATGGAAGGTGGTAATGCTGTTAGCCCTGGCTTCAGCCAGGCGTGTCTCAGAATTGGCGGCTTTATCTTATAAAAGCCCTTACCTGATTTTTCACACGGACAGGGCAGAATTGAGGACTCGTCCTCAATTTCTCCCTAAGGTGGTTTCAGCGTTTCACGTGAACCAGCCTATTGTGGTGCCTGCGGCTACTAGGGACTTGGAGGACTCCAAGTTGCTGGACGTTGTCAGGGCCCTGAAAATATATATTTCCAGGACGGCTGGAGTCAGGAAATCTGACTCGCTGTTTATCTTGTATGCACCCAACAAGATGGGTGCTCCTGCTTTTAAGCAGACTATTGCTCGCTGGATTTGTAATACAATTCAGTTTGCGCATTCTGTGGCAGGCCTGCCACAGCCAAAATCTGTAAAAGCCCATTCCACAAGGAAGGTGGGCTCATCTTGGGCGGCTGCCCGAGGGGTCTCGGCTTTACAACTTTGCCGAGCAGCTACTTGGTCAGGGGCAAACACGTTTGCAAAATTTTACAAATTTGATACCCTGGCTGAGGAGGACCTGGAGTTCTCTCATTCGGTGCTGCAGAGTCATCCGCACTCTCCCGCCCGTTTGGGAGCTTTGGTATAATCCCCATGGTCCTTACGGAGTCCCAGCATCCACTAGGACGTCAGAGAAAATAAGATTTTACTCACCGATAAATCTATTTCTCGTAGTCCGTAGTGGATGCTGGGCGCCCATCCCAAGTGCGGATTGTCTGCAATACTTGTATATAGTTATTGTTACAAAATTCGGGTTATTATTGTTGTGAGCCATCTTTTCAGAGGCTCCTTCATTTATCATACTGTTAACTGGGTTCAGATCACAAGTTGTACGGTGTGATTGGTGTGGCTGGTATGAGTCTTACCCGGGATTCAATATCCTTCCTTATTATGTACGCTCGTCAGGGCACAGTATCCTAACTGAGGCTTGGAGGAGGGTCATAGGGGGAGGAGCCAGTGCACACCACCTGATCCTAAAGCTTTTATTCTTGTGCCCTGTCTCCTGCGGAGCCGCTATTCCCCATGGTCCTTACGGAGTCCCAGCATCCACTACGGACTACGAGAAATAGATTTATCGGTGAGTAAAATCTTATTTTCCAATTTTTGTTTGGCTCTTTTCACTTTCCTACATTAACTATTCTGTTTAACTCATCTATTCCATTCCCACTTTGAAACATAGTATATCACATCTGTTACATTATGTCTCACATAGTCAACACATACACTAGCGCTCAAGTAGTGCAGTGTAGCCCTAGGCTGCGAGACATTGGTGGCAGTGTGAGCCAGCGCTGAGGTGATCTGTTGAAAGAAGGAGACGCGCTGCGAGTTACTACAGCACTGACAGGCTCCAGCTACTCGTGTTTTCCCAGTGCTTACCTCCTGCTCCTGATGGAGGTGGATCCAGCGGGGAAGCGGCAGCCACGGTGGAAAATGCCGCAGGTCAGTGATGACAGGCGCAGCCCACCCTGAGAGGCGGTTCCGGACGGTACTTGAAGTGCAGTGACTGACCTCCCCCTGTGCCTGTCCAGAGGGGATACGGAGACCAGGAGCTTGGGGCTGTGGGCGCCAGGAAATCAGCTGCAGGAGCGTCCGTCAGCGTGGGGGGGGGGGGGTATGTGCAGCCACTCGGCGTGCATGTAGAAGGTGCGCCCACAGGGCAAATGCGCTGTGAGCAATGCACCTTCTACACACACCTAGTTACGGCTCTTCTGAGCTTGACCAATTGCTGGACTGCAGCTGCCATCTTCCATTGCATGCCTGCTGCTGGCTCCCCCTTGTATCTTCCTCTGGACCCCTGTGGCTGCACCAAGAGGTAAGAACAAAGGGGCTCCAAATTTGGGTTGCCAAATCCCCTGGCCGGCATCTTGCCTATTCCAGGGCCACGCTGCCTGAATATCGGTTGTCCCTCTCTCCAGCTAACACCAGACACATTCCACCTCACTGTTCAGGGACACTTGCAATAGTCGCTTCTGGCACTATGTTTTTTTAGATGATATGCAAATCAAGGAGGTAGATTCTTTTAAGTCTCTGGGCATTTATATTTTTAGAGACCTAACTTGGTCTTTAAACTGTACCTTCTTAGTTAAGAAGGCGCAGCAGTGTCTCTTTTTTTAAGACGACTTATACCCCTTTCACACCGAAGCTTTAACCCGGTAAATTGACAATTTTTAAGCCTTCCAAAACGGTTCTAGCTGCGGTGTGAAAGGGCCACCTTGAATTTACCATTTTCAAAATACCGGTATTTTGAAACGGTTAAAAAGCAGGATCCTACACGGTTCAGGGGTGTGGTTCATCAAATCGACAGTATCTAGGTCGACAATGTTTAGGTCGACCCCTATAGATCGACAGGGTTTCTAGTTCGACATGTGCTAGGTCGACATGAGGTTGTTGTTTTTTGGGTGTCGTTTTCTTCGTAGAGTGACTGGACTGTAATTAGTGCACAGTGTCCCCTAGTATGGCTCGCTTCGCTCGCAATGCTTCGGGCATGGTGCCTCGCATCGCTCTGCACAGATTACCGTTCCAATCATAGTCCACGTAGATCGTTAAGTATTTGAAGAAAAAGATGATATCTGTGGTGTGCACTATTTTCCTCAAGGAGGTAGCAATGGTATTATAAAACAAAGTCTAGTTTATAACAAAAAAGACAAATGTTTTATTTTTAGACATCCATGATTATAAAGTGACACAGTGCACTTAAACATGGCTTGAACAGACAGTGACATATATTAAAATTATGTATTGCACAGACCCTTAATTTGTAAACATTAGCAGTGTAAACATGAAAGGACAGTTGAGAAGTTCGATAGACTTCTTGGAAAGCAGCCACTAACCCCTATTGCACACTGTAACTAAAGCCGCTGCGGCTGCTGTAATAAATCCTTTACCTACGTACTCTGTCCCCAGTTAGCGTACACAGTCCCGTACTGTGCACGCCCTTTGCGTACACACGCTGGAATAGCCGTGCAGCTTACACTCAGTGCATACACACAGACCGACACGCTGAGAGCACGAGGCAGCTCTAGGTGTGGCAATTACACTATACAAACGCTCAACAGAAACTGAATGCGAGTATTTGATTGTAAGTTGTGGTCCAAAGCAGCAACAAGTAATAATATATTTGAAAAAGGGGGTTACAATAAGTTACAATTTAAATGGTACAACACAATACAATTCAATCACAGAGAGAGAGTCACACCCAATGATACGTACGCTTTGTCGCTTGCGCCACCCGGATCCGGTCCCCAGTCGTCTGGCGAGACGACCTATGAGTCTTTAAAAAAGCAGAGAGAGAGAGAGAGAGTGACCGGCCCAGGTGCAAGGTTTATATACCCTTGCCCAAAATATAATACAATGGGGTTGTATGCTCTCCACTGATTGGTTGGAGGGATGGTCGTTTACAGTACAGCAGAGGTCATTAGTCGGTTTGAAGAGATGGGCGATGCCTTAATCCAGGGGTGTGTACAGATGGTCAGCTCTGGATTCCCACCGCATACCAAGTACATAATAAACACAAATAATAAGAATTTACTTACCGATAATTCTATTTCTCGTAGTCCGTAGTGGATGCTGGGGACTCCGTCAGGACCATGGGGATTAGCGGGCTCCGCAGGAGACAGGGCACATCTAAAAAAGCTTTTAGGTCACATGGTGTGTACTGGCTCCTCCCCCTATGACCCTCCTCCAAGCCTCAGTTAGGTACTGTGCCCGGACGAGCGTACACAATAAGGAAGGATCTTGAATCCCGGGTAAGACTCATACCAGCCACACCAATCACACCGTACAACTTGTGATCTGAACCCAGTTAACAGTATGATAACAAAACGAAGTAGCCTCTGAAAAGATGGCTCACAACAATAGTAATAACCCGATTTTTGTAACAATAACTATGTACAAGCATTGCAGACAATCCGCACTTGGGATGGGCGCCCAGCATCCACTACGGACTACGAGAAATAGAATTATCGGTAAGTAAATTCTTATTTTCTCTAACGTCCTAGTGGATGCTGGGGACTCCGTCAGGACCATGGGGATTATACCAAAGCTCCCAAACGGGCGGGAGAGTGCGGATGACTCTGCAGCACCGAATGAGAGAACTCCAGGTCCTCCTTAGCCAGAGTATCAAATTTGTAAAATTTTACAAACGTGTTCTCCCCTGACCACGTAGCTGCTCGGCAAAGTTGTAATGCCGAGACTCCTCGGGCAGCCGCCCAGGATGAGCCCACCTTCCTTGTGGAATGGGCATCTACATATTTCGGCTGTGGCAGGCCTGCCACAGAATGTGCAAGCTGAATTGTACTACAAATCCAGCGTGCAATAGACTGCTTAGAAGCAGGAGCACCCAGCTTGTTGGGTGCATACAATATAAACAGCAAGTCAGACTTTCTGACTCCAGCCGTCCTAACTATATATATATATATATATATATATATATATATATATATATTTTTAGGGCCCTGACAACGTCTAGTAACTTGGAGTCCTCCAAGTCCCTAGTAGCCGCAGGCACCACAACAGGTTGTTTCAGGTGAAAACGCTGACACCCCTTTAGGAAGAAACTGGAGACGAGTCCCAGTTCTGCCCTGTTCAAATGGAAAATTTTAATATGGGCTTTTGTAAGACAAAGCCGCCCATTCTGACAATCGCCTGGCCGAGGCCAGGGCTAACACATGGTCACTTCCCATGTGAGATATTGGTCAACAGCATGGTCACTTTCCATGTGAGATATTTCAAATCCACAGATTTGAGCGGTTCAAACCAATATGATTTTAAGGAATCCCAACACTATGTTGAGATCTCACGGTGCCCCTAGAGGCACAAAAAAGCTGTATATGCAATACACCCTTTACAATCTGGACTTCAGGAACTGAAGTCAATTCTTTCTGGAAGAAAATCTACAGGGCCGAAATTTAAATGTTAATGAACCCCAATTTGAGGCCCAAAACACTCCTGTTTTCAGGAAGTGTAGAAATCGACCTAGTTGAATTTCCGTCGTGGAGCCTTCCTGGCCTCACCCACGCAACATATTTTCACCACATGTGGTGATGACGTTGTGCGGTCACCTCCTTCCTGGCTTTGACCAGGGTAGGTATGACCTCTTATGGAATGCCTTTTCCCTTCAGGATCCGGCATTCAACCGCCATGCCGTCAAACGCAGCCGCGGTAAGTCTTGGAATAGACATGGTACTTGCTGAAGCAAGTCCCTTCTTAGCTCCCCAGGCCCTTAGTCCTCTGTGAGCATTTCTTGAAATTCCGGGTACCAAGTCCCTCTTGGCCAATCCGGAGCCACTAGTATAGTTCATACTCCTCTATGTCTTATAATTCTCAATACCTTGGTTATGAGAAACAGAGGAGGGAACACATACACTGACTGGTACACCCACGGTGTTACCAGAACATCCACAGCTATCGCCTGAAGGTCTCATGACCTGGCGGAATACCTGTCCCGTTTTTTGTTCGGGCGGGACGCCATCATGTCCACCTTTGGTCTTTGCCAACGGTCCACAATCATGTTGAAAAACTTCCCTATGAAGTTTCCACTCTCCCGGGTGGAGGTCATGCCTGCTGAGGAAGTCTGCTTCCCAGTCGTCCACTCCCGGAAAGAACACTGCTGACAGTGCTATCACATGATTTTCCGCCTAGCGAAAAATCCTTGCAGTTTTGTCACTGCCCTCCTGCTTCTTGTGCCGCCCTTTCTGTTTACGTGGGCGACTGCCGTGATGTTATCCCACTGGATCAATACCGGCTGACCTTGAAGCAGAGGTCTAGCTAAGTTTAGAGCATTATAAATTTGCTCTAAGCTTATTTATGCGGAGAGAATTCTCCAGACTTAATCACACTTCCCTGGAAATTTTTTCCCTGTGTGACTGTTCCCCAGCCTCTCAGGCTGGCCTCCGTGGTCACTGGCATCCAATCCTGAATGCCGAATCTGCGGCCCTCTAGAAGATGAGCACTCTGTAATCACCACAGGAGAGACACCCTTGTCCTTGGATATAGGGTTATCCGCTGATGCATCTGATGATGCGATCCGGACCATTTGTCCAGCAGATCCCACTGAAGAGTTCTTGCGGGAAATCTGCCGAATGGAATTGCTTCGTAATAAGCCACCATTTTTACCAGGACTCTTGTGCAATGATGCACTGACACTTTTCCTGGTTTTAGGAGGATCCCGATTAGCTCGGATAACTCCCTGGCTTTCTCCACTGGGAGAAACACGTTTTTCTGGACTGTGTCCAGAATCATCCCTAGGAACAGTAGACGTGTCGTCGGAAAAAGCTGCGATTTTGGAATATTTAGAATCCCCTCGTGCTGTCGTAGAACTACTTAAGATAGTGCTACTCCGACCTCCAACTGTTCTCTGGACCTTGCCCTTATCAGGAAAGCATCCATGTTTCTTTTAAGAAAAATCATCATTCCGGCCATTACCTTGGTAAAGACCCGGGGCGCCGTGGACAATCCAAACGGCAGCGTCTGAACTGATAGTGACAGTTCTGTACCAGGAACCTGAAGTACCCTTGGTGAGAAGGGCAAATTTGGACCTGTAGGTAAGCGTCCCTGATATCCAGTGACACCATATCGTCCCCTTCTTCCTGGTTCGCTATCACTGCTCCGAGTGACTCCATCTTGATTTGAACGCTTGTATGTAAGTGTTCAAATATTTCAGATCTCACCGAGCCGGTTGGCTTCAGTACCACAATATAGTGTGGAATACTACCCCCTTCCTTGTTGTAAGAAGGGTACTTTGATTATCACCTGCTGGGAATACAGCCTGTGAATTGTGTGAGGGGGAGACGTCTCGAATTTCCAATGTACACCTGGGATATTACATGTAGGATCCCGGAGTTCCCTTGCGAGTGTTGCTGAAACTCTTGAGATGACCCCCTACCGCCCCTGAGTCCGCTTGTACGGCCCCAGCGTTATGCTGCGGACTTGGCAGAAGCCGTGAGGAGCTTCTGTTCCTGGGAATGAGCTGCTTGCTGCAGTCTTCTTCCCTTTCCTCTACCCCTGGGCAGATATGACTGGCCTTTGCCCGCCTGCCCGTATGGGGACGAAAGGACTGAGACTGAAAGACTGTGTCCTTTTCTGCCAATATGTGACTCGGGGTAACAAAAGGTGGATTTTTCAGCTGTTGCCATGGCCACCAGGTCCAATGGACCGCCCCTTTATACGGCAATACTTCCATATGCCGTCTGGAATCTGCCTCACCTGACCACTGTCGTGTCTTCGTCTGGCATATATGTACATCACATTTACTCTTGATGCCAGAATGCAAATATGCCTCTGCGCATCACGCATATATAGAAATGCATCCTTAAAATGCTCTATAGACAATAAAATCCTGTCCCTGTCAAGGGTATCAAAATTTTCAGTCAGGAAATCCGACCAAGCCCCCTCAGCGCTGCACATCCAGGCTGAGGCGATTGCTGGTCGTAGTATAACACCAGTATGTGTGTATATACTGTTATGATATTTTCCAGCTTCCTATCAGCTGGCTCCTTGAGGGCGGCCGTATCTGGAAACGGTAACGCCATGTTTTTTATAAGCGTGTGAGCGCCTTATCCACCCTAAGGTGTGTTTTCCAACTCGCCCTTACTTCTGGCGGGAAAAGGGTATACCGCCCATAACTTTCTATCGGAGGAACCCCACGTATCATCACACACTTCATTTAATTTATCTGATTCAGGCAAAACTACAAGTAGTTTATTCCCACCCTACAAAATACCCTTATTTGTGGTACTTGTGGTATCAGAAATATGTAACACCTCCTTCATTGCCCTTAACATGTAACTTGTGGCCCTAAAGGAAAAATAAGTTTGTTTCTTCACCGTCGACACTGGGGTCAGTGTCCGTGTCAGTGTCTGTCGACCGACTGAGGTAAATGGGCGTTTTTACAAGCCCCTGACGGTGTCTGAGACGCCTGGACCGATACTAATTTGTCCGCCGGCTGTCTCATGTCGTCAACCGGCTTGCAGCGTGTTGACATTATCACGTAATTCCCTAAATAAGCCATCCATTCCGGTGTCGACTCCCTAGAGAGTGACATCACCATTACAGGCAATTTTCTCCGTCTCCTCACCAACATTTTTCCTCATACATGTCGACACACACGTACCGACCTACAGCACACACACAGGGAATGCTCCGATAGAGGACAGGACCCACTAGCCCTTTGGGGAGACAGAGGGAGAGTTTGCCAGCACACACCAAAAGCGCCATAATGTATATAACAACCCTAGAAGGTGTTGTTTCTATATATGCGCTCTTAATATATAATTATATCGCCAATTTATGCCCCCCTTCTCTTTAACCCTGTTTCTGTAGTGCAGGGGAGAGTGGGAGCCTTCCTCACCAGCGGAGCTGGTCAGGAAAATGGCGCTGAGTGCTGAGGAGAATAAGCTCCGCCCCTTTCTCGGCGGGCTTTTCTCCCGGTTATTAGGAAAACTGGCCTGGGTTAAATACATACATATAGCCTTAATGGCTATATGTGATGTATTTATTTGCCTCTAAGGTAATCTATATTGCTGCCCAGGGCGCCCCCAGCAGCGCCCTGCACCCTCCGTGACCGAGATCAGTGAGCCGTGTAGCAACAATGGCGCACAGCTGCAGTGCTGTGCGCTACCTTCATGAAGACTGAGGAGTCTTCTGCCGCCTGTTTCCGGACCTCCGTTCTGCCGTTCTTCAGCGTCTGTAAGGGGGATCGGCGGCGCGGCTCCGGGACGAACCCCAGGCTGACCTGTGTTCCGACTCCCTCTGGAGCTCAGTGTCCAGTAGCCTAAGACTTCAATCCTCCTGCACGCAGGTGAGTTGCAAGTCTCTCCCCTAAGTCCCTCGTTGCAGTGATCCTGTCGCCAGCAGGAATCACTGATTAGAAACCTAAAAAAAAACTTTTCTAAACAGCTCTTTAAGAGAGCCACCTAGATTGCACCCTCTCGGACGGGCACAAAAACCTAACTGAGGCTTGGAGGAGGGTCATAGGGGGAGGAGCCAGTACACACCATGTGACCTAAAAGCTTTTTTAGATGTGCCCTGTCTCCTGCGGAGCCCGCTAATCCCCATGGTCCTGACGGAGTCCCCAGCATCCACTAGGACGTTAGAGAAATACCTTTAATCTGCCTTTGCGAATAACTATTCGCAACGACATGCGAGCTTCTCCAAACCAACACCGGATTATTACTCATAATTATCCGAACACGTAGATACCATGCATGATGCTCTGATCAGTTACTGTCCCCTCGCATACTGTAAAGGTGTATAATTCCCTTATTGTGCCTTGTAAATAAGTAAAAGTTGCATAAGGGGAAACTATGTGTAATGTGTGTACTAAGGCCCTCATTCTGAGTCGTTCGCTCGGTAAATTTCTTTGCATCGCAGTGAATTTCCGCTTAGTGCGCATGCGTAATGTCCGCACTGCGACTGCGCCAAGTAATTTTACAATGAAGATAGTATTTTTACTCACGTCTTTTTCTTTGCTCCGGCGATCGTAGTGTGATTGACAGGAAATGGGTGTTACTGGGCGGAAACAGGCCGTTTTAAGGGCGTGTGGGAAAAAACGCTACCGTTTCCGGAAAAAACGCAGGAGTGGCCGGAGAAACGGGGGAGTGTCTGGGCGAATGCTGGGTGTGTTTGTGACGTCAAACCAGGAACGACAAGCACTGAACTGATCGCAGATGCCGAGTAAGTTTGAAGCTACTCTGAAACTGCTAAGAAGTTTGTAATCGCAATATTACGATACATTGTTCGCAATTTTAAGATGCTAAGATACACTCCCAGTAGGCGGCGGCTTAGCGTTAGCAACTCTGCTAAAATCGCCTTGCGAGCGAACAACTCGGAATGAGGGCCTAAGTTTGGGAAATATGTAATGTGTGACAGATATTTCCATGTTCATTAGGTTACTTTGTTATGTTATCTCCAGGCAACATGATCCTACACATGAAATGACCAACCATTCTCAAGATACACACAAATAAATAAATATATATATATATATATATATATATTTATTTATAGGTGTTTCCCTGCTATTATATCTATCTTTCAAAGATTTTCTAGACTGCAGGCTGCCAGTAGTTAATAATTTCCAACCGCAGGCTTGTGTGCATCTATTGGGATATTTGTCTCCCATTGTTCTGGCCCCCACCAAACGATGTCTTGTTTGGTTTGTGTTTGTCTTTCTTCACAGACCAGGGGGTCTGTTCAAACATTGTAGTGAACAAGACATTGGGGGTAATTCCAAGTTGATCGCAGCAGGACATTTTTTAGCAGTTGGGCAAAACCATGTGCACTGCAGGAGGGGCAGATATAACATGTGCAGAGAGAGTTAGATTTGGGTGCGGTGTGTTCAATCTGCAGTCTAAATTGCAGTGTAAAAATAAAGCAGCCAGTATTTACCCTGCACAGAAACAAAATGACCCACCCAAATCTAACTCTCTCTGCACATGTTATATCTGCCTCCCCTGTAATGCAGATGGTTTTGCCCAATTGCTAACAAACTTGCTGCTGCGATCAACTCAGAATTACCCCCATTGTGTTGGAAGGATGTGCATGTTTGGTTAGATTAGTGTGTGTGTGAACAGTGACTCGACACAGGCTGGGCACTGTGGCATGTGTCTGTAATAATTTCCATTGCAAGTAAGAATCTTTCTGTAATTACTCATACCACGCCCATATGCGCACTCCCGTGGGAGGCGATTGTACGCAATTTGCGAGTATGCGCACGCACGCCAGACTAAGTACATGCATGGATTCCATCTGTGTGGTGTTTGCATGTGGTGTGTGTTTTGCAATATTTTTCGACTTTGACACAGTTTTTGTGCAGGATTTTTGTCAATGGTGGGACTTCTGACTCATACCGTTTTGGGTATGTGGTGTGTTACTTGATATTAAAGGATGGATTCCAGCCGGGCAGCCCAGCAACACACCACACACTTGACCCAATCGCAGATGGATGCAGCGAATACACTGGTAAAGGTCCAAAGAAGATTGAAGTCCCACTCCAGGCAAATTTAAATTTAGCACAGCTACGATCGTTAACTCAGACATGCGGGGGGATGCCCAGCACAGGGCTAGCCCGCCCCGCATGTCAGTGCCACCCTCTGCACAAATACAAAAGCATTGCACAGAGCTCCTGCAGCTGGCCGGGGGTTGCTCGTCGCTCCCGCTGGCCGCAGCGGCTGCGTGACACATCACGCAGCCGCCGCGGCCCGCCCCCCCAACGGTCTGGCCACGCCTGCTTTGGAATTAACATTATCATTTAAAACCTTCCACATATCCATCCAATCAGGTGTCGGCGCCGTCGGCGGAGACACCACATTTATTTGCTCCCACTCCTCTCCCACATAGCCTTCCTCATCAGACATGTCGACACAAGCGTACCGACACACCACACACACACACACACACAATGTCCTTTCTGAAGACAGTTCCCCCACCAGGCCCTTTGGAGAGACAGAGAGAGAGTATGCCAGCACAAATTATGTGCCCCCCTTCTCTTTTCAACCCTCTTCTACCGTGTATCAGCAGGGGAGAGCCCGGGAGCTTCCTCTCAGCGGTGCTGTGGAGAAAAAATGGAGCTGGTGAGTGCTGAGGGAGAAGTCCCGCCCCCTCGGCGGCAGGCTTCTGTCCCACTTAAACAGTAATTTTGGCGGGGGCTCATACATATATACAGTGCCCAGCTGTATATATTAGTGATGAGCGGGTTCGGTTTCTCGGAAACCGAACCCCCCCGAACGTCACCCTTTTTACACGGGTCCGAGCCATACTCGGATTCTCCTGTATGGCTCGGTTAACCCGAGCGCGCCCGAACGTCATAATCCCGCTGTCAGATTCTCGCGAGATTCGGATTCTATATAAGCAGCCGCGCGTCGCCGCCATTTTCACACGTGCATTGAGATTGATAGGGAGAGGATGTGGCTGGCGTCCTCTCCGTTTATAATTGTAGAAGAGACAGTTGATTGCTTGTTTTATTACTAATTGTGGGGAGGATTGGGGAGCAGCTGTTAGGACTCGGAGTAGAGTGCAGAGTTTTGCTGATAGTGACCACCAGTTTTTTTTTATCCGTTCTCTGCCTGAAAAAAACGCTCCATACCATATCTGTGCTCAGTGTGCTGCATGATATATCTGTGCTGAGTGCTCACACTGCTTAATTGTGGGGACTGGGGAGCAGCTATAGCAGGAGTACAGTGCACAGTTTTGCTGACAGTGACCACCAGTATACGTTTGTCTGCCTGAAAAACACTCCTGTGGTGGCTTTTTTTTATACTAGTTTAGCAGTCTGCTGACAGTGTCCACCAGGTCCATTTATTATACTGTATATAGCAGTACGGTAGGCCACTGCTGTACCTACCTCTGTGTCGTCAGTCACTCGTCATCCATTAATAATAATAAGTATACTATCCATCCATCTACATTGTATACCTGTGGTGGCTTTTTTTCTTTATACTAGTTTAGCAGTTTGCTGACAGTGTCCACCAGGTCCATTTATTATACTGTATATAGCAGTACGGTAGGCCACTGCTGTACCTACCTCTGTGTCGTCACTCGTCGTCCATAAGTATACTATCCATCCATCTACATTGTATACCTGTGGTGGCTTTTTTTCTTTATACTAGTAGTACTAGTTTAGCAGTCTGCTGACAGTGTCCACCAGGTCCATTATACTGTATATAGCAGTACGGTAGGCCACTGCTGTACCTACCTCTGTGTCGTCAGTCACTCGTCATCCATTAATAATAATAAGTATACTATCCATCCATCTACATTGTATACCTGTGGTGGCTTTTATTCTTTATACTAGTTTAGCAGTTTGCTGACAGTGTCCACCAGGTCCATTTATTATACTGTATATAGCAGTACGGTAGGCCACTGCTGTACCTACCTCTGTGTCGTCACTCGTCGTCCATAAGTATACTATCCATCCATCTACATTGTATACCTGTGGTGCCTTTTAGTTGTGCGCATTAAAATATGGAGAACAAAAATGTGGAGGTTAAAAATATAGGGAAAGATCAAGATCCACTTCCACCTCGTGCTGAAGCTGCTGCCACTAGTCATGACCGAGACGATGAAATGCCAGCAACGTCGTCTGCCAAGGCCGATGCCCAATGTCATAGTACAGAGCATGTAAAATCCAAAACACAAAAGATCACTAAAATGACACAAAAATCAAAATTAAAAGCGTCTGAGGAGAAGCGTAAACTTGCCAATATGCCATTTACGACACGGAGTGGCAAGGAACGGCTGAGGCCGTGGCCTATGTTCATGGCTAGTTGTTCAGCTTCACATGAGGATGGAAGCACTCATCCTCTCGCTAGAAAAAAGAAAAGACTTAAGCTGGCAAAAGCACAGCAAAGAACTGTGCGTTCTTCGAAATCACAAATCCCCAAGGAGAGTCCAATTGTGTCGGTTGTGATGCCTGACCTTCCCAACACTGGACGGGAAGAGCTTGCGCCTTCCACCATTTGCACGCCCCCTGCAAGTGCTGGAAGGAGCACCCGCAGTCCAGTTCCTGATAGTCAAATTGAAGATGTCAGTGTTGAAGTACACCAGGATGAGGATATGGGTGTTGCTGGCGCTGGGGAGGAAATTGACAAGGAGGATTCTGATGGTGAGGTGGTTTGTTTAAGTCAGGCACCCGGGGAGACGCCTGTTGTCCGTGGGAGGAATATGGCCATTGACATGCCTGGTCAAAATACAAAAAAAATCAGCTCTTCGGTGTGGAATTATTTCAACACAAATGCGGACAACAGGTGTCAAGCCGTGTGTTGCCTTTGTCAAGCTGTAATAAGTAGGGGTAAGGACGTTAATCACCTAGGAAAATCCTCTCTTATACGTCACCTGCAGCGCATTCATCATAAGTCAGTGACAAGTTCAAAAACTTTGGGTGACAGCGGAAGCAGTCCACTGACCACTAAATCCCTTCCTCTTGTAACCAAGCTCCTGCAAACCACACCACCAACTCCCTCAGTGTCAATTTCCTCCTTACCCAGGAAAGCCAATAGTCCTGCAGGCCATGTCACTGGCAAGTCTGACGAGTCCTCTCCTGCCTGGGATTCCTCCGATGCATCCTTGAGTGTAACGTCTACTGCTGCTGGCGCTGCTGTTGTTGCTGCTGGGAGTCGATCGTCATCCCAGAGGGGAAGTCGGAAGACCACTTGTACTACTTCCAGTAAGCAATTGACTGTACAACAGTCCTTTGCGAGGAAGATGAAATATCACAGCAGTCATCCTGCTGCAAAGCGGATAACTGAGGCCTTGGCAGCCTGGGCGGTGAGAAACGTGGTTCCGGTATCCATCGTTAATTCAGAGCCAACTATAGACTTGATTGAGGTACTGTGTCCCCGGTACCAAATACCATCTAGGTTCCATTTCTCTAGGCAGGCGATACCGAAAATGTACACAGACCTCAGAAAAAGACTCACCAGTGTCCTAAAAAATGCAGTTGTACCCAATGTCCACTTAACCACAGACATGTGGACAAGTGGAGCAGGGCATACTCAGGACTATATGACTGTGACAGCCCACTGGGTAGATGTATTGCCTCCCGCTGCAAGAACAGCAGCGGCGGCACCAGTAGCAGCATCTCGCAAACGCCAACTCGTTCCTAGGCAGGCTACGCTTTGTATCACCGATTTCCAGAATACGTACACAGCTGAAAACCTCTTACGGCAACTGAGGAAGATCATCGCAGAATGGCTTACCCCAATTGGACTCTCCTGGGGATTTGTGACATCGGACAACGCCAGCAATATTGTGCGTGCATTACATCAGGGCAAATTCCTGCACGTCCCATGTTTTGCACATACCTTGAATTTGGTGGTGCAGAATTATTTAAAAAACTACAGGGGCGTGCAGAAGACTGGAGCACCACCAAAAATACCTGAACCTGCCCTGCCATCATCTGAAGCAGGAGGTGGTAACGAGGTGGAATTCAACCCTCTATATGCTTCAGAGGATGGAGGAGCAGCAAAAAGCCATTCAAGCCTATACATCTGGCCACGATATAGGCAAAGGAGGTGGAATGCACCTGTCTCAAGCGCAGTGGAGAATGATTTCAACGTTGTGCAAGGTTCTGCAACCCTTTGAACTTGCCACACGTGAAGTCAGTTCAGACACTGCCAGCCTGAGTCAGGTCATTCCCCTCATCAGGCTTTTGCAGAAGAAGCTGGAGACATTGAAGGAGGAGCTAAAACAGAGCGATTCCGATAGGCATGTGGGACTTGTGGATGGAGTCCTTCATTCGCTTAACCAGGGTTCACGGGTGGTCAATCTGTTGAAATCAGAGCACTACATTTTGGCCACCGTGCTCGATCCTAGATTTAAAACCTACGTTGTATCTCTCTTTCCAGCAGACACAAGTCTGCAGGGGTTCAAAGACCTGCTGGTGAGAAAATTGTCAAGTCAAGCGGAACGTGACCCGTCAACAGCTCCTCCTTCACATTCTCCCGCAACTGCGGGTGCGAGGAAAAGGCTAAGAATTCCGAGCCCACCCGCTGGCGGTGATGCAGGGCAGTCTGGAGCGAGTGCTGACATCTGGTCCGGACTGAAGGACCTCCCAACGATTACTGACATGTCGTCTACTGTCACTGCATATGATTCTCTCACCATTGAAAGAATGGTGGAGGATTATATGAGTGACCGTATCCAAGTAGGCACGTCAGACAGTCCGTACGTATACTGGCAGGAAAAAGAGGCAAATTGGAGGCCCTTGCACAAACTGGCTTTATTCTACCTAAGTTGCCCTCCCTCCAGTGTGTACTCCGAAAGAGTGTTTAGTGCAGCCGCTCACCTTGTCAGCAATCGGCGTACAAGGTTACTTCCAGAAAATGTGGAGAAGATGATGTTCATTAAAATGAATTATAATCAATTCCTCCGTGGAGACATTCACCAGCAGCAATTGCCTCCAGAAAGTACACGGGGACCTGAGATGGTGGATTCCAGTGGGGACGAATTAATAATCTGTGAGGAGGGGGAAGTACACAGTGAAAGGGGTGATGAATCGGAGGATGAGGAGGAGGTGGACATCTTGCCTCTGTAGAGCCAGTTTGTGCAAGGAGAGATTGATTGCTTCTTTTTGGTGGGGGCCCAAACCAACCAGTCATTTCAGTCACAGTCATGTCACTGAAATGATGGGTTCGTTAAAGTGTGCATGTCCTGTTTATACAACATAAGGGTGGGTGGGAGGGCCCAAGGTCAATTCCATCTTGCACCTCTTTTTTCTTTAATTTTTCTTTGCATCATGTGCTGTTTGGGGAGTATTTTTTTGAAGGGCCATCCTGCGTGACACTGCAGTGCCACTCCTAGATGGGCCAGATGTTTGTGTCGGCCACTTGGGTCGCTTATCTTAGGCACACAGCTACCTCATTGCGCCTCTTTTTTTCTTTGCATCATGTGCTGGTTGGGGAGTATTTCTTTGAAGGGCCATCCTGCGTGACACTGCAGTGCTACTCCTAGATGGGCCAGGTGTTTGTGTCGGCCACTAGGGTTGCTTAGCTTAGTCACACAGCTAACAAAAGAAATGCTCTGCGCTCTCAATCACTTAAAATTAATTGACTAATCAATTAGAGGTAGTCTATCATGGAGAATAATTGACTCAATGAGGCTTGACTTCTTTAAAAATATTTTATCAAATGTTTAAATACTACATAAACATATAAAACAAACAATACATGGAAAAAAAAATTCACAGTTTTAAAAAATTCAGAGGTTAATACCTCTAATATGAATAGAAACACTGTATCTATAATTATAAGTGTGCTGGTAAGGCAGTATACAATGTAACTAAGGTGCAAAATTGGATAACTTGAGAGAGAACTCTCTATCAGAATGTCAATTGATTCTACTGCTGGCGTCCCAGTGTAGAATCATATGTACTGTCCACAGACGGCTCCGCAGAAACTAGTAAAAACTATTGAGGCAAAACAAACAATAATATTTACCCCCGTGCTGGTTCCTGGAGTTTATCACAGGGTCCTGTATGCAAATGCACGAGGTAGATGTGATGATTCTTAGTTGATGCCTCAGTAATAATTGGAAGATAAACTTGCTGAAGTGCTCTAACCTCCGTTAGAGAAACCGGCAATTGACCATATGATGATAATGTGTTAGGAACTTCCCAACAAGGGATGTGATTATTCAGCTGATAGTAGCAGTGTGGTAAATTCAGTCCGCTGATGGCTGATAATGCAGTGGTCTCACTGCGGAGATCCGTTCGTATTCTTAGTCGCGGCACCAAATAACACACAATGCCGTGTAGCTGAAATCACCTTTTGTCTCACAGCGGAGGTATTTTTTTGAAGGGCCATCCTGCATGACACTGCAGTGCCACTCCTAGATGGGCCAGATGTTTGTGTCGGCCACTTGGGTTGCCTATCTTAGTCACACAGCTACCTCATTGCGCCTCTTTTTTTCTTTGCATCATGTGCTGTTTGGGGAGTATTTTTTTGAAGGGCCATCCTGCGTGACACTGCAGTGCCACTCCTAGATGGGCCAGGTGTTTGTGTCGGCCACTTGGGTCGCTTAGGTTAGCCATCCAGCGACCTTGGTGCAAATTTTATGACTAAAAATAATATTGTGAGATTTGAGGTGTTCAGAATAGACTGAAAATGAGTGGAAATTATGGTTATTGAGGTTAATAATACTTTGGGATCAAAATGACCCCCAAATTCTATGATTTAAGCTGTTTTTGAGGGTTTTTTGAAAAAAACACCTGAATCCAAAACACACCCGATTCCGGAAAAAAAATTTCGGTGAGGTTTTGCCAAAACGCGTCCGAATCCAAAACACGACCGCGGAACCGAACCCAAAAACAAAACACAACAACCGAAAAATTTCCGGTGCACATCACTAGTATATATGTGTTCTTTTTGACAATATGAGGTCCCAAATGCTGCCCAGGGCACCCTGCGCCCTGCACCCTTACAGTGACCGGAGTATGTGAGGTGTGTGGAGCAATGGCGCACAGCTGCAGCGCTGTGCGTTACCTCTAGTGAAGATCATGAAGTCTTCTGCCGCCTGTGAAGTCTTCTTTCCTTCTCATACTCACCCGGCTTCTGTCTTCCGGCTCTGCGAGGGGGACGGCGGCGCGGCTCTGGGACGGACGGCGAGGGTGAGATCCTGCGTACCAATCCCTCTGGAGCTAATGGTGTCCAGTAGCCTAAGAAGCAGGACCTAGCTTCAGAGAGTAGGGCTGCTTCTCTCACCTCAGTCCCACGATGCAGGGAGTCTGTTGCCAGCATAGCTCCCTGCAAATAAAAAACCTAACAAAATACTTTCTATCAGTAAACTCAGGAGAGCTCACTGAAAAGCACCCAGCTCGTCCGGGCATAGATTCAAACTGAGGTCTGGAGAAGGGGCATAGAGGGAGGAGCCTGTGCACACCCAGAACTAAATTCATTCTTAAAGTGCCCATGTCTCCTGCGGAGCCCGTCTATCCCCATGGTTCTTACGGAGTCCCCAGGATCCTCTAGGACGATAGAGAAATGGGGATCCAAAAAAATAATGAACCCTCCCCAAAGACAACCATCCCCAAAATGAAAACCCAGGGTTCTTCTCCGTACCACCTGGGCTTTGGATGTTGAAGTAATAATGTAAAGAGCAAGTTTAATAATATAGCTTTTTACAATGATGTCAACCATCTGTGGGCCGACCATTGTCAGGTCAACCTTTTAAATGTGTTGACCTTTTGAACCTGTCAACCTATTGAATGTTGACCATATGGGGTTGATTTATTGACTAACTATTGACTGGAGCCCATGAAAAAATGTGATTAGGTCATGATGCAAGGAGTACCATGTAGTTGGATGAGCCTTGTTCAAGTAAATGGCCGGCTTACCACTCCTGCATTCACACCTATGCAATTATCGGGGCGATCAGCCGATATCTGCTGGTCGGTCTGATAATTGCATAGATATGTACCCAGCTTAAAAAAGAACTTGCACATCCAGGAATTATATTTCAATGAAAGAATAATTAAAATAATTGATTAGGTTCAGCAGACAGTCATTCTGGGATCAAGAGGAGATCACTGTAAAAGCCCATACACACTAGGCAATATCACACACGATATCACTCATTTTCAGCTTTTTGAGTGATATAGGTGGTCATTCCGAGTTGATCCCTAGCTGCATTCGTTTGCTGTGCAGCGATAAGGCAAAAAATAAGATTTTAAACCTATCGGTAAATCTTTTTCTCCTAGTCCGTAGCGGATGCTGGGGACTCCGTAAGGACCATGTGGTATCGACGGGCTCCGCAGGAGACATGGGCACTCTAAGACTTTAGAATGGGTGTGCACTGGCTCCTCCCTTTATGCCCCTCCTCCAGACCTTAGTTAAAAAACTGTGCCCAGAGGACAGTACGAGGAAAGGATTTTTGTAAATCTAAGGGCGAGATACATACCAGCCCACACCATACATACCATACAAACTGGCATACACTAAACCAGTTAACAGCATGAACAAAACAGCATCAGCCAGAGACTGATCACAACTATAACATAACCCTTATGTAAGCAACAACTATATACAAGCCTTGCAGAAATAGTCCGCAATGGGACGGGCACCCAGTATCCTCTACGGACTAGGAGAAAAAGATTTAGCGGTAGGTTTAAAATCTTATTTTCTCTTACGTTGAGCAACGATTGAGCAAACATGAGGTCCTCATTAGCCAGGGTATCAAACTTGTAGAATTTTGCAAAAGTGTTTGAACCCGACCAAGTAGCTGTCCGGCAAAGCTATAATGCCGAGACGCCTCGGGCAGCCACCCTTGAAGAGCCCACCTTCCTAGTGGAATTGGCCTTAACCGAATTAGGTAACGGCAATCTAGCCATAGAATGAGCCTGCTGAATCGTGTTACAGATCCAGCGAGCAATAGTCTGCTTAGAAGCAGGAGCGCCAACCTTGTTGGCCGCATATAGGACAAACAGGGCCTCTGTTTTCCTAACTCGAGCCGTTCTGGCTACATAAATATTTAAGGCCCCGACTATATCAAGGGACTTGGAATCCTCCAAGTCACCCATAGCCACAGGCACCACAATAGGTTGGTTCATATGAAACGACGAAACCACCTTAGGTAGAAATTGAGGATGAGTTCTCAACTCTGCTCGATCCACATGGAAAATCAGGTAGGGGCTCTTGTGAGACAAGGCCGCCAATTCGGACACCCGCCTCGCGGATGCCAAGGCCAACAACATGACCACTTTCCAAGTGAGAAATTTTAATTCAACCGTTTGAAGAGGTTCAAACCAGTGTGACTTTAGGAACTGTAACACCATGTTAAGGTCCCACGGTGCCACTGGGGTACAAAAGGAGGTTGGATGTGCAGCACTCCCTTTACAAAAGTCTGGACTTCTGGGAGAGAAGCCAATTCCTTCTGAAAGAATATAGATAAGGCCAAAATCTGCACCTTAATATAGCCTAACTTTCTGAAGAAATGGAGAAAACGACCCAGCTGAAAATCTTCCGTCGGAGCATTCTTTGCTTCACACCAAGACACATATTTCCTCCAGATACGGTGATAATGCCTCGCCGTTACCTCCTTCCTAGTTTTGATCAGAGTAGGGATGACTTCCCCCGGAATACCTTTCCTAGCTAGGATTTGGTGTTCAACCGCCATGCCGTCAAACGTAACCACTGTAAGTCTTGGAACACACAGGGCCCCTGTAGCAACAGGTCCTCCCTGAGAGGAAGAGGCCACGGATCTTCTGCAATCATTTCCTGAAGATCTGAATACCAGGCCCTTCGAGGCCAATCTGGAACAATGAGTATTGTCTGTACTCTGGTTCATCTTATGATTCTCAATATTTTTGAGATGAGCGGAAGAAGAGGGAACACATATACCGACTGAAAAACCTATGGTGTCACCAGGGCGTCCACCGCTACTGCCTGAGGATCCCTCGACCTGGAACAATACATCTGAAGTTTCTTGTTGAGGCGTGATGCCATCATGTCTATTTGGGGAAGTCCCCAACGACTTGTTATCTCTGCGAAAACTTCTTGATGAAGACCCCACTCTCCTGGATGGAGATCGTGTCTGCTGAGAAAGTCTGCTTCCCAGTTGTCCACTCCCGGAATGAAGACTGCTGACAGAGCGCTTGCGTGATTTTCCGCCTAGCGAAGAATCCTGGTGGCTTCCGCCATTGCCACTCTGCTATTTGTCCCGCCCTGTCGGTTTACATGTGCCAGTGCTGTGACATTGTCTGAATCAGAATGGGTAGAGCGCGAAGAAGATTCTCCGCTTGTTGTAGACCGTTGTAAATGGCTCTTAATTCCAGCACGTTGATATGTAGACAAGCCTCCTGGCTTGACCACAGTCTCTGAAAATTTATTCCTTGTGTGACTGCTCCCCATCCTCGGAGGCTCGCGTCCGTGGTCAGTAGAACCCAGTCTTGAATGCCGAACCTGCGACCTTCTAGGAGGTGAGCACTCTGAAGCCACCACAGGAGAGACACCCTGGCCCTGGGGGACAGGCTTATTTTCTGATGTATCTGTAGATGGGACCCCGACCACTTGTCCAGAAGGTCCCACTGAAACGTTCTCGCATGGAACCTGCCGAAGGGGATAGCCTCGTAGGCCGCCACCATTTTTCCCAATACTCGAGTGCATTGATGAACTGACACTCTTTTTGGTTTTAGTAGGTCCCTGAGCATGTTCTGGAGTTCCTGGGCTTTTTCTGTTGGGAGAAAAACCCTCTTCCTTTCCGTGTCCAGAATCATACCCAAAAATGATAGCCGAGTTGTCGGAAAACAACTGTGACTTTGGTAGATTTAGGATCCAGCCGTGTTGCTGCAGCACTCTCAGGGAAAGCGACACGCTTTTCAGTAATTGATCTCTCGATCTCGCTTTTATCAGGAGATCGTCCAAGTATGGGATAATTGTGACTCCTTGCCTGCGCAGGAGCACCATCATTTCCACCATTACCTTGGTGACAATCCTCGGGGCCGTGGAAAGCCCAAACGGCAATGTCTGAAACTGGTAATGACAATCCTGTACAGCGAATCGCAGGTACGCCTGATGAGGGGGATAAATGGGGACATGAAGGTATGCATCCTTTTGTCTAGTGATACCATAAAATCCCCCCTTCCAGGCTGGAGATCACTGCACGGAGATATTCCATCTTGAATTTGAACCTTTTTAAATACAGGTTCAGGGATTTTAGATTCAGAATGGGTCTGACCGAGCCATCCGGTTTAGGGACCACAAACAGGGTTGAATAGTACCCTTTTCCCTGTTGTATTAGGGGAACTTTGATAATCACCTGTTGTTGACACAGCTTTTGAATGGCAGCTGAAACTATTTCCCTCTCTGGGGGAGAAGCTGGCAAAGCCGATTTGAAAAATCGTTGAGGAGGCACTTCTTCGAACTCCAGCTTGTAGCCTTGGGATCCAAATCCGACTGAACCCAGACCTGGCTGAAGAGTCGAAGACGTGCCCCCACCGGTGCGGACTCCCTCAGCAGAGCCCCAGCGTCATGCGGTGGATTTTGTAGAGGCCGGGGAGGACTTTTGTTCCTGGGAACTAGCTGTAGCAGGCGTTCTTTTTTCTCTACCTTTACCTCTGGCGATGAAGGAAGAGCCCCGGCCCTTTCTGAACTTATGCGACCAAAAGGACTGCATCTGATATTGAGGTGCTTTCTTTTGCTTTGGGGGAACATAAGGCAAAAAAGAAGACTTACCCGCGGTAGCCATGGAAACCAGGTCCGCAAGGCCCACCCCAAATAAAACCTCACCTTTGTAAGGAAAAGTTTCCATATGTCTTTTTGAATCGGCATCACCCGTCCATTGGCGTGTCCACAGGGACCGTCTAGCAGAAATTGCCATGGCATTGGCTCTTGTACCCAACAGCCCAATGTCCCTCGCAGCCTCTCTCATATATAACGCTGCGTCTTTAATGTGACCCAAGGTCAATAAAATGCTATCCTTATCTAGGGTGTCAATGTCAGATGACAAGTTATCTGCCCATGCAGCAATTGCGCTACCCACTCATGCCGACGCTACTGCCGGTCTGAACAAGGCATCCGTATGCATATAAATTGATTTTAAAGTAGTTTCCTGTCTGCGATCAGCAGGATCCTTGAGGGCTTCCGTGTCTGGAGATGGTAGCGCCACCTTTTTGGACAAGCGCGTTAAAGCCTTGTCCACCGTGGGTGAGGTTCCCACCGTAACCTGTCTTGTGAGGGGAAAGGATATGCGATAATAATTCTCTTGGGAATCTGCAGTTTCTTGTCTGGAGTTTCCCAAGCTTTTTCAAATAAAGCGTTCAGCTCATGAGATGTGGGAAACGTTACCTCAGGTTTCTTTTCCTTAAACATGCAGACCCTTGTGTCAGGGACAGAGGGGTCCTCTGTGATATGCAAAACATCTTTTATTGCAATAATCATATAATGAATGCTCTTTGCCACCCTTGGGTGTAACCTCGCATCATCATAGTCGTCACTGGAGTCAGAATCCGTGTCGGTATCAGTGTCTGCTATCTGGGAAAGGGGATGATTATGAGACCCCGAAGGGCCTTGTGACACAGTCAAAGCCATGGATTGACTCCCAGCTTTTTCCCTGGACTCTGCTTTGTCCAATCTTTTATGTAATAAAGACACATTTGCATTTAAAACATTCCACATATCCACCCAATCAGGTGTCTGCGGTGCCGACGGAGACACCACAATCATCTGCTCTGCCTCCTCCCTAAACAAGCTTTCCGCTTCAGACATGCCGACACACACGTACTGACACCCCCACACACACTGGGATATACAAAATATGGGGACAGCCCACCAATAAGGCCCCTTGGAGAGACAGAGAGAGAGTATGCCAGCACACACCCAGCGCCACTGGACACTGGAACAAAGTCCCAGTCTGTACAGCACTTTTATAGATATATAATACACTTACTGCGCCAATTAAATGTGCCCCCACCCCCCTCGTTTTTGCCTTCTGTACTTGTGTTCAGCAGGGGAGAGTCCGGGGAGCAGCTTCTCTGCCGCTTGCTGTGGAGAAAATAGCGCTGGTTAGTGCTGGAGGATCAAGCTCCGCCCCCTCAACGGCGGGCTTCGGTCCCGCTCAAATTCTTTATACTGGCGGGTGTTTTGTAATATACTGCCTCCGCAGTATCTATTATGCTGGCCAGTGTCCCTTGAGGTAATTATTGCTGCCCACTGCGACCCCCCTGCGCCCTGCACCCTTACAGTGCCTTATGTGTGTGTGAGTGTGGGAGCAATGCGGTACCTCAGTGAAGATCTGAAGTCTTCTGCCGCCTGTGAAGTCTTCTTTCTTCTTATGCTCACCCGACTTCTATCTTCCGGCTCTGTGAGGAGGACGGCGGCGGGGCATCCTTGACGAACAGCGAGATCGACACCTGTGTTCCGACCCTCTGGAGCTAATGGTGTCCAGCAGCCTAAGAAGCAGAGCCTATAATTTAAGTAGGTCTGCTTCTCTCTCCTCAGTCCCACAATGCAGGGAGCCTGTTGCCAGCAGTGCTCCCTGAAAATAAAAAAACTAACAAAAGTATTTTCAGAGAAACTCATTAAAGCTCCCCTGCAGTGCATCCAGTCTCCTCTGGGCACAGGATCTAACTGAGGTCTGGAGGAGGGGCATAGACACCCATTCTAAAGTCTTAGAGTGCCCATGTCTCCTGCGAAGCCCGTCTATACCCCATGGTCCTTACGGAGTCCCCAGCATCCTCCAGGACGTAAGAGAAAAACGGCACTTCTGCGTAACGTACTATTACAGCGAACGATGTAGTTTCACACAGGGTCTAGCGAAGCTTTTCAGCCGCACTGCTGGCCGCAGGATGATTGACAAGAAGTGGGCGTTTCTGCGTGTCAACTGACCGTTTTCAGGGAGTGTTCAAAAAACGCAGACATGCCAGGAAAAACGCAGGCATGGCTGGGCGAACGCAGGGCATGTTTGTGACGTCAAAACAGGAACTGAACAGCCTGAAGTGATCGCAAGCGCTGAGTAGGTATTAAGCTACTCTAAAACTGCACAAAAAAACTTTGTAGCCGCGCTGCGATCTTTTCATTCGCACTTCTGCTAAGCTAAAATACACTCCCAGTGGGAGGCGGCATAGCGTTTGCACGGCTGCTAAAAACTGCTAGCAAGCGAACAACTCGAAATGACCACCATATTGTGTAAACATATTGATATTTCAACCATGTTGATATTTTCATGTCAGCATTATTACTGCTGACATAAAAAAATAAGAATTTACTTACCGATAATTCTATTTCTCGTAGTCCGTAGTGGATGCTGGGGACTCCGTCAGGACCATGGGGAATAGCGGGCTCCGCAGGAGACAGGGCACATCTAAAAAGCTTTTTAGGTCACATGGTGTGTACTGGCTCCTCCCCCTATGACCCTCCTCCAAGCCTCAGTTAGGTACTGTGCCCGGACGAGCGTACACAATAAGGAAGGATCTTGAATCCCGGGTAAGACTCATACCAGCCACACCAATCACACCGTACAACTTGTGATCTGAACCCAGTTAACAGTATGATAACAAAACGAAGTAGCCTCTGAAAAGATGGCTCACAACAATAGTAACCCGATTTTTGTAACAATAACTATGTACAAGCATTGCAGACAATCCGCACTTGGGATGGGCGCCCAGCATCCACTACGGACTACGAGAAATAGAATTATCGGTAAGTAAATTCTTATTTTCTCTAACGTCCTAGTGGATGCTGGGGACTCCGTCAGGACCATGGGGATTATACCAAAGCTCCCAAACGGGCGGGAGAGTGCGGATGACTCTGCAGCACCGAATGAGAGAACTCCAGGTCCTCTTTAGCCAGAGTATCAAATTTGTAAAATTTTACAAACGTGTTCTCCCCTGACCACGTAGCTGCTCGGCAAAGTTATAATGCCGAGACTCCTCGGGCAGCCGCCCAGGATGAGGCCACCTTCCTTGTGGAATGGGCATCTACATATTTCGGCTGTGGCAGGCCTGCCACAGAATGTGCAAGCTGAATTGTACTACAAATCTAGCGTGCAATAGACTGCTTAGAAGCAGGAGCACCCAGCTTGTTGGGTGCATACAATATAAACAGCAAGTCAGACTTTCTGACTCCAGCCGTCCTAACTATATATATATATATATATATTTTTAGAGCCCTGACAACGTCTAGTAACTTGGAGTCCTCCAAGTCCCCAGTAGCCGCAGGCACCACAATAGGTTGTTTCAGGTGACAACGCTGACACCCCTTTAGGAAGAAACTGGAGACGAGTCCCAGTTCTGCCCTGTTCAAATGGAAAATTTTAATATGGGCTTTTGTAAAACAAAGCCGCCCATTCTTTTTGACAAACGCCTGGCCGAGGCCAGGACTAACAACATGGTCACTTTCCATGTGAGATATTGGTCAACAGCATGGTCACTTTCCATGTGAGATATTTCAAATCCACAGATTTGAGCGGTTCAAACCAATATGATTTTAAGGAATCCCAACACTATGTTGAGATCTCACGGTGCCCCTAGAGGCACAAAAGAACTGTATATGGAATACACCCTTTACAATCTGGACTTCAGGAACTGAAGTCAATTTTTTCTGGAAGAAAATCTACAGGGCCGAAATTTAAATCTTAATGAACCCCAATTTGAGGCTCAAAACACTCCTGTTTTCAGGAAGTGCAGAATCGACCTAGTTGAATTTCCTTCGTGGAGCCTTCCTGGCCTTACCCACGCAACATATTTTCACCACATGTGGTGATGACGTTGTGCGGTCACCTCCTTCCTGGCTTTGACCAAGGTAGGTATGACCTCTTATGGAATGCCTTTTTCCCTTCAGGATCCGGTATTCAACCGCCATGCCGTCAAACGCAGCCGCGGTAATTCTTGGAAAAGACATGGTACTTGCTGAAGCAAGTCCCTTCTTAGCTCCCCAGGCCCTTAGTCCTCTGTGAGCATCTCTTGAAGCTCCGGGTACCAAGTCCCTCTTGGCCCATCCGGAACCACTAGTATAGTTCATACTCCTCTATGTCTTATAATTCTCAATACCTTGTTTATGAGAAACAGAGGAGGGAACCCATACACTGACTGGTGTTACCAGAACATCCACAGCTATCGCCTGAAGGTCTCATGACCTGGCGGAATACCTGTCCCGTTTTTCGGGCGGGACGCTATCATGTCCACCTTTGGTCTTTGCCAACGGTCCACAATCATGCTGAAAAACTTCCCTATGAAGTTTCCACTCTCCCGGGTGGAGGTCATGCCTGCTGAGGAAGTCTGCTTCCCAGTCATCCACTCCCGGAAAGAACACTGCTGACAGTGCTATCACATGATTTTCCGCCTAGCGAAAAATCCTTGCAGTTTTGTCACTGCCCTCCTGCTTCTTGTGCCGCCCTTTCTGTTTACGTGGGCGACTGCCGTGATGTTATCCCACTGGATCAATACCGGCTGACCTTGAAGCAGAGGTCTTGCTAAGTTTAGAGCCTTATAAATTTGCTCTAAGCTTATTTATGCAGAGAGAATTCTCCAGACTTAATCACACTTCCCTGGAAATTTTTTCCCTGTGTGACTGTTCTCCAGCCTCTCAGGCTGGCCTCCGTGGTCACCGGCATCCAATCCTGAATGCCAAATCTGCGGCCCTCTAGAAGATGAGCACTCTGTAATCACCACAGGAGAGACACCCTTGTCCTTGGATATAGGGTTATCCGCTGATGCATCTGAGGATGCGATCCGGACCATTTGTCCAGCAGATCCCACCGAAGAGTTCTTGCGGGAAATCTGCCGAATGGAATTGCTTCGTAATAAGCCACCATTTTTACCAGGACTCTTGTGCAATGATGCACTGACACTTTTCCTGGTTTTAGGAGGATCCCGATTAGCTCGGATAACTCCCTGGCTTTCTCCATTGGGAGAAACACGTTTTTCTGGACTGTGTCCAGAATCATCCCTATGAACAGTAGACGTGTCATCGGAAAAAGCTGCGATTTTGGAATATTTAGAATCCACTCGTGCTGTCGTAGAACTACTTAAGATAGTGCTACTCCGACCTCCAACTGTTCTCTGGACCTTGCCCTTATCAGGAAAGCGTCCATGTTTCCTTTTAAGAAAAATCATCATTCCGGCCATTACCTTGGTAAAGACCCGGGGCGCCGTGGACAACCCAAACGGCAGCGTCTGAACTGATAGTGACAGTTCTGTACCAGGAACCTGAAGTACCCTTGGTGAGAAGGGCAAATTTGGACCTGTAGGTAAGCGTCCCTGATATCCAGTGACACCATATCGTCCCCTTCTTCCTGGTTCGCTATCACTGCTCTGAGTGACTCCATCTTGATTTGAACGCTTGTATGTAAGTGTTCAAATATTTCAGATCTCACCGAGCCGGTTGGCTTCAGTACCACAATATAGTGTGGAATACTACCCCCTTCCATGTTGTAAGAGGGGTACTTTGATTATCACCTGCTGGGAATACAGCCTGTGAATTGTGTAAGGGGGAGATGTCTCGAATTTCCAATGTACACCTGGGATACTACATGTAGGATCCCGGAGTTCCCTTGCGAGTGAACCCCCTGCGTACTGAAACTCTTGAGATGACCCCCTACCGCACCTGAGTCCGCTTGTACGGCCCCAGCGTTATGCTGCGGACTTGGCAGAAGCTGTGAGGGGCTTCTGTTCCTGGGAATGGGCTGCTTGCTGCAGTCTTCTTCCCTTTCCTCTACCCCTGGGCAGATATGACTGGCCTTTGCCCGCCTGCCCGTATGGGGACGAAAGGACTGAGACTGAAAAGACTGTGTCCTTTTTTGCCGATATGTGATTCGGGGTAACAAAAGGTGGATTTTTCAGCTGTTGCCATGGCCACCAGGTCCGATGGACCGCCCCTTTATACGGCAATACTTCCACATGCCGTCTGGAATCTGCCTCACCTGACCACTGTCGTGTCTTCGTCTGGCAGATATGTACATCACATTTACTCTTGATGCCAGAATGCAAATATCCCTCTGCGCATCACGCATATATAGAAATGCATCCTTAAAATGCTCTATAGTCAATAAAATCTTGTCCCTGTCAAGGGTATCAAAATTTTCAGTCAGGAAATCCGACCAAGCCCCCTCAGCGCTGCACATCCAGGCTGAGGCGATTGCTGGTCGTAGTATAACACCAGTATGTGTGTATATACTGTCATGATATTTTTCAGCTTCCTATCAGCTGGCTTCTTGAGGGCGGCCGTATCTAGAGACGGTAACGCCATGTTTTTATAAGCGTGTGAGCGCCTTATCCACCCTAAGGTGTGTTTCCCAACTCGCCCTTACTTCTGGCGGGAAAGGGTATACCGCCCATAACTTTCTATCGGAGGAACCCCACGTATCATCACACACTTCATTTAATTTATCTGATTCAGGCAAAACTACAAGTAGTTTATTCACACCCTACAAAATACCCTTATTTGTGGTACTTGCAGTATCAGAAATATGTAACAGCTCCTTCATTGCCCTTAACATGTAACTCGTGGCCCTAAAGGAAAATTACGTATGTTTCTTCACCGTCGACACTGGGGTCAGTGTCCATGTCTGTGTCTGTCGACCGACTGAGGTAAATGGGCGTTTTTACAAGCCCCTGACGGTGTCTGAGACGCCTGGACCGGTACTAATTTGTCCGCCGGCCATCTCATGTCGTCAACCGTCTTGTCAGCGTGTTGACATTATCACGTAATTCCATAAGTAAGCCATCCATTCCGGTGTCGACTCCCTAGAGAGTGACATCAACATTACAGGCAATTTGCTCCGCCTCCTCACCAACATTTTCCTCATACATGTCGACACACACGTACCGACATACAGCACACACACAGGGAATGCTCTGATAGAGGACAGGACCCACTAGCCCTTTGGGGAGACAGAGGGAGAGTTTGCCAGCACACACCAAAATGCTATAATTATACAGGGACAACCTTTATATAAGTGTTCCTCCCTTATAGCATTTAATATATATTTATATCGCCAAATCATTGCCCCCCCTCTCTGTTTTAACCCTGTTTCTGTAGTGCAGTGCAGGGGAGAGCATGGGAGCCTTCCCCTCAGCCTTTCTGTGAGGGAAAATGGCGCTGTGTGCTGAGGAGAATAAGCTCCGCCCCTTTCTCGGCGGGCTTTTCCTCCCGGTTTTTTTAATACTGGCCTGGGTTAAAATACATACATATAGCCTTAATGGCTATATGTGGTGTATTTCTTTTGCCAAATTAGGTATTTATATTGCTGCCCAGGGCGCCCCCAGCAGCGCCCTGCACCCTCCGTGACCGTGTCAGTGAGCCTGTGAGACAACAATGGTGCACAGCTGCAGTGCTGTGCGCTACCTCTATGAAGACTGTGAAGCCTTCTGCCGCCTGTCACCGGACCTCCGTCTCCGCCGTCTTCAGCGTCTGTAAGGGGGATCGGCGGTGCGGCTCCGGGACGAACCCCAGGCTGACCTGTGTTCCGACTCCCTCTGGAGCTCAGTGTCCAGTAGCCTAAGACTTCAATCCTCCTGCACGCAGGTGAGTTGCAAGTCTCTCCCCTAAGTCCCACGTTGCAGTGATCCTGTCGCCAGCAGGAATCACTGATTAGTTTAAACCTAAAAAAGACTTTTCTAAACAGCTCTATAAGAGAGCCATCCAGGTTGCACCCTTCTCGGACGGGCACAGAAACCTAACTGAGGCTTGGAGGAGGGTCATAGGGGGAGGAGCCAGTACACACCATGTGACCTAAAAAGCTTTTTAGATGTGCCCTGTCTCCTGCGGAGCCCGCTATTCCCCATGGTCCTGACGGAGTCCCCAGCATCCACTAGGACGTTAGAGAAATTTTGATTTAGTATATCACACCCATATTTACAAGTGGCAAACGCAAAACAATAAGAAACTTATGACATTATTTAATGCATTCTAACCGACTTTTGATCCAGGGAAGATGGCAATCTTATCTAATGGGCGTGGGGTGTAATGGCGCATTCTCGTAACGGTGGCATCAGGACTAGTATGATGTTATTCCATTCAAATTGTGTCATCCAACCTCCCACTCGCCCACTTCATTTGGGACGTGGACGACAATGGAAAATTAGGAAATTTAGGGGGTTATTCAGGTTTGTTAGCAACCCAAAAAAAGCACACTAATGGGGAAAACCATGTTGCACTGCAGGTGGGGCAGATGTAACATGTGCAGAGAGATCCAGATTGGGATGAGTAAGGGGCCAGATTAAGGAAATGCGAACGCCTCTGTCTGTCAATCAGCAGTCTATGTATTACTCACGCTAGCCATGCACAAGGTCGATATCGTGTACGAATATATGGTTTTGGCGCCTTATAAACGGCATTGTGTGCACACCGTGCATGTTTTGGGTAAGATGATTACCATGTGATGTGTAGTCCTGCGGGTCGAAAGTTGCATCCTGAGATCATACAGCCAATATTATCTGTCGTAATCATATGCACATCGTAACATGTTTTCTGCACATACGATGCATCGTACGATTTGGAGTGGCATTTTCCTGAACTTTTTTTCTTTTTGTGATGCACACAATTGATGGTTTAACAATGGGTCATTTGCACATCATATGTCACTCGTGTGTCCAGGACTGCCAGGGAGCTGCTGGGGAGTTTAAGGGAAATTGTGATACGACACACATCGAATGTGGGTCGTCCTGATGTATAGCCAGCATTACCACTGGGACATGACTCAGGAGGACTCTGTGGGGTATATTTACTAAGCTCCCGATTTTGACCGAGATGCCGTTTTTTCATCAAAGTGTCATCTCGGTCAATCTCGGTCATTTACTAAACACTAATCACGGCAGTGATGAGGGCATTCGTAATTTTTTGCTAGTTCAGGTAAAAAATTACGAATGAATACACCATCGGTCAAATTACGCCTGTTTAGATACGAATCTCGGTCATTTACTAAGCAAAAAAACACAAAACACTGCCGTGAAAAATTACAATTCGCAAAAAAGTCCTAAAAAAAAACAGACCTGCTTTTTTTATTCGTGATTTGAGATGCATGCAGGGATCCATGAGATCCGTGCATGTATATCAATGGGAAGGGGTGGGAAAGTGTTTTTTGTTGTTAAAAAAAATTGCGTGGGGTCCCCCCTCCTAAGCATAACCAGCCTCGGGCTCTTTGAGCCGATCCTGGTTGCAGAAATATGGGGAAAAAAATGACAGGGGTTCCCCCATATTTAAGCAACCAGCATCGGGCTCTGCGCCTGGTCCTGGTCCCAAAAATACGGGGGACAAAAAGAGTAGGGGTCCCCCGTATTTTTAAAACCAGCACCGGGCTCCACTAGCTGGACAGATAATGCCACAGCCGGGGGTCACTTTTATACAGCGCCCTGCGGCCGTGGCATCAAAAATCCAACTAGTCACCCCTGGCCGGGGTACCCTGGGGGAGTGGGGACCCCTTCAATCAAGGGGTCCCCCCCCCCCAGCCACCCAAGGGCCAGGGGTGAAGCCCGAGGCTGTCCCCCCCCATCCAATGGGCTGCGGATGGGAGGGCTGATAGCCTTTGTTGTAAAATAAAAGATATTGTTTTTAGTAGCAGTACTACAAGTCCCAGCAAGCCTCCCCCGCATGCTTGTACTTGGAGAACCACAAGTACCAGCATGCGGCGGAAAAACGGGCCCGCTGGTACCTGTAGTACTACCACTAAAAAAATACCCAAAAAAACACAAGACACACACACCGTGAAAGTATAATTTTATTACATACATACACACATACATACATACTTACCTTATGTTCCCACGCAGGTCGGTCCTCTTCTCCAGTAGAATCCAAGGGGTACCTGTTGAATAAATTATACTCACGAGATCCAGGGGTCCAGGCTCCTCGGCAAATCCAGGGATAATCCACGTACTTGAATAAAACAAAAAAACGGTTGCCCGACCACGAACTGAAAGGTGACCCATGTTTGCACATGGGTCACCTTCCCACGAATGCCAGAAACCCACTTTGCCTTCTGGCTAAGTGGGTTTCTTCAGCCAATCAGGGAGTGCGACGTTGTAGCACTCTCCTGATCAGCTGTGTGCTGCTGTCCTCACTGACAGGCAGCACGCGGCAGTGTTACAATGTAGCGCCTATGCGCTACATTGTAACCAATGATGGGAACTTTCTGCTCAGCGGTGACGTCACTTTAGGTCAACCGCAGGGCAGAAAGTTCCCATCATTGGTTACAATGTAGCGCATAGGCGCTACATTGTAACACTGCCGTGTGCCGCCTGTCAGTGAAGACAGGAGCACACAGCTGATCAGGAGGGTGCTACAACGTGGCACTCCCTGATTGGCTGAAGAAACCCACTTAGCCAGAAGGCAAAGTGGGTTTCTGGCATTCGTGGGAAGGTGACCCATGTGCAAACATGGGTCACCTTTCAGTTCGTGGTCGGGCAACCGTTTTTTTGTTTTATTCAAGTACGTGGATTATCCCTGGATTTGCCGAGGAGCCTGGACCCCTGGATCTCGTGAGTATAATTTATTCAACAGGTACCCCTTGGATTCTACTGGAGAAGAGGACCGACCTGCGTGGGAACATAAGGTAAGTATGCATGTATGTATGTGTGTATGTATGTAATAAAATTATACTTTCACGGTGTGTGTGTCTTGTGTTTTTTTGGGTATTTTTTTAGTGGTAGTACTACAGGTACCAGCGGGCCCGTTTTTCCGCCGCATGCTGGTACTTGTGGTTCTCCAAGTACCAGCATGCGGGGGAGGCTTGCTGGGACTTGTAGTACTGCTACTAAAAACAATATCTTTTATTTTACAACAAAGGCTATCAGCCCTCCCATCCGCAGCCCATTGGATGGGGGGGGACAGCCTCGGGCTTCACCCCTGGCCCTTGGGTGGCTGGGGGGGGGGACCCCTTGATTGAAGGGGTTCCCACTCCCCCAGGGTACCCCGGCCAGGGGTGACTAGTTGGATTTTTGATGCCACGGCCGCAGGGCGCTGTATAAAAGTGACCCCCGGCTGTGGCATTATCTGTCCAGCTAGTGGAGCCCGGTGCTGGTTGCTTAAATATGGGGGAACCCCTGTCATTTTTTTCCACATATTTCTGCAACCAGGATCGGCTCAAAGAGCCCGAGGCTGGTTATGCTTAGGAGGGGGGACCCCACGCATTTTTTTTTAAAAAATTACATTGTTTACTTTAAAAAAAAAAAAAAAAAAAACCCCAGCACGGATCACACAAATCCGGCCGAGATTGATTGTAAAAAAAAACGGCAGTGTTTTGCTAATCACTGCCGTTAAATTAGGTAAAAAAACACGAATGACATCGACATCGGAAGAAAAGAAAAACACGAATACGACAGCTTAGTAAATTAGTCGTAATCAATTCAAAAAGTTGCAGTTTTACACTGCCGATGTCATTCGTGATTGAACTTTGACCTATTTTCGGAAATTACGAATCTTAGTAAATATACCCCTGTGTGTCTCTTTCTGTAGACTCAAATGCTCTCATTAGAAAACAGGTTGCACAGGACCCAGACCCATCAATCTAGTCAGCTGTGTACTGTATGTGAGGGTGGGGGGGAGAAGCTGGGATGCCTGGGTCACTTACAGTCCACCTTCCTATCTCTCCTCTGGTCGGGAAGCCCCATCTGTAGCTCATGAAATCTGATACTCCTGTCTTTGTCCGCACTCTATACTGTCCTACTCGCATTCTAGGTGTCTGGGTCTGCCTCTGCAAAAGAGGGAGAGCTAGTGATGTCAGTGTACTCCGGCTGGGGGCCCCCTGACAGAGGGGGACCCGGGAAACCATGTACCCCTGTGCCACCCATCTAGTATGGCTGTGAATGGGTTATATTGTTTCTGTTTATGAAAAATACTGGCTGCTTTATTTTTACACTGCAATTTCGATTTCATTTTGAACACATCCCACCCAAATCTAAATCTCTCTGCATGTGTTACATATGCCCACCTGCAGTTTAACATGGTTTTGGTTTGCCAACAAACCTGAATAATGCCCTCTGTTGGGGGCGCCTTCAAATTCAGTACTAACCCTGACCTTTAAGACATACTGTAGTTGCCTACCCTCCCTCATTTTGCAGGAGACTCCCTGAAATAGCAGCAATCTCCCTGACTCCCTAAATAGTCCAGCAATCTCCCTGATTGCACCTTATCCCCATTATGCAGCTGTTACATTCTTGGGGAAAAAGAGAAATCAAAGCTACATACTGTACTTTCAAATTGGCTCATCAGTGCCATTTCCCTGCATTGCTTATAAGGCACAGTGATCCCTATGGCTACATGCATTTTAAATTAGATTTCTCGTGGCCACTTACATTATATGGTACCTCTTGTAAAACACAATACACAAACAAATCCTGAAAAATATCAGTGTCTTTTCTTCAATAAGTATATTTTACTAACTTTGGGGCTCATTTACATTTGGATGTAAGTCATTTTTATGACACGTCTCTCAGATGTAGCAGTACACTTCCGCACTGATAGGTGTTACTTTCACATCTCCCTGACAGGCTTTTTCAAAAGTAGGCATGTATGCTTTAAGAAGACTTGGCAAACATGATTTAATGGAGAAGTCAATCCTCAAAAATATTTATTCAAGATCTTTCCCCTCCCATCTAGCAGAACTGTGGGCATGGCCTAATCAAAGAGGTACAGTAGCAGTAGCTTCAAACACGTCATGGCCCAGAAACCCTGGCTGTCCGTCTGAAAACACTGGCCCTCATTCCGAGTTGTTCGCTCGCAAGGCGATTTTAGCAGAGTTGCACACGCTAAGCCTACGCCTACTGGGAGTGAATCTTAGCATCTTAAAATTGCGAACGATGTATTCGTAATATTGCGATTACAAACTTCTTAGCAGTTTCTGAGTAGCTTCAGACTTACTCGGCATCTGCGATCAGTTCAGTGCTTGTCGTTCCTGGTTTGAAATCATAAACACACCCAGCGTTCGCCCAGACACTCCCCCGTTTCTCCAGCCACTCCTGCGTTTTTTCCGGAAACGGTAGCGTTTTTATCCACACGCCCATAAAACGCCGTGTTTCCGCCCAGTAACACCCACTTCCTGTCAATCACACTACGATCGCCGGAGCGAAGAAAAAGCCGTGAGTAAAAATCCTATCTTCATAGCAAAATTACTTGGCGCAGTTGCAGTGCGAACATTGCGCATGCGTACTAAGCAGAAAAACGCTGCGATGCGAAGAAATTTACCGAGCGAACGACTCGGAATGAGGGCCATTGTGATATACTGTAACATCACTTCTCAGTATTCCTGCAAGAACATAATTATGTATTAAGCATAATTCCTGCAGCTATAATGATTCATACTGTAGTGTATGTAATGTTTGCTCATGTGTCTACTGTGGGTCTCGTTAATGGGGGGTGTGAGAGGTGCGGTGCGTGTGGTGGTGCCTGCTGCCGTGCAGGTGTAGACGCGGTACTCACCAGGCGCCGCTCTCTCTCACCTTCAGGTACCGGAACCTTCAACGGACCTGGAATTCTTCAGTCGGATCCGGACACGGCGATTCCCTCTTGGAGCTGACCGTCGACCTAGCTGAGGAGAGAAGGGTTTACATTAAAGGGGTATCGACCCTGCTTCCGGTGGAACAGGGGATACCCCAGGGGTGGCTGCGACCTTCACCGGCTGGGTGAATGGTCATCACCGGCACAAAGCCTCAGCTACCCAGCTTTCACACACTCGCGCTTTCGCACGTAGTGTGATGAAAGGGATTCTCACGTCCGTGAGCAATCCTAACTCCGGCGCTCGGGGACAAACAAGGGACAGACGTACACGGATGCTACTCACCGTCACAAGTCTTGCACTCCGATCTTCTCCACTTACAGGTCCCTGTAAGGAGGCAAAGGGAAACAGCCGTGCAGGGCCAAGAACTACCCTAGTGTGCGTCCGCTACACTAGCTACATAGACAGAGCCCTCAAACTAACTCGTGTGGGTGGTGCGACACAACTATGCACAACTTAAACAACAAATACACTTTGCCCTGCACGGTAACAACACATATCACACTATCGGAGTTACAACATAAAACGGTGCTGTCCCTTTTATCTACCCGACCCAGAACACCCAGTAGTGGGGACCGCACAGCTCACCCACCTACCGTACTCTCAGGGTGGCCTGAGCCTAGCGCCCAGTACCACCTTTACTCCCGTCAGGGAAACACTGCTTCGCTGGGCCTAGCGCCCCCTAACTGCCCACAGGCCGGAGGCCTGACTTTGCCCACGGGCCTAGCGCCCGCCTACTTGCCGCCCGTCGGGTGACCTGGGCCTTGTGCCCAGGGTCACCTTATCGTATCCCTAATGGCCAACAACACGCTAGGGCCTAACGCCCTCTATTGTCCCCACAGGCCTAGTGCCTGGATTGCGCCTCGGGCCTAATGCCCGCCTAACAGGGCCCCAGGTATAGGGTGGCTTGGGCCTAATGCCCGAACCACCTAATCAGAAATATTAGCCCCAATCTCCTAACTGTGCCACAGGCCTAGTGCCTGACTCGTGCCCTCGGGCCTAATGCCCGTCCCTGGTGGTCGAGGGAGGAAAAGAGGAGGGGGGCAGGATGCCTCACTGAGGCCTTACCTAACCCGGGGGCCTCCGGCACAGTCTTCTGCCGCTGACCCGTCCTGGCCAGCGGCGCCGCCGTCTCTCCTCCGCGTCCAGCCGCCGCTGGACATCTCCCTCCTTCTTTGCGCTCTTCCGCGCGCGCGCTGTCCTCTTCTCCCGCCCGCGATGTCTCCTCAGCCACCCGATCCTCTTCGCGCTCCTGCGCGCGGGCTCCTCCTCTTCGCCGCTCTTCGGCGCGGCCTCCTCTTCAGGCTCCCGCCCGGCGTCTGACGTCAGACGCCGGAGGCGGGGCCTATGACGCGGCGAGCGCCGATTGGCTCGCCGCGTCTCTCCACGATTGGCTGCCGCTCCGGGAGCCGCGATTGGCTCCCGGAGGGCGCCAACATTCAAACCCTCCAGCCTGGGGTCCGGTGCAGGGAAAAGGGTAATCCCTGCACCGGACACCCGCCGCCGCCACGCACCCAGCGCGGATGTGCCCACAGGGCACATCCTTACATTTCCCCCCCCTTTTTCCTTTGTAGTCCCTACAAAGTTCCTTACGACGTCTATCGTCCGCGGGTCAGGGAATTCCAAGGTCCTTCCGGCGAGGGTGCATTCGGGGGCCCAGCCTGGACCAGCTGTGACCCCACATCCTTCCTCCTCCAGCTCCGGGTTCCTCTTGCGTCCTGACCTCCGTCGGCGGATCCTCTGGGGGAGTGACATCACTTCACGGCCACTCGACGTTGGCCACCAAGGGGAATCTTCCTCCACGGGGACAACAGTCACCCACTCTTGGCCTCCGATACCGTCTGTGGCTTCGTCCCTGTCGTCCGGGTGTGGTATCGACCACCACCCAACAGCGGAATCCTCCGGGGCATCCGTTTCCTCCCGGGCAACAGCCACCACATGTCGCATTTCCTCGTGGGGCATCTCCAAAGGTCCTGTGTCTTCCTCTGGAACGGGTCCTCCCACGGCATCGCAGTCCTGTCCCCGTACGTCGGTCCATTTCGGCACTCCTGGCAGGTATTCTTGCTCCAGGACTATCTCCTCCTCTTCACGGAGGGCATTCAACTGGGAGCATGACTCCACCCGATCTTGCCAGTCACTCTCGTCGGCGCTTCCGATGCCAGAGTCATCCTCCATCTGTTCTGGGAGGGATTCGTCGGCGGACAGCTCACCGTAGTCAGAGTCCTCTTCCGATATCTGGACTGGGGTCTCCTCAGCGTACTTATTCTTTTCCGCTGGCACCTCTGTTTCCTCAGCGTACTCCTTCGCTTCCGCTGGATCCTTTTCTTCCTCAGCGTACTCCTGCGCTTCCGCTGGCATCTCTTGGTACCCAGGACACTCCTGTTCCGCACGTCCTGGTCGTGGACGGTTCCATCGCGGGGAGATTCCGGACGTCTCAGTCACTGGGTCTTCACGCTTTTCTTCGCAGCGTGGTCTCTCCACCTCCCAGTCGTCCACCTCCGCCTCATGCGGGAAAGGATTCTGCCTTACTGGGGTCACTTTCTTGGGACAGAGTAGGTCCTCGGCATCTTCCCAAGGGCACTCACTGGCCGCATGTCCTGGTCGCCGACACTTCCAACAAGGGAAGGCCACTGCCACCTTCTCCAAGACGGGTTCCTGGTCCACCTCCTTCACTGGGGAATCTTCACCCGTTGGTTCCGGCTCCGAAGAAATGGGCACCTGCGAATTAACTTCCAGCAAGGCCTTCCGCTCCATTTCCCTGGTTTCCTCCTCCCATCTCTGGGCGCGACCATCCGCAATCATCCGGTCTTCATTCCACGGACAATCGGGAAGCGCATGTCCTCTCGCCTCGCAGAGCGCACACACAGGCTCTGCAGCCACCCGGTCCCAAAGCTGCTGACGAGATTCCGTCAGCTGCTTCACCGTGGCCTCGTAGTCCATCCTGTCTTCCGTCCATGGACATTCCAGGAGCCGATGTCGGGGATCTCCACAGCTTTCACACCGGGAATCAACCTCGTCTTCGCTCAACTCCTCGTCCCAAGGACAACTGTTGTGCTCATGCCCGTAGTTTCCGCAGAGCAAACACCAGGACTCCTTCGCTTGGCCCTTCTGACGTCTTCGGTCCGCTTCCTGGACCACCTTCTTTGGGGACGTCTCTCGCCAAGTACACTCGTCGGCAAAGTGACCTGTTTGCCGACCTTTCTTGCAGGGCGTCACAGCGGCTTTCTTGCGCCCCTTCTCCCGGCGCTCTTCTTCGTCACGCTGGACCGACCGCTGCACCATCTTCAGGATGTCTGCCCCAGACACCGTCACCCAGTCGCTCTGGTCCGCACACATCCGGGGGTGAGTCTTCTCCGGAGCCGTCCGCAGGGAGGTCTTCTTGGTGGCGTTCCACATCGTGTCCGTGATCCGGTCTCTTTGATCCTGCCGACTACGCCAAGTGCGAGAGGTGCGGTGCGTGTGGTGGTGCCTGCTGCCATGCAGGTGTAGACGCGGTACTCACCAGGCGCCGCTCTCTCTCACCTTCAGGTACCGGAACCTTCAACGGACCTGGAATTCTTCAGTCGGATCCGGACACGGCGATTCCCTCTTGGAGCTGACCGTCGACCTAGCTGAGGAGAGAAGGGTTTACATTAAAGGGGTATCGACCCTGCTTCCGGTGGAACAGGGGATACCCCAGGGGTGGCTGCGACCTTCACCGGCTGGGTGAATGGTCATCACCGGCACAAAGCCTCAGCTACCCAGCTTTCACACACTCGCGCTTTCGCACGTAGTGTGATGAAAGGGATTCTCACGTCCGTGAGCAATCCTAACTCCGGCGCTCGGGGACAAACAAGGGACAGACGTACACGGATGCTACTCACCGTCACAAGTCTTGCACTCCGATCTTCTCCACTTACAGGTCCCTGTAAGGAGGCAAAGGGAAACAGCCGTGCAGGGCCAAGAACTACCCTAGTGTGCGTCCGCTACACTAGCTACATAGACAGAGCCCTCAAACTAACTCGTGTGGGTGGTGCGACACAACTATGCACAACTTAAACAACAAATACACTTTGCCCTGCACGGTAACAACACATATCACACTATCGGAGTTACAACATAAAACGGTGCTGTCCCTTTTATCTACCCGACCCAGAACACCCAGTAGTGGGGACCGCACAGCTCACCCACCTACCGTACTCTCAGGGTGGCCTGAGCCTAGCGCCCAGTACCACCTTTACTCCCGTCAGGGAAACACTGCTTCGCTGGGCCTAGCGCCCCCTAACTGCCCACAGGCCGGAGGCCTGACTTTGCCCACGGGCCTAGCGCCCGCCTACTTGCCGCCCGTCGGGTGACCTGGGCCTTGTGCCCAGGGTCACCTTATCGTATCCCTAATGGCCAACAACACGCTAGGGCCTAACGCCCTCTATTGTCCCCACAGGCCTAGTGCCTGGATTGCGCCTCGGGCCTAATGCCCGCCTAACAGGGCCCCAGGTATAGGGTGGCTTGGGCCTAATGCCCGAACCACCTAATCAGAAATATTAGCCCCAATCTCCTAACTGTGCCACAGGCCTAGTGCCTGACTCGTGCCCTCGGGCCTAATGCCCGTCCCTGGTGGTCGAGGGAGGAAAAGAGGAGGGGGGCAGGATGCCTCACTGAGGCCTTACCTAACCCGGGGGCCTCCGGCACAGTCTTCTGCCGCTGACCCGTCCTGGCCAGCGGCGCCGCCGTCTCTCCTCCGCGTCCAGCCGCCGCTGGACATCTCCCTCCTTCTTTGCGCTCTTCCGCGCGCGCGCTGTCCTCTTCTCCCGCCCGCGATGTCTCCTCAGCCACCCGATCCTCTTCGCGCTCCTGCGCGCGGGCTCCTCCTCTTCGCCGCTCTTCGGCGCGGCCTCCTCTTCAGGCTCCCGCCCGGCGTCTGACGTCAGACGCCGGAGGCGGGGCCTATGACGCGGCGAGCGCCGATTGGCTCGCCGCGTCTCTCCACGATTGGCTGCCGCTCCGGGAGCCGCGATTGGCTCCCGGAGGGCGCCAACATTCAAACCCTCCAGCCTGGGGTCCGGTGCAGGGAAAAGGGTAATCCCTGCACCGGACACCCGCCGCAGCCACGCACCCAGCGCGGATGTGCCCACAGGGCACATCCTTACAGGGGGCGGGGGGACCTTCGCCACTTACTGACGATGTCCACTTTGCAGGGTACAGAATGTAATGATTACCCTCTGTCTCTTAGCTTTAGATTCATGATGTAATAGCAATATACTGTGTAGGTGGGAAAAGGAGGGACCCAAGAGGAATATCAATGTATTACAGACCAGATGTGAATCAAAGTTCAAATTACTTATGAATTATAGAATTTTGAACTAAGCCTGAGTAAAAAAAATATATCTGGAAGAATTGGGATATGTGATAGGGCACCGGATAGAAAAAAAGACTTGAGTTTGATATGATATTTTGACGCTATTGACAGTTTAAGAGTCGACATGACAGTGCTGACCTGACAATACAGATGCAGTCATACTGTTACGTAAAGCATTTTAATTGTGTTGGCATTATAACTTTAAACAGGAGGCAGCCAATTTGCCGGTTGTCGGGATCCCGGCTGTCAGGAGAACGACGCCAGAATCCCAACCGCCGGGCAAAATACCCACTCGGGTGGCGACTAAAGGTCCCCACCGGGCCTGAATGGTGGGGAGCGCAGCGAGCCCGCGAGGGGACACAATGTGCTCGCCAACAGTATTCCGACTGTCGGGATCCAGGCATCGGTCTCCTGACCGCTGGGATCCTGACAGCTGGCATATACAGATCCCCTTTAAACATGATGGTACATCATCATAGTTAGAGTTATGCTGTTATGGTAAAATACTTTGCATTTAACCTAACGACAGTGTGTCGACTACCTACCTCCAATAACTTAGCGTATTGTGCCACTTATACAATGCCTATCTTGTTCTTAGCCTTAATTAAGCAATTAGAATAGAATAGAAAATAGAATAAAACAAAAGGGACATGAATGTACAAGCCATCTTAGAACAGTAACTATTAATACTAGAGCAGTTCATCATGGCAGTAAATTCTCAAAAAAGGTATAAACATACAATTCAGAACATTTGCGCATCATGTAACAATCATATAATTATAGGTAGCACCAGGGATGGACATTGGGCCTAATTCAGACCTGATCGTAGCAGCAAATTTGTTGGCAGATGGGCAAAACCATGGGGGTAATTCAGACCAAATCGCTGCTGTGCATTTTTGCTCAGCAGCGATCATGTCTGAACTGCGCATGCAAATGCCCCACAATGCGCAGGCGCGTCACCCCCCCCAGCGACGGGCAGCGATGAGATGTACAAAGAAAGCGATCACACCGGCGATCACAAGAAGATTGACAGGAAGAGGCCATTTGTAGGTGGTAACTGACCGTTTTCAGGGAGTGAACAGAAAACGCAGGAGTGTCCAGCCGTTTGGAGGGAGAGATTCTGACGTCAGCTCCGGGCTCGATCATCGCATGGCAAGAGTAAGTCCTGGGCTGTGCAGAGACTGCACAAACTTTGGTTTGTGCAGCTCTCTGCACATCTGATCGCACTCCTGCACAGCGATTACCCCCTTCCCCTGTAGGCATCAACTACCTGGTCGCAGCAGTGCAAAAAACACCTGCTTGCGACCAGGTCTGAATTAGGCCCCATGTCTGTGCACTGCAGGGGGAGGCAGATATAAAGTGCAAAGAGAGTTAGATTTGGGTGGGTTATTTTGTTTCTGTGCAGGGTAAATACTGGCTGCTTTATTTTTACACTGCAATTTAGATTTCAGTTTGAACACTCCCACCCAACTCTAAAGGTGTGTACAGACGGTAAGATATTTTCTTCCGATTCTGACTATATAGTCAGAATCTATAAGAAAAGATAGTGCAGATTGCAAGGTGACAGTCACCTTGCGATCCCGATCCGATGCCGATGCGCGGCCCCGCGCGGTCGGCATCGGCAGAAAAAATAGGCTGTGCAGGCAAGTCAATCCTGACTATCTCTATAGAAGAGATAGTCAGGATTGACACTTAGCCAAAATCGCACATAGCCAGCATCGCAAGCACACTCATTATGTGCTTGCGATACTGGCTAAGTGCCGACCCGGCCCCCTGTCGCACGGTGAGAATCGGATAAGTCCATACTTGCCTACTTTTGAAAAAGCATTTCAGGGAGATTGTGAAAGTAACACCTATCAGCGCGGGCGAGTACTACTACATCGGGGAGGCGTGTCATGAAAATGACTTACATCCAAATGTAAATGAGCCCCAAAGTTAGTAAGATCTATTTGTTGAAGAAAAGACACTGATATTTTGCAGGATTTGTTTGTGTATTGTGACTTACAAGAGGTTCAATATACTGTAAGTGGCCATAGGGATCATTGTGCCTTATAACCAATGCAGGGAAATGGCACTAAGGATCTCATTTGAATGTATGTAGCTCTGATTTATTTTTCCCCCAAGAATGAGGGAGATTGATGGACTTTTCAGGGAGTGAGGGAGATTGCTGCTATTTCAGGGAGTCTCCTGCAGAATGAGGGAGGGTAGGCAACTATGGATAAGTCCGAATCTCACCGTGTGTATGCACCCTAACTCTCTCTGCACATATTATACCTGCCCCCCCCCCCCCCTGCAGTGCACATGGTTTTGCCCATCTGAAAACAAATTTGCTGCTGCGATCAGATCTGAATTAGGCCCATTGTGCAAATGGGTAGATGCTGGGAGACAGGAGTGAGACTTGGATTTGGGTGGGTTATTTTGTTTCTGTGCAGGGTAAATACTGGCTGCTTTATTATTACACTGCAATTTAGATTTCAGTTTGAATACACCCCACCCAAATCTAACTCTCTCTGCACATGTTATATCTGCCTCCCCTGCAGTGCACATGGGCCCTCATTCCGAGTCGTTCGCTCGTTATTTTTCATTGCATCGCAGTGAAAATCCGCTTAGTACGCATGCGCAATGTTCGCACTGCGACTGCGCCAAGTAATTTTGCTATGAAGAAAGGATTTTTACTCACGGCTTTTTCTTCGCTCCGGCGATCGTAGTGTGATTGACAGGAAATGGGTGTTACTGGGCGGAAACACAGCGTTTTATGGGCGTGTGGTTGAAAACGCTACCGTTTCCGGAAAAAACGCAGGAGTGGCCGGAGAAACGGAGGAGTGTCTGGGCGAACGCTGGGTGTGTTTATGACGTCAAACCAGGAACGACAAGCACTGAACTGATCGCATATGCCGAGTAAGTCAGAAGCTACTCTAAAACTGCTAAGTAGTTTGTAATCGCAATATTGCGAATACTTCGGTCGCAATTTTAAGATGCAAAGATTCACTCCCAGTAGGCGGCGGCTTAGCGTGAGCAACTCTGCTAAATTCGCCTTGCGACCGATCAACTCGGAATGAGGGCCATGGTTTTGCCCAAATGCTAACAAATTTGCTGCTGCGATAAACTTGAAGGTTGGGAAAGAGCCTGGTCAGTAAGGGCCTAATTCTGAGTTGATCGCAGCAGCAAATTTGTTAGCAGTTGGGCAAAACCATGTGCACTGCAGGGGAGGCAGATATAATATGTGCAGAGAGAGAGAGATTTGGGTGTGGTGTATTGAAACTGAAATCTAAATTGCAGTGTAAAATGAGAGCAGCCAATATTTACCCTGCACAGAAACAAAATAACCCACCCAAATCTAACTAACTCTGCACATGTTATATCTGCCCCACCTGCAGTGCACATGGGAGGTCATTCCGAGTTGTTCGCTCGCAAGGCGATTTTAGCAGAGTTGCTCACGCTAAGCCACCGCCTACTGGGAGTGAATCTTAGCATCTTAAAATTGCGAACGATGTATTCGCAATATTGCGATTACAAACTTCTTAGCAGTTTCAGAGTAGCTTCAGACTTACTCGGCATCTGTGATCAGTTCAGTGCTTGTCGTTCCTGGTTTGACGTCACAAACACACCCAGTGTTCGCCCAGACACTCCCCCGTTTCTCCAGCCACTCCTGCGTTTTTTCCGGAAACTGTAGCGTTTTTTCCCACACGCCCAAAAAACGGCCTGTTTCCGCCCAGAAACACCCATTTCCTGTCAATCACACTACGATCGCCTGAGCGATGAAAAAGCCGTGAGTAAAAATACTAACTTCATAGCAAAATTACTTGGCGCAGTCGCAGTGCGGACATTGCGCATGCGCACTAAGCGGAAAATCGCTGCGATGCGATGAAATTTACCGAGCGAACAACTCGGAATGACCACCATGGTTTTGCCCAACTGCTAAAAAATATCCTGCTGCGATCAACTTGGAATTACCCCCCATGTGCACTGCAGGAGGGGCAGATATAACGTGCAGAGAGAGTTAGATTTGGGTGGGGTATATTCAAACTGAAATCTAAATTGCAGTGTAATAATAAAGCAGCCAGTATTTACCCTGCACAGAAACAAAATAAACGTTATGGTAAGAACTTACCGTTGATAACGTGATTTCTCTTATGTCCACAGGTATCCACAGGATAACATTGGGATATTGTCGAGCGACAGCGAAAATGGCACCAACACGGTCACAAGCTTTCTGGCCTCCCAGGATGCATTGGGGCCTCCACTATATAGTTCCGCCCCCTGACTCAGTCAGATCAGTTCTTTCCACAGCGATTATAGGCAGGAACATTAGGTAGAGACCTGTACAGGCGATAAGAACACACATGCACACCCTTCCATACAAGAAGGAAGAGGTTTTTAGTGTTTGTCTAGATCCTCAAATCAGATGCGTCCGGGTGGGATCCCTGTGGATACCTGTGGACATAAGAGAAATCACGTTATCAACGGTAAGTTCTTACCATAACGTTTATTTCTCTGGCTGGGTCCACAGGATTATCCACAGGATAACATTGGGATTCCCAAAGCCATTTTAGTGGTGGGGACACTCCTGATTGCACAGGAGGACCTTTCGCCCGAAGTCTGCGTCATGAGAGGCAAAAGTATCCAAGGCATAATGTCTGATGAATGTGTTTATGGAAGACCATGTGGCTGCCTTACATATCTGTTCTGCTGATGCACCCTGTTGTGCTGCCCAAGAAGGACCTACCTTACGTGTAGAGTGTGCAGAGACATTAGCCGGAATAGGGAGATCTGCATGAGAATAAGCTTCAGATATTACCATTCGGAGCTATCTCGCCAGCGTCTGTTTACTAGCAGGCCAACCTCTCCTATGGAATCCGTAGAGGATGAAGAGGGAATCTGTTTTCCTGATGGCACTAGTACGATCTATGTAGATTTTTAAAGACCGGACCACGTCCAGTGACGCTTCTCCCGCAGATAGTCCAGATACCTGAAAAGCTGGGACTACAATCTCTTCATTCAGGTGAAACTTTGACACCACCTTTGGAAAATAACTAGATCTCGTTCTGAGAACTGCTCTGTCTGGAAAAAAACTTAGGAAAGGAGACTTACATGATAATGCTCCTAAATCTGACACTCTTCTGGCTGACGCCATTGCCAGTAAAAAAAGAACTTTAACCGTTAACCACTTAAGATCTGCTCTCTCAAGTGGCTCAAACAGAGGACCCTGGAGAAATTTAAGAACTAAATTCAAATCCCAGGGAGCTGCAGGAGGAACAAATGGAGGTTGAATATGTACTACTCCTTGGAAAAAAGTACGTACATCCTGTAGGTCAGCAATCTTCTGCTGAAACCATACAGTCAACGCTGAGACTTGCACCCTCAAGGAAGCAACCTTCAACCCCTTATCCAATCCTGCCTGCAGAAAATCCAAAATTCTAGCTACTTTAAAGGCTCTTGGATTGTAATTTTTTCCAGAACACCAATGAATATAGGCTTGCCATATTCTATGATATACACGGGCCGAAGAAGGCTTTCTTGCTCTAAGCATGGTTTGGATTACTTGCTTTGAAAATCCTTTAGCCTCTAAAATAGAGGTTTCAACAGCCACGCCATCAAAGACAGGCGATCCAGATGACTGTGACAACAAGGACCCTGCATTAACAGATCTGGACGTTGAGGGAGCAGTATCGGTGCTTCCACAGACATTCTCCACAGATCTGTGTACCAATGCCTTCTTGGCCAAGCTGGAGCTATTAGAATGATTGCTCCTTTTGCCTGTTTTATCTTTCTCACTACTCTGGGTAACAGAGATATTGGAGGGAACAGATATGCCAGCTGAAACCTCCATTCTACTGACGTAGGACTGCTCCTGGGTCCCTTGTTCTTGATCCGTACCTCGGAACTTTGTTGTTTAGACGAGACGCCATAAGGTCTATCTCCGGTAGACCCCATCTGTTCACCAGTGTCTGAAACACTTCTGGGTGTAGTGCCCATTCGGTTTCCTGAATGGTGTGCCGACTGAGAAAATCCGCTTCCCAATTTAGTACACCCGGGACAAATACTGCTGACAATGTGGGGAGATGGAGTTCTGCCCACTTTAGAATGGGAGTTACTTCCTCCATCAGACTCTTGCTGTGGGTTCCTCCTTGATGATTTAGGTATGCTACTGCCGTCGCATTGTCTGAGCGGATCTGGACTGGTCTTCCTTGTAGATTGTCCTTTGCCTGAACTAGGGCCAAGTAAATGGCTCTTATTTCTAACAGATTTATTGGCAGGCGACTTTCCCTTGCGGTCCATTTTCCCTGGAACCATAGGCTTCCGAGTACCGCCCCCCAACCTTGCAGGCTTGCATCTGTCGTCAGGACTTGCCACTCTTTTATCCAAAAGGGTCTCCCCTTGTTTAAATGGTCTGTCTGTAGCCACCATGCTATAGACCTTTTTACATTTACTGGAATCTTTATCATTTGCTTCTTTATTGTTTGATGATTTCCATTCCATTTTGTCAAAATGAGATGCTGCAATGGTCTGGAGTGGAATTGCGCAAATTCCACCATGTCGAACGTTGATACCATCAGACCCAACAGTCGCATTGCTGCATGGACTGACATTGTCTGGGCTTGCAATGCTTCCTGAGCCATGACCTGCACCTTGACTATTTTCTTCTCTGGTAAGAGAACTCTCTGTAGGTCTGAATCCAATATGGCTCCCAAATAAACCATCCGCTGTGATGGATTCAGGGACGACTTCTCCCAATTTATGAGCCACCCGTGTCTCTGTAAACAAACTATCGTCTGTTGGAGATGGCTCAACAGTAAATCTTGCGACTGTGCTAAGATTAATAGGTCGTCTAGGTATGGGAATATCCTTATCCCTTGTTTGCGCAGACAAGCTGCCATAACCACCATGATCTTGGTAAACACCCTGGGTGCTGCATCTAGCTCGAAGGGCAGAGCTTGGAACTGGAAGTGTTCCTTGAGGATGGCAAACCTGAGGTAACACTGATGCGATAGTGCTATAGGCACATGTAGGTAAGCATCCCGCACATACAGAGATACCATATAGTCTCCCGGTTCCATAGCCAACATTATGGAGCGTAACGTCTCCATGTGGAACTTCGGGATCCATATGTAATTGTTCAACATCTTCAGATTTAGAATTGGTCGATATGACCCATTTGGTTTCTGGATTAGAAACAGATTGGAGTAATACCCCTGTCCCTTTTGTGATGGAGGTACTGGGACAATCACACCTGACTGCAGTAATTTTTGGACTGCTTCTTGCAGGACATTGGCCTTCGACTCTATATGAGATGGGCTGGTGCAAAAAAATCTTTGAGGAGGCTGCCTCCTGAATGGGAACCCATACCCCTGAGATACTACCTTCTGCACCCAGGCATCTGTTGTTGACTGTTGCCATGTGTGTGTAAATTGCAGGAGTCGGCCCCCAACCCTGGAATCCTCCAGGCGGAGGCCCGTCTCTTCAGGCTGAGGGCTTCTGTTCAGGTTTGGAAGCTGGCTTTTTGCTAGCCCACTGCTTCCTACACCTGGATTTAAACTGGGGTTGTTTAGGCTCCTCTTTACCTTTCGCTTTGCTTTGCCAGCGAAATGAGCGAAATTTTAAACCCTTGGACTTAGGGTTGTAGGTAGCCGGAAATCTGACCTTCTTCGATTCAGCCTCTGACTCTAGGATATCCGATAAAGGTTTTCCAAATAATATATTACCCACGAAAGGCAATGCTTCCAATTCCTTCTTGGACTCCGCATCTGCCTTCCAGGTCCGTAGCCAGACTGCTCTGCGAGCGACTACTGCCAGGGCTGAAGCTTTAGAAGCAACAGTGCCTACATCAATGGCTGCTTCTTCTAAATACTGAGCAGATTGTCTTAAACGGCAAAGACGATCCTCTTGCTCCCTAGTAGGAGAAGGGATGTCATTCTCTAGTTCCTCTATCCATTCGCCCATTGCCTTTGCTACCCAGGCCGAAGCCATAGCAGGTCTTACCACTGCACCCACAAGAGAAAAAATATTTTTCAATAGGCTCTCTACCCTCCTGTCTGTGACATCATTCAAAGAGGTAGATGACAGTGGCAAAGCAGATTTGTGCACGAGTCGCAGAACATGTGCATCTACTTTTGGAGGAACTTCTCTCTTCGAACAATCTCCAACAGGAAATGGATAATAAGAATCCCATCTCCTAGGAATCTTATACTTTTTACCGGGCGCTGCCCAAGACTCATCCATCATTTCCGTCAACTCCTCTGACGCTGGAAATTCAGCTTTCACTGACTTTGTTCGTTTGAATACAGGTGCTTTTGCTTTTAACGCCATCTTAGCTGGTTCTTCCAGAGAAAGCACAGCCTTTACTGCATTAATGAGTTCAGCTACATCATCTGAACTAAAGCTCTGCGACTGATCATCATACGGAGTTGAATCTATTGTTTCCGCATCATCATCCGATGTATCCTGTGTAGTCTGCCATACAGACGTATCTGTCTTAGTCTTACCTACCCCTTGGTTGCTTGTAGAGGCTACTGGAACCAAACCATAGGAAGGGAGCTGCATGTATGGGTTCATAGTGTAACCTAACCCCTGAGGTGGTGCTACTGGAGCTAACCTGTCCGCTATTGAAGACAGAGTCTTTGCGAACATATTCCATGTAGGCTCTACTGGAGGTTGAACTAACTCCTGTTTTTTACTTCGCTGAAAAGCAAAACAGTTTGCACACAAACCCTCATAAGTGACCAATTGAATCATATCAATTACCCCTGACTTACAAGATAAGCATGTTAGGGCTGTAGGAGTGCTTGACAAATTCTCCTCATCACTTTTGCCGCTCACAGACATTTTTTCTGATATTGACTACACAATTTTGTGACTGAACCACACCCTATAATCAGTATATAGAGGTGAAATCAATCTGACCACAGTGCACCTGATTTGAGGGTCAGAACAGGACTGACATTACACAGAAAAGTCAGCACACATACTAGCAGTCAGTCACATGTTAAAGCATTAGACATTGTCATATGAGAATACAACCTCCATATTAACTTATACATAAGTAGGAAAATTGTACTTCTGTTTAACTGGTTCTTTTTCAACATAACATGCAGAAAACACAGTAATATACAGGTCTCACATGCAATAGGTACTAAAAATTAACAGTGCACACTAAGAAGTAGAAGGAATTTTTAGTACTGTATACCCTGCCTCCAGGGAGCGGGATACAGGGAGACTCACCACACTTCCATATCCAAGCAAAGACGCTCGAAAGACGCTGAGTGGATTCAGACGCTACTGGTGTACACTGCCGCTCTTGGTAACTGATAACGGACACGGACGCTCACCAACGGACACGGACGCTGAGCGACTCCACGTGCATGCAGACACTAAAGGCCTGCGACTCGGTCTGGCGGGTTTATATCCAGTGTACACAACCGCAGCGTCTAAGCTGCGACCGAGTACCCTCGTGGTAGCGTCTGAGCCGGAAGTGAGGTCATTCAGTTCATGAAACGAGAGACCCGTGGGAACTGGCCATGAACTCGGAGGAGGGACGGCCAGGAGAGCGTCTGAAACCCCCTGTTGACTTAAACTCCCAGGATCGCGGCCTCACCTAGTCCTGGCGCCTATGATCCCCGGAGCGTAGCGATGTCACACTCGAGATGTTCGGCGCATCAACACGCTGTTTGTAGTCTCCAGCAAATCAGCGTAGCTGTGTCCTGACCCCTCTAGTAAGAGGAAGTCCATATACTCACTGTCTCCCCATGCTCCGGCCACAGCCTGGTAACGTCTGCTGGACCTGCTAGAACATCCGACACAGACGCCCGTCGAGACAGCACTGTACCCGAAGGTAAGCGTTGTTGCGACCCGGTGGGGAGTTGTTGGAGCGACTCTTTCTAATACACGTTTAAGACGCTGTTAAGAGAAGTCGCTCATCCAAAACAGTAAGTCTATAAAAATAAAGTAATGAAAACTTGAGGCTGCTTTCACAGCAGCCCTGTGACCATGCCGCACCAAGCAAAAAACTGATCTGACTGAGTCAGGGGGCGGGACTATATAGTGGAGGCCCCAATGCATCCTGGGAGGCCAGAAAGCTTGTGACCGTGTTGGTGCCATTTTCGCTGTCGCTCGACAATATCCCAATGTTATCCTGTGGATAATCCTGTGGACCCAGCCAGAGAAATAACCCACCCAAATCTAACTCTCTCTGCAAATGTTATATCTCCCCCCCCCCCCTGCAGTGCACATGGTTTTGCCCAACTGCTAAAAAATTTCCTGCTGTGATCAACTTGGAATTACCCCCTCTGAGTAGGGAGTTCCACTAGAGCAGACATTCCCAACCACGGTCCTCAAGGCACACCAACAGTGCAGGTTTTAGTAATATCCAGGCTTCAGCACAGATGGTTAAATCAAAATAACTGAGCTACTAATTAAGTCACCTGTGCTGAAGCCTGGATATCACTAAAACCTGCACTGTTGGGGCTGTAACACACACTCCGGTTTTTCCCGGATGGCAAAAAGCCGGACAAACTTTGTCCGGCTTTTTGCCATCCGGGAGAAACCGGCAGTGTGTGTGATGCTGTGCGCATGCGCAGCATCAGACACGGCTTCAGAAAAAACCGTTGTGTGTGAAAGCTCCCCTTCACCTTCACCTTCCAGTGGTGAGACCCGGCTGCAACCCGGCAGCCGGGCCGGGGCCGTGCAGTGTGAAGGGACCCTAGCCCTCACACTGTTAACTACAATGCTGGCACGGGAAAAAGCCGTCCGGCTTTTTCCCGGCCGGCAAAAGCCGGATAGTGTGTTTCAGCCCTTGGTGTGCCTTGAGGACCGTGGTTGGGAATGCCTGCACTAGAGGGAAGAATTCGTTGATGTGGGAGTGTGAGGTGATTACCACCACAGGAAGAAGTTTGCAGCAAATCTTAAATGCAGAGAGGATATGTATCCCATTCCAAATACAAGGTCAGATATGTATGGGAAGGAGGAGCTGGTGAGGGCTTTTACAGTATGGGTGGAGAGATTAATGCCCAGATTTATCAAGCCTTGGAGAGTGTTAAATTGCATGGTGATAAAGTACAAACCAATCAGCTCCTAACTGTAATTTTTCAAACACAGCCTGTAATGTGGCAGTTAGGAGCTGATCGGTTGGTACTCTATCACTATGCAATTTATCACTCTCCAAGGCTTGATAAATCTGGGCCTAAATAACTAACTTTACACCTGGGCAAAACCTGGCTACACTGCAGGTGGGGCTTCCTGCGCGTTGTAACTGCATACTTCTGGGCACATAACCTGGAATCTATGTTTTACCTCGTGTATACAGGACTTACCGTGGGGCATGGGCCATGCTGAGGGATATCATTTAATAGGAACTTAACCCAGCTGCTAAAAGCCTGTGGTAAGTCCTGCAGTTACTCGAAAAGGGATACGGTCATTAGGTCGACAGTCATTAGGTTGACATGCATTAGGTCGACAGGGTCACTAGGTTAAAATGCTCATTAGGTCGACATGTACTAGGTCGACAGGTCAAAAGGTCGACATGGGTTTTTCACGTTTTTTTTTCTAATTTTTGGACTTTTTCAACCGAGTGACCCTGTCGATCTACTGCATGTCGACCATTAGTGGTCGCCTTAAGGACTGTCGACCTAAGTTGTGTTGACCCAACGACCCATACCCATTGAAAATATCCCTTAGATTGTATTTGTAACCATTGCATTGTAATATGGTTTGTTGCAGAGAAAAAGTTACCTGCTTCTTCTGCTTTACTCCCATTTCAGAATCAGCTCTTTAGAGAGCATTATTGCAGTTGAAGAGGCAAGAAAGAGAGATCAGTCTTGCTACAGTGTTTAGGATGGAGCAGACAGTGGGGAAGGCCAGATAGCAGGAAGTTACAGTAAAGGCCAGTACTCACTGGCAGATGTGGGGAGAGATGTGTGCTGAGCGGTTCTCCCCCCGCTCAGGACAGTGCGATGTGTGCTGAGCGTGCGGGGGGAGACAGGGGGGCCGCTAATTTCACCCAGCGGGTGAAATGAGCAACCCGCTAGACTGTACAGTATGGGTGAAGCCGAGAGTTGAGTCGGCCAAGAGAGTGGGTTTCACTAACTGAGGAGTGAAATGTCAAACATAACAGACTAGGTGAGGGGTAGTGACTCCCAAGGATGAGCGGAGGTCACCATTAGTCCATGTTAATTTAAGTTGGAGGTAACACTGTGACATCCAGATGGAGATGGCAGAGAGACAGCTGGTAAATTGCTGGATAGAAATGCAAGAGTGTAGTCAGAAGAGGAGAGTAGATTTTTGTGCTGTCAGTGTAAAGGTGGTATTGCAGACCAAAGGATAACTACCGCTCCTCCAGGCACTGCCACTGCAGAGACGACATTGACAGCAGCATCATGACATCATCACCTGATATGGCACCGCTGCCTGGACATTGCATGACCCAGAGAGAGAGGGGACTGAGGGCCTTATTCAGAGTTGCATGGTCATTCACTTTCCCCTAAGGATGCGTCCGCAAGATGATTGACAGTGGCGGGCATTGGGTGGGTGGAGACGAGGCGAGGCGAGGGCTTGGCGGGAAAAATGGGGCCGTTTCGGGAGCATTTTTGGGGCTCTGAAAAAAAAAGGTTGCGCAGGACTACCTGCCAGCACAGCCAGGCTGTGCAGGCAGGGGTCGACCTTAAATCGATATTTCCGCAATTAAATTGTGGATGCATCACTGGGTGGCGCCACACACATGCTGGACGGTCTTGTTCTGTGCTCTGGCCGGGAGCTACCTGCTGCATCCCGGGTTGCAGTGGCTGCATGTGACAGCTGCCGCGGCCTACCCCCCGCCCCACAATGGTCCGGATACGCCTGCGTTGTCCGGACCGCTCCCCGCCAATGGCGTTCTAATGCCATTGGCACGCCCCCTCCCACCCCACGACCACCTCTGCCTGTCAATCAGGCAGAGGATATCGCAGCCCTGAGAGCGCAGTCCACAAAAAAATTCAGACTGGGATCACTGCCGCTGCAGTCTGAATTACCCCCTAAGCTTCTGCAACAAGAAGAAAAAACATGTCTTCCCAATGTCAAAGTCGAAAAATATCATGATTCACATGCCTTGTACTAACCCCAATGCACATGCCCGCTGCTCGTGCATCCACTCCCCCGTGCGTACGCATCCCCGCAGGTTGCGTAAGGGACGCTCCGACGTCTTGTGAGCATGTAGATGTGTATTTACGGCGGAGTTTGTGAGCGTCTAGCGAGCGACTCGATCGCAACATATTTAACCCAAATAGTGGAGGTCATTCCGAGTTGTTCGCTCGCAAGGCGATTTTAGCAGAGTTACACACGCTAAGCCGCCGCCTACTGGGAGTGAATCTTAGCATCTTAAAATTGCGAACGATGTATTCGCAATATTGCGATTACAAACTTCTTAGCAGTTTCAGAGTAACTTCAGACTTACTCGGCATCTGCGATCAGTTCAGTGCTTGTCGTTCCTGTTTTGACGTCACAAACACACCCAGCGTTCGCCCAGACACTCCCCCGTTTCTCCGGCCACTCTTGCGTTTTTTCTGGAAACGGTAGCATTTTTTTCCACACGCCCATAAAACGCTGTGTTTCCGCCCAGAAACACCCATTTCCTGTCAATCACACTACGATCGCCAGAGCGAAGACAAAGCCGTGAGTAAAAATACTATCTTCATAGCAAAATTACTTGGCGCAGTCGCAGTGCGAACATTGCGCATGCGTACTAAGCAGAAAAACGCTGCGATTCGAAGAAATTTACAGAGCGAACGACTCGGAATGAGGGCCAGTGTGTTTAATAGTTAATATTCCCCTAAATAATGTCAACAAGTATGTTTAGTTTAAACGATTCCTGGACAGAGAGATTCCTCTTTGCATGATAGGAAGGGTCTGATAAAGTTTGAAAGGTGGTGTCTAGTATCCAGCTGTAGAGTATGTTAGTGGTAACATTTTGGTGTTGGTTAGGAAAAGATCGCTCGCTCCTGCGTATAGTTATGTACAAAAGTAGTTTATAGACATTTACTGTATTTGCTGTTCATTACCCATGCGGCGGGAATCCTGAGGATACCTCCCACCTGAGCAGTTGGAGAAAGACACATCCCACCTGTTCAAACCCACCTATGACCTTTCTTTATAATGCAGAGACACATTCCTGTGTCCAATGAACAATGAGATTATAGGGACTATTGTATTGTGAATGTATGCTGTGTATATAAAGACCACCATGGCTGGGCCAGTCACTCACTCTCTCTGAAAGGCTTTCTCTTTGAATGCTGAGGGCTGGATCCAGGACGCGCTTGCGAATCATCCCCACGTATGTATTATTCTCTGTGGCCATTTTGTTATCCATTGTGTTTTGCCATTTGTTCTCATTCTGTTTGCTCGTATTTGCGATCGCTACGCTATTGTTCATATTATTCCTGGTTATTCTGTTTAGATTTCTATGTTAGTTTGTAGTGTATAATCTGTACTGTTTTTCCCCTTTTTACTCTAAAGCATCCACGAAGGTGTTAGAGCCGGAGTGGTTTTTAAATCCAAACAAGGTCTTGCGTATTCACTAGTTACTACAAAGGGTTTTCTTAGCGTCTCAATCGCTCAAACAGCTTACACATCATCAAGGTTAATAAGCGTTACATCATTGTAGTATTACATTGCTAACGTTTAGAGTATAAGCATACCCTTACTGTGTGTTGTTAATAAGGTTTACTGTGTATCATTCTGGGAGCGTCTGCGCCGCTCGTGTCTCACTCTCACGGCGCAGCATCCGCTACGCCAATAGCGTAGCCTTACGGTACCTGGGACGCCTATAGCGTGCTCGATACAAAGCGTGAGTCCGTGAGCGTACGTGTCGCTCGTGCGTTGCGCCCACGGCCTAGCGTCTGCTACGCTAAGTGCGTACCCTTACGGTACTCAGTGCGCCAATAGCGTACTTAGTCCATAATAATAATATAGCTTATGTTTAAAGGTAATATTTGACATTATCACTAATGATAGTCATTTGGTGAATTTAATTTTCTCCATTTCAGAGATGACAGCTGCTCTATCTCAGTGAAAATTCACACACATGCTGGTTTAAACGTTTAACGCGAGTGCCCATGCACACTGCCCTCCAAAATAATCACACACTCAACGGGTGCAGTGTATGCGGTGCACACGGGCCCCAGAGAGGGCCCACACCACACACACTGCACCCATTTCTTCTATACTTACCTTTCCGGCCAGTAGCGGATCTTGCCACGGGCAAGCTGGACTTTTGCCCGGGGCGCCGCCTTCCGGAGGGCGCTGGCGCCATCCGGAGGGCGCCGCACAGTGGCAAAATCCGCCACTGCTGCCCGCTGTGTCCCCCGTCCGCCTCAGCTGCCGTCCCCGTCCGCGGTCCGCCTCCTGTGAAGGGAACTACTAGACGCTATGCGTCTAGTTTCCCTTCATGGAGAGTAACTTTGCTGAGCGGTGCGCGATGATGTCATCGCGCACCGCACAGCAAAGGTCCTCTCCACGAAGGGAACTAGACGCATAGTGTCTAGTTTCCCTTCGTGTAGAGGACCTTTTGCTGTGCGGTGCGCGATGATGTCATCGCGCACCGCTCAGTATTTCAAGCGGCGCTAGCAATGTACAGGGGACGTGACTGACCACGCCCCCTGTATTATGCCACACCCCATTTCCTGCCCGGGGCGCAGAGCGCCCTTGGACCGGCCCTGTTTCCGGCGTCCTTCGGTAACTGTGTGTGGGCCTCTCCTCTCCCGTAGCTGTCACCGCCGCTGCTAGCGCACTGAGCATTAGAGACTTTGGCACAGTGTCAGAGTCTACAGCGCATGCGCAGGACTCTGGAAAAATGGCGCGGCGGCGTGCTGAGTGCGCTAGCAGCGGCGGTGATGGCTACAGGAGAGGAGGAGGCCCACACACGGAGTCTGCACACGGGCCCCCTCCTCTCTAGAAACGCCGCTGCCCACACTGTCTGAGATTTATAAAGCATTACATATGAAAACAGAGGTCTGGTTTGTGGGTCACAAAGAATCTGACCTTTAAAAGCAGATGGAGAATATCCCATTCTGGGTGGCAAGTTGCTGCAGACCTTTTTGCTGTGAAATGGGTTAATCACTGTCTTATTGGGTGACCTCAATGGGCGCAGATCTGACAAGACACTTAACGTGGAAAATAACTTGTCACTTGTCTGGGATGTGTAGTCACAGCTGAAATTTCTGGATCAATGGTGAACTGATGTGTACACCACACTAAAGCTGAGACAGCTCTACTAGCAGAACATTTTCATGTGAATACAAGAGGATTCAAGACTGTGAAACACAGAAAACAAGATGTGAGCCAGTAGTTTATAGGTCACGTGCCAGACATGTTGTACTAAGTCTGCTGAGAATCACCTAACTGCACAGCTACACAGAAAGCATATTTATTACATCAGGCAGATGGGAATACATCAAAAATGTCACTATAAGCTCTATGGGGCAGGAACTCTCTGTAATTGAAATAATTATTTAATGTGCTGCATACTTTATTAGTTCTGACTTAGGAAAACGATCATAATTATCTGATCATAACAGCAGCATACTCTTTTGGATGGCATCCATTTTTTTAAACAAAACAAAGCCAAACATTTAGGTAGCATAAAGTTTGCTCAGGACATCCCTTTATCATAATGTTAATAACATTTCTCTTTGTTAAAAATAATTTAAAAAAAAAAGGTCATAGGAGCCTATTTTCAAGGCAGTTTTTCATAAAATTATGCAGAAACTAGTTTCAAATTTTAGCCAGAGCCTTGACCAATGGAGTGTTTTGTAGCTTCAAAACGCTGCTTTTGTCTGGCTGGAAAAATGCAGAATTGTACAGCTACCATCTAATACCAACCTTCATCATTAGAGGATATGATATTTTAGGTCTTATATGTATATGGCGTCCAGGAACGGGGCCTCCAATCTTCAACATATTGACGGTCATGTGAACCTTGGGCCTGATTTAACGTTGGACTATACTTGCCTACTCTCCCGGTTTCTGCGGGACACACCCATTTTTCGGGTAGTCCCCCACACCCCAGAAAGGGTAGGCACCCTTCCCACATTTTGCTCACTTCATAATGAAGTGGGCAGAATGAGGAGATAAAGAAGGAGAACTTGCACTACTGGCAGAGGGGTCGGGATCTAATGATGCGATTTTATGCTAATCCCAACAATTTAGCAAATCACATGTTTTCTCCATGAGGGGGCAGGGCCTAATTATGCTATTAGCCGATCAACTCCCCTGTCGCCACCCACCTGCTCCTCCTTTCCGGGGCATCTCCCAATGAAGAAAGCTGCAAAGTAGGCAAATATGCGTTGGACACAAGTGAGTCTGTTTAACATAATTATACATCGCATGAGAAATGTGTTGCACTGCACATGCTCAGCTTGCGGCAGTGTTTTCATCTGCATGTATCTGCAATTGCAGCCCCTTGTGTTTCAAGATGAAGATCACGGGCTTTCATGTGCAAGTAGGGTACAGCCAGGAGCAGTTCTATGTGCTGGCAAGCAGGGTGGGCGCCCGCGGCGCCCTGGCCAGAGAGTGTGTCCGCAGTCACCCCGAAGGTGCCCACCTCCCGCCCGCAACCCAGTTGCAGCAGGCTGCGTGGGCGCCCGCTGCAGCCGACTCCACTGGAAGACAGTCAGATGGTAGAGGTCCCAATTGACCTCTAGCGTCTGTCTCCCTGCTCTCCTCCAGATGCTAGAGGTCAAGTGGCACCTCTAGCATCTGACTGTCTCCGTCCATGGTGTCAGCAGCAGAGGGAGGCGAGACCCTTGGTAATGAGCTGGAAACCCCTGGCAACAAGTAGAAACCCTGGGCAATGAGCTGGAAACCCCTGGCAATGAGCACGGAACCCACAGCATGAAACCCCTGACAACAAGCATGAAGCTCTTGGCAACAAGCATGAGACCCCTGGCAATAAGCATGAGACCCCTGGCAATAAGCATGGATACCAGAGAATGAAACCCCTGACAACGATAATGAGACCCCTGCCAATGACCACGAAACCCCTGGCAATGAGCATGGAACCTAGACCATGAAAGCCCTGGCAATTAGTGTTAGGGACATAACTGTATGTGGCATAATGTGTAATGGACATTACAGTATATGGCATAATGTGTGGCATTACAGTGTGTGGCATAACATGCAATGGGTGTTACGGTGTGTGGCATAACGTGTAATGGACATGATGGTGTTTGGCGTAAATTATAATAGGCGTTACGGTGTGTGGCATAGCATGTAATGGGCATTTTGGTGTGTGGCATAAGTTGTAATAGGCATTACAGTGTGTGGCATAACGTGTAATGGGGATTACTGTGTGTGGCATAATGTGTAATGAGCATTATGGTGCGTGGCAAAACATGTAATGATCGTTATGGTGCGTGGCATAATGTGAAATGGGCATTAAGGTGTGTGGCATAATGTGGAATGGCCATTACGGTGTGTGGCATAATTTTTAAGGGGCATTACTATAAGGAAGAAAAATTAAAAAAATATAAAGGGCATGAATCAGGGTTTTTTCCCCCTGTGTTTTTGTATTGCCTGACTTGCACAAGGCGCTCTACATGGCATAATGTGTATAAGGCGCACTACTAATGTGAATTGGTACTATTCTGCGGCCAACCGCTTCCCCCTGAAGCTACGCCCGTATTTTCTGCTGCGCTACTTTGGTGCGCGCTAACCCTGTTTAGAATAGGGGGAGGCTGCGCCAAAGAAAACTTTCGCCCTGTGTGCCACAAGGTCTAGAACCGGCCCTGGGTACGGTAAGAATTTAGGTGGTAAAGATCAATGTAACAAGTGCAGCACATTTATGGATAAACTGCTTGTGTTAACCCCTAGTGGATAAATACAAAATGAGGCTGAATCAGAAGTGTGAGCAAAGCAAAAAAAAAGTAACTGTGCACCTTGGCAAAACTATATTGCATTGTACGTGGGCAGATTCAGGGGCCTATTTATTAACATTAGTTTTACTAAAATAATGTGAAATAGGGTGTTTTATTTTAGTATCACTCAAATGTATTAAAGGGCTTTTGGAGCAGTTTTCGTGAAAAACTGCTCCAAACCCTTTAATTGTTTTTTTTTTTTTTTTTTTTAGTAACCAAGATCGCATTCCCCATACTTATAATGGGAAATGCAATGTGGCCGAATTTACAAAAAAAATAGTAAAAAACACTGCAGTGTGTCCTGTGATATTAACGCCCTGTGATATGCAGCCTTTTGCACAGCTGGCAGAAAAAGCTGTGCGGGGCCCGGCCAGTGTGATAAGCTCTGTGTAAAAAAAATCACAGATTTCAACATATTTAAAATCATACCCCAGATGTGACCCCCCCACACAAACACAATTCCCTCATTAAAAATAATTCCCTAGATTTGTCCATCACCCTAACAACACAGGCAAACACCTGCTCAATAAATTAAGAACACCACAGATCTGATCCCCTCTTACAAAATACCTAAAATCTGACTCACCCTTCCTCATTACAAATCTGCCAAACCATTTAATGAAAATGATAGCTAAAACCTGTGTCTGCTCCTTTTTACAGCTCCCAATGTGGCCAGAAGCCTGGCATGGCTGGAAGGCGGGTCACACTGCCACGTACGGATGGCCAACAGAGGAAGAGGTACAGTAGCAGTAGGCAGCACAGCCTTATAATGGGAACAGGGGCATAACTAAAACTTTGTGCGCCCCACAGCAAAAATTTTAAGGGGCCCTTGTCTCCAAAAGAGTGGGTCTGGCTATTGTCACACAAAGGCATGATATTGGTTAGTGTGGAGGCAGAAGGGACAAACTGATTTTGTGCAGCTCTGCGCAGCCCAGGACTTACTCTTCCAGTGCAATGAGAACAGGCTGATCGGGGCCGGAGCTACCGTCAGACACCCTCCCTGAAAACGCTTGATCCCGCCTGCGTTTTTCCGAACACTTCCTGAAAACGGTCAGCTGACACACAAAATGGCCTCTTCCTGTCACTCTCCTTGCAAACATTGTGCGAATAGATCGTTCGCACCATCCCGTCGCAGGGAGCCGATGCCTATTGCAGCCATGTGACGCGCCGGTGCAATGCGGTACATGCGCAGTTCGGATCTGATTGCCTGCTGTGCAAAAATGCACAGCAGCAATCAGTTCTGAATGACCCCCATAGCAAGAGTGGCAGAAGGGACAGAGATAAAAAGCAGAGACATACAGGGTGGACAGTGTCGGACTGGGGCATGAAGGGCCCACCGGGGTAATGCAGTGATAGGGGCCCATACTTAAGGGTGTGGTCAGCCTATGAAGGGGGTGTTGCCAGCCTACACGGAGGCTTGAAATATACAATAGTCTAGTGCAGTGTAATGCAACATATCTACCATGTATAATACAAGTGCACAGTCTGGAACCTGGGGTTCATTCTGACCCGATCGCTCGCTGCAGTTTGTCGCAGCGCGGCGATTGGGTCGGAACTGCGCATGCACCGGCGCCGCAGTGTGCCGGCGCATAGCAGTCGTCGGTGCCCAGTGATCGCTTCTGATACAGAGGCGGTCGTTGGGCGGGAGGGGGCTAAACGGCGGCGTTAAGCCGCCGTTTAGTAGGCGCGGTCCGGCCAATGCAGGCGTGGCCAGACCGTTGGGGGTGGCTGGGGGGGACCCCTTGATTGAAGAGGTCCCCACTCCTCCAGGGTACCCCGGCCAGGGGTGACTAGTTGCGTATTTAATGCCACGGCCGCAGGGCGCTGTATATAAGTGACCCCCGTCTGTGGCATTATCTACCCAGCTAGTGGAGCCCGATGCTGGTGTAAAAAATACGGGGGACCCCTACTCTTTTTGTCCCCCGTATTTTTTGCACCAGGGCCAGCTCGAAGAGCCCGAGGCTGGTTATGCTTAGGAGGGGGGACCCCACACAATTTTTTCCCGGGTTTTTTACAGTTTTTTCCCGTTTTTTTTTATTTTTATTTTTTTAATCTAATCAAAATCCGTCAAATCGGCCGTTTTTCGACAGCGGGACTGTCGAATCCGTTTTTTACTGAATATGTAGAATTCCGGCACCCACCTGCCGAAATTCGACGGTCGAATTGTGTTGAATTAAATAACGGGCAAAAAATTGCTGCGATTCGACGGCAATTGCATATACCCCCTAGGCTCTTCTCCTCACACTGCTCCATTAAGTCTCGCCCCCCTTTTCCACTCTCTACCGGGAAAGGAAGCCTTAGCTCCTCAGTGGTTGTCGGAAGCCATCTTTTTGTAGCCTGCTATGTGGGCAGCTATTTTTTGTTAGCCCCTGCAGTTCAGCATCACGGCCCGGGCAGGAGCATACTGCAGCCAGGTGACCCTGACATTCTAAAATAGTAGTGGCCTGGAAGGCAGATGTCACCCTGCCCCCCTGCCCAGCCTACCACTGTTAGAGAGCCATGTTCAAACACTAAATTGCTGTGTGAAAATAAAGCTGTCCAGAATTTGATGACTACATGCAAAAGTATACAGTATTTACCCTACATGCAAAAAAATTAGAAGTATGCGTTGTAACTCGGTTTGTTTCAGATACAAAGTTACTGGGTTTTTTTCTCTTTTCTGCCACCTCAAAATCATCCCCATTGTGTGGTCTCATACTTTGAATGCACTGAAATGGGACAAGCTGTTTCCAAAAATCCTTGTCGCAATTCAGATGCCGTGTTTGGATACCAGTCGGCAATCAGGCTAATAATAATTACCATGTGCATCAGAAATATTTGTTTTTCCCAAAGTAAGTACTTAAAACTGGAAGGTGAATATTTGTCCCAGGCTATATGGTATAAGTTGTTGAGTTATAGAAGCTGCCCAAAAGTTGAGACTGTTCTTTGACAGCAGAAATTCATGTGGTGTCACATGCTCATGTGTGCTTATTAGCAAACACAACAACATATATCTGTATAAGGCCACAAAATGACCGGTATAGCCAACTAATAGTGAAGATGACCAATCACTGTATGTGTGCTGTTGACTTCACTAACAGACCACATGTATACTGTACCACTTCATACCTCCCAAAATGACCCTCTCCACAATGCTCTGCCCCTGGACTTTTCTCTTAATTTATGATTGTCAGCACATGTTTTGATCAGGCTAATGGATAAGACAGGTGTTTCACTACAGGTTCTGGCAATCATAAATTAAGAGGAAAGTCCAGAAGCAGAGCATTCTGTCCCTCCTGGAGAGGGTCATGTTGGGAGGTATGCCACTTGGTCAACGCATTGTCCAGATGGACATGTCTGATTTGGCTACATACTGTATGGGGATTGGGGATGCAGTCACTTAGCTGGCTGTCAGGATCCCAGCGTTCTGGATACCGACACCAGAATGCCGCCAGCTGGAATCCTGGCGCAACTGGGCTAGTCCCACTCATTGGTATCCACCACACCCAATGAGAGGGAATAGATCCTGTGGCAAGTGCAGCGAGCCAGCAAGCTCGCAAGGGGACTCTTTGCGCTCGTCCCGCTGCCGGCATTTTGGCGGGTGGGATGCCGCTGTCATGATATGGACAGCCGGCATCCCGTCCGCCGGTAAAGCATACTGAATTCACTGTATGTGTATATTCAAACTGGTGCTTTTACTATCCAATTGGTATAAGCACGAAATATGGCACTTGTTCGGAGAGTTTTACGTTTTGCCATCTTCTCCTAAAGTCTTTTGACTCATTTCAGCCTACTTAGGGCAGGTTTACTAACCTGTAATGCGGTTTGGAAAAGATATATATGTTTCTAAGGCAGCATCTGCCCATTATCTTATGTTATTATCTACCAACTGTTGTAATTCCCATTACAAGTAATGCATCTTCCCAGTAGTGTAATCATGTAAATCTGCTCAAGCAATATATTATACAAACTTAACATTCAGCAGCATGATTCATTTACATGAATCTCAGAAATGGGTTAATGATGCTTTCTGGGTCTGCATGTCATTTCCTGGAAATAACAGCTGTCTGCCTAATGATTGCAAAAGTGGGATGATGGGAAATGATTGGTGTCCCTGACCTGAGCTTGCTTACTTCTCTTTCTTGTAGCTGCTTGCACTTGACAAGAGTTCTGCAACACTTGAGTGGTCTCCACTTAACATTGTCATGCAGGATGGGTGTTGGGCTGAAAATAATGGAGAAAGGGGAGGGGTTAAGAAGCCTGTGTGTACTGAGATGTCCTGCAGCTCTGTGTGAGACTACCCCTGAAAAAGTTACAATTACTTTGTCATCTCATTTAAGACAAAACAGCTTGTAAATATTTCTGTAATATTTACTTTGAAAAAAGACATACATAAATTAATTCATGAGATTCTCCAAATCAACTATTCCCAGAATATAATTTCAGTACATGATTCTCATTGGTTAAAGCTAAAAAAACAGACTCTAGGGCAGGCATTCCCAACCACGGTCCTCAAGGCACACCAACAGTGCAGGTTTTAGTGATATCCAGGCTGCAGCACAGGTGACTTAATTAGTAGCTCAGGTATTTTGATTTTACCATCTGTGCTGCAGCCTGGATATCACTAAAACCTGCACTGTTGGTGTGCCTTGAGGACCGCGGTTGGGAATGCCTGCTCTAGGGGGTAAATTTACGGGTGTAGTATGGCTGACCGGCGGTCTCCTGACCGCCGGTCAGCTTACAGACGCCGGGATCCCAGCAGCATACCGACGCCGGGATCCCGGCAGGGAGGGGCGAGTGCAGCAAGCGGGCTCGCCACGCTGCGCTCGCCACGCTGCGGGCTCAGTGGCGAGCTGCGGTTGCCACGGGTTCTATTCCCACTCTATGGGTGTCGTGGACACCCACGAGTGGAAATAGTCCCTGTTGGTCGGCATGCCGACCATCGGGATAGTGAGCCTGCAGGATGGTGGAGGAGGTCATGTGACTGTCGGTCACATGAATACCACCCAAATTTACTATGATGGGAGTTCTATTTAAGATGGGATGTTGCCCATAGCAACCAATCAGATTCTACTTCTCATTTATCTAGCACCTTCTACAATATATCAGATTGGTTGCTATGGGAAACATCCCATCTTAAATAGAACTCCCATCTTAGTAAATTTACCTCTAGGGGTCTAATCATGAAGCAGTGAAGAGTGGCGAAGTGAACCTGTGGAGAAGTTGCCCATGGCAACCAATCAGCTGCTCCGCACAATTGTATAGTATTCAAATTATAACTGTTACTTCAATGCTGATTGGTTGCCATGGGCAACTTCTCCACACTTTTCACTGCTTCATGATTCGACCCCAGAACATGGATGATTTTTGGAACATGGAGGATTTTATGGTGTACAAACTTCTTCTGGTTTATGAAGAAAGGAAGACACATTCTTATTTTGTATCTCAAATTCTAATCCTAGCCCAGTGACGATGAGATGGTACACTTCGATTTCCTTTGTACCATCAATATTTGGTAAAACTTAATGGACAGAGCATGACACTGATAGCCAACATTGAGATTAGGTACTATTTTGTCAGTATATTATCACATATTAGCCCTCTCTATATACAGGCAAGTTTGCATTAATTGTATAAAATGACAAATGACTAGGCCACTCATGTTGGCTTATGAGAAATGTGATAGTGCTAAATTTAAAAATTGCCATTTTCCATTAGGTACCATCCATGTTTCATGTACACTTATTCCAACTTCTTTAGGAGGAATAGCCTTGTAAGGGCTGTTATGTTTCTGTAAAAAATATCCATACTAATGTGGCTGGTTAAAGTGATAACTAGCTGGATATGTCTACAAGATGATGGCATGCCATTCTGGACCAATGGAAAGTTTTATGCTTGCAGCTTCCTGCCAGTGGTCCATGCGGTCACAACCTCATAGGCTGCGCAGCACCAATTTTTGCACCGTTATACTATACTACAACAATGCCGAGCCCTTTAATATAACTGTTTCTTCGTAAACTTCCCAGGGCTCTATTAATGTGAAGCAGTTACATTTTGACTTTCAACTGGAAGTGTCCTTAAACTATAAGTATTTTCTATAAGCTAACCGTTATACTAGGTATTGTCATAGGGCCTGATCCATCGGGTTTGCGTACATCTCCGATGGTGGGTGGATTGCGCATGCGCAGGACCCATTCTACCATTTGCAGAATGGATCCTGCATTATCGCACACAGTGTCCCCTAAGCCACAGCCAGATTGACGGGCAAAAGTAATTTGGGGCGGGCACATAGAGCGTTACTGAAAACGGGGGAGTGTCGCCCCACATTTTCTGGGAATGCTGAGGCCAGGGTCTGTGTCTCCCGACAGTTTTTCTGGTCCTGACTGAGCAGTTCTGGCGGTCATTCAGCTTCAGCTTACTTAGATGACCGATGCTGCCAGTATCGCAAAGTGATCTGATGCTGTGTCTTCAGATGCAGCACTCGGAATGCAGATGCTGGCAGGAGGTGTGTTTTTCCTACAGATGCCTCGTGCTGCATTAGTATATATATATATATATATATATAAAACAAGAAGTATTTTAGCAGGCACTCACAGTAAATTCAGCCACCGGGGTGCCATCCAGGTAAGGAAATATCATTAATGCAGTCCCCTGGGTGAAGCTATGTTTAATCACCCTCCAGAGACCAGGCGGCACTCCACGGATTTTTTTGAAAAAGATAGCTTTATAAATGTTCAAAAAAACTTAATACATAGTGCAGAAAAGCAAACCGACGTTTCAACGCCTCACAGGCGTTTTCTTCAAGGTGCACAGTGCTAGAAAAACAAAAGAAAGTTTTTCTTTTGTTTTTCTAGCACTGTGCACCTTGAAGAAAACGCCTGTGAGGCGTTGAAACGTCGGTTTGCTTTTCTGCACTATGTATTAAGTTTTTTTGAACATTTATAAAGCTATCTTTTTCAAAAAAATCCGTGGAGTGCCGCCTGGTCTCTGGAGGGTGATTAAACATAGCTTCACCCAGGGGACTGCATTAATGATATATATATATATATATATATATACAGATCGCTGCTGCATCCAAAGACACAACAGCAATGTGTTCTGCATCCATCTCTGAATCAGACCTATAGTCAAATAAATAATGTCAAATATTTTGCTTACCACTATGTTTACATGACTGCTGGCACTGCTTCCTTTCTGCATTGCAATATGATCAGTATAGCCCAAACATTTTTTTTAGGATTACACCACTGCCTACAAAATAATAATAATGATGACAATAATAATAATAATAATAATAATAATTATTATTATTATTATTATTCTCACAGTAATACTTAGAATTTAATGTGTCTCATATTTTCCCACACCAAAAAATGGTCTTGCTTCCTTGCTGAGGAACTACACAAGCAGAAAGAGACAAAAGAGGGATTTTCGTGGACAAAAGACTACCATTTCTATATACAATGACCACTTCTTAAACTGCTGGCCCAGCTGCTCCTTCCATCTGAGGGTTTTATTCTTCCTGAAAGGGGGGAGCAGTGAGATGGGAGCTTTAAAGAACTGCACAAAAGTTTTCATTAAATGGGAAAAGAAACTTAAAAAATAAATAAATACTCAAAAATACAAAAACAAAACATTTAATTGAGGCAGTCCTTACAGATAGGTCATATTTTGCTGTTGCGAGAAGTGGACAATGAAATCAGTTACTGACTGCCAAATGAATAGATGATGATGTGATTCCTACCAATATATACGCTATACGCTGCTGCAAGTAGTAAAGGAAACAAATATATTCTCATGAATAGATTAGGAGAATTCAGCCTTCCCACAATGTGTGATTGGCAAGTGGTAGTCTGGATAGACAAGATAGATAGCCTCAATTCAGCCATGTACAACATCAAATACTGAAAACCTAGCGTGGTCTTGTCCTGTACACTGTATGCTTCATAAATGGCCATGGTTATTATCAATTTGACATCTTTTAAATACACCCTGTAAATACATTTTCAAACAGTTCAGAAGCATAGACACAGAATGTCAGCAGAGGAGTTGCGATTACTATATATATATATATATATATATATATGGTATTAGTATTATTAAATAATAAGTATTTGACTTCAGAATGCTGTTGAAAACATGCAGGAATTATTCATCTATACATGAATACCGCAAGCTTTATATTTATCCGCTTTTCCCTCATACTTCTATATATTGTGGATTTTTATAGCCGGCACTTTCATCCACGCTTGTACACTATTTGTTCACATGTCCTTAAACCATCTCTCTGAGAGAGCGGATGCCTGGACATGTCAACACAACACTTATTCCTCGGCTCTGCAGAATTAACAAGACGGGTTTAAATGCCAAGGATCATAGTGCAAGCAGGTGCCGGACCTCATATGCGGGGTTTTATATAGACACGCGATGAAGCACGTTTTCTATAGAGTGATGGAACTTGTTACACAATACTATGGTGACACTGACCATAGAACCCAAACAGAAAGTGGCACCAGCACTACACCCAGGCAGCACCCTGCAGCCATGCTGCTGCAGAGGGTCCAGCTACTGTACTTCCATCATGTACTTCTTCTCCTTGCCCTGAGGGTGTGTGAATGGGTACAAGTCCCAGCAGGTGACTGTTGATACAACTGTTAGCTCCTAATCGGTGCCAGCAAGCTGTGGGGGAAGGGAGGGGGCTTCTATTAAAGTCTGACAGCCTGACACCAAGCGCTGGCTCCACATTCCTTTGCCTTTGGTGCAGCTAAATTCGGAACACAGCCCTCCAATCCCATCAATAGAAGGCACGGGGAGGGGGTCCTCCAAGGGGAGGCTTGGCCGGCTGTAGGTGCTAGGGGCTCCTTCCTCTGTCCCTGCCTGTGGCATGCAGCACGGCTTATTTGATGCACACAGTAGTCCCGTCTGAGTGAGGAGTTACCCGGGAGCTGGAAGTTTCGTGTCAGACATCCATCACTGACAGGTATTACCCCCAGGGCTCGCTGGACTCCTGGGCTGTGTGATGGGTGAGGTGTTACTCCTCCTCTCCCCGCCACATGGACCCTGCTGCTGCTACTGTTACTGTACTATTATTGTTTCCATTCTTTATTTATTTCCCTGTGTAACTTCTACAAAGTGCAAGGCTCCATTCCCAGAATGCATTGGGTCACTCTGTCAGCCATTGTACTTTGTGACTGATAATAGCAGGCTGCTTCATGTGCTGCAAGGCCTTGCAGTGCAGGACACCTGAGTGATGTGATCTTAGGAGTCATCAGTATCTTAGCTGTGTGTACAGGGTTATCTTCCCTATCCATCTCCCTTTACGTGAATGAGTGGCTACTAAGCAAACATTCTGTCTCGCAGCGCTGTGCAAAACAGACCAGCAAATAAATATATGTTGTCTTAACCATGATTTATAACACACTTTGCATTATTCCCTTACATTGTTGTATGTCACTTATTTACGGAGCGTACACTTAATCCAATTTGTTTTCTTTCTGCAGGTCCTGTGCTGCTCTTGTTGCTTCATTAGACAGTGATTACAAGGCTGCTTAATGTACTGTTTAATTGCGGCCTCCTTGTTGAGTGCTTGGCTACTCCCCATATGGACTTCTAACTGAAAACGTACTGGAACGCCAAATCTGTCCCATCTTCTTGGGATTTGCTTGAGAATGTTAAGAGGCCATGAGAGCACCATACTGTTTATTAGTACATTGACATTTAAATGGCAACGCATTTTTATACATTCAAGCATAAAACCAACTGAATTTCTAATTTAACTGAATGCGGGCACATTCCTGTGAATACTGGTAGTAACCTAGAGTTTAGATTTTCCGTACTTTTTCCATACAAAAGCATTAGAAGTTTTAAAAAGGAATTCTCTATAGCCGTATGCCAAAGAAACAGAACACACATTTGGTAACATTTTTTTGACATGTGTTTCAGTCTGTCATATTCCTGCTGATAACCGACAGCGACAAAAGTCCATGGATTGTCTGTACGTATGAGTAGCAGGATGCAGTTGTAGATTGTTCAATTATCCCCTGAGATTCTATTGTCCATGCAGAACACAGACTTGTATTCCTTTATAGACATTTCAGAGCATGCACCACTTTTATGTCCGACCAGTGATCTGATGACACCACATTTGGATGATAACACACGCCAAGACCTGGAAGGAGACTATGTGGACCTTTTAGATACTGCTGACCAAGCAGAAAAGAATCCATTCTCTTCTGGGTATCAGGAAATGGGGGATTCAAACAGGGTTCCAAAAGTTAACGGAGATCCTGTTTCGAGCGTTGCTATTAATAAGTGGGTGTGTGGGAGAATTCAGAGCAGCGAGGAGGGCGTGTGTACCCCGTGCCTAAGGAGGAAATTCAACAAAGATTTGGATATCAAGGAAACAAAGTGTCGCTTTCGTCAGTCATACTTTGCTGCTCTTAAAAATCCAGTTAAGTTCAACTCTGCACCAATGGCTGATATTTTGGAGGACACAATGAGCAGATCCACTACTTTTGCTGCCCTAGAAAGCCCCATTTGCTCACGTCGAAAAAATCAAACCCAGATGTCTTCTTCCTGGCTTTTCCTAGGAAAAATAGACTCAAAGCCTGGAGACATACATGTACCGAGCCCTACAAGAAATACCAAAACGACTCCATCACCTGGTTCAGACTTCTCTTCCCCATCTCTTGTACACAGATTCTCCTTCCTAAGAGGCCAACGCAACTCCTCATCAGCAGGCGATGGCCTCGCCATGGATTCTAGCTCAAACCAATATGGTGGCACATGGAGGAGGGTATCTGCAGTCTGTTCCCCTCGACTTAGCAGGGCTAAGTTCTCTGGAAAAGGTATTAATGAGAAACCAGCATTTATGATAAATCATAGGCTAAATTAGGATGTCATCATAATTTTGTTGTTTTCACAATGTTTTCTTTATATTTGTTTCATTTCACTTATAAAACAGAGGATAGTATAGATCATTGGTCCACATCGACAAATGCCAGGGCAGTTCAGACAGGCGGACCCCAGTGACTATTTCCGGTCTTTGGTCACCTTCATAGTGATTGCTGTCAGACTGTGAGTGTGATCAGTTCACACAGTCTATGTAGCAGGGCAGTCAGCAATTGTATTGCTGAGCCGTCATCAAGGGGTTACAGGGGGTACAGAAGAAAAGGGCTCCGTTTGAACATGGGGGCCCGTATTGTCTAAGGGCCTGCCACGATGAGGCAATTTAGTTTTTTTAAATTACATTATAGCTGTTCATTGAGTGTGTGTGTGTGTATATATATATATATCAATTCGAGGTGGACACAATGCAGATTGTGGCAATTGTTTTTGTATTGCATACGTTAGAGTCGTACTGTACACACACCAATTTACGTTTACTGATAGCGGTCGCAGAGAGGGCTTGGACGTACATCTATTGATAGACATTGAGCTTTTGTGGAATGAAACGGGGGGCGAGTCAACGTGTCGCGACCATTTTAGAGGCGTATCTCAGCCTGCGACTGAGTCTTCGTGGGCAGATTTGTTTATTTTTTTTAAAAATATTCTCTGTAGTGGAACATTAGCACCTTAATAGCTATTTATATTTATTGTTATTATACAAATATTCTTTTTTTTTATCATATGTTATTTTTTTATGTATCTCTTTAGAAAGGGATAAAAAATAGAATGGAAAGCAAACACCATGCATTTTCAAAAGTGTTTCTCCTCCTGGACCTGGACGATATTATTTATTTATTAAAAGTTTCTTGTTAGTAATCATTATTATTAACTTTTCTGCTATTTCTTCCCTATTGACTACAATGAAATTTAGAAGCACTTGCCGTTGTGCTGCCTGCACACAGTGATCAATGTGGGTTATGCAGAGTCCTTAGTATTGTTTTTGCTAAATTAGCAAAAGCTGCTAAGGATCAAATCGCATACAGGGGTTCGCCCAGCACAGGGCAAGGCCGCCCAGCATGTATGATGCTGCCCCGCAATGTGATCACAATTCAATTGCGATCACATTGCAGAATCCATGTTTCTGATCGCAGGAAACGTAGGCGACGTCATCGGGCCACCCCGAAAATGGCCATGACACACCGGCATTTCCGGCTCCACTCCCCCCCAACGCCACGTTGCCACCCACAAACGCCCACTGCCTATCAATCATAATGCGATCACATCCTTCCAGGATGTGATTGCATAATGAAAGCCCACGTATGTGTAATGCGTTCACAGCGCATTCGCAGACGTTTAAAAAGCATTAATTTGCATTTTATCAAGACTGCGTCCATCTCTGAATAGCCCCTCATGTCCTATCAGGTTGCTCAGTGACCTCGTGAGCAGCTGGATTGCCTTTGGCTTTACTGAGGCTAGCTATTGCTATTAGTACTTTTACCAATATCCAAGAGAATATTAGACTCTTTAGTAAAATATTCAGAATATTATCAGACTTTATCCTCAATTGGGGCAAAGCCTGGGCTGTCAGTTCCATTCCTCGTGCACAATCTTGCAGGCTGGCTCACGCATACGCACGACTACAGTGACCAAGGGGTTAATATTACTAGTAATAATAAGAATAAATATATCCCTTCCTGCTACAGAGATCTGCTAATGTTTAATGCTCTTTTTCTACTCTATTGCATTAAAAAAAAAAGATTAATGTGCCTGATTGAGAGATGTACACTAATGTATTTGCAGCTATGAATTTGTACGCAGCTATTGTGCAAAATGATACTAATGCTGCCACCACCCAGAAATGTATTAAGAGTCCAAGCATCCAAGGCCCTAATTCTGAGTTGATCGCAGCAGCAAGTTTGTTAGCAATTGGGCAAAACCATGTGCACTGCAGGGGGGACAGATATAACATGTGCAGAGAGAGTTAGATTTGGGTGTGGTGTGTTCAAACTGAAATCTAAATTGCAGTGTAAAAATAAAACAGACAGTATTTACGCTGCACAGAAACAAAATAACCCACCCAAATCTAACTCTCTCTGCACATGTTATATCTGCCTCCCCTGCAGTGCACATGGTTTTGCCCAACTGCTAACAAACTTGCTGCTGCGATCAACTCAGAATTACCCCCCAAGTACAGTAGCTTGCAGAACTGTCAATTGTTGAATTTCTGAGTAGCCCTTTGGCTGTGCAGCATGGCCACAGGAAGTGAGGTGCCCTAGCCATGGTTACAAAGTATGGGATCGCAGATGCAGGCAGGCCCTGAAAATGGTAGCGACGCGCCAGAGATTTTGCCGCCGGTCCCATCTAACAAAATGTTGTGCGCAAGTAAAATGTTCCCATTCATACCTATTTGTACCTTATGATGAGTGAGAAATTTCAAATATATTTTGGAGATGGTGTATATATCTAATGCCTCCCAACACATGGGAACACTAGGGGCATATTGTCTTTATTGTGGGAGTGGCCATGGCTGCTATACCCTTAAAGGGCATGGTCACACCACATTCAGCACTTTTAAAGGAATTTCCCCTCTGCAAATTGTGATGTCCTGACCGCAGGACAGTCCGCCTAACTCTGCTCTGTCCCAGGTTGGTTTCAAGGTATGCACTTTTATAGTTTGGTTAAGATTCTTAGGCAGGTATTCAATGCATGTCGGATCCTCTCCGACAGTGCAATATTCAATTCTTGGGCAATTCCGACAAGTTTTGCCAGTTTCTCGACAATGCTGATCCGACTTTTTTTTAAGTCGGATCAGCATTGTTGAAAACGGGCCAAAATCCTGTCGGAATTGGCCGCAAAATCGACAAAACCTGTGGATCCGCGGCTACACCGCCGTTCCATGTGTTTTTTGACAGTCAGAAAAACGGTACTTGCAATGAATAGGTCGAATGTAAATTCGACCTATTCCTGTCGAAAAGTGCCGGTATTTCTGACTGTCGGAAATACCGGCACTACCTGAACAGACCCCTTAATCTTCAGAGATATTGAGACTTGCAAAAAATAAGAAAGAAAGATAGCAGGTATAGGGGTCTATTTACTAAGCCTTGGATGGAGATAAAGTGGATGGAGATAATGTACCAGCCAATCGGCTCCTAACTGTCATTTTTCAAACCCAGCCTGTGACATGTCCGTTAGAAGCTGACTGGCTGGGACTTTATCTACGTCCACTTTATCTCCATCCTTGGCTTTTAGTAAATAAACCCCATAGATTGACAGATATATGCTGCAGTGGAATTAACATCTTGAATACTATACTGTAGGTTGCAAACTACTTGATCAAGTAAGAACAAATCACTTTTACATACATTTAAGTAGTTAAAAAATGTAAATGTGGGTTAAAATCTATTGTAAAAAATGGAGGAGACAAAACATTATTTTGACATATTTTGTGCATGAAACTCTAAATTATAGTCATTACCATCGTTTGCCACCACTGGTCGATGGTTTTGCCAATAATGCGGAAGGCTGATGCTTCTCCACCATTGATGTCAGAGATATCACATTTATGCTGCAATAATTTTTTCCCCCCAGGCAGGGTGCATAGCTCTGCCATTTTCACACCACTTAACCCTTCCATGATTGGCCCATCCATGACCAACAGCAGGGCTGCTCTTTGATGGTTCAAACCATTGATGGTTCTCCCGCGGTTTCCTGACAGCCATTGATGCAGACCGTTGATGGTGAATACTTATAAAGATCCCTCACACAGTATTAACCAGCCCATTCCTGCTGTGTTGCACCCAGGGTCTTTGCTACCATTAGCTAATTCTAGGCATTTACCTTAGACACCAATGGTTAAGGGGCAGCTAAAACATTGAATGAATGACATACACAAAGAGCTGCCAGTGACATAATGGAGAAGCAGCCAACAGCTCCTTGCATGTGAAGCTCCTCGATGACATTGATACACTGGGAGTGTGGAGCTTGTCTATGACCGAGTACAGTGAGGACGTGTTGATGCACCTGCTGGTTAGGGCTGGATGGAAGCATAAATTCAACTTTTACAACACATATAGGCTACTGAAAATATGCATTTATTTCCCTGCATGCAATGCGAGAGCATTTGTGGTCAACTTCTATCCAAGTCTGCATTAGGACCCTAATATGAACGGTAGGCTCTGCACATTTTCATTAACTGTAATGTGTGGTTCCATAAAAATAAAATAAAGGATAACTAAATGTTGCTCAGCAAGCTACATACACTGCTAACTCCTTAGTCACATTATACCTTCCAACATTTGGAAATTGAGTGGCCCATTTAATCATATTTGTAGTGCGATCTGGATACAATATTTGCACCTAAAATCACATTGTAGTATGCGATTATACTGCCAGAATGTATCAATGAACACACTCAAGGACATGGGCTACGAAAGGAGCCCTTCCCTGAGAGGTGTTTAGAGTGAAGAGACCACATCAGCAGTGTCTATTGACGACACATGTGCAGCGGCCATTGCTGGAGAAGGTTCTGGAGAAACCCCTCCCAGTAAATTTTGTAAAGTATTTGTAGCCCATAAACTATAGTGGCTAATACCATCTTCTGATGGAGTTCTACTGGCAGAGGTTTTCTCCAGAATCCTCCCCAGCAATGGCTGCTGCACATGTGTGGTCAATAGACACTGCTGATGTTTACTGTACTGCTATGAAAAGTAGCTTGACAATGCATAAATGTTACAGGAAATAGATCATCTTAGTCCATTGATGCAGTAATTACTATTCTTTTGTATGTACAGTATGTATGTATGTATGCATGCACAGCATTCACCATCATTTATATTATAACATGTATGTCCATCGGGTGTAGATAATAGGGTCGACTACACTTACAGTAGGTCGACAGTGTCTAGGCCGACCACTATTGGTCGACAGTAAGTAGGTCGACATGGTCTCTATGTCGACATGTACAAGGTCAACATGACAAAAGGTCGACATAAGTATTTTTAGTTTTTTTGGGTGTCGTTCTCTCCGTAGAGTGACTGGGAACCCCAATTAGTGCACCGTGTCCCCTCGCATGGTGAGCGAACTTCGGGCAAGATTACTGTTCCCAATTGTAGTCCACGTGGATCGTAAAGCATGAAAAAGTCCAATAAATGAAAAATGTGAAAAACTCATGTTGACCTTCTGTCATGTTGACCTAGAACATGTCGACCTAGAAACCATGTCAACCTACTTACTGTCGACCAATAGTGGTCGACCTAGACATTGTCGAACTAAGGGGGTCATTCCGAGTTGTTCGCTCGGTAAATTTCTTCGCATCGCAGCGATTTTCCGCTTATTGCGCATGCGCAATGTTCGCACTGCGACTGCGCCAAGTAAATTTGCTATGCAGTTAGGAAATTTTCTCACGGCATTACGAGGTTTTTTCTTCGTTCTGGTGATCGTAATGTGATTGACAGGAAGTGGGTGTTTCTGGGCGGAAACTGGCCGTTTTATGGGAGTGTGGGTAAAAACGCTACCGTTTCTGGGAAAAACGCGGGAGTGGCTGGAGAAACGGAGGAGTGTCTGGGCGAACGCTGGGTGTGTTTGTGACGTCAAACCAGGAACGACAAGCACTGAACTGATCGCAGATGCCGAGTAAGTCTCGAGCTACTCAGAAACTGCACAGAGATGTATTTTCGCAATAATGCGAATCTTTCGTTCTCAATTTTAAGAAGCTAAGATTCACTCCCAGTAGGCGGCGGCTTAGCGTGTGCAATGCTGCTAAAAGCAGCTTGCGAGCGAACAACTCGGAATGACCCCCTAAGTGTGGTCAACCTAGAGACCGGAAACCATGGCCATCGACCATATCTTTTTGTATGGAGAAATCTGAACAGCCCATAACACAGAACAGGTATAAAACATTGCTGTGTCAGCCTTTAACAAACACTAGTACTTTCCAAAAGATTATTGTATTTTATCCTGACTTTTGTATTCTGAAAACCTAGAAGATTTCTGTATGCAAATTAGCATTTGGCCTACACATGCACTTGCACACACACTGAATATTAGGCTACAATAGTACAATTACACTTAACTGCAGTAGACCACTGGTGCTTTATGGGTTTGTGTCTGTTCTTACAAAATCTAAGAAGCTGTCACTTAACCAGCAGTCTCTTATCTTCATCTGAAGTGATTGGACACCCTGCTGTGTCTTTATTTGACATAGTGAAGTAAGCGCCATAAAACCAGACAGCCGGGTAATACTGCATTTTTTGCCAATATTAGCAAACACAAACAAAAGAGTGTACTATTTAATTGCTGTTTTAGCTTGACTTCTATTTTGCATGCACTTCTTCTGCAGCTTGGAGAAGAGACGGATAAGGTTGTATTTTTATAAATATATATATATATATATATATTTCTCTATCGTCCTAAGTGGATGCTGGGGTTCCTGAAAGGACCATGGGGAATAGCGGCTCCGCAGGAGACAGGGCACAAAAGTAAAGCTTTTACAGGTCAGGTGGTGTGTACTGGCTCCTCCCCCTATGACCCTCCTCCAGACTCCAGTTAGATTTTTGTGCCCGGCCGAGAAGGGTGCAATTCTAGGTGGCTCTCATAAAGAGCTGCTTAGAGAGTTTAGCTTAGGTTTTTTATTTTACAGTGATTCCTGCTGGCAACAGGATCACTGCAACGAGGGACAGAGGGGAGAAGAAGTGAACTCACCTGCGTGCAGGATGGATTGGCTTCTTGGCTACTGGACATGAAGCTCCAGAGGGACGATCACAGGTACAGCCTGGATGGTCACCGGAGCCACGCCGCCGACCCCCTCACAGATGCTGAAGCAAGAAGAGGTCCAGAATCGGCGGCTGAAGACTCCTGCAGTCTTCTTAAGGTAGCGCACAGCACTGCAGCTGTGCGCCATTTTCCTCTCAGCACACTTCACACGGCAGTCACTGAGGGTGCAGGGCGCTGGGGGGGGCGCCCTGGGAGGCAAATGAAAACCTTTAAAAAGGCTAAAAATACCTCACATATAGCCCCAGAGGCTATATGGAGATATTTACCCCTGCCTAAATGTACTAAATAGCGGGAGACGAGCCCGCCGAAAAAGGGGCGGGGCCTATCTCCTCAGCACACGGCGCCATTTTCTGTCACAGCTCCGCTGGTCAGGAAGGCTCCCAGGTCTCTCCCCTGCACTGCACTACAGAAACAGGGTATAACAGAGAGGGGGGGCAAAATAAATGGCAATATATTAATATAAAAGCAGCTATAAGGGAGCACTTAATCATAAGGCTATCCCTGTCATATATAGCGCTTTTTGGTGTGTGCTGGCAGACTCTCCCTCTGTCTCCCCAAAGGGCTAGTGGGTCCTGTCTTCGTATAGAGCATTCCCTGTGTGTCTGCTGTGTGTCGGTACGTGTGTGTCGACATGTATGAGGACGTTATTGGTGTGGAGGCGGAGCAATTGCCAAATATGAGGATGTCACCTCCTAGGGGGTCGACACCAGAATGGATGCCTTTATTTGTGGAATTACGGGATAGCGTCAACTCGCTTAAGCAGTCGTTTGCCGACATGAGGCGGCCGGACACTCAATTAGTGCCTGTCCAGGCGCCTCAAACACCGTCAGGGGCTGTAAAACGCCCCTTGCCTCAGTCGGTCGACACAGACCCAGACGCAGGCACTGATTCCGGTGGTGAAGGTGACGAATCAACCGTATTTTCCAGTAGGGCCACACGTTATATGATTTTGGCAATAAAGGAGATGTTACATTTAGCTGATACTACAGGTACCACTAAACAGGGTATTATGTGGGGTGTGAAAAAACTACCAGTAGTTTTTACCGAATCAGAAGAATTAAATGACGTGTGTGATGAAGCGTGGGGTGCCCCGATAAAAAACTGCTAATTTCAAAGAAGTTATTGGCTTTATACCCTTTCCCGCCAGAGGTTAGGGAGCGCTGGGAAACACCTCCTAGGGTGGACAAAGCGCTAACACGCTTATCAAAACAAGTGGCGTTACCCTCTCCTGAGACGGCCGCACTTAAAGATCCATCAGATAGGAGGATGGAAAATATCCAAAAAGGTATATACACACATGCAGGTGTTATACTACGACCAGCTATTGCGACTGCCTGGATGTGCAGTGCTGGGGTAGTTTGGTCAGAGTCCCTGATCGAAAATATTGATACCCTGGACAGGGACAATATTTTACTGTCGTTAGAACAAATAAAGGATGCATTTCTTTATATGCGTGATGCACAGAGAGATATCTGCACACTGGCATCACGGGTAAGTGCTATGTTCATTTCGGCCAGAAGAGCTTTATGGACACGACAGTGGACAGGCGATGCGTAGAGGAGTTATTTGGGGTCGGTCTATCGGATTTGGTGGCCACGGCTACGGCCGGGAAATCCACCTTTCTACCTCAAGTCACTCCCCAACAGAAAAAGGCACCGACTTTTCAACCGCAGCCCTTTCGTTCCTTTAAAAATAAGAGAGCAAAGGGCTATTCATATCTGCCACGAGGCAGAGGACGAGGGAAGAGACAGCAACAGGCAGCTCCTTCCCAGGAACAGAAGCCCTCCCCGGCTTCTACAAAAGCCTCAGCATGACGCTGGGGCTTCACAAGCGGACTCGGGGGCGGTAGGCGGTCGTCTCAAGAATTACAGCGCGCAGTGGGCTCACTCGCAGGTAAATCCCTGGATCCTGCAGATAATATCTCAGGGGTACAGGTTGAAATTAGAGACAGAGCCACCTCGCCGTTTCCTGAAGTCTGCTTTACCAACGTCCCCCTCAGGAAGGGAGACGGTTTTGGAAGCCATTCACAAGCTGTATTCTCAGCAGGTGATAGTCAAGGTACCTCTTCTACAACAAGGGAAGGGGTATTATTCCACTCTTTTTGTGGTACCGAAGCCGGATGGCTTGGTAAGGCCTATTCTAAATCTGAAGTCCTTGAACCTGTACATAAAGAAGTTCAAGTTCAAGATGGAGTCACTCAGAGCAGTGATAGCGAACCTGGAAGAAGGGGACTTTATGGTATCCTTGGACATCAAGGATGCGTATCTCCACGTTCCAATTACCCCTCACACAGGGGTACCTCAGGTTCGTTGTACAAAACTGTCACTATCAGTTTCAGACGCTGCCGTTTGGTTTGTCCACGGCACCTCGGGTCTTTACAAAGGTAATGGCCGAGATAATATTTCTTCTTCGAAGAAAAGGCGTATTAATTATCCCATACTTGGACGATCTCCTAATAAGGGCAAGGTCCAGAGAACAGCTAGAGATGGGTTTAGCACTATCTCAAGAGGTGCTAAAGCAGCACGGATGGATTCTGAATATTCCAAAATCCCAATTCATGCCGACAACTCGTCTGCTGTTCCTGGGGATGATTCTGGACACAGTTCAGAAAAAGGTTTTTCTTCCCGAAGAAAAAGCCAAGGAGTTATCTGACCTGGTCAGGAACCTCCTAAAACCAGGAAAGGTGTCTGTACATCAATGCACAAGAGTCCTGGGAAAAAATGGTAGCTTCTTACGAAGCAATCCCTTTCGGCAGATTCCATGCAAAGGGATCTGTTGGACAAATGGTCAGGGTCGCATCTTCAGATGCACCTGCGGATAACCCTGTCGCCGAGGACAAGGGTATCCCTTCTGTGGTGGTTGCAGGAGGCTCATCTATTGGAGGGCCGCAGATTCGGCATGCAGGATTGGATCCTGGTGACCACGGATGCCAGCCTGAGAGGCTGGGGAGCAGTCACACAGGGAAGAAATTTCCAGGGAGTGTGGTCGAGCCTGAAAAAGTCTCTTCACATAAGCATTCTGGAACTAAGAGCAATCTACAATGCTCTAAGCCAGGCGGAACCTCTGCTTCAAGGAAGACCGGTGTTGATCCAGTCGGACAACATCACGGCAGTCGCCCATGTAAACAGACAGGGCGGCACAAGAAGCAGGAGGGCAATGGCAGAAGCTGCCAGGATCCTTCGCTGGGCGGAGAATCACGTGATAGCACTGTCAGCAGTATTCATCCCGGGCGTGGACAACTGGGAAGCAGACTTCCTCAGCAGACACGACTTTCACCCGGGAGAGTGGGGACTTCATCCAGAAGTTTTCCACATGCTATTAAACCGTTGGGTAAAACCAATGGTGGACATGATGGCGTCTCGCCTCAACAAAACACTGGACAGGTATTGCGCCAGGTCAAGAGATCCGCAGGCAATAGCTGTGGACGCGCTGGTAACACCTTGGGTGTACCAGTCGGTATATGTGTTTCCTCCTCTGCCTCTCATACCAAAGGTATTGAGGATTATACGGCAAAGAGGAGTAAGACTAGTGGCTCCGGATTGGCCAAGAAGGACTTGGTACCCGGAACTTCAAGAGATGGTCACGGACGATCCGTGGCCTCTACTTCTGAGAAGGGACCTGCTTCAGCAGGGTCCTTGTCTTTTTTAAGACTTACCGCGGCTGCGTTTGACGGCATGGCGTTTGAATGCCAGATCCTAAAAGGAAAAGGCATTCCAGAAGAAGTCATTCCTACCTTGATAAAGGCAAGGAAGGAAGTCACCGCAAAGCATTATCGCCGTATTTGGCGAAAATATGTTGCGTGGTGCGAGCAGCGGAGTGCTCCGATGGAGGAATTTCAACTGGGTCGTTTTCCTACATTTCCTGCAATCAGGATTGTCTATGGGTCTCAAATTGGGATCTATTAAGGTTCAAATTTCGGCCCTATCAATATTCTTCCAAAAAGAATTGGCCTCAGTCCCTGAGGTCCAGATTTTATCAAAGGAGTACTGCATATACAGCCTCCTGTGGTGCCTAAGGTGGCACCGTGGGATCTAAATGTAGTTTTAGATTTCCTCAAATCCAATTGGTTTGAACCACTAAAGAATGTGGATTTGAAATATCTCACATGGAAAGTGACTATGTTACTGGCCCTGGCTTCGGCCGGGAGAGTATCTGAACTGGCGGCTTTGTTTTATAAAAGCCCTTATTTAATTTTCCATTCGACGTAGGGCAGAGCTGCGGACGCGTCCGCATTTTCTCCCTAAGGTGGTATCAGCGTTTCACCTGAACCAGCCTATTGTAGTGCCTGCGGCTACAGACGACTTGAAGGACTCCAAGTTGTTGGACGTTGTCAGAGCCTTAAAAATATACATTTAAAGGACGGCTGGAGTCAGAAAATCTGACTCGCTGTTTATACTGTATGCACCCAACAAGTTGGGTGCACCTGCTTCTAAGCAGTCGATTGCTCGTTGGATTTGTAACAAAATTCAACTTGCACATTCTGTGGCAGGCCTGCCACAGCCTAAATCTGTTAAGGCCCATTCCGCAAGGAAGGTGGGCTCATCTTGGGCGGCTGCCCGAGGGGTCTCGGCATTACAACTCTGCCGAGCAGCTACGTGGTCAGGGGAGAACACGTTTGTAAATTTTTACAAAATTGATACCCTGGCAAAGGAGGACCTGGAGTTCTCTCATTCGGTGCTGCAGAGTCATCCGCACTCTCCCGCCCGTTTGGGAGCTTTGGTATAATCCCCATGGTCCTTTCAGGAACCCCAGCATCCACTTAGGACGATAGAGAAAATAAGAATTTACTTACCGATAATTCTATTTCTCGGAGTCCGTAGTGGATGCTGGGCGCCCATCCCAAGTGCGGATTATCTGCAATACTTGTACATAGTTATTGTTAACTAATTCGGGTTATTGTTTAGGAAGCCATCTTTCAGAGGCTCCTCTGTTATCATACTGTTAACTGGGTTTAGATCACAAGTTGTACGGTGTGATTGGTGTGGCTGGTATGAGTCTTACCCGGGATTCAAAATCCTCCCTTATTGTGTACGCTCGTCCGGGCACAGTACCTAACTGGAGTCTGGAGGAGGGTCATAGGGGGAGGAGCCAGTACACACCACCTGACCTGTAAAAGCTTTACTTTTGTGCCCTGTCTCCTGCGGAGCCGCTATTCCCCATGGTCCTTTCAGGAACCCCAGCATCCACTACGGACTCCGAGAAATAGAATTATCGGTAAGTAAATTCTTATTATATATATATATATATACATATATATATATATGAAACAATGTGCGGACCGGCACTCCTCCTAATAGACTTAGTTGCTCTGGTGCCTCCAGAACACATGTAGTATAAACGAGCAAAAAAACTGCGGCACTCAGAGGCTTGATGCAAAAGTAGTGTATTAAAAATAACAAGTGTTATTTTTAATACACTACTTTTGCATCAAGCCTCTGAGTGCCGCAATTTTTTTGCTCGTTTATATATATATATATATATATATATATATATATATATATATATTAGGTGCTTTAATTCTGAAAGGAGAACAGAAAATACTAGAACAAGAGGTTAATATGAAGGTGCTGAAATGTTTATGTTACGTGAGAATCATTTGAATTAGTAGGATAAACTATATGCTATGTACTGTGGGTGATACTCTTGAGAAGTGACTGTGTACAAGCTATGCATGTTTCTTTAAGGTTCAGACCTGTGGCTCAGTTTGACCACCTAAAGCACAATATATGTTCTGTGACATACGGAACTGAAGACTTTTTCTTTTGAGTTGAGGTTTCACCGTGTCACATTCTTGTAGTATGATAGTGACACCTCAGCTTGGGAGTCATGTGACTTTACTACTTATTTTTTAGCGGAATGGTCTGTGCTATACAGTTTACTTATCTCCAAATATTTTTTTTATTCATTTCAACAGGGTCAGTGTCCAACTCTAACCCCGGAATTGAGGTGACATCTTCTGTCCAAAAAGTGCCATCCAAAACTGGGCTTTGGGTGTCTATTGTAGGGTCTCCATCAAGAGGAGCCATTCCCTGGGAGCCTATTACTGATACTCCAATTCAATGTCAGGATCTGAGTGCCAAGTTATTATATTCTGGAATTGCTTGTCTTCCAGGTGTGTATCCACTCATGTCCAGTGTCAACCTCATTTACATGATGTATTTATATTTAGACACAATAGATCTATGGTTATAGGGAACCAACAATGGACATTCTTTACAGTACCTAGGATCACAAATTTTCATCTTCAATTCCATTCTCATTAGACATTACAGGCACTACTGAATTCGGGCAATAATTTTAATATATATTTTAAATGATTTTTGGTTTATAGTCTTTTTTTTCCTTTTGTTTAACCTCCACATCCCCCTCCCCACTTTAGATATAAATTTTGCCACCATTTATACAGCGCAACAGATAATTTTTCTCTTTCATATCAGTCATTGCCCCATTGGAGTTTGCAATTTAAATCCCCTTATACACAAACACAACTGTTAATTCCCAAGACAATTATCCTAACCATGTGTTTTCGGAGTGTGGGAGGAAAATTGATTAACCATAGGAAACCCAGGCAAACACTGGGAAAACATACAAACGCTGCACAAATAACATCCTGATTGAGAATTGAACTCATGACCTCAGTGCTGTGAGGCATTAATGCTCACCACTATGCGACCATGCTGCCACTATGTTAGACATCCTCTTAATCTAGTTATCCGATGAGGACACCCATTCTTTACCAAACCATGGGGCAGATTTATTAAGCCTGGTGAAGTGATAAAGCAGAAGGAGATAAAGTACCAGCCAATCAGCTCCTAACTTCCATGTTACAGGCTGGGTTTGAAAAATGACAGTTAGGAGCTGACTGGCTGGTGCATTATCACCTTCCACTTTATCACTTCACCAGGCTTAATAAATCTGCCCCCATGTCTGCAATGAATTTAACATGAGGCCAAGGTATCAGCTAATGTACACTAGTGGACTGAACACTGAATAGAATAATGGTTTATTGCAATGACAAGGCTAGTGTTCCTTACCTAGCAATGACAGCTCGCTGCTTCCACATCTGTTGACACATATCTCTGGTGCCTCAATTCAAGTAACAATTGAGATATCCACAAAATTGCTATCAGGAGGGCATGGCTAAAGTGGATGGATCGCAAAAAAAAGTGGATAACTTTTTAACCTTTTAAATATAGATGTGTGCTGATTGCCTTGTATGGAAACTATTAATGTACTAATTATGTTCATTGCAATTCCAGGAAGTCGAGACAAGATGGGCAGAGCTATAATCCAGGTGACCACAGATAGTACAGCATGGGATGCTACATGGTGCTCAGTGAGAGAGGTGGCACGGCTCATTCTCTACCTTTGTTCTGTGGCCAGGTGAGATTAGATATCTACCACAGTTTTGACATCAAACCTACAGTGATAATGACACCTGAAATTGAGTTTATTGTGTAATGTTTGTAATGTATGCTACGTTTTCCCGTCTTCTTATGCTGTGTATTCCCCCTTCATGTTATGCTGCTTGGCAATGCATTGCACCACAAAATATTCCTAGTGTACATGAGTGCACCTGGCCAATAAATCTGATTCTGATGCTGATATTTATTGCTCTGTATTAGCTTAGCAGTAAAACACTGCTATTGACATATATGGGAGGACCCGGAGATAGTAAAGTACATTCCATTATATCTCTCCATCACACTATTAGCATAGGTGGATTATGCTTTACAGCAGGGGTGGCCAACCCGCGACTCTCTAGCCGCATGCGGCTCTTTCATCCTCCGCATGCGGCTCGATCCGCGCCCGGCCACCGCTGCCCGACACTGCGCTACTTCAGGACTCTCCGCGGCGTGTGAGGAGAGGGGAGGAGAGCGCAGCGCGCGCCTCTCTTGCCTCTCTGACTCCTGTGGCGATGTCTAGCTTAAATTCGGTGCCGGACCATGAGCCAATCAGAGCTCGCGGTCCGGCAGCTAAGGCTCCTGATTGGCTGCCGGACAGCGAGCTCTGATTGGCTCACGGGCCGGCGCTGAATTGAAGATATACACTGCCGCCGGAGTCAGAGGAACAGGAGAGGCGCGCGCTGTGCTCTCCTCCCCTCACAGCAGCAGCACTTGGGGGGGCACACGTGTATATGTGGGGACATGTGTATCTGCGCTGGGGGCATAGCTGGCACTGTGGGGGCATGTGTGTCTGCGCTGGGGGCATAGCTGGCACTGTGGGGGCATGTGTGTCTGCGCTGGGGGCATAGCTGGCACTGTGGGGGCATGTGTATCTGCGCTGGGGGCATAGCTGGCACAGTGGGTGCATGTTTATCTGCGCTGGGGGCATAGCTGGCACTGTGGGGGCATGTGTATCTGCGCTGGGGGCATAGCTGGCACTGTGGGGGCATGTGTATCTGCGCTGGGGGCATAGCTGGCACTGTGGGGGCATGAGTCTCTGCGCTGGGGGCATAGCTGGCACTGTGGGGGCATGTGTCTCTGCACTGGGGGCATAGCTGGCACTGTGGGGGTATGTGTATCTGCGCTGGGGGCATAGCTGGCACTGTGGGGGCATGTGTCTCTGGCACTGGGGGCATATCTGGCACTGTAAGGACATGTGTATCTGGCACTGGGGGCATATCTGGCACTGTTAGGACATGTGTATCTGCACTGGGTGCATAGCTGGCACTGTGTGGACATGTGTATCTGGCACTGGGGGCATAGCTGGCACTGTGGGGGCATGTGTATCTAGCACTGGGGGCATATATTTATCTGGCACTGTGTGGACATATGTGTATCTGGCACTGTGGAGGGGGGTATATGTATCTGGCAATGTGGAGGCACCCATTTATTGGCATTTTTATATGTATGTGGCACTGTACTGGGTCATTATATGTATGTGGCACTGTACAACATGACTAAAAACGGGGTTATGACACAAGGTCATACTCCTACAAATGTCATACCGAAAGATGCGTGCACAAAAATGGGGTGTGGCTTTGTGAAAACTAGGCCACGCCCCCATTTTTGGATGATTGTGGCTCTTTCCCTTTACTATGGATCTTTTCTGGCTCTTTGCCTCTGACTGGTTGGCCACCCCTGCTTTACAGTATACACCTGTATGTATTTTATAAAATAATCTCTGACCTTGTAAAGTTAAATGTATGATTGTAGGTGCAAATCTGAGCCTAAAACATTTAACGAAGGGCTGTCTTTCCTGCTCCTTGCCATAAATTTCACATTGGTTTTACCAGATTGCAGTACTTTGTGTACATAAACACTCATGCTCCTAGCTTTATCCCATGCCCCCTTCCTTTTTTTTAGATCACATTAAATTTGTGGAGCTTGGTTACTGACTGAAACAGGCTCAGAGATCAGATTAGATCAGTGTTTCCCAAACTCGGTCCTCAAAGTACCCCAACGGTCCAGTTTTAAGGATATCTATGCTTGGGCACAGGCGACTTAATTAGTACCTCAGTTTAATGTAACCAGGACTGTTAGGGTGCCTTGAGTACTGAGTTTGGGAACCACTTGGATATACACTGCTTGGGAATAAGCAGAAGCCTACCAAGATATATATTTTTTCATTGTCCATTACGTACAGTATCTGTCCAAAAAGACAGCACATCAGTGGCGTAACTACCATGGGTGCAGGGGGTCCAGGCTGCCTCAAGGGCCCACTGCTCCCCCTACACCCAGACACAGAATCCCGTATCTCCCCTTCACCCCCCCCTTCCCCCTTCCCTCCAAGATTGCGGCCAATGATAGCATAACCTTCCCAACCCTCTCTGTTCACCCCGAGGCTGCACTGCAGCTGCACAGAGGTTGCAGCAGGGGGGCTACCTGGTGGCTCCGAGTGCCCCAATTTGCGGGTGTTTAGGGGACGGGGCCTAATGGCGGGAAGTGCCCGTCCCCATCAGAGACCTCTGCTGGACTCAGGTAGTGCTTGCTCTCCCCCCTCTCTCTCCCCCCCCCCCCTCTCTCTCTCTGGCACCCTCTCTTGCTCCCCTCTCTTTCTCCCTGACACTGTTTCTGTCTCTCTCCCTCAATCTCTTCTTGACACACTCCCTCTCTCTCTCCTCTCTCCTTGACACTGTTTTTCCCTGACACTGTCTCTCTCCCTCCCTCTTCCCCTCTCTCTCTCTCTCTCTCTCTCTCTGTCCCTGACACTCTCTCTCTTGCTCCCCTCTTTCTCTCTCCCTCCCTGACTCTCACACCCTCTCTTGCTCTTCCCCTTCTCTGAAACCCTCTCTCTATCTCTCCAACACTCTCCCTGACACTCTCTTCCTCCCTCCCTGACACTGTCTCTCTCCCTAACACACTCTCCCTGACACTGTCTCTCTCCCCCTGACGCCATCTCTCTCTCCCTGATACTCTCTTTCTCTCTCTCTCCCTTACTCTCTCTCATTCTGTCTCTCCCTCTTTCCCTGACACTCTCTCTCTCTTGCTCCCCTCTTTCTTTCTCCCTCCCTGACACTCTGTCTCTCACTCCCTCTCTTGCTCTTCCCCCTTCTCTCTCTCTCTCTGAAACCCTCTCTCTGTCTCTCCAACACTCTCCCTGGTACTCTCTTTCTCCCTGACACCCTCTCTCTCTTGTTCTCTCTCTACCCTACTTTCTCTTCCTAACACTCTCTCTTACTCCCTTTTCTCTCTCCCTCCCTCCCTGACACTATCTCTCTCTCACTCCCTCTCTCTCCTCACTCTTCTTTCTCTCTCTGATACCTTCTCTCTCTCTGACACACACTCTCTCTCTCTCTCTCTGATGTCCCCCCCCTCTCTCTCGCGCTCTCTCTCTCTCTTTCCACTCTCATTCTTTTCTCTCTTTCTCCCTGACTCCCTCTTCCTCATTCCCTCTTTTTCCATGAAACCCCCTCTCTCTTCCTGACCCCCCTTTCTCTCTTTCTTCTTGCTCCTCTCTCTCTCTCTCTCTCTCTCTCTCTCTCTCTTTTTCTCTCTCTCTCCCCCTGACACCCTTCTTGTCCCTCACTCTCTCTCTCCTGCTCCCTTAAGGGGCATTGTAATGACAATGGTGGGGATGGGGGCTCTTTCAAGATTTTGCTATAGAGCCCACAACATTCTTGTTGCGCCCCTGCAACACATCATGACATCTTTGACAGATTCTTTTTACCTTACAAAAGATCAAAACATGCAGCTTTAATTATGTTCAGGTATATTTACATTTCTTTGTTTAATTACGTGATTTTTTAGTGAGAAAAAATATAGCTGTCGGCCAACCTGGTTTTGCCTTGTAAACGATTGCTGCCTTAAAAAACGGGCAGACTCGCAGAAAGTCCCGCACCACCAGCAACTCGGAGGCTATTGCATTTAGCCCAATATGTTTGACGAGTGGCTTAATAGTATTGATTTATACTGTGTATCATTTCTTCTCCAGGAAAGAACTGAAAGACCTGGGACTCATGGTGTTAGTGGATGCCAGGAAGCACCCTCCGTCTCCATGCCTTCTTGCAGCAATGCAGTGTGCTCAGGTGAGCTCACCACTACAGGGGGAATAGCACAGTGCATGAGTTTGTGTGCTCTGCTTGTCCTAGATGTTTTTATCTATAGGGCAGTGAGGAGTTACATGACTCAGACTATTAGCAGTGAGGTCTGAGCCAAGAGATGCTTAGTGCTACAGTTATGCGATCATGTTTGGTGAACTCTCTGCTGACTAACCAATAAGAAACTTTAATTCCCCAATTTTGTAGGCTGTCATGTTGTATAATACATCTTCAGCACATAAATGGTTAATATGGAGAGATTTGCAATTCAGCGTGCCCTGCCCAAAGTGACATTTAGTATTAATTGTACCATTAGCCAGTATGGTTCTATAAAGTTTATTAGGTGGTAATAACTTAGGCTGCTTGATAGAGCAAGACTGCTTTATAATGAGATTAGACTGCTTTTTTAATGAAGTAGAGAGAGACAAACTAAATATAGAAAATTAAAATAATTATGTTAAAACGGCATTCATTAATTTCCTGGAAAAGGATAGCTGGCAAGTATCTTCTTACATCAGCTTTACATTGCCGTCCTGTCTAGTTTAAAGCTGCCATGATGAACACTCTCAGCTTTAGGAGTATTGGGCCTAATTCAGACCTGATCGCAGCAGCAAATTTGTTAGCAGTTGGGCAAAACCATGTGCACTGCAGGTGGGGCAGATATAACATGTGCAGAGAGCAGGCTTGCCTACCCTCCCGCATTTAGCGGGAGGCTCCCGATTTTTAAATGAGCCTCCCGCTGCCCCGCAAACATTTGCTGCCTCCCGGTTTTCAACTGTTATCCCCGTAAATCCGGTCTGTGCAAATCCAGAAATACGGGGGATGGAGCCTGCGCCGGAGACATCATGGCCAGCCACCGCGGGGTTGTGAGCAGCGGTGGGTGTCCTGCTGTGTGCAGTCTGAGAGCCGGGCAGTCTGGGCGGCAGCAGTGTAAGCAGAGCAGCCGCATGTACAGTGAGTGGAGCAGGGCTTTGCTTCACAGTGGCTGGCCCCGCCCACCACACTCACAGTGGGTGCGTGCATCGGCCCAGCTTTTCTCTTCCTGGTTCCTGATGTGGCTTTCCTGTGCTGCCTTCCCTCACCACACTGGCCCGGGCTGGCTCTCTGCTCTTCACAGGAGGGAGCAACCAAGCCAGGTGGGTGCAGTACGTACTGGGCGTTATGGGGGGGCTGTGTATACTGTAATGTCACTGGATGTAATATGGGTGGGTTTGTAAAATGTAATGTTCTACTGTGTGTAATATGGGGGGGCTGTGTATAATGTAATAAAATGTGCTATTGGGTGTAATACGGGAGGGGGTGTATGCTGTGCATAATGCAGTGTAATATGGGGGAGAGGTGGCTGTGTTGGTACTGTGTGTAATATGATGGGGGGGCTGTGTAAAATTTTATATAATGTGCTATTGGGTGTAATACTGGAGGGGGTGTACGCTGTGCATAGTGTAATGCAGTGTAAAGGGGGAGGGAGGCTGTGTATAAAAAAATGTGGTACTGGATGTAATATGGGGGGTTCTAAAATGTAATTGGATGTGGCACTGTGTGTGACATGGGGGGGGAGCTGTGTAAAATGTAATATAATGTGCTATTGGGTGTAATATGGGTGTGGGGGAGGGACTGTGTGTGTTGTGCATAATACAATGTAATATGGTACTGGTTGTAAAATGGGGGGCTGTGTAAAATGTCATGTGGTACTGGGTGTAATATGGAGGGGGGCTGTGTATGCTGTGTGTAATATGGGGGAGGGGACTGTGTATAATGTAATATATTATGGTGCTATGTGCAGGGCCGTAACTAGGGTAGGGAAGGCGGTGCCTTGCACACTGCCCACTTTTCATGTGGGCGCACCATCTGCACTTATCCCTATTGGACGGCTCTGTCTGCATAGCTGTTGACAGTTGCAGTGCTACCTGCTGTGTATATTGTAGCAGGTATAGTGCTGGGCAACCCCGAGTCATCATTATCTATCTATAAACCACGCACTCACACACCAGTGTATATATTGGGGGTTTTCTATTTGTCCGTCACTTCTCACAAATGTGCAGTACACAGTACCTTAATATATAGTGCACCTATTTTTACTCTTATGTACCTATTTTATTACTTTTTTTTTTCCCCCGATGCTTTTAGCACTATAGTTTTCATCTGACAGTGTAGGACACACCCCTGATTGGCAATAAATACGCTCATAGTTGGACATAGACAAGCCCTTTGGCGGAGCATGACAGCCCCCCCCCCCCCCGCCACCCCCCACACGAAAGTGCAGCATATTTTGCTGCCACCTGGAAAACTAGTTTTCAAAAGTAGGCAAGTATGGCAGAGAGAGTTAGATTTGGGTAGGTTATATCGTTTCTGTGCAGGGTAAATACTGGCTGCTTTATTTTTACACTGCAATGTAGATTTCAGTTTGAACACACCACACCCAAATCTAACTCTCTCTGCACATATTACATCTGCCCCCCCCCCCCTTCCCCTGCAATGCACATGGGCCCTCATTCCGAGTTGTTCGCTCGTTCTTTTTCATCGCATCGCAGCGATTTTCCGCAAACTGCGCATGCGCAATGTTCGCACTGCGACTGCGCCAAGTAAATTTGCTGAGAAGTTTGGTATTTTACTCACGGCATTACAAGGTTTTTTCTTCGTTCTGGTGATCATAATATGATTGACAGGAAGTGGGTGTTTCTGGGCGGAAACTGGCCGTTTTATGGTAGTGTGTGAAAAAACGCTGCCGTTTCTGGGAAAAACGCGGGAGTGGCTGGAGAAACGGGGGAGTGTCTGGGCGAACGCTGGGTGTGTTTGTGACGTCAAACCAGGAACGAAACTGACTGAACTGATCGCAGTGGCAGAGTAAGTCCCGAGCTACTCAGAAACTGCTAAGAAATTTCTATCCGCAATTTTGAGAATCTTTCGTTCGCAATTTTGCTAAGCTAAGATTCACTCCCAGTAGGCGGCGGCTTAGCGTGTGCAATGCTGCTAAAAGCAGCTTGCGAGCGAACAACTCGGAATGAGGGCCATGGTTTTACCCAACTGCTAACAAATTTGCTGCTATGATCAGGCCTGAATTAGGCCCACTGTACTGTCTGCAAGGAAATATATTAATAGAATAATTAAATGAACTGCAATTTTTTCAAATCGCATGGTTTCTGTCACTTTGGTGTATAAACCGTGCAATTTACTAAAAAGCCTAAATGCTTTGTTTAAAACCGCCACTTTACAATCATTAAGGTGGCCATATACTTATGCGACTTCTCCGAGGGAGAAGTCGCATAAGATTTCCCTTGAACGGCACTGGCAGCTTCCCGGGCGACAGGATCGCATATGATACATCGTATACGGCCCTTTTGCATTGCACACGATGTATCGTATGCAATCCTCACCATGTCTGCGAGATCCGATATATCTATAGTGCAGTACTTCCGATCTAGGGGCTCTGATGCAATGCTCATGGGACCGTGCATCGGATTGGAGGTAAAGCACATGTGATTTGCCAGTTTTCATCCCATTTATCGGCTCAAAACGTCAGAATCGGATGAAATTGGGCAAAATCACACTAGTATATGGGCACCTTACACACGATAAGTGTTCAAACTGTCTCATGTATCACTGCAGTTTGGTCAACCACCGCCTTTTAGTTAAAAAGCTGCTAATCATTGGTGGCTTTGACTGAGTTTTAAAACGGCAATAGGAATAAATAATAAACCAGGCTTGTGTAGCATTTAAACCAACTGTCATTTTATAAATATAAAATTCGCCCCTAAGTGGTAGGTTTGACAACCCCCTCCTTAGCAAATCTACTCCATGGTTCTAAGGGGTTAATTTACCACCATCCGCAAATGATGATGCAGATGACAGGTGATAAACTCGACCCAACTCGCACTGCGATAATTGAGTACATCGCATGGATGTATCAATTATTGCATGCAGGGACAGAGCTTGTGTTCTAGCTCTGTCCCTGCGATGCCTCTCTGCAGGGATTTTTTTCGTTAAAAATACCCCGATGTCCTGCTGCGTATGCGCTGCCGCCGGTATCCCCCCACATCGCGACTACCCTGCAGGCAAAAAGCCCCCACCACCATGGATTTTATACTTACCAGCCAGGAGCCGGTGTCTGCTGCTTCTGGAGGCTGCTGGGCGCCGGGTGCTTCTTCTGCACTGTGACCCCCGGTGCTATAAAGTGCACTGCTGTTTTGCAGTGTCACTGTACTGCACCGGGGTCACAGCTCAGCATATGGGGGACCTGGCGCCCGGCAACGCTCACCGGAGCAGCGGACACAGGTTCCTCGGACAGGTGAGTATGTGTTTTTTTTTTTTTTTTTTACTTTTTGTCTCTTTTTTTTAACCAGTGATCAGCTTGTGTGTCCATCGGACACACCTAACTGATCACACTGCTGGGTACTCGCACAGCTTTCTCTGCCAGGGGCAGAGAATGCTGGGCAAAAGGGTGCACATTGCAGTGCTGCCCTGTGATCTTGCCAGCCTGAGCTGGCGAGATTATCACAGGGTACACTGCAGTATTTTTTTACATTTTTTTTTTAGCAAATTTGGTCACATCACATTTTCCATTATAAGTATGGGGAATGTGATGTGGGTTACTAAAAAATTCATTCAGGTGATAATAAATAATGTGAAAATGGTGTGAAAACACCCTTTTTCACATTATTTTAGTAAAAATAATGTTAATAAATGGGCCCAAAGTGAGATAGCCGAAGCCACACGTTTTTCAAGCTATCTTGCCTGAGATATTTTTTTTTATCAAAACAAAAAGTCTCCTCCGTTTTATTATGTAGCATCCCTATATACTCAATATGAAAAATTATCTTAAGCTAGTAGTGCCCCCCGTTGAAAATAAAAGTGAGCATGTAGTAGAGGATTAGGATGAGAGGTGGCTAGGTTTGATGAAGAAGTGGGTCTTGAAAGCCCATTTACAGTAGAGAGGTGGAGAGACTGATAGGGAGAGGTAGAGAATTCCAGAGGTAGGGAGCATCACGGATAAAATCGTGGAGGAAGGAGTGGGAGGAAGTAATTAGTAGGCAGGAGAGCCGGCTTGAATTTGTGGAGAGAAGGGGGCGGATGGAAGTGTAACGGGAGATAAGGTCAGATATGTAAATGGGAAAGGAATGGTTGAGGGCTTTATAAGAGAGTGTGAGAAGCTTGAATTGGATTCGGAAGGGGAAAATAATTAAAAGAAACTCCCTTATGGATTGCTACAGATAAGTATGCGGTACCAAATTATTAAGGAGACCCTGGTTACTGTATGAGCAATGCAAGAAAGTGCTCCAATAATACTTCTATAAGTCTCGATAATACTTGACTACCCAGGTAATAACCAGAATGGAACTTAACTTTATTCCCATTACATGCTGCTTGAGAGCAATCCATTAAGTTTTGATTACAGCATGGAGGAAACCAGGGATCACTAATGTATATATTTATTTTTGTTACTACTGGGGAACAGTTCTACATTTTATTCACTGCTGGGGCACCAATATTCATTTTTATAATACCAGGCAGCACCTTTGGTTTTTTCTTTTTTTAAAAGGGTTATACTTTAAAATCTTATCTTAACATGTGTCAGATGTTTGTTAAAAGTTGTAAAGACATTTTAATACGTGACTATATATGATAATTAATAGTAACTTGCTTTGATACTCTTAAAGATAGCTCATTTAAATGGGGTGGTGAATACCCGTATTAAAAGCACATTAGAATAAATTGCATAGAATTAATTCTATTCATTATTATCCAGTCCACCACAGTTCCACGCTATTTCCCTGAAGCTGTGGAAGAGAGTGTGTTATCAGAATGGAGTGATTAGCACTGTTCCACATACCTTGCTCATCTGAACTCTGCTGACCTGGTTTATTGGCGGGATCAGAGCTGTGGTGTTCCTCCCTCTCATCTGGTCTCATGTAGAAACAGCTTACACTGCAGAGCTGCAATATAAAAACGATCACTTGGTCACTTTTCTTTCTTTCCCACAAAGCCACAGAACATTGATTTCCAGACTATTGACTGCATCTGTCTCATCCCACTCATTTGCATAGTTTGCTGCTGCCATTAGGAACACAAACCATTGTGCCATTTTCAGACAGTATTGAATCTTAAAGAGAGGTAATGTCTACTAGAGAGAGAGAGACGCACAAGTATTTTATTGAGCGAGCCTACCTTTCAGGGGCAGAACACATTTTCTAATGACAGCTGCAGTGCGGTTAGTGGGACTGGCCAGTTCTAAAGATGATTTATGTTAGTATTTGTGATTGCGGATCACCATGTAATGATTCCATCAAATTACTCTGGCGTCCCTTTAGTTTGACTATTCCTGAATGAAACAAACCGCTACCATGAACCGAGTCTCCATTTCTTCCTGTAGTGAACAGTACTTAAATTAGGGTTTACTTAACAGTGCTCAATTTTTTTTTACTGAGTTTAATGCAGCATAGGTTTTAGAAGTGGGCAGATCGTGGGGTGTAATGATTAGCATTACTGCCTCATAGCACTGAGGTCATAGGTTAGATTCCCACCATGACCATAGTTGTGTGGAGTTTGTATGTACGCTTCATACCTGCATGGGTTTCCTCCCACAATCCAAAAACATACTGGTATGTTTATTGGCTCCCAACGTAATTAACCCTAGCGTGAATGTGTGTGCATGTACATACGGTAGGGAATATAGATTGTAAGCTCCACTGGGGCAGGGACTGATGTGAATGGCCAAATATTCTCTGTAAAGCGCTGCGGAATATGTGTGTGTATAAATGACTGGTAATAAATAATAAATGCCTATTGAACAGAATGTGCTGCATGGTGTTAGCTATTGTATGTACAGCGTGAGTGACATAGGGGGTAATTCAGAGTTGATCGCAGCAGCAAATTTGTTAGCAGTTTGGCAAAACCATGGCCCTCATTCCGAGTTGTTCGCTCGCAAGCTGCTTTTAGCAGATTTACTCACGCTAAGCCGCCGCCTACTGGGAGTGAATCTTAGCTTCTTAAAATTGCGAACGACGTATTCGCAATATTGCGATTACACCTCTCTTAGCAGTTTCTAAGTAGCTCCAGACTTACTCGGCATCTGCGATCAGTTCAGTGCTTGTCGTTCCTGGTTTGACGTCACAAACACACCCAGCGTTCGCCCAGACACTCCCCCGTTTCTCCAGCCACTCCCGCGTTTTTCCCAGAAACGGTAGCGTTTTTCCGCACACACCCATAAAACGGCCAGTTTCCGCCCAGTAACACCCACTTCCTGTCAATCACACTACGATCACCAGAACGATGAAAAAGCCGTGAGTAAAATTCCTAACTGCATAGCAAATTTACTTGGCGCAGTCGCACTGCGGACATTGCGCATGCGCACTAAGCGGAAAATCGCTGCGATGCGAAAAAATTTACCGAGCGATCAACTCGGAATGACCCCCCCATGTGCATCCGCTCATCACTAGTGCATTGCAGGTGGGGCAGATATAACATGTGCAGAGAGGGTTAGATTTGGGTGGCTTATGTTGTTTCTGTGCAGGGTAAATACTGGCTGCTTTATTTCTCTTACGTCCTAGAGGATGCTGGGGACTCCGTAAGGACCATGGGGATAGACAGGCTCCGCAGGAGACATGGGCACTTTAAGAAAGACTTTAGGTATGGGTGTGCACTGGCTCCTCCCTCTATGCCCCTCCTCCAGACCTCAGTTTGATACTGTGCCCAGTGGAGACTGGGTGCTTTACAGGGACCTCTCCTGAGTTTCCTGTCAGAAAGTATTTTAGTTAGGTTTTTTATTTTCAGGGAGCCTGCTGGCAACAGACTCCCTGCATCGAGGGACTGAGGAGAGAGAAACAGACCTACTTCTGTGAGTTTCAAGGCTCTGTTTCTTAGGCTACTGGACACCATTAGCTCCAGAGGGATCGGTACGCAGGTCTCACCCTCGCCGTCCGTCCCAGAGCCGCGCCGCCGTCCTCCTGGCAGAGCCGGAAGATAGAAGCCGGGTGAGTATGAGAAGAAAAGAAGACTTCAGAGGCGGCAGAAGACTTCTTGATCTTCACAGAGGTAACGCACAGCAGTAAAGCTGTGCGCCATTGCTCCCATACACCTCACAAACGACAGTCACTGTAAGGGTGCAGGGGGGGCGCCCTGGGCAGCATATAAACCTCTCCTTTGGCAAAAATACATATATACATGTACAGCTGGGCACTGTACATGTACATAAAGTGCCCCCGCCAGTTTTTTAAGATTTTTGAGCGGGACAGAAGCCCGCCGCCGAGGGGGCAGGGCTTCTCCCTCAGCACTCACAGGCGCCATTTTCTCCACAGCACAGCGCTGAGAGGAAGCTCCCCAGACTCTCCCCTGCTTACTCACGGTGACAGAGAGTTTTCAAGAGGGGGGGGGGCACATAATTGGCGCATATACATATAAAAGGCGCTACTGGGTAAACGTTTTGCGTTTCTTCCTGGGTCATATAGCGCTGGGGTGTGTGCTGGCATACTCTCTCTCTCTGTCTCTCCAAAGGACCTGGTGGGGAAACTGTCTTCAGATAAGGGTTTCCCTGTGTGTGTGGTGTGTCGGTACGCATGTGTCGACATGTCTGAGGTAGAAGGCTCGCCTAGGGAGGAGGGGGAGCGTATGAATGTGAGGTCTCCGTCGGCAGCGCCGACACCTGACTGGATGGATATGTGGAATGTTTTAAGTGCTAATGTAAATTTATTGCACAAAAGATTAGACAAAGCTGAGGCTAGGGAACAAGCAGGAAGTCAACCCATGTCTGTCCCTATGTCGCCGGGAACTTCGGGGTTTCAAAAGCGCCCTTTATCCCAAATAGGAGACACAGATACCGACACGGATTCAGACTCCAGTGTCGACTACGATGATGCAAAGTTACAGCCAAAAGTGGCTAAATGTATTCGTTATATGATTATTGCAATAAAAGATGTTTTCCATATCACAGAGGAACCCCCTGTCCCCGACACGAGGGTACACATGTATAAGGGAAAGAAACCTGAGGTAACTTTTCCCTCCTCACATGAGTTGAACGAATTATGTGAAAAAGCTTGGGAATCTCCAGACAAAAAACTGCAGATTCCCAAAAGGATTGTTATGGCGTATCCTTTCCCGCCAAACGACAGAATACGGTGGGAATCTTCCCCTAGGGTAGACAAAGCATTGACACGCTTATCAAAAAAGATAGCGCTGCCATCCCAAGATACGGCTACCCTCAAGGATCCTGCTGACCGCAAGCAGGAGGTTACCTTAAAGTCCATTTACACACATTCTGGTACATTACTCAGACCGGCAATTGCGTCGGCCTGGGTTTGTAGCGCTGTAGCAGCATGGACAGATTCCTTATCGGCGGAAATTGAGACCCTAGATAAGGATACCATTTTATGACCCTAGGGCATGTAAAAGATGCTGTCTTATATATGAGAGATGCTCAAAGAGACATTAGTCTACTGGGTTCCAGAATAAACGCTATGTCTATTTCTGCTAGGCGAGTCTTATGGACCCGGCAGTGGACAGGTGATGCCGACTCGAAGAGGCATATGGAGGTTTTGCCTTACAAGGGTGAGGAATTGTTTGGGGAAGGTCTCTCGGACCTTGTCTCCACAGATACGGCAGGTAAATCGAATTTTTTGCCTTATGTTCCCTCACAGACTAAGAAAGCGCCACATTATCAAATGTAGTCCTTTCGTTCAAATAAAAGCAAAAGAGTACGTGGATCGTCCTTTCTTGCCAGAGGTAAGGGCAGAGGAAAAAATCTGCACAACACAGCTAGTTCCCAGGAGCAGAAGTCCTCCCCGGCCTCTGCAAAATCCACCGCATGACGCTGGGGCTCCCCTGAGGGAGTCCGCCCCAGTGGGAGCACGTCTTTGACTTTTCAGCCACATCTGGGTTCACTCACAGGTGGATCCCTGGGCAATAGAAATTGTTTCTCAGGGATACAAGCTGGAATTCGAAGAGGTGCCTCCTCGCCGGTTTTTCAAATCGGCTCTACCGACTTCTCCCCTAGAAAGGGAGACAGTGTTACATGCTATTCACAAATTGTGTCTTCAACAAGTGGTGGTCGAGGTTCCCCTGCTTCAAAGAGGGAAGGGATACTACTCAACTCTGTTTGTAGTCCCGAAACCGGACGGTTCGGTCAGACCCATTTTGAATTTAAAATCCCTGAACCTATACTTAAAACGGTTCAAGTTCAAGATGGAATCGCTCAGAGCGGTCATCGCCAGCCTGGAAGGGGGGGATTTTATGGTATCTCTGGACATAAAGGATGCATACCTTCATGTTCCCATTTATCCACCTCACCAGGCGTACCTGAGATTTGCGGTACAGGATTGTCATTACCAATTTCAGACGTTGCCGTTTGGGCTTTCCACGGCCCGAGGATTTTCACCAAGCTAATGGCGGAGATGATGGTGCTCCTGCGCAAGCAGGGTGTCACAATTATCCCATACTTGGATGATCTCCTCATAAAAGCGAGATCAAGAGAGCAGTTGCTGAACAACGTATCACTTTCACTGAAGGTGTTACAGCGACACGGCTGGATTCTCAATATCCCGAAGTCGCAGCTGGTTCCTACGACTTGTCTAGCCTTCTTGAGCATGATTCTGGACACAGACCAGAAAAAGGTTTTTCTTCCGATACAAAAAGCTCAGGAACTCATGACTCTAGTCAAGAACCTATTGAAGCCGAAACAAGTGTCAGTACATCATTGCACTCAAGTCCTGGGAAAGATGGTGGCAACATACGAAGCCATTCCCTTCGGCAGGTTCCATGCAAGGACTTTCCAATAGGACCTACTGGACAAGTGGTCCGGGTCACATCTACAAATTCATCAGCTGATCACCCTGTCCCCCAGGGCCAGGGTATCTCTCCTGTGGTGGCTGCAGAGTACTCACCTTTTAGAGGGCCGCAGGTTCGGCATTCAGGACTGGATCCTGGTGACCACAGACGCGAGTCTCAGAGGGTGGGGAGCAGTCACACAGGTAAGAAACTTCCAAGGACTTTGGACAAGTCAAGAGACTTGTCTTCACATCAACACCCTGGAGCTGAGGGCCATATACAACGCCCTACGTCAAGCGGAGAACTTACTTCGCGACCAACCAGTTCTGATCCAGTCAGACAACATCACCGCAGTGGCTCATGTAAACCGCCAAGGCGGCACAAGGAGCAGAGTGGCAATGGCGGAAGCCACCAGGATTCTTCGCTGGGCGGAAAATCATGTAAGCGCACTGCTTGCAGTGTTCATTCCGGGAGTGGACAACTGGGAAGCAGACTTCCTCAGCAGACACGACCTGCATCCAGGAGAGTGGGGACTTCATCAGGAAGTCTTCGCACAGATTGCAAGTCAGTGGGGACTGCCCCAGATAGACATGATGGCGTCCCGCCTCAACAAAAAGCTACAGAGGTTTTGCACCAGAGCAAAGGACCCTCAGGCGGTAGCAGTAGACGCCCTGGTGACACCGTGGGTGTTCCAGTCGGTCTATGTGTTTCCTCCTCTTCCTCTCATACCCAAGGTGTTGAGAATAATAAGAAAAAGAGGAGTGAGAACAATTCTCATTGTTCCAGATTGGCCACGAAGGTCCTGGTATCCGGATCTGCTGGAAATGCTCACGGGAGATCCGTGGCCTCTTCCTCTACAACAGGACCTGTTGCAACAGGGGCCCTGTCTGTTCCAAGACTTACCGCGGCTGTTTGATGAGGTCATTCCTAATCTGATAAAGGCTAGGAAAGACGTGACAGCGAAACATTATCACCGGATATGGCGAAAATATGTTTCTTGGTGTGAGTCCAGGAATGCTCCTACGGAAGAATTCCATCTGGGCCGTTTCCTTCACTTCCTACAGACTGGAGTGAATTTGGGTCTAAAATTAGGCTCCATTAAGGTTCAGATTTCGGCCTTATCCATTTTCTTTCAAAAAGAATTGGCTTCTCTCCCAGAAGTACAGACTTTTGTGAAGGGAGTGCTGCATATTCAGCCTCCTTTTATACCTCCGGAGCCGCCTTGGGACCATAACGTGGTGTTGAGTTTCCTTAAGTCGCACTGGTTTGAATCACTTCAAACGGTGGAGTTAAAATATCTCACTTGGAAGGTGGTCATGTTATTAGCCTTGGCTTCGGCTAGGCGAGTGTCGGAATTGGCGGCTTTGTCTCACAAAAGCCCCTATCTGGTTTTCCATATGGATAGGGCGGAATTGCGGACCCGTCCTCAGTTCTTGCCTAAGGTGGTGTCATCTTTTCATATGAACCAGCCTATTGTGGTGCCTGTGGCTACGTGAGACTTGGGGGATTCCGAGTGCCTAGATGTAGGCAGGGCTTTGAAAATTTACGTGGCCAGAACGGCTAGAGTCAGGAAAACAGAAGCACTGTTTGTCCTCTATGCAGCCAACAAGGTTGGCGCCCTGCTTCAAAGCAGACTATTGCTCGCTGGATCTGTAACACGATTCAGCAGGCTCATTCTACGGCTGGATTGCAGTTACCAAAATCGGTCAAGGTCCATTCCACTAGGAAGGTGGGCTCGTCTTGGGCGGCTGCCCGAGGGGTCTCGGGCCGTAGTTCGTGGAGGATGCTGGGCGCCCGTCCCAAGTGCGGACTACTTCTGCGAGACTTGTATATAGTTTTGCTTACATAAGGGTTATGTTATGGTTTCATCAGTTTTGGATTGATGCTACGTTGTTTTTTTCATACTGTTAACTGTTTAATAGATACACAAGTTATACGGTGTGATTGGTGTGGCTGGTATGAATCTTGCCCTTGGATTAACAAAAATCCTTTCCTCGTACTGTCCGTCTCCACTGGGCACAGTTTCTCTAACTGAGGTCTGGAGGAGGGGCATAGAGGGAGGAGCCAGTGCACACCCATACCTAAAGTCTTTCTTAAAGTGCCCATGTCTATCCCCATGGTCCTTACGGAGTCCCCAGCATCCTCTACGGACTACGAGAAAAAATTTTACCGGTAGGTTTAAAATCTTCTTTTTTACACTGCAATTTAGATTTCAGTTTGAACACACCCCACCCAAATCTAACTTTCTCTGCACATGTTATATCTGCCCCACCTGCAGTGCACATGGTTTTGCCCAATTGCTAACAAATTTGCTGCTGCGATCAACTCTGAATTAGGCCCATTGGCTGTAAATGAGAGAGGTTATTTTTTTTTGTATTGTCATTTTACACTGACCCCACTTGTCTCCTGCAGGCATCTGCTCCCTGCATCCAGAACATTGTAATCCTGGTAGAAAAGGAGACCTCACCCCAGCTGGACAGGGTACCTGGGCTACAGGTGAGCCTAAAGCTGGCTACACACTATACTATATATCATGCAATCTTGGTACTTTTGACCAATCTCCACAACCATAATATAGTGTGTACACCCAGTCCGTCGTTTCACCCGTCATTCATTGCATCATTCCAATGTCCAATGGAATGATTCCACGGTTGACACTATGTTGTTACATGAAACATGTAATGATATATTTTGCATCAATGGTGTGTGTAATGTGTGCAGCGATGTGTATGCGTACATACGTTTCAGAAGTGTACATACGCATACAAAACGTATGCTTAATAGTTTTTTTCAACATGCATTAAATGGTCTAAATGGAATGGGATACATTTTTAAATGAGACATGTTTTACTGTTTGTTTTACTGTACAGGATGTTTATATGATAATTTCATTAACATTTCATTGTTGTTTTGTTAATGACAATAAAGTATTCATATTCGTAGTGTTACATTGCATTGCCGCATCCCTGGGTTGCACCATCGTTGGAGTGTGTACCTACAGTAGCTTTAGTTGTCCCTTCTGACACCTTTATTAGTTTTTTTATTTTGAAAACATTAGCGACAAGCTAAACCATCATACCTGTAGACCCTTGTAATATAGGTTTGGTATAATATTCCATGTCATGGAAATCAATATACTGTAGGTTTGGTATATTATAGGTTTTGTATATTATTCCATGTCATGGAAATCAGAGCTATCCTACAAGACATGCAGTTTATTATTAAATGTAAGTAAATGTAATTTTATGATATGCTACAAGGGTTTGATCTCTCTGAATGACTGTACCCTCAGGTGGAAGTTCTGACATCGCTGAAATCTCTGGGTCGGTACGTGGACATTGGCCAGCTGACCTGGGATCTGGAAGGCACTTACCCGTATTGTCATAGCGAGTGGGTCCAATTTTATCAGGTGCCACTGCCTGCTAACAACTGGTTTCTTTAAATTAATGAGCAATGGCTCGATGCGTCTGTTATTGCGTCTCATTTCACATCTGGTCTGCATGTAAATATCTATTTCTGATTTATGATGGATGCATGCCAGTGAGCCATAAGCCTTCAGCTATAACTACTGTACACGTAAACCACAACGTTCCATTAGTAATATAGGGTATTTAGATGAGCTACAACACACTTTCTCCAGCTTCAGTAGCCTGTTGTGCTCGTAAACATTTATAATAGGAAGTGTTGAAATATACAAAACATGCATTCTATGTAGCTTACAGTTAAACCGTCCATACTGATATGATATCTGCAGTTAAATGTTTTCCAAGTCTCTTTGGTCAAGATAAATTAGAACCACATGTTTATTAAGATAATTGCAATAAAGCTGACTCAATGGAAAGTAATCACTATTCTGTCCATTTTCTTGGTTCGCAGACAGCTATGTAATCAGATGTAGTCAACAGTGACACGAAACCCACACAAGTACAGGGAAAATATACAAACGTCACATAGTTAGGGTCATGGTTAGAATCACTCCCAAGGAATGGTACAAATGAAAGAAAAACAGTATTTTAAAAAATGGAGATTGGTATTAACATATTGCTGCAAATTGAGGCTTGCTAGTTTAAACTGAGATGTGATGTTTTGTCTGATTCTCTTTTTACTATAATAATGATAAAACACTATTTTCCCCATTGAGTTCTATTTCTCATATGTCGCTTCTTTCCTCTGATTCAGAAGCTGGATGCTTTCTTGGCAGACCTCCGAAAGGCCTCTGATTTGCTACAACATGCCATTCAGGAACTGGGTGAGGGCAGCACCCCACAAGACTCTAAGGTATAGATTGTGTACACTAACAGCGATATGTGGTGGGAAAAAAAAGCTCATCGGCTTGCTAAAAAAAAAAGGAAATCATTATAACTCCACAGGAAGCAGAGGGTAAAATGAGCCAGTACCGGGAGCTGATGAAAGTGGTTCTAAGTGACTCACGTCTAGTGTCCTTACAGCGAGAAGGGGGGACCACATTGGCCAGACTACGCAAAGAGGCAACTCGTTTCTACTGCTCACAGGATGTCAGGTGTGTTTCACACCAACTACTGTTGTATAAAACTATAAAAACAAAATAAGGTGTCGTATTTACAACCTGAGAAAATGTGACATCAATGGTTCCCAATCTGTGGGTATTGGATTCTGCACCCTAGGATTTTGCCATCATTTTCATGCTCACCACTTGCCATGACATAAAAGAAAATTTTACCATCTATTGTTAGAATTTTTTTATTGACTTTTGAAAGTTATAAGAAAAAAGGTACAGCAAATGTGAGGATGTAAGCAATCATTTCCACCAACAGAAAAAAGGGGAGGTAAATGGACAAATATAAACAACAGATAGCTCATATAACAGCAGTTGAGCTATGGGAAGGATTAGACATCTCGAAGGACAATTTTGACCTTCATGGGCAATAAAGCTACTTAACGGTCACCTGTTACATGCATACAATGGGGTTAGCCATGGGAATTCAGACTGTCCATTTGCTAGGAACCACTGACATCACAGCTGAATTGATAGGCTGGGTTATTTTCTCATAACTATTAGTTAATTCTACAAGACAGCTGATTTCATTGTGTGAAAGCAACAAATACACTTCAATGGACTTTGGGGGTTATTCAGACCTGGCCACAGTAGAGGCCCGCAGCGCAGTTTGCCAGTGGCGGCAAACCACATGCACAGCGGTCGCACAGCAGCTGTGTGGCCATACACATTGCAGTCACATCCCCAATAGATGCGACCACAGTATGATTGACAGGCGAGGCCGTTGCAGGGGCGGAGTTTCGCGGGGACGATGCCAGGAAAACGGGGGCAGGCTGGGACCATTTTCACGGCAGCTGCTTGATGTCACACATAGCCTCTGCGAACAAAAATGGCCGCTGACCGCCTGGCAGCGCTGCCAGGGGTTAACCTTACATCCGATGTGTTTGCAAATAGATTGCGGACGCATCGGGAGGCGTCCCCACACATACTGGGCAGCCTTGCCCTGTGCTGGGGGGCCCTCAGCATTTGCAGAGTTGAACGCAGATCTGGCTGCGTATATCTCTGAATAACCCCCTTTCTACAAAAAACTGCTTGTATTCTATTGTTTTAGTGTGCCTTCACTTGTGGCCACATGATGGCACTGTAGTACAGCTGCAGCCATTGTTAGTTATGAATCACAACCTAAGCCAAGCTGTCTCTCATTGGGGAGTGATAGGTGTTAAATACTGCTCATTACATGTTTTACAATATTCTGCCCTTGTCAGTAACCAACCTTTTAGCACACAGGCATGTAGGAGCTAACACAGGCAGTCACTTCTGCCAATGGCTACCACAACAAGTCAGCATTCTAAAAAGAGAAACTGTAAATGATGTGACTTTGTAAATGCTGTGTAATTCTCAGAGGGATGTAAACTTTGACATCTATATAATGATAAAGAACATTCTGCCATATGTTTCAGAAAACATAACTTATTTATAACCTATTTGTTTTATGGAGCTCTTAGACCTACATTTTGAAAATGCAATTGACTTTCTAGATGTCTTGCTTCTGCTCTTTATTTTTAGCAAAATAGTTATGCCCATTTATTAAATACACTGTAATGCTGACGGTCCAAAAACTGATTTGAGGACATGGGCCTATACATTGCCTGCAGTGTTCACAATATAAGGCCCTTTACTCAAAACTGATACTTTCACTGGCATTTTCTTGATGCTAGCAAAAGCATGTAATATGTACATTATGTAACCTGTTTATTCCAATGACCACATACCCATACGTGATTGCGGCTGCGGTGCTGCAGCATCTTTGGACTTTGCTTACTCTATTCACTTGTATGCCATTAAGTTCCCCCCATTATCCCCCCTCCCCTATCCTTCTTGACTGCAAGTGTGAGAGATGATTACCACCACATGTTTTGTTTTCCTAACGCCTCGGGTAACCAGGCTAATGGAGTCATACTGTATACTGCAGGAGGCTTGAAGAACATGTTTGTATACACTGTTTAAAGCTAGGATAAAGTACATGGCTCTATCTGTGCATTTATCGTGTGCACCTTAATGTAAAGGTAAGGGAACAGAAAAAATGACAAATCTGTAATCCTTTCATTTGGAGAACATTAATAAAAAAGTTTGTTCTCTCCTATTTTGTAGCATCCAGGGGTATAATCTATTTTCCAAAATGTAGCAACATTGATTCTTCAAAATAAAACACTATAGAAGATCTCAGACCGATATGTAGTTTCCGGCCAAATTGGAATGACATATCGGGGATCATTCCGACCTGATGGCACGTAGGTTTTTTCGCTGCAGTGCGATCAGGTCAGAACTGCGCATGCGTATGCACCGCAATGCGCAGGCACGTCACACAGGCACAAAGCGGATAATTGCTGTGCGATGGGATTTACAAAGAATCCATTCGCACGGACGATCGCAAAGAGATTAACAGGAAGAGGGCGTTTGTGGGTGTCAACTGACCGTTTTCTGGGAGTGTTTGGAAAAACGCAGGTGTGTCCAAGCGTTTGCATGGTGGGTGTCTGACGTCAATTCCGGCCCCGGACAGGCTGAAGTGATCGCAGCGGCTGAGTAAGTTCAGAGCTACTCAGAAACTGCACAAAATGTTTTTGCACAGCTCGGCTGCACAGGCGTTCGCACACTTGCAAGGCTAAAATACAGTCTCCTGTGGGTGGCAACTATACATTTGCACGGATGCTATAAACAGCCAGCAAGCGATCAACTCAGAATGACCCCCATCGTCCGCATTTTTTTAAGTGTGTACCTGCAATCGCGTGCTCCCGCTAGTTGCATGCAATATTTTCTGGTCGGCCATGCTGCACGGCCAACAAGAAGATATCATGTACAATTCCATGCTGCATTCCATCCTACATTGCACTGTTGTGCGCCTGCAGCATGCAAGTGTGTACGCACTTGTCCATGCAGGGTCCTGCCACCAGTTGAATCGGCTGGGTACACATCATTGCAGTGTGTACCCAGCCTAAGGTGGTGATACAATTCTCCATGATGTGCCTCTCCATGAAAGTACTCCATGGCGATACATCACTTATTTTTTCTTGAACTTCATAGTTGGTCATAAAAAAGTGAATATTCCTCATTGTAATAAGCAGCTATGTGCGCAGCCGGACAACATGGTGACAAGTTGGGTGAAATGTATTGCCCTTAAGAATATTGCTGGCTGTCTGTAATGTTTGTTTGTAGTTTTAAAGTAACAAAAACGTTAAGGATGTGAATAGTAAAAGGTACAGAACAGTTGTCTGAATTCTGGTGACATGTGGAATAGCTGTTTCTATTAAATGTATTACATATTCCCCAGCACATGCAAACTTTTCTTTTGCAATTTATAATGCTGCCTGGGTGCTAATGATATGACTATTTCTTGAACTGTGGGAGTTGAATGACCTGGACAGCATGCAAACTGAATAGCAGCCGTCTTACGCTGGAGCAACCACAATAAATGGAATTTCTCCACTGGTGGTCTGGCAGCCACATTTCTTTTAATCAAAAACTCACATTGTGCAATGTTATATTGGGAAATACTGATTTACTAATCATCCGATTTTCCACTGGGTGATCAGCATGTTCACAAGAGTTGTATTAGAATTGTTGTGCATTCTAGTAGAATCACAAAGAGACAGACCATATCCTCTGTGATGGGCTCTTCTGTCAATTTCTCAAAGTTCTCGTCATTCATTCTTTTTCATACTGTTTCAATGATATACTGTCTGTAAACAATTGGTCAATATTACTAAACTAATATGATGATGGCATCTAAATTATAGTTTGCCATAAATGTTTCAACTAGGTTGTTATTGGCCCAGCTAACTGTAAATCAGTATGCATGGGCCCTAAAAGACCACTGAGCTTAATCAACACCTGATTGGAATGTATTAGATATTGATCAGAATGGATGATAAATCTGGGCGAACTATGATCAGCTGTATCTGTGTATGCATTGGTGTCCTTTCAGATCTGGCCACCCACATGTATGAGAGACAGAACAGTTGGGCCAAGTGCAGCATTTAGTTTGGCAACCTTGGATATTGGGCAAATGCATATAATAGGTTTGCATAGGACTTCAAAATACAGATGCAATGTTTTCCATTTTATTACCTGTCACAAACAACCCTCACTTGTTTAATAAATTAAATGTTCTCCATTATTATGAATCCCCCAGGTGTGCTGTGGAGTCTGCTGTGCAAATGTATAATCACCTGGAGGAGCGCGTGCATGCTCTAGTGACTAAGTCAAACCGTAGACTGGAGCTTTTGGAGTCTATGCTGAAGATACAAGATCTGGAGACACAGTTCAGCAAGGTAAAGACAGTAGATGCAAATAGTATAGGAGCAGTTAGCACTACATATAAATCTGGATCTAGGAGTGGAAACTACACAGAGGAGCAGGAACTATGGGTGGGATCAGGATTAGGATGATTAGTGAAATGGTTATAAGAAAATAAAGTAATGCCAATATTCAGAACTTAAAGACATAAATGCATAGAAATCTTTGAGGTAATGGTAATTGAAAGGTGATAGAAATGGAGAGAAGCAAAAGACAAAAGCAGTGTACCACTGACCTCCCGTTTGCACATGCAGCTCAGCTCTTGGATGGATGTAGATGGAGAATATCAGCTGCGTGAGATGGACACTATGGAATGGTCTCTGGAAAGCCTTGAAAAATATCACAAAAGGTTCAAGGATTTCTTTCTCCAAGCAACAGTGAGTATCAAATATCTGCTTTCAAAAAAATAACATTAATATGCCATTGGCCCATCCTTCTGGCTTTTACATTACTGCTCCGTGCAATTCATAAACATTACTATTGTTTTGCTCCCTGATAATTCACTCTATTTTGCATGGGTTGTCCATTTGGGACTTTTCCACCAATCTCACCAGTGGTATAAGCCACTTTTATGTATGAATCTGAATCACTTCAACTGTTCTCACCAAAGCTTCTTACTTCAGGTACATTATAACCATGGGCTGGTCCTTCTAGATGATGCAAATAAATTCAGTGGATCATTGTTTTCAGAAATGGATTCTTTCAAGGTCACAAGAGGAGGCTTTCAGACCAAACTAAGTAGCTTCTACATGAGTGTGGAGAGGCAAAAGGAGGAGCTGGAGAAACTTCTGAATCTATACAGGTTTTGTGACAAGGTACATCATGAAATTATGTAAATGATGTGAGTGTGGATTTTGAGCATTTATGTATGAATTAAGAACTGTATATAGAAACAGTCATAAGTGACATAGTTGCTTCCTGAAATTACTAACCTAAAGCTGAATTTTGCATTTCTGTCAATGTTTTAGTTCTATTTGTGACTGCCAATATTTTCCACTAGATCACACAGCTCACTGTGAGCTGCAACCGGTACTTGGGGCAGTTGAAGGTCACTGAACAAAGACTGTGCCAACCAGAGACCCAACAGTGTCTAGAGACCTATCTTCAACGATTAACAGAGGAATTGTCAGATGACAAATTCCAGGAGATGAAAGAGGAATCCTACAATCTGAGCAGTTGCCGTGGACTGGCTGTGTGGAATGAGACTTGGCTAAAGTGTCAGGAAGCCAGGCAACTAGTTGAAGAGACTCTAGATAAATGTAAGGATGAGCAAAATGCAGCAGCATTAGCTTGGCACAAGGATGCCCCATTGGCCTCTAGTGTCAGCAACCAAAGAGATGACACTGTAGTGAATTTTTCAAGTGACGTTTCACATGGAAACCGAAAGGAAGAAGAAGAATTCAGGCCTCGGGGCAGCATGAGGTCTGCAGAATCAACAATTATAAACTGCTGTAGTTTTGGTCTCCATGCAGGCTCCATGGGTCTTTTTCTGAAGGCATCCAGGAGCCACCGAAGTAGTCGAGCAAGAAGAGAGAATGCAACCTCCCAGGGATGTTCAACCATTGAAGAGTCCAAGAACAACAATGGGTCAGACCATGAAAACACAGAGCTAATGGCACAAAATTCCAACAATGAAGCTTTGGAAATTCTACAAACTCCCAGTCCAAAGTTTTCAAGGTCTGCCCCAGTACAATCACCTTTGGCAACCAGTACAGAGCACTTCCCTTGGGCTTGGTCCAATAGTGATGACTCAAACAGTCTGCTCCAGGGTGACAATAATAAAATAAAGAAGCAGTCAGGGAGACAATGTGTTCTTACTAGACATGCCAGCTTCTCCACAGGGGATTCAGTCTCCCAGTACTCATCAAAATGTTCCTCAGCCATTTCTCCTTTGCTAGCAATGGAACCACTTATCCCACGCCTTCCCTGGATGAGGAGAGCTATGACTGAGTCACCTCGGGACAGTGACTGGGCAGCAAAGTTCAATTTTGCGTAAGTTTAACTTGATGAATTACAGTAAAGTAGCGTTACACCCACTAAGTGTCTAATTTTCAGTGGACTTGACATACTGCACATTAACACATCTACACTTCACATATGTAAATCAGATGTCTAGTACTACGTATGTGCATAAAATATTACGCAAACCTTATCAGCTTACAGTATATTAACATATATATTTTAATCAAAGCCGCACAGTAGCCGTATCATCTTGTGATGTAGAGATGTGATAGGATCTCATTGTGTAGCAATCATGGAAAACAGATGAAATCTTCACACAAGACAGCTAAGGCTAAATGTAATAGGATGCGAGTTTGGAAAACATGCGATTTTTACAGAAAATTTGCACGTTTTACGAAAATCGCAAATGTAATAGCTTGCAATTTTGTTAAAAATCGCGAGTTTTGAACATATACCAAAAATCACAAGTGAAAATCGCATCCAGATGTTTTCCCATTGAAAACAATGAAAATCGCAAATGTAAATGGATGCGATCTTTTTCACTTGCACACAAAACCTTACCAAAATCGCCAGAATAATAGACCATGTTTAGACTTGCGATTTTTGGAGAAGCATGCACAGATCAGTGAGATCCGTGCAAGCTTCTGTCTGTAAAAGTAAAGAAAGTGTTAAAATATATTTTTAAAAAATTACGTGCCGGTCCCCCCCAAAGCATAACCAGCCCCAGGCTCTTTAAGCCGGTCCTGGTTGCAAAAATACAGGGAAAAAATTGATTGGGGTGTTCCCCTTATTTAAATAACTTGCACCGGACTCTTGGACCGGTCCCGGTTCCAAAAATACGGGGGACAAAAGAAGTAGGGGTCCCCCGTATTTTTGAAACCAGCACCGGGCTCCACTAGCCAGGGAGGTGATGCTGCAGCCTGGGGACACTTTTATATAGGTCCATGCGGCCAAAGCATCACTCCCTCCAACTAGTCACCCCTGGCCGGGGTTCCCTGGGGGAGTGGGGACCCCTTAAATCAAGCGGTATCCCCCCCCTCCAAGCACCCAAGGACAAGGGATGAAGCCCAAGGCTGTCCCCCCCCATCCCTGGGCGGTGGATGGGGGTCTGATAGCCAGAATTGTGTAAAAATAAAGAATATTGTCCTTTGTTGTGGAACTGCAAGTCCCAGCAAGCCTCCCCCGCTTGCTAGTACGTGGAGAACCACAAGTACCAGCATGCGGGGAAACAACGGGCCCGCTGGTAGCTGTAGTTCCACAACAAAAGAAATACCCAAATAAAAACACAGCACACACACACACCGTGAAAGTATAAGTTTATTTACACATACATGCACACTTACACACTCACAGATACTTACCTAGTGTCCCACGGAGCCCATCCTTGTCAAGTATAATCCCTTGGAGTACCTGTAAAAAAACAAACCTAAATACTCACCTATAATCCAGTGAAGATCGGTCCTCTTCTTTCCATGTAGGCATCCACAGGGTTAAAAAAATAAAAAATTAATAAAAAAAACCCGATCCACGCCACTAAAGGGGTTCCAATTTTCACATGGAACCCCTTTCCCCGAATGCCGGGACCCCCCGTGACTCCTGTCACTAGAGGACCCAGCAGCCAATCAGGGAGTGCCACGTCATAGCGCTCTCCTGATTGGCTGTGCGCTTCTGGCCTGTCAATCAGGCGGAGCGCACTGGCTATAATGGAGGATCGCGATCCTCCATTATAGCCAATGGTGGGAAAATTGCGGTCTGCGGCTAACTGCGAGGTTAATTGAGGTCACTCTTATATATACGGGGAACCCCCAATCAATTTTTTCCCTGTATTTTTGAAACCAGGACCGGTTCAAAGAGCCCGAGGCTGGTTATGCTTTTGAGGGGACCTGCACGTAATTTTTTTAAAATATTTGAACACTTTACTTTTACAGACAGAAGCATGCACGGATCTCACTGATCTGTGCATGCTTCTGACTAAATAATAAAAACATGACCTAAAATCTGCATGTTTTTATTACTAAAATCGCATGTTTCCTTTACTAAAAACCGCAAATAATCACATGCGAATTCCGTTTTAACCTTAAAATGTTCACCCTATTACATTTGCGATTTTTAGTAAAAAAATCACAAATTACAAACGTGCGATTTGGTGCGATTTTTTAGACACCTAAAAAATTGCACCCTATTACATCTAGCCTTTAGAGCAGTGATTTTCGACCTTTTTTTTACTCGCGGCACACCGAACAATATTTTAAAATTGCCAAGGCACACCATCAGTTCCCCACAGAAAAAAAAAAAAAAACACACACTGGCCGTCACAGTAAAAAAAAAATCCACACATACATTGGCCTACCCAGAAAAAACAATCACATTGCTCCCCACATAAATCCTATTGCTCCCTACATAAATCCTATTGCTCCCCACATAAATCATGTTGCTCCCTACATAAATCCTATTGCTCCTCACATGAATTATTCACATTGTTACCCCAATAAATCCATAAATCCTTATTCTACCCACATAAATCCTATTGTTCCCCACAGGAGAAATAAAATAACAAATATTAGCCCCTACTTGTCAGCTGTCCTCCTCCCTGTCCCTCAGTGGTGGGGGTTATTCATAGTGGAGTGCTGCGAATACGGAGCAGCGGGTGGGGGGGCAGGTGTGGATGTGGGTGGGCAAGGAAATCTGTGTATGCAGGCAGGAACTGGAATATGTGTATGCAGGCAGGTGGGCTGGCTAGGTGATGAGACACGGCGGCCGTGACCTATGATATCACACCGCCGCGTCTTCAAGGCATAGGTCATGGCCAGAGCAAGACTGATCCTCTAAGAAGACCCCGGGCCAACAGTTCACTCTGAAGGTGCAGGAAGCTGCTCTGGCTCCGCGGCACACCTTGCAACTGGTCGCGGCACACTAGTGTGCCACGGCACACTGGTTGAAAAAGCCTGCTTTAGAGTCTTAAAAATCTATCAAAGGACCAATCTTTGGGCATGGTGCTTAAGGGCATTTAGCTTTTTTGCCTTAGTAAATTCACATGATTGTATGTGTGGTTTTTTTTTGGGTGCTTGTCTCATCCAGATTCATTGGGGTAAATTTACTTAGATGGTAGTTCTTTTGAAGATGGGATGTTGCCCATAGCAACCAATCAGATTCTACTTCTCATTTATCTAGCACCTTCTAGAAGAAAATACCTGGTATCTGATTGGTTGCTTTGAGCAACATCCCATCTTAAATAGAACTCCCATCTTAGTAAATTTACCCCATTATCTTCAGGTAAACTAAAGTCTTTAATAAAGGTGAGGGGATGTCTGAATGAAATGACATGTCCGCATTATGGGGTCATTCCGAGTTGATCGCTAGCTGCCGTTGTTCACAGCGCAGCGATCAGGCTACAAAACTGCATTTCTGCGCATGCGTATGAACCGCAATGCACACGCACAATGGGGGTCATTCCGAGTTGTTCGCTCGTTGCCGATTTTCGCTATACTGCGATTAGTTGCTTACTGCGCATGCGCTTAGTTATTTTACACAAAAGTTAGGTATTTTACTCACGGCATAACGAAGCTTTTTCATCGCTGTGCTGATCGTAGTGTGATTGACAGGAAGTGGGTGTTTCTGGGCGGAAACTGGCCGTTTTATGGGAGTGTGCGGAAAAACGCAGGTGTTCGAGTTGCAAAACGCAGGAGTGGCTGGAGAAATGGGGGGGTGGTTGGGCAAACACTGGGTGTGTTTGACGTCAAACCAGGAACGAAAAGGACTGAGCTGGTCGCAATGTCTGAGTAAGTCTGGAGCTACTCAGAAACTGCTAAGAAATTTCTATTCGCAATTCTGCTAATCTTTCGTTCACAATTCTGCTAAGCTAAGATACACTCCCAGAGGGCGGCGGCTTAGCGTGTGCAATGCTGCTAAAAGCAGCTAGCGAGCGAACAACTCGGAATCACCCCCAATGTCCTTTGTGGTTTTGCACAGGTTCTAGCGACGTTTTCATTCGCACTGGCGGGCGCAAGAAGATTGACAGGAAAGGGGCGTTTCTGCGTGTCAACTGTCCATTTTCAGGGAGTGCTTAGAAAAATGCAGGCGTGCCAGGGAAAGCGCAGGCGTGGCTGGGCGAATGCAGGGCGGGTGTGTGACGTCAAAAGCCAACCCTCCAACGTTTGAATCAACGCACACGAAGAATAAGTCCAGGGCTGGTCTTGTTTTGCACAAAATGTTTTTGCAGGCGCTCTGCTGCACAGGCGTTCACACTTATGCAAAGCGAAAATACACTCCCCAGTGGGCGGCGACAATGCGTTTGCACGACTGCTAAAAACTGCTAGCGAGCGAACATCTCGGAATGACCACCTATATGTAATGGGAACCTGTCCTTGTTCTCTTCACTTGTTTGCTTATCCTTTGTTGCCTTTTTAGCTATTTGCTTTTTTTCACAATTGCTGTTTCAAATTCTTACTGACTTTATTTTCTATATCTATGAGTATCTTATTAAGGACTTTCTGGTCTGTCATGTAGTAAGCACTGCATCTTTCCTTTGTTTTGATACCTACTCAGTAAACTCCACAGGATCATGGAGGAGCTGCTGTCAACAGAGAGAGACTATGTTTGTTCCCTGGGTTACGTGCTTTCCCACTACCTCTGTGAGATGGATCAGCCAGACCTCCCGCCGGCCTTGCGCGGACAGCATGCTGCCATATTTGGGAACCTGGAAAAGCTCTATGAGTTTCATAGCCACGTTTTCGTCCAGGAGCTTACAGGCTGCAGAAGGGACCCAAGTCACGTGGGCTGCTGCTTCCTGAAGCACGTAAGTTTATTTGAGAAACGTTATCATTCACATGGATTATTATCATCCTGTATAAATTTGCAGTGCCAGTTGTTCATAAATATTTATGCACAGATTCATTTAGAGAGTAGTGTTGTAGATCACTTTTAATATGATAATACATTTTGTGTTTTTACATTAAAAAAAGTATATTGCAAGAAGGACAAAGGACATTATTCATAGATGGATACAGCCACTGTGCTTGCATGCAGCGTCTATAGGGTCTGCACACACACACCGGCCATAGTGCATGTGCGCAAGCTTACACCATGCGATTACATCCCGTAAGGATGTGATCACATTGCGATGGGCATCCAGGGGCGGCGACATGGCATTGGGGAGGGTCAGGATTTGCAAGCATGTCATGGCCGTTTTCGGGGCCGGCCAATGATGTCGCCTGTGTTTCCTGCGATAGGAAACGTGGCGGTAGGTCCCCTGCCTATAGGGGTCAACCTCTATTCCATGTGTTCGCAGTTGATTTGCAATCACATTGCAGGACGGCGCCACACATGCTGGGCAGCCTTGCCCTGTGCTGGGTGGCCCCCAGCCTGTGAGAGTATGGTTGCAGGTTTTGCTGCGAGAGCAAAATCTGCAACCAACTTGGAATATGACCCCAGAATGTTGTACGTAATGATGGCATAATTCTAAGTATTACTATGCCTAATATTCAGTTGTCCGCATTGTTTGTGGTTGCAAAGTGTTGCCATCCCATCTGTCGGATTCTGATGATAAATGAATAGGTTTTGCTTGGGTGAATTGGTGTACAACACTGTTAACAGAGTTGTACAATTGTTGCTCTAGTCTATAGCATAATCTAGTGCATAAAATGTAACAGTCAGTACCAGACATTATTCAAGTGTACCAGGGTTGTTGTAGATGTAAGTGCAAAACATATACTGTATGATGCAACATTTTTTCCAAGTTTTTATTTTTTGCTTTTCAGTGTTCTTTACAGAAGGTTATTTACTAATATTTAATTTAGTTGAAAATTCACTGCCAATAGTTTTTTTTTTTCAGGAAGGGACTGAGGCAGTATGGATGGTGTAATGGTTAGCATTACTGCCTCACAGTACTGAGATCATGGGCCCTAACTGTGTGGAGTTTGTATATTTTCCCCGTACTTGCTTGGTACTCCATTTTCCTCCCACAATCGAAAAATGTACTGGTAGGTTAATTGGCTCCACTGGGGCAGGGTCTGTTGTGAATGGCCAAATATTCTCTGTAAAGCGCTGCGGAGTATGTGTGTGCTATATAAATAACTGATATTAAATAATAGTTTTTTTTAGGAAGGGGCTGGTCGGACCCATTCAATACCGTTGATGTGTGTTTTCACGTCTGTAGTTATTGTGTGCTGCTTCATCTTCTCATTACTTACCTTCCCTAATGCCCATTTGCCCATTTATAAGACGTCTCCCGCTCAGCTGCCCTTCTAAAACTCACTCCTTCACCAAGTCGCAATATCCCCTATTCATTCCAGGTTCAAGCAGACCCTTCACAGGGCACAGGCTCACTGTATTCTAAAATGCCCCCCCCCCCCCCCAATTCTCCTAAACTTGTCGTCAAGACACAAGAAGTCACTCCATTCCTACTTTATTGGTTTTTGTTCACTTATGTCAGCTTATAGTCATTATGACACTACTATGTAAATTTTATGTTAGATTCTTTGTTTTAGTATTTTCCCTGTGTGCTCTCATGTCTGTACATATGTGTTCTCATGTCTGTGTATGTGTGTTGTCATGTTTGTATAGCTATTGCGTAGTTTCATGTCTTTACATGTGTGTTCTGGTGTCTGTGCAGCTGTTGTGTGGTTGCATATCTATACAGCGCTCCCATGTCTATACACGTGTGTTCAGGTACAGCTATTGCATGTTCTCATGTCTGATTATGTGTGTTCTCATGTCTGTTGATGTGTGTACTCATATCTGTACAGTTATTGTGTGTACCGTGCGCCGTATGTGTACATGTGTGTTCTGGTGTCTGTACAGCTTTTGCATGCTCTCATATCTGTGTCCTCATTCATTTAGCCTCAATATGCCATGTAGAGCGAGATGCCTGACGTGAGTAAGCTGGCAGTTCTAATGCAACTCTGCTAATGTCGGGCGTCTTCTTTTGCCGAAAAATGTATTTTAGTATCAATGCAATGTTCTAGGATGCACGAGGAGACTGCTGATTAATTTGATATGACACTTGTATATTGTGTCTATATAATGAGCGGAACAAAACTTGTAAAAATCTGTGTCTGCTACATTGTAGCACTTCGTATATAGATTCAGAGTCTCAGTCGCATACCGATATATGTGTCATATATCAAAGTCTCCTTGTGCGTTGTTGTTGCATCCCGTTGCGACTAAGATGCATTTTCGGCTAAAAAAAAAAATGCCCAATGCTAGAAGATTCTCATACAACCTGGCATGCCAACAGGGGCGGTTTGGTGTGACTGCAGCAAAGATGAATGAGGACATATCTGTGTGTATTTTCTCATATCTGTACACGTATTTCTCTTAACGTCCTAGGGGATACTGGGATGGTCTTAGTACCATGGTGTATAGATGGGGTCCATTAGTGCCTTGTCACTTTAAATGTCTTCAGAGTGTGCTGAATTCTCCCCTCTATTCCCCTCCTGCAGACTTAGTTTAGAAAAATGTGCCCAAGTAGCCGGGTGCATTCTCTGGAGCTCCAGAGAGTTTTTTTCAAAATTAATTTTAGTTTGTTATTTTCAGGCAGCACTGGTTGGCACCAGGCTGCCTGCATCGTGGGACTTAGGGGGTGACCGGTACCAACCTCTTGAAGGGTTAATGGTCCGTATCCCCGCTGACAGGACATAGCTCCTGAGGTGTTGTTTCGCTCACCCCGGCATGCTGTTGGTGGACGCACTCCAACAGCATGCCGCCACCCCTAACTGAGCTAAAGACGCTGGTGTGGTGAGTACAGGTTCACATGGCGGCATAAGGGCGCGGCGGCCATCTGGTGCTGCAGGCTGAGGTGTCCGCTGCATATGCCCACACTTGTGCTGACACAGCAAAGGGGTTTTAACCCCATTTTCTGTAAATTGGAGAGACTTGCCAGCATAATAAAGTACAGGGACCACGTCATTAAGGGGGCTGGGCTTCCCTGAGAGCGGGACCAGCGGCTCAGAGGCACTATTTCCGACTGTATCACACTACAGGTTGAATGCAAGGAAGCGCTGCTCCTCCAAGGACCCTCTAAAGCATGTAGAAGGTGGGGGGGGGGGGAGCAATATATTGTCTGGTTACCTTATCTCAGGTTCTAGTTTCTGCCCGGCAAAGCACTGCTTTAGCTGATTGAGGCAGGAGTGTGCTGGTTTCTCTCCCTCTCTGTCTCACTCCATCCAGGCTGCAAACTGGGTTACTGTGTAAATCTCACTGCTCCTGTGTGTGTGTTCTGTTTTATAAAAGTGTCTGTCAAGAAAGTTATATGGAAGTCCTGTAGCACAAAGTTTTCCTCCAATCCAGGGGGATCTTTTGTGTACTTAGTGCAGTCTCCCTTCACAGGGAAGCAACACACTGCACACAGCAGCACACAGAATGGCTGGATAATCAGGAGAAAGTCATGCAGCACAAAGTTCCCCCGCCCCCCGGGGAGGGGATCTCTGTGTTAGCATATGATGCGCTCTGTGCCTTTCCCCTTCTACACAGCAGTCTATGGACGCATCCCCTAGTGTTAATTCCCTAGTGCCAAGAGTCACTCGGAGGCGGAGCTATGTGATGTAATCCCTGCTACTCCATTTTACAGTGAGTTAGTAAGAGAGACTGAGTCCTGGTGTGTGCAAGCGTGCAGAGCTGGGACCGGGAGCGGATCTCAGCTACAGAGACTCACAGCGTTCCATTGCATGTATCATGGCTCTGGAGCTGACGCTGAGCCGGGCGCCGCTTCTTCTCTACATCGGGAGTCAGGACGCATGGCTGTGCAGTCCTCCATACCTCCCCACTGGAGACAGCTCCTGATAAGTACCGCTACCACTGCTGTTACCTTGTATGATATAAGGGCCCCTAATTGCCTATATCAGTATTACATCTGAGTCACCTGTGTTCACTGAATAAACCTGCATTACTGTTTAAGTTCATAAGTGTGTGGACTGACGTCACTGCAGTAGGGAATCCAATACACTCTGCCAACAGGTTATGGACCCAGTCCCGTGCCCCAGACCCGAGTGTGCCTGAAAATTAACGCCCTGAGTGCTTTTAAATAATCACACAGAAAAAGTTTAAAGTGACATTTTATACAAGTGCAGAAAGGATGTATAACACAGGACACAGCATGAACTTTGCTAAGCTGAAAGGTTCAGAGGATGCAGCTTAAGCGGGAAAAGTTGTGGAAGGTTACTATAGACCCAGGAACAGGTCCAAACCCAGATGATGTAGACAAAGCCATCGGGACAATAGGTTTAGCTGTGGAGCAGCATGTCTATTCAATAGTCAGTGGGAAAGTGTCAGCTAAGGACATGTGGATAGCCCTGCAAAATGCATATGAAGATAAAGGTCTAATGAAAAGGATAAGTTTGAGATGCATGCTATATGGAACAAAACTGAGTGCCCGCAAGGACATGAATGATTACATTGATAAGTTATTGTCGATAGCTCAGCAGTTGGTATCTGTGGGGGCACAGGTGGATGAGGAAGAAGTGGCATTGGCTATGTTACAGAATCTGACACCAGAACTTGATTTTTTTGGTGGTTGCGTTAGAGTCAAATGACACTAAACTGACAATGGAGATTGTAGGGGCCAAGTTGTTGCAGTTCCAAGAACGTATTCCTGTCGAGACCATAGCTGAGGGTTCTGCCTTGATCACAAAAAGCATAAAGTCAAAAAAGCACAAGTTCAGATGTTTTCTATGTCACAAGATAGGACATAAAGCTTCAGATTGCAGAATGAGAAATTCCAGTGGTGCGCAGGAGTAGCATGACAAGCCAAACGAGTTAGCACTAAATGTAGCAGACAGTCACAGGAAGGATTGCTGGTACATAGACTCGGGGGCCACTAGACATTTCAGTTGCAATAAGCATTGTTTCAATTCTTTAAAACCGTGTGTTCCCACTACAGTTACAGGGATTGGAAATAAGGTCCTTACTGCATCACAAGCTGGGACAATCACAGTATGTTTAAGAATTGCAGTAGAGACAGCTGTTACAGATATCCAAGATGTGTTGTAAATGCCTGAGTTAGGAAGTAATCTCATTGCTCTCAGTGTCCTAGAGAAAAAAAAGCTACAAAGTCCATTTTCAGAACAGCAAGTGTATGGTGCAAAATAAAAGAGGGACTGTTATTGCTTCAGCAACCCGGTGCAACCAACTATATGTCCTGGACACTGAGAAGTGAACTGCAATGATGGCTACTGAGGAAAAACAGTCAGTGGAGCTGTGGCACAAACGCTTGGGTCATCTGGGATATGACAATGTCCAGAAACTGCTAGATGGAATGGTAACACGGATCACCGTGAGCACCACTGAAAGACCCATGTGTGAGAGTTGCAGAAAAGGCAATCAAACTCACAACCCATTTCCAAAGTCAGTTAATAGAACAGAGACAACATTAGCTCTAGTACACACAGACGTGTGTGGTCCAGGAGAGGAAGAATCAATTAGTGGCTTCAGGTATTTCATGACTCTCATTGATGACTCCACAAGAATGACACACGTGTACTTCCTTAAAGAGAAGAGTGAAGTGGTCAACAAAATTGTTGAATATAAAAACCTAGTGGAGAATCAGACAGGTCTGAAACTAAAGATTTTGAGATCAGACAACAGTGGAGAGTATAATAATAAAGTCTTAGCCGCATTCCTTAGGAAATACGACATAAATTCCTTTGAGTGAGCATGCAAACCGCACAATTGTTGAAAGAGCACGGACTATGTTAAGTGATGCTGGCCTGGAAAATAAGTTTTGGGCCAAAGCAGTATATACTGCAGTATATCTAAAGAATTGTGCACCTACAGTGGCCGTCAAAGGTAAAATGCCACTCGAGGCGTAGTCCAGGAAAAAGCCAAGTGTCAGTCATCTTCGTGTCTTTGGGAGCAAAGCTTTTGCACATATACCAAAGGAGAAAAGGAGAAAGCTAGATCCAAAATCCATAGAATGTATAATGCTCGGATACTGCAACGAAAGCGAAGGATACAGACTCTGGGATGTTACAAGTAAACGTCTTCTTAAATCCAGAGATGTGGTATTCTACGAGACAGCACCACTAACTGGAGCAGTGGAGCAACAAGAAAATGTATCTTTGGATGTATAGGCAGCAGAAAGCGTGTCTGAATCTAAGTGTCAAAGCGGACAAGTCAGGGAACAGAAGTTCCATGAGGAGACACAAAGGTGTTCCAGCCAAGAAATACAGTGAGGAGTATGCAAACATAGCTTACTGTGAACCGCAAAACATACAGAAAGCAAGGTCAAGCAGTGATTGGACAGAGTGGAAGTCAGCAATTGATACAGAACTGTCAGCACTAAATCATAACAGTACATGGACTATGGTTGATAAATTAAAATGATTAAAAATGATTAAAATGATTAAAAAAGTGGGTTTTCTGCAAGAAGTTGAACGCAGACGGGACAGTAGCTTGTAATAAAGCCCGCCTTGTTGCCAAGAGATATACCCAGAAGTATGGAAGCGATTACGGAGAGATCTACTTAGCAGTCGCAAGGTATAGCACCTTAAGGTTAGTGATTGCTATTGCTACACTACATGATCTACTGTTATATCAGCTAGACTTTGATTCTGCATTCCTGAATGGAGAGTTAGTTGAGGAAATTTACATGGAGCCACCTGAACACTATTATATGGATATATTCCAAACTGGGAAAGTTTGTCTCTTAAAGAAGTCACTATACGGCCTCAAGCAAAGTGGTCGTTGTTGGTATGTAAATTTGGATGCAGTGCTTCTAGAATTGAACTTCGTTAGGTCAGAGACTGATCACTGCCTATACCACAAAACTATCAAAGAAAAGTTGTTCATCATAGCTAAAAAATACACACACCTGGCGCTTTGATTGACTACAGATGAAATGCTGCAATCCCAAAAGGGTCCTTGGTTTTGACCCTTATTATGGAACCACAAGAAAAAACACAAAACTGGGAATGCGCAATTCACTCTGATATGGATATTTATTATCACATAAAATTAATCTTTTAAAAATACATACAAACACATATATAACTAGATGCCGGCCAGCATCACATAAAAATAGTGATATATAAGTTTAACCAGTATATTACCAATAGGTCTAGTAATTTAATAACATATCACTTGGTTCTATTGTATACCTAATATACCTCTTATCTTAAATTTTACACACTAAAAAACCAATGAACCATTAGTGACTTTTTCTTCTGGACTATGGATAGTATCACTTCAAGTAAATTTAAAACCAACAAATGTCCAGCGCTTTTTTATGGTTTTTAGCATCCAGCAATGCTGGGTATTTCTTTCCTTTTTAATATTTATATTCTGTCCCAGCATAAGATAAATGTCTCGATCCAAGCCAGAAAAGTCTCTCTCCTCAAGTGAGAACCATCCACATTCGATTAAACACTTGGAATCACCTTAACCCTATTTCGGGCTTCTGCCGTTTAGCTAAGCAGATCATACATGATAACGCCTCTTAAAAGCAGGTATAATGTTCCACTTTTTCAGGGTATAATACTGTGCCTGTAAGGTGTTCTTTGGACGATCGCTCCCGGCTAGTGTAGCCTTATCTGGAGTCTCCGGGTTCTCACTGCGGCGTAGTTATATTCTCAACCACGGTGGAGTTTCATATGCCTGCGGCCGGCCGGCCCGTTAGTGTCTCCGCTGCTATCTCTTGTGACGACAGACGCGTTTCTCCGCCTTCCACTACATCGGCGGCTTCCTCAGTGAGAGGAATAAGAGCTCACGGACCGGCAGCGGCAGCTCCTGATTGGCTGCCGGTCCGCGAGCTCTGAATGACTCACGAACCGGCGGCTGGCTTACCTGCCATCGAACATGTAGCTGCGCTCTTCTCCCTGCCCTGACAGCTGAGACACGCCGCCACCGGACTGAGCGGCGGCGTGTCTCACTGACACAAGCGAGTGGGCTGAAACAAACGGCTTTGCGGGTCTTATAGAGCCCGCGGGCCAGAGGTTCCCCACCCCTGCTATAAGACATCACTTCATCCATGAGTTGGTGGAAAGCAAGTCCGTCAATGTGGAATATGTTGAAAGTGAAGAACATATTGCCTACATGTTGACAAAAGGACTGTCATCACACTTGTTACATGCATTCCTGATGGAATGTGGAAAAGAATATGGTTAATGTTGATTTATTCTTACTGTTTTTCTTCACATTATGTTTTCGGTTACAGGAATGACTTTATTGATTTGTTTGATAAAATGTCATGTTCATTTAAATTTGTGACCAGAGACAGTCTTATGCGAGGGGTAGTGTTAGGATATGGTGCACTCTGTGCCTGTCCCCTTCTACACAGCAGTCTATGGCCCTCATTCTGAGTTGATCGCTAGCTGCTTTCGTTCGCAGCGCAGCGATCAGTCAAAAAAATGGCAGTTCTGCGCATGCGTATGCGGTGCAATGCGCATGCGCGTCGTACTCACAACGAACGATGTAGTTTCACACAAGGTCTAGCGAAGCTTTTCAGTCGCACTGCTGACCGCAGAGTGATTGACAGGAAGTGGGTGTTTCTGGGTGTCAACTGACCGTATTCAGGGAGTGAGTGAAAAAACGCAGGCGTGCCAGATAATAACGCAGGCGTGACTGGTGAAACGTAGGTGTGGCTGGCCGAACGCAGGGCGTTTTTGTGATGTCAAAACAGGAACTAAATAATCTGCAGTGATCGCAAGCTAGGAGTAGGTATGGAGCTACTCTGAAGCTGCACAAAATTATTTTGTAGCCGCTCTGCGATCCTTTCGTTCGCACTTCTGCTAAGCTAAGATACACTCCCAGAGGGCGGCGGCTTAGCGTTTGCACGGCTGCTAAAAGCAGCTAGCGAGCGATCAACTCGGAATGAGGGCCTATGAGCGCATCCCCTAGTGTTAATTCCCTAGTGCCAAGAGTCACTCGGAGGCGGAGCAATGTGATGCAATCCCTGCTCCTCCATCTTAGAATGAGTGAGTAAGAGAGACTGAGTCCTGGTGTGTGCAAGCGTGCAGAGCCAAGACCGGGAGCGGATCTCAGCTACAGAGACTCATAGTGTTCTATTACATGTATCGTGGCTCTGGAGTTGACGCAGAGCCGGGCACTGCACCTTCTCTACAGCGGGAATCAGACTGCACGGCTGTGCTGTCCCCCTTCCTGCACCATCGGAAACAACTGATAAGTACCGCTACCACTGCTGTTACCTTGTATGATATAAGGGTCCCTAATTGCCTATATCAGTATTACATCTGAGTCACCTGTGTTTACTGAATAAACCTGCATTACTGATAAGTTCATAAGTGTGTGGACTGACGTCACTGCACCAGGGAATCCAATGCACTCTGCCAATACTCTGTTGTGTGCACAGTGCAGCCCCCCTTCACAAGGAAGCAGCACTCAAGAGCCAGCATGGATGTTTCCTTATCATCTGTACGGGATACTGCCAGGCAGGAGAGGCAAGATTTTAAAAGAAATCTATGGCTGATTTTATGTTAAGAATTCAGACCACAGACCAGCCTCTCAGTCCCCTATACTTACTTCACCAAAAGCGCATTTCCCCAGGTTCTAGTCTGTATCTGATGACGAGATGCCAGATCTGGAAGAGGGGGAGGTGGATGTAGATATGGGGGACGGTAATGTCTCAGGGAGTGAAAGCTATTATCTACTCTATTCGGGATGTCCTTAATATCCCTGATAAGGAGACAGACACAGTAAAAGTAGTGTTTTTTCTATAAAAACAAAATCTCTTGCTACTTTCCTATCTCAGAGGAATTAAACACACTCTTCAGAGTAACATGGGTTAATCTTGACATTAAATTTTAGATCCCTATAAGGTTGCTGACGTCCTTTCCTTTTCCACCTGAGGATAGGAAGGTGTGGAAAAATCCATCTGCACTGGATACTTCAATGTCCTGGATGTCACGTAAGATTGTGCTGCCTGTACCTGGAGCTATCGCCTTAAAAGACCCTGCTGATCATAAAATTGAGACTACTTTCAAATCCATTTGCACAGCAGGGGAAGTTGCTCAATGACCCACAATTGCATGTGGATGATTACAAGGGCCATTGTTAAATGGACGGGTAATATACTGAAAGGTTTTGATACGATGCCTCAGGATGAGATTTTCACACTCCTGCGACATCGAACAGATTCTGCATGTTTTATATGTGTAGCATTCTAGGAAATATGCCTGATCAATGCACGCTCAACGGCCATGGTGGTGTCAGCGCGCAGAGCATTATGGCTGCGGCGGTGGACAGCAGATGCTGATTCCAAGAGAGGTGTAGAGAGCTTTCCCTTTACGGGGGAGGTTTTGTTCGGTGATGAACTGAACAAGTGAATTTCACATACTAAGGCTGGTAAGTCCACCTATCTCCCGTCTGCAGCTCCGTCGGCTGGACGTGCTTATCCAGTCCCCACTCTGCAGTCCTTTTGGGTTGACAGATTTAAGAGAAAGGTCAGAGGTACCTCCAACACCGCTAGAGGACCCAGAGGTATACCGCGCAGACCTGCAGCTGCTGGTTCACCGGAGCTGTGCTCAGGCTCAGCTTTTTCCATGCCATGAACATGACATTTGACCCCAGATTCTGGGGGTCTTACAGGTGGGAACTCGCCTAAAATATTTCAGGGGCAGGCTCCTGCCAGGACCCCAGGGGGAAAGACCTACTCTCCCAGGGCTACAGTAGTGTTTCAAAAGCTCCCACCTCACAGATTCTTCAGGTCAAGCTTACCAGTTTCACATGAAACAAGAGTAACCTTGCAAGAAGACATGCAAAAACTGTTACGGTCGCAGGTCATTGTTCCAGTTTCACCTCAACTCCAAAACAGGGGTTATCATTCCAACCTGTTTTGTGGTACCGAAACCGGACGGTTCGGTACAGCCGATCTTCAACCTGAAATCACTGGACCCATTCTTCCGAGTGTTCCACTTCCAGAGATCTCAAGTCTGTAAGAAGGGGAATTACTGGTATTTCTGCATGTCAAGTATGCGTATCTGCACATCCCGATATGGCTGCCTCATCAGGCTTACCTCAGGTTTGCACTGCAGGACGGTCACTACCAGGTCCAAGCCTCGCCTTTCAGTCTCTCAACGGCACCGAGGGTGTTCACAGAAGTGATGGCAGAGATGTCGCTACAACTCCACAAGCAGGAGGTGAACATCGTTCCATACTCCTCATAATGTCTATGAGCAGAGCACAGTTTATGGATCACTGATCATAGGTTGATTCTCAATCTGCAGAAATCCTGCATAGAACCTATGCAGAGGCTTCGGTTCCTGCTTATGATTCTGTACACGGTGTCTCAGAAAGTGTTCGTTTCTATGGACAAGGCAAAGGCAATTCAGACGATGGTTCATTCCATTCTGCAGCCGAACAAAATCTCGGTACATCTTTGCATATGCCTACTGGGAAAGATGTTGGCCTCGTATGTTGCTATCCGGTACGGAGGATCCCATACACGACTATTCCAGATGGATCTGCTGGACTAATGGTCACGGTCACATCTGCACATGCGCCAGATGATACACATTTCACCAAAATCCAGGATTTCCCTCTTATGGTGGTTGCCGGGACTCCATGGTAGGTGGTCGGATCAAGAGGCCTCCCTTCCGATAAATGTTCTGGACCTCAGGACGATTTACAATTCCCTTCTGCAGGCCTTTTCTATCCTTCAGTATCGTGCCATACGACTGTGGCATACTTGACCCAACAAGGAGGTCCAAACAGCAGAGCTGCAATGAAAGAGGTGTCCAAGATACCCCTGTGGGCTGAGCGGAATGCCAGGGCCATTTCCGCCATACTCATTCCGGGAGCAGACAATTCGGACATAGACTTCCTCAGCAAACACGGTCTACACACAGGGGAATGGGGCATCCACACGCAAGTGTTTCAGCAGATATTTCAGCGGTGGGGCTACCCGCAACTCACCAAGAAGCTTCTGCGTTCCTGTTCCAGGACGAGGGATCCACAGGCCGCAGCGGTGGACGCTCTGACGACGCCGTGGATTTACCAGTTGGTGAATTTGTTCCCTACAATTACTCTAATTCCCAGAGTTCTCGAAGGACTTATTGGAAAGGAGTTCAGGCAATTCTGAATGCCCTAGACTGGCCCCGCAGGGCCTGGTATGCAGACCTCATAGCATTGTCACTCGAAGGCCCTTGGCCTCTGCCAATTCAGGATGATCTTCTTACACAAGGCCGCTAGTCTATCCAGACTTACCACGGCTACGTTAATGGAATGGAAGTTGGTTGGGAAGTTTTTGCCCAGGAATGGGGTTCTGGTCAATGTTATCTCGACTATGATCCAAGCCAGGCATATGGTTGTGTCGAAAGATTACTATCGCATATGGTAGACATGTTCTCTTGGTGTGAGGGTCGACAGTATTCTGCTGTGGATTTTCGTCTAGGACATTTCTTGCCCTTCCTGCAGGCTGTGGTGTTGGGCCTACGTCTGGGCTCCATAACAGTTCAGATCTCAGCCTTGTCCTTTTCTTCCAGGAAAAAATTGGCTGTTCTCCCAGTAGTCCAGACGTTCTTGAAGGTGTCCTTCATATTCGACCACCCTCTGTGCCACCCACGGCGCCGTGGGATCTCAGTGTGTTTCTGACCTTTCTCCAATCGAATTGATTCAACCTTTTTACAGGGTGGACATGGAATATTTGCCGTGGAAGGCTATCATGTTGTTGACCTTGGCACCTTGCCATTCTTCCGAGTGTTCCACTTCCAGAGTTCTCAGGTCTGGAAGAAGGGGAATTACTGGTATTTCTGCATGTCAAGTATGCGTATCTGCACATCCCGATTATGGCTGCCTCATCAGGCTTACCTCAGGTTTGCACTGCAGGACGGTCACTACCAGGTCCAAGCCTCGCCTTTCAGTCTCTCAACAGCACCGAGGGTGTTCACAGAAGTGATGGCAGAGATGTCGCTACAACTCCGCAAGCAAGAGGTGAACATCGTTCCATACTCCTCATAATGTCTATGAGCAGAGCACAGTTGATGCATCACTGATCATAGGTTGATTCTCAATCTGCAGAAATCCTGCATAGAACCTATGCAGAGGCTTCGGTTCCTGCTTATGATTCTGTACACGGTGTCTCAGAAAGTGTTCATTTCTATGGACAAGGCAAAGGCACACTGAGATCCCACGGCGCCGTGGGTGGCACAGAGGGTGGTCGAATATGAAGGACACCTTCAAGAACGTCTGGACTACTGGGAGAACAGCCAATTTTTTCCTGGAAGAAAAGGACAAGGCTGAGATCTGAACTGTTATGGAGCCCAGACGTAGGCCCAACACCACAGCCTGCAGGAAGGGCAACCCACCAACAAAACAGAAAACATTGTCCATTCTTTTCATTCCCAATCATCTGTGTATTTCAGCGTATGTAAATATTTTACCAACTAAAATCCTCATGACCTCTAAGAACGAAATGCAACCAATTTGGTAGACAACTATATACATTGTGATTTACATGCGATTGTACATACCTGTTTGTCACTTTGCTCTATAATGCACAGTTAACATACAGCAGAACAACACCAGTAAATAGGCACCTGAACTTTTAACTTGAACAGGTAAAACCTTACACTCTCAGCCTAGAAAACACTGGTTTCAGCTCAAACTAACTATGTTCCACAAATTGATTTTCTGCATTGCTCTTCATGGAGTATTCATAAAGGCCATTGCATCATTCAGTCTCCCAGCAACTCACCCCTCTGTACATATTGCCCCCTCAATTCTACACTCCCCTCTTATTAGCACTCATGAGCTTTTTACTTCCCTATACTCATTGACAATAACATCTACAACCTCTTACCATAAAAAACTTTCACAAACCTCTGACACCCACATTTATCTCTCTCTTCTGCTTCTGATAGCTGGTGACATTTCACCAAATCCAGGACCCAGCCACTTGCATCACTCGCATTCACCTGATTCACAGCAACATAGAAATCCAGCTAACCTCATAAACATCACATGTCTTCCATCACCCTCCAGATCACTAAAATGTGCCTTATGGAATGCACGCTCTGTTTGTAACAAATTAACATCTATCCATGACCTCTTCATATCTAACAACATCAATCTGCTGGCTATAACAGAAACCTGGCTCACACAATCTGACACAGCCTCCCCTGCAGCACTGGCACATGGTGGTCTCCACTTTACACACACCTCCAGACCCGATAACCATAAAGGAGGAGGAGTTGGACTTTTACTTTCCCAATCTTTTGCATATACTGTTCTACCACAGGTTCCATCACTCACATTTACATCATTTGAAGTACATTCCATTAGGGTTTACTCTCCTTTCTCTCTGCGTGTTGCAGCTATCTACCGCCCACCTGGGCATCCAAAACAATTTTTGGAAGATTTTTCTGCCTGGCTCCCTCACTTTCTATCCTCTGACACCTCCACCATTATCATGGGTGATTTCAATATTGCTATTGATTGTCCAAAATCTGCTGCGCATGCCTTCAAACTACTCTCTCTAACCTCCTCTCTTGGCCTCTCCCAATGGACTGACTCCTCTACTCATCAGGCGGGCCACTGCCTTGATCTAGTATTCACCAAACTATGCTCCATCTCTGAACTCACTAACACTCCTTTCCCCCTATCAGATCACAACCTTATAACCTGCATGCTTTCCTCTGTTAATTCAAACCCTGTGTTGCGGAAGTTCTCCAATCTTCCTCAAACTCGCAGAAATATTAACACAATTAATCTTCAAGAACTTTCCACTTCACTCCAACAACTGCTTTCACCTATTTCTGCATTCACCTCTCCTGAGATGGCTGTATCACACCTTAATAAGACTCTAGAACTAGCCCTTGATGAAGTGGCTCCAGCTACCCATCACACTCCACGTAGGCCTAGATGTCAACCATGGCACTCCAAATCAACAAGACAACTACAAAAACTCACACGAAAACTTGAACGTCAGTGGCGTAAATCTCGTATTTCAAGTGACTTCCTCACATATAAGACAGTCTACCATTCTTATAAAAATGCCCTGGACACTGCCAAACAAACATATTTCCAAACTCTTATCTCTGCTCAAGCCTCTAACCCCAAACGACTCTTTAATACATTTAAATCACTTCTGAATCCTCCCGCACCTACCCCACCAGCCACTATCAAGGCACAGGATCTTGCTTCCTACTTCAAGGAGAAGATTGATAAGATCCGAGATGAAATGGTATGCTCTTCGGCAGCCAGTGACCTGCTCCGTTCTGTTCCTGAACCCTCTGGCACTCTTTCTTCATTTGATCCCACAAATGAAGATGAAGTATCATCACTTTTCTCATCCTGCTTCACTACTACCTCTCCTCTTGATCCTTTACCCTCACAAATAAGTAAAGCTCTGTCTCTGGTGCTCATCCCTACCTTAACTAACATCTGTAATCTCTCTCTCTCTACTGGTATTTTTCCTTCACTTTTCAAGCATGCAGTGATTACTCCCATTTAAAAAAAACAAAATTCTGACCCTAATGCTCTCTCAAACTACCGCCCTATCTCTCAGCTCCCTTGTCTCTCTAAGCTACTTGAGAGACTTGCCTACACTCGACTCACACACTTTCTTAACTCATACACTTTGTTGGACCCACTTCAGTCAGGCTTCCGTTCCCAACATTCCACAGAGACGGCACTGACTAAAGTGGTTAATGATTTGGTCACTACGAAGTCTAAAGGCCACTACTCACTACTTATTCTTCTAGATCTATCTGCTGCATTTGACACTGTAGACCACTCTCTTCTCATACAGACACTACAATCCCTAGGTCTTAAAGACACAGCCCTTTCTTGGTTCCTATCGTACCTATCTAATCGCTCCTTCAGTGTTCGCTTCTCTGAATCTACCTCCTCTTCGCTACCTCTTTCAGTTGGAGTACCGCAAGGCTCAGTCTTGGGTCCTCTGCTTTTCTCTATCTATACCTCATCTCTTGGTAAACTAATCAGCTCTTTTGGTTTTCAGTATCATCTGTACGCAGATGATACTCAAATCTACCTATCCTCCCCTGACTTGTCCCTATCTGTACTGGACCGTGTCACTGAATGCCTTTCTGCCATCTCATCCTGGATGACATCTCGCCACCTCAAACTTAATATTTCAAAGACAGAGTTAATTATATTTCCACCGGCCAATAGTAGGTACCAACCTGATATCTCTATCACTGTTGAAAACTCGACTATCTACCCTACCCCACAAGCTCGCTGCCTAGGTGTCATCCTTGACTCTGATCTGTCCTTTGTTCCCCACATTCAATCTGTCTCAAGATCATGTTACATGCATCTAAAAAACATATCCAAAATACGACCATACCTTACACAAGACACTGCTAAAACTCTAATCCACGCTCTCATTATCTCCCGCATTGATTATTGCAATAGTCTCCTAACTGGTCTTCCCAAAACAAGACTCTCACCACTACAATCCATTCTGAATGCAGCGGCGAGGCTTATCTTCCTTGCTAGACGTTCATCGTCTGCAGATCCACTCTGTCAGTCCCTCCATTGGTTACCTGTACTCTACCGCATTCAATATAAAATACTTTTACTCACACACAAGGCCATTAACCAAACTACACCAACGTACATCACTTCGCTTATCACAAAATATCTCCCAACCCGACCTCTTCGCTCTTCACAAGATCTGCGTCTCTCATCCACACTCATTACTCGCTCCCACTCACGACTGCAGGACTTTCATCGGGCTGCACCCACCCTGTGGAATGCCCTACCACGCACAATAAGACTCTCCTCTAGTCTCCAAACCTTCAAGCGTTCCCTCAAAACTCACCTCTTTAGGCAAGCGTATCAAATTCCTGAACCGCCCACATAACTTTCATAAACCTTCCTATCACATTACATCCACTCTTTACAGTCCACACATATCCTCACATGTCTTCTCATTCTATGCAATAGATAGCACCTTTCCTTGTGTACATATGCCTATTTCCCTATAGATTGTAAGCTTGCGAGCAGGGCCTTCCTACCTCTATGACTGTTATCACCCAGTTTGTTATTGTTATTTCAAATTGTAAAGCGCAACGGAATTTGCTGCGCTATATAAGAAACTGTTAATAAATAAATAAATAAATAAATAAGGCAATTCAGACAATGGTTCATTCCATTCTGCAGCCGAACAAAATCTCGGTACATCTATGCATATGCCTACTGGGAAAGATGATGGCCTCCTATGTGGCTATCCGGTATGGAGGATCCCATACACAACTATTCCAGCTGGATCTGCTGGACTAATGGTCAGGGTCACATCTGCACATGCACCAGATGATACACATTTCACCAAAAGTCAGGATTTCCCTCTTATGGTGGTTGCCGGGGCTCGGTTCCACGGTAGGTGGTCGGATCAAGAGGCCTTCCGATAAATGTTCTGGACCTCAGGACGATTTACAATGCCCTTCTGCAGTCCTTTTCTATCCTTCAGTATCGGGCTATACGACTGTGGCATACTTGACCCAACAAGGAGGTCCAAACAGCAGAGCTGCAATGAAAGAGGTGTCCAAGATACCCCTGTGGGCTGAGCGGAATGCCAGGGCCATTTCCGCCATACTCGTTCCGGGACCAGACAATTCGGACGTAGACTTCCTCAGCAGACACGGTCTACACATGGGGGAATGGGGCCTCCACCCGCAAGTGTTTCAGCAGATATTTCAGCGGTGGGGCTACCCGCAACTCACCAAGAAGCTTCTGCGTTCCTGTTCCAGGACGAGGGATCCACAGGCCGCAGCGGTGGACGCACTGACGACGCCGTGAATTTACCAGTTGGTGAATTTGTTCCCTACAATGACTCTAATTCCCAGAGTTCTCGAAGGACTTAATGGAAAGGAGTTCAGGCAATTCTGATTGCCCTAGACTGGCCCCTCAGGGCCTGGTATGCAGAACTCATAGCATTGTCACTCGAAGGCCCTTGGCCTCTGCCAATTCAGGATGATCTTCTTACAAAAGGACGCTAGTCTATCCAGACTTACCACGGCTACGTTAATGGAATGGAAGTTGGTTGGGAGGTTTTTGCCCAGGAATGGGGTTCCTGGCAAGGTTATCTCGACTATGATCCAAGCCAGGCATATGGTTGTGTCGAAAGATTACTATCGCATATGGTAGACATGTTCTCTTGGTGTGAGGGTCGACAGTATTCTGCTGTGGATTTTCGTCTAGGACATTTCTTGCCCTTCCTGCAGGCTGTTGTGTTGGGCCTACGTCTGGGCTCCATAGCAGTTCAGATCTCAGCCTTGTCCTTTTCTTCCAGGAAAAAATTGGCTGTTCTCCCAGTAGTCCAGACGTTCTTGAAGGTTTCCTTCATATTTGACCACCCTCTGTGCCACCCACGGCGCTGTGGGATCTCAATATGGTTCTGACCTTTCTCCAATCGAATTGATTGAACCTTTCTACAGGGTGGACATGGAATATTTGCCGTGGAAGGCTATCATGTTGTTGACCTTGGCATCTGCGAGGCGTATTTCAGAATTAGGGGCCTTATCCTGTAAGAGTCCTTCTCTGCTGTTTCATGAGGATAGAGCGGAGCTCTGAACTCGCCAATCTTGCCTGAGGTGGTATCTGCATTTCATATCAATTCGCCGATAGTGGTTCCGGGTGTCACTGACGCATCTGTTACACCACAGTCCTTGGACGTGGTTTGGGCTTTGGGGATTTATGTCAAGAGGACAGCTCGTCTCAGTTAATCAGACTTGTTTTTTTTTCTCTATGATGCTTCACAGATTGGTTGTCCTGCTTCGAAGCAGTCTATTGCATGTTGGTTGGTGGCTTTGCCGCTGCCAAGATCTGTTCAGGCCCACTCCACACAGTCGGTGGGTTCTTCCTGGGCGGCTAACCGGGGTGTCTCGACTTTGCAGTTATGCCGGGCAGCTTCTTGGTCGGGTTCAAACAGGTTCGACCCCTTGGCTACTGAGGACCTTCAGTTGGTCAGTCGGGTTTGCAGGGGTCTCAGCACTCTCCCACCTGGTCTGGAAGCTTTGGGACTTCCCCATGGTACTAAGACCATTCCAGTATCCCCTAGGACGTTAGAGAAAATAGGATTTATTACCTACCGGTAAATCCTTTTCTCATTGTCCGTAGTGGATACTGGGCGACCGCCTCTGTGCTTTGTTGTTTTCCTGCAAGTGTTATTCTTGTGTGTTGGTAGTTGGGTCTGCTGTTGCTGTCCCTATTTCCAAGTTGTGGTTAGCGTTGCTATCTATTTTCAGGTTGTGGTTAGCGTTGCTATCCTCTTGTTTTGTTGTGTGCTGGTTCGTTCTCTCACCACTTTCTTGTCTATTTTCCTCCTCTCAAAGTATGTCCGTCCACTCAGGCACAGTTTTCCTAGACTGAGTCTGCAGGAGGGGCAGAGAGGGGAGGAGCCAGCACACTCTGAAGAAATTTAAAGGGCCAAGGCTCCAATGGACCCCATCTATATCCCATGATACTAAGACCATCCCAGTATCCCCTACGGACTATGAGAAAATGATTTACCGGTAGGTATTAAAATCCTATTTTATTCATATCTGTACAGTTATTGTGTTCCCTAGTATCTGTACATGTGTGATCTCACGTCAGAACAGTTATTGTTTGTAGTCATATCATGTCTGCACAGTTGTTGTGTCCTCTCATCACCGTCCATGTGTATTCTTGTATGATTTGGGGCCGGATGTAATGGGTTGCGAGATGGCCGAAGCTCCGAGACTCCAGCCGAACTTTTTTTAAAGCAGCAAACGGTTACAAGGCAAAACCTGGTTGGTTTTGCCTTGTAAATGTTTGCTGCTTTAAAAAAACGTACGCGTTCGGCAGGAGTCTCGGAGCTCCGTCCATCTCCCAAGCTATTACATTCGGCCCTTGGGGTACATCAAATTCTGTGTCGTAATGTTCTATTCAACTGTGCAATTTTAACACATTACTAATCTTTTTAGTTTATTTTTAACACTCTGAATTTGACACTTTAATACCTGCTGTAAGTCATTTCCCCCTCCTGTGAGCGACATGCTGAGAATGATGTGCTTTATGTTACAGAAGGAACAGTTTGGACTGTATGCTTTTTACAGCAAGAACAAGCCCCAGTCTGACAGGTTGCTGCAGGAACACGGAGCAGCTTTCTTCAAGGTATGGTGAGCAAGGACTAGGGAGAGAGAGAGAGAGAGAGAGAGAACTTTCCTTTATTGAAATGAAGTAAAAAAAAACTGACATCAATGGCTTTGTGAAATGTATGTCATTGCTGAAATTCAGAGCTGTGGTTTATTCATTTCACACAGTTATTTCTGTGCTGCATTTGTACATAGTGTAGACAATGTAAGGCATTTATAGTAAACTGTGTCTTTCCCCAGAGGAAGCAGCAGGAGCTGGGTGACAAGATGGATCTCTCCTCCTACCTTCTAAAACCTATCCAGCGCATCAGCAAGTACAGTCTGCTCCTGCAGGAAATGGAATGGGAATGTAAGGGGCAAAGCACGCGGGAGGGCGAGCTAAAAGGAGCACGTGAGGTTGTGCGATTCCAGCTCCGTCATGGAAATGATCTCCTTGCTATGGATGACATTCAGGACTGCGATGTAAGAAAATTAGTTTAGAGGAGCATCGCTATGTTCTATTTTATGTAATTGAACCTGCGGCAATAGGAACATTAAACTAATAGCAGCACTAATGACATTATCTGTGTATTTGTTTATAGTACACATGGTAGCTAAGCTACATCATGTGATCACTGCAGATCGGTATAACTGCAGCTTCACTTTCTAATTTCCTAACATTTCAGAAGATTCAATTTGCACATGGAAAAATGCCTTAGGAGACATATTTTTTACATTACGCTGCTTATTTTTTATGGCTGTGTTTAAAAGTCAGTAGTTGAAAAAGGAAGGGATGTGGACAGTAAACTAGATCAAAGCATCCCCACCGTAGTTTCCCCCAATAGCCTTACTAGCTGATGGATGATCAGATAACTTGATGCATTCATCTTTTAATATGAATTTAAAGCACAAAGTCATGTTTACCATAATAAAATGTATCAGAGACCCAATCTATTTAACGTAAAACGCAATATTGTAAAAAATATAACTATTTCAGTATTTAAAAATATAATTTCTTCTTCGTCCTAGAGGATGCTGGGGACTCCAAAAGGACCATGGGGTATAGACGGGTTCCGCAGGAAACATGGGCACTTTAAGACTTTAAATGGGTGTGAACTGGCTCCTCCCTCTATGCCCCTCCTCCAGACCTCAGTTAGATTCTGTGCCCAGAGAGACTGGACACACACTAGGGGAGCTCTACAGAGTTTCTCTAGAAAATACTTTCTGTTAGGTTTATGGTTTCATGGAGCACTGCTGGCAACAGGCTCCCTGCTTCGCGGGACTGAGGGGAGAGAAGCAGACCTACTTCTGTGAGTTAAAGGCTCTGCTTCTTAGGCTACTGGACACCATTAGCTCCAGAGGGTCTGATCACTTGGTATAGCCTAGCTGCTCGTTCCCGGAGCCGCGCCGCCGTCCCCCTCACAGAGCCAGAAGAGAGAAGCCGGGTGAGTAACCGAAACAAAGAAGACTTCAGTGAAGGCGGCAGAAGACATCAGTCTTGGCGGTACCGCGCAGTGGTCGCGCTGCGCGCCATTGCTCCCGCTCACAAACGGCACTACACGGGTGAAGGGTGCAGGGGGGGCGCCCTGGGCAGCAATAAAACCTCTTTTTGGGATCTGGCAAAGAGGTATACAGTTCCCAGGCACTGTATACAGGCCCCCGCCAGTTTAAAAATAAGCGCGACTCAAGCGCGCCATTTAGGGGGCGGGGCTTCGTCCTTCCAGCTCTTGTCAGCGCCATCTTCTCTCTCTCTTCACAGCAAGCTGCAGAGACGCTGGTCCTGGCCCTTCACTTCTGTCACAAGTAACAGGGTGCAAAAACAGCATATTTGGTGTTGAATATATATATATATATATAAAAGCGCTGCAAGGTCTGGGGCATTGTATATTCCTTCAGACCGGGTGAGGCGCTGGGTGTGAGCTGGCAAACTCCCTCTCTGTCTTTCTGAAGGGCCTTACTGTGGGTCTGTTCCCTATAGCCCAGTGTGATAGTGGGTGTCAGTACACGTGTGTCGACATGTCTGAATGCTCTTCCCAAGAGGAGGCTGGTGTTGGGGCAGAACAGAATGTGGGAGTGACTCTGTCGGCACCGCCGACTGCTGATTGGGTAGATATGTGGAGTGTCTTAAATGCAAGTGTGGCTTCGTTGCATAAGAGATTAGACAAATCTGAGTCTCAGAACCAAACATGGAGACAATCCATCGAAGATGTTTTGTCACAAACTCAGATGCCCTCAGGGTCACAAAAACGTTAGTTTACCCAGATAGCAGACACAGATACCGACACGGATTCAGACTCCAGTGTCGACTATGGTGATGCCAGGTTGAATCCTAAACTGGCTAAGAGCATTCAGTACATGATTGTGGCAATAAAAGAAGTGTTACATATCACAGAAGACCCTGCTGTTCCTGAGACAATGGTCTGTATGTTTAAAGGAAAACAACCTCCGGCAACATTTCCTCCCTCTCATGAACTGAATACTCTTTTTGAAAAGGCTTGGGAAATTCCTGACAAAAAGTTACTGATTCCCAAGAGAATTATTATGGCATATCCGTTTCCCTCTGAGGATAGGAAAAAGTGGGAGTCGACCCCCAATGTGGACAAGGCTCTAGCGCGGCTGTCCAAGAAGGTGGCGCTTCCGTTCCCTGACACGGCGGCCCTAAGGGATCCTGCGGATCGTAAGCAGGAAACTACCTTGAAATCTATTTATGTCACTACGGGTACACTGCTCAGACCTGCAGTGGCATCAGCATGGGTGAGTAGTGCTATTGAAAAGTGGGCAGATAACTTATTATCTGACTTGGACACCCTGGATAGGGATAGCGTTCTTTTGATGCTGGGTCATATCAGGGACACTGCAGTCTATCTAAGGGAGGCTGTGAGAGATATTGGCCTCTTGGGATTAAGGGCCAATGCCATGGTAATCTCGGCTAGGAGAAAATTATGGACTCATCAATGGAATGGTGATGCTGACTCTAAGAGAGCTATGGAGGCATTGCCGTATAAGGGTAGTGTTTTGTTTGGTGAGGGGCTCGCGGACCTGGTATCTACAGCTACCGCGGGTAAGTCATCTTTTCTACCTTTTATCCCGCCACAGCAAAAGAAAACGCCTCCGTATCAGATGCAGTCCTTTCGGTCTAGTAAATTCAAAAAAGGACGAGGGTCCTCCTTCCTTGCTGCTATAGGTAAGGGAAGGGGAAAAAGATCACCGGCTGTGGCAAGCTCTCAGGAGCAGAAGTCCTCCCCGGCTTCTGCCAAGTCCACCGCATGACGCTGGGGCTCCGCTGCGGGAGTCCGCACCGGTGGGGGCACGTCTTCAGCTCATCAGTCGTGTCTGGGCTCACTCAGGCCTGGATCCTTGGGTGCTGGAAATTGTGGCCCAAGGATACAAACTGAAGTTTCAAGACGTGCCCCCCCACCGATTTTTCAAATCGACCGTGCCAGCTTCTCTTCCGGAAAGAGAAGTGGTGTGCGCTGCAATACAAAAGCTGTGTCAACAGCAAGTCATTGTCACGGTACCCCCGTCACATCGGGGAGAAGGGTTTTATTCAAGCCTGTTCGTGGTCCCGAAGCCGGATGGCTCGGTCAGACCAATTCTGAACTTAAAATCCCTCAATCTATATTTGAAAAGATTCAAATTCAAAATGGAATCTCTCCGAGCAGTGATTTCCAGTCTGGAAGGGGGGGATTTTATGGTGTCAGTCGACATAAAGGATGCTTACCTACATGTCCCCATATATCCTCCTCATCAGGCTTACCTGAGGTTTGCTATTCAGGATTGTCATTACCTATTTCAGACGTTGCCATTTGATCTTTCCACGGCCCCAAGAATTTTCACCAAGGTAATGGCGGAAATGATGGTGCTCCTGCGCAAGCAGGGTGTCACAATTATCCCGTACTTGGACGATCTCCTAATAAAGGCGAGGTCAAAGGAGCAGTTACTAAAAAACGTTGCGCTCTCCCTGACAGTTCTGCAGCAACATGGTTGGCACCTAAATTTGCCAAAGTCACAGTTGATTCCGACAACGCGGCTGTCGTTCTTGGGTATGATTCTGGACACGGAACTACAGAGAATTTTTCTCCCGATGGAAAAAGCTCTGGAAATACAGAACATGGTCAGGGGGATTCTGAAACCGGCAAGGGTGTCGATTCATCAATGCACTCGGGTGCTGGGGAAGATGGTGGCGGCCTACGAGGCCATCCCGTTTGGCAGGTTACATGCCAGAGTTTTTCAGTGGGACCTGTTGGACAAGTGGTCCAGGTCTCACCTACACATGCACCGGATGATAAGCCTCTCTCCCAGGGCCAGGATTTCCCTCTTGTGGTGGCTCCAAAGTTCTCACCTTCTAGAGGGACGCAGGTTCGGGATCCAGGATTGGATCCTGGTGACCACGGATGCAAGTCTCCGAGGTTGGGGAGCAGTCATACAGGGACAAAATTTCCAGGGAAAATGGTCAAGCCAGGATGCTTGTCTGCACATAAACATTCTGGAATTAAGGGCCATCTACAACGGCCTTCTACAAGCAGAACATCTTCTTTGCGGCCTGCCCGTCCTGATTCAGTCGGACAACATAACCGCAGTGGCGCACATAAACCACCAGGGCGGAACAAGGAGCAGAGCGGCTATGGCGGAGGCCACAAAAATTCTTCGCTGGGCAGAAAAACAGGCAAGCGCTCTGTCGGCGGTCTTCATTCCAGGCGTGGACAACTGGGAAGCAGACTTCCTCAGCAGACACGATCTCCATCCAGGAGAGTGGGGTCTTCATCAAGAGGTCTTTGCAGGAGTGACAAGTCGTTGGGGAATTCCTCAAATAGACATGATGGCGTCTCGCCTCAACATGCGAGCCTCAAGTTAGGCTCCATTAAAGTGCAGATTTCGGCCTTATCAATTTTCTTTCAAAGGGAATTGGCCTCGCTTCCAGAAGTACAGACTTTGTCAAAGGCGTACTGCACATCCAACCTCCATTTGTGCCCCCAGTGGCACCATGGGACCTTAACGTGGTGTTACAGTTCCTTATGTCACATTGGTTTGAACCTTTACAAACGGTTGAGTTGAAATTTCTCACTTGGAAAGTGGTCATGCTGTTGGCCTTGGCGTCCGCAAGGTGGGTGTTCAAATTGGTGGCTTTGTCTCACAAAAGCCCCTATTTGATTTTCCACGAGGATAGAGCGGAGTTGAGAACTCGTCAACAATCTTTACCCAAGGTGGTTTCTTCGTTTCACACGAACCAACCTATTGTGGTACCTGTGGCTTCTGAAGCCTTGGCTGATTCAAAGTCTCTCGATGTGGTCAGAGCTTTGAAAATTTATGTTGCCAGCCCAGAACGGCTCGTATTAGGAAAACGGAGGCTCTGTTTGTCCTGTACGCTTCCAACAAGATTGGGGTTCCTGCTTCTAAGCAGATTATTGCACGCTGGATCTGTAATGCGATTCGGCATGCTCATTCTACGGCTGGATTGCCGTTACCGAAATCAGTGAAGGCCCATTCTACCAGGAAGGTGGGCTCATCTTGGGCGGCTGCCCGGGTGTCTCGGCGCTACAACTTTGCCGAGCAGCTACTTGGTCGGGTTCAAACACTTTTGCAAAATTCTACAAGTTTGATACCCTGGCTGATGAGGACATCATGTTTGCTCAATCGGTGCTGCAGAGTCATCCGCACTCTCCCGCCCGGTCTGGAGCTTTGGTATAAACCCCATGGTCCTTTTGGAGTCCCCAGCATCCTCTAGGACGAAGGAGAAAATAGGATTTTAATACCTACCGGTAAATCCTTTTCTCTTAGTCCGTAGAGGATGCTGGGCGCCCGTCCCAGTGCGGACTCTATCTGCAGTACTTGTTCATGGTTATTGCTTTTGCTACACAAAGGTTGTGTTTTAGTTTCGATCAGCCTGTTGCTGATTTTTTGGTTCATGCTGTTAACTGGTTTTAGTTAAATGCCATGTTGTATGGTGTGTTGTGGTGTGAGCTGGTATGTATCTCACCCTTGGTTAACAAAAATCCTTTTCCTCGAAATGTCCGTCTCCCTGGGCACAGTTCCTATAACTGAAGTCTGGAGGAGGGGCATAGAGGGAGGAGCCAGTTCACACCCATTTAAAGTCTTAAAGTGCCCATATGTCCTGCGGATCCCGTCTATACCCCATGGTCCTTTTGGAGTCCCCAGCATCCTCTACGGACTAAGAGAAAAGGATTTACCGGTAGGTATTAAAATCCTATTTTGATGTAACAACCTCACAACCACACAGTGCTGATACTGTAGCTGGTGTGTGCAGCCTGGCTGTTTCACAATCCATTAGTTCTCCTGTAACTACAATTGGTCCCAATCTTAACTGCCCTGTCAAAAATAGAGAATATCTATAACAAAATTGAGAAAACATTGATATTTACTAAATTTTGAAAAGCAAATTAATAGTTTAATAATAACGCAACTCAGCAATATTCTTTGGAGGTCTCATTTTTGTATATGCATGAGATTAAGGGCCTGATTTTAGAAATGTACGCAAAGCTGATGTTGATGGCGGTGAGCGAGTTTTTGCTACTGCTCGTGTGCTAAAGAAGAACTGTTTGTGTACTCAGATGCTCAATCTTTCACATTGGAGGCCATACTAAGACAGATTACTGCACATGCCATGGGGATGGTGCAAGTTTTGGTGGTGACACCTAAAGGTGCACCGGGTGGTATTACAGCATATACAGAAAGTGAGCATCTCGTTCCTTGCACATTTACAGTATACACACTGATATACACCAGGTAAGGACATTGTAGTGGTATTTGCATAAAGTCACAGATGAGCGACCTCCAAAAGACACAGCAGTGCTTCACCAAATCCCAATGGATACATATGACCCATGATGCGTTTCCAAATTATTTCTCATCCTAAGGACTACAGGGGACATATTGGTCTATGTACAAAGCTTTGGAGAGAAACAACGTGGACAGAGATAAGTACCAGGCAATCAGCTCCTAACTACCATGTTACCGGCTGTGTCTGAAAAATGACACTTAGGAGCTGATTGGTTGGTACTTTCTGCAGCTGGGTACACTGGTATTCCATAGGGAATAACATCGGGGGTGTAGAGTTGGATCTTGATCCAAGGCACCAACAGGCTAAAGCTTTGACTGTTCCCAAGATGCATTACACCTCTATAACCCCAACTCCAGGAACTGGAACTCAGTTTATAAGTTGGTGCCTGCAGTGCAGGTCACTAACAGGTGGAGCTGCGCTAGGCAGCCCTGAAAAGAGCTTTTCAAGAAGACTTCAAGGGCCGCAGCACTATTTATGTCAGTCTGACATTCTGTGCTGCTGTGCCATCACCTCCCCAGCAGCAGTGCATACTCCCGCGGCTGGGTTCCCGGGTACTTGCAGCGGAGGCGCACCAGTCATCAGGCACACCACCGCTGACGTTCTCCAGGATCGCATGGCTGAACATCAGGGAGGAGGTAAGAGGGTCCCCTTGGTAGGACCTGCCGGTTAATCGCGGTCCTAGGAGACGGACCGCCGCTGGCATGGACACTGTACTGCACAGGGACCCCACTATATCCACCTGGTCGGATTTACTAAAATCTGTTTGATATAGGCTTCACAGTACCCGGTGGTGAAGTCCAGCAGAGGGGATAAGGTGCTGACCTGTAGCCCCTCCCCCAGCTCCAGGCACCATCTACTGCTGGTGTTCCCGCCCTGGAGCTGCATTTCACTCTCCCTCACTCCCTGACAGAGATTTTGGCGCCATCTTCACTACCAGCTGGGCTGATCTCCGGGACTGCTGGGCACTGTCTACTCTGTAAAGCCGCCTGTCTCATCAGCGCTGTGCATTTACAGGCACTTAAGTATTCTACATGTCATTTTATACAGTGTTAGTTAAGAACAAGTGTACTGCTATGTGAATATTTAGTACAAGTATTCAGTGATATACATCCAGTATCTACTGTGCATTGTTATATCTATACTCATACATATTTATATGTAGTTTTACTAGTCCAGTGCAGTTTTATTGTTTATATGTAATAACTTCTGCATTGTACATGTGACTGAGTGTGCCTATAGCTGTTGTGTGGGATTCCATTCTCCTGTATCACATATTGCTATCACTATATTCTGCACCCTGAGGGGCTAGGTGCGTCAGGGTCCCATATATATATATATATATATATATATATATATATATATATATAGTGTTACACAGAATATACGATTTGGTATTTTTACTGTGTGTTTCAGTCACCTCATACCGCTTAAATCCTCTGTTTTGTGTCCTGTGTTTGCTGTCACATAACATAGGGGGTTATTTGAAGGTATTGTGTTTGTCTGGCTATATTCTACTCTTATGCCCTAAGGCTACATTCCTTATAATGTCTGCCACCCAGGGCGGGAAATCCGCAGATGCTTCTGTATCCTGCAGTACTGGCACCACGGATTTACCTGAGGGGGAAGTTTTAGCTGCTGGTTTAGGCGCTGAGTGCCATACACCCAGTCAACCTGCAGCACCTGTGGCCAATCAGGACCCACCTTGGGCAGCGTTCTCAAGTATGCTGAATACACTTGTGACACTTCTTACGCCCCGTGTGAGACCTCCTGTGCCATTGCAGCCACATATTGTCCCTGTAGTTAATCCGCCCTGGGCCGATACTCTGTCTACCCAATTACAAAAATTAAATCAATCTTTGGTTAGACAGAAGTCTATCCCACGCCCCTCTGGGGCCAAGGGGTCATCTAAGCGGGCCATTTCTTCCTCACAATCCACTAATATTTTGGATAATTCTTCCGATAAGGATGGGGAATATATTGATCTGTCAGACACTGATACAGTTGCTTCTGATGAGGAATCTACATCCCAGGTTGATGTTCCTGACCTAGTGGAGGCTATTAAGCTAATTCTTCAAATAGATGATGACATTGAACCTACTACTGCTTCTAAGAAAGCTGATAAGTTCAAACGTCAGAAGGTTGCTAAAGTAGTCTTACCACATTCTGACCATTTAATTGACATACGTCAGGAATCCTGGTCGACTCCAGGAAAGAAATTTTACCTGTCTTAAAAGATGCTCGCTCGTTATCCTATCCCTGCAGAGTTGAGTAACAAGTGGGAAACTCCACCGCCGGTGGACTCTCATATCGTCCATCTTGTGGTGTCATCTACTCTGCCTGTCACCACTGTCACCTCCCTGAAGGAACCGACGGATAAGTGTGTGGAGGAATGCCTGAAGTCTATTTACTCTCTTACTGGTGCAGTACATAGACCCACTATGGCAGCCTCCTGGGCTGTGAAAGGAATTTAAACATGGGTTCAGGCAACTCAGGATAAGCTGCCCCAGGATTTTTCTGACACTGCCAGACAATATCTGTCTTATATTACCACAACCACCCACTATATTCAGGAGGCGGCCTCTGATGCAGGTGTAATGGCGGCCAAGGCATCTACTACGTCTATCCTGGCTCGTCGAATTATGTGGTTGAGGTCCTGGAAGGTGGACCTGGACTCCAAAAAGACCTTGGAGGTGCTCCCTTTTAAGGGAGACATCCTATTTGGGGAGGATCTGAACAAGATTGTAACTGACTTGGATACTGCCAAGACTGCGTGTCTCCCAAATACTAATCCTTCTGCTCCGAAGGCTAAGAGTACCACCTTTCGTTTCTTTCGTTCGAACTGGTCTTTAACCAGGCCTGGGCGAACTGCAGCAGTCGGCCTCTCACCCTGGGGTCCTCCAGGGGGAGGCCCGCCCCGTCATGCAGCAGGCTTATCTTGTTTGGAAGCAGGCTGACGGGCGGCCCAGGATTGTTTAGATTTAGGCTTAGTGGTTTTGGAAGCACGAGCCTGTCGCAGATACGCCTGACCCTTTGCTTTCCCTGGAGGTCGTCCAAGTACTGAGTACATATGCATGATTATACTTTTCAGAGGGCCGACATTTCTGTATTTATAATCCTTTTTTTTATTGATTTTATGTAATAAATCATCAAAATTATAACAAATAAAGGCTTGAAATATCTCACTTTGCATGTAATGAGTCTATATAATATATTAGTTTCACCTTTTAAGTTGAATTACTGAAAAAAAATGAATTTTTGCACAATATTCTAATTTTCTGAGTTTCACCTGTATTGTAAACCACATTACCAGGGCCGTAACTAGGTATGTGCGGAGTGTGCCACCGCACATAGCACTGCAGGGTATAGAGCGCTGCTGGCGGCATTTGTCAATTATCTGTTTTAATTACTTTCACTTGCAGCTTCGCCCCTTTTTGAAGCCCAGCATCTCTTGACTGCCCCTGTCTCCTTTCCCCACCCCTTGTGCCCCACACCGTGCGTCGCTAACACCTATACAACATTCATGAATTTAACTTGAGAGCTCTTTGTTACACAGTCACACTATCCTTTATTACAATTTAAGATGCTGACATACCCGGGATTCAAACCCATTGCCTATGGCAGTGCAGTCAGAAAATCTATTCATTGAGCTATCTGCCCTTGCATAGAAAGCTAGAGAACTCTAAGATAGAGAATTATAACTATTGGGAAAAATGATAACTGTTGGGAAAAATGACCAGCGTTGTAGCTTTGCAGATTTATGTAGTGTGTGGCTGCAAGGGATTGGATGTGTGGCTGCACACTACATAGATCTGCTCAACTGCAGTGAGGACTATTTTGTTACAAAGTACAAATAGCTTAATATAGTTCTCATAGTTTTTATGCAGGATCAAATAGTAGGGCTTTTGACTGGAATGCAACATGTTATAGGTTTGAATCCTTGGTATGGCAGTATATTGAAATGTGTTATTTAATAAAGGGTATTGTAAGTGAATAACAACAAGCTCTCATGTTAAGTGCATGAATGTGGTATAAAGAGGATTTGTGTCCAAATCTATATGTATATATATATATATATATATATATATATATATATATATATACACACACAACAGGGCATTGGCTTTCTTTGGGATCAGATTTGTCATGCCCCTTCCCCAAGTGTCCCTATTGGAAAAATGGGGGGGGGGGGGGGACGGACGAAGGCGGGAGGCGCCAATTCTCTTTCTGGCACACGGCACCAAAAAGTCTAGTCTAGTTACAGCTCTGCGACATAGACATGTCAGTCTGTAAATCATATGCAAGATTTTTATATATTGATTTTTTTTTAGCATTTATAATTGAATTGTGTTTATGTATTAGTGCCAATCAAAGGTGACCTTTTACTTGCAAGAGGATTGCAATGAGAATACTCACAATGCCACAGATGCAGCACAGGGGATTCTGGGGATTCATTTCAAAATACATTTTGGATTTCACCACAATTGTGAGAAACACACTGACTCCACTCAGATCTTCTTTTGTTAAAAATATTTTCTTCCCTTAAACATTGTTTGTATAGAGCATATTTAGTGTTGCCAAAATATCCCTTTAATCAGAAATGCATATGGATTACATAGGTTCTGTGGATAGTTGACTTCAAGTCTGCATTTCACCTAGTTTTATTCAGCCACATAACCTGTGTAATTCATACTGTATGTGAGCCTGATTAAAAGTATTCAATAGGTTGGGAACAAAATCTTGGCAGTTAAAGTACCCTAACGGTCAAGACGCCGACAGAGGCTTATCGCTAACCCTAATCCATCCCTCCCACAACCTAACTATAACTGTCTCCTCTCCTGCAGCCTAACCCTAACTCAACCACCCTGCAGCCTAACCCCCCCACTAGTACCTATCCCCGACCCCTGTACTTAACTTTAGGGATCCGTTGGGATTCTGTCCATCGGGAACTGCTGTCGGTATTCTGACTATTGGGATCCTGACTGCCGGGTTTCTGACCTCATCCCTATTCAACACGTCCAACCTCCAGCTGCTGTGGAACTAAATATCCACGCGTGCCCTGCTACAGTTTTGATATTAGGGCATGTTAAAACCGTTAGGACATGCTGGAATGTGTAGTTCCACAGCAGCTGGAGAGCTACATGATGACTACCCCTGTTCTATGCTTTTGCAAGTGGAAACAAACTAACAAACTATGGGGGTAATTCCGAGTTGACCATCCACACTGACATGCGGGGGGATGCCCAGCACAGTGCTAGCCCGCGCCGCATGTCAGTCCCTACCCCGTCGCTGAAGTACAAAAGCATCGCACAGCGGCGATGCTTTTGTACTTCAGGAGTTTCTCCCGGCCAACGCAGCTGTTGCGCGCTGGCCGAGAGCTAATCGTCGCTGCCCGGCTCGCAGGAGCTGTGTGTGACATCACGCAGCTGCTGCGGCCCGCCCCCCCCGCATGGTCCGGCTACGCCTGCATTGGCTGGACCGCGCCCACAAAACGTCAGCCAAACGCCGCCGTGTCGCCCCCTCCTGCCCAGCGACCACCTCTGCCTGTCAATCAGGCAGAGGCGATCGCTAGGCAACGACAGCCGCCGGCGCATGCACAATTCTGACCTGATCGCTGAGCTGTGATAAACTGCAGCGAGCGATCAGGTCAGAATGACCCCTATATGCATATATTTCTTCGCTGTGGTTACTTTTGTATTCGTGAGTAAGCGAGTTACATGAGATTTGTTCCTTATTTCCCATAAAAAGATGGAAGGAGATAGGTGACAGATAGGTTTTACATTTTCAGTGAAATGTAGCGAAGAAGATGTAATATCAGGAGTGTCAAAGCATTTATGGCTATTAGAGTTAAAGAGGATTACCAGTGCAGAAGAGGGGACATTAGGGAGAGCGAGACATATTGAGCAGCGAGAGTAACTGCTTGGAACACTGAGAAGGGAGACAGGAGGTGGAGTGAGATTAATCACATACACGCAGGAATGGACTGGGGCACAGCGGAGAAATCACACAGGGACAGAGACAGAGTGCGGGATTAGGTAGAAGCTGCTGCAGGAGAGCATCATTTACAATAGGGAGAAATCCCAGGCCTGGATAGAGGAACTGAGGTCAACAGGGGGTAATCACGCTAGTGATGTTAGTACACACAGCTGTGACATTATGCTGTCTCTCAACAGACTGAACAACACGTCAGAAACATAGTACACCTGTAACTGATCTGCTTTCTGTCACTGATTCCATGTCACCTGTCACCAAATCTTGACATCAGCATCGTCTGCAGTAGAATGCATTTAATGTGAAATGAATACTCTCACAGTCCCTGGCTTTTATTTGCATAATACACTACAGTATGAAATCCACTCTGCATGAACAGTGTATAAGAATACAGATTTTACACTTATTGTTATCTATATTTGTATGAAAAAAAACCCTGATAGGCTTACCACCGACTCCGGGAGTCTACTCGTAGCAGGAGAGCTATAATAAGGCAGGAAATGACATCGAGCAAAAGGCTCATATTTGCTGCATTTCAAGCATGACAGCATTTTTTTTTATTCCAGATGAGAGTGTTATTTTGCTTTCCTCTTTTTTCTGTGATAAATGACAACACAACTAGCTGGTCTCTATGCTGGCATCTTACCTTATGTATATTTGTATATAAGGAATAGTAAGACAAGGGGCTGTATCCTAAGACAACTGTACTTAGCCCTTCCCGCCAGTGAATCATACACTGGCTTTCTCTGCCTTCTATTCATCCTGCCAATATCAGCCATAGTGACTAATTAAGGGAGCTGTAGTCCCTATCCATTTACCAGCTTTTAAGTCGAGGATCCTTTTATATGTGGCTTAATATATGTGACTTGTTTTTTTATATGTGGCAAATTTTATTTTGTGTCTAGTCATATGACATTTTAATCCCTCAATCTTTACGGGATCGACAGCACTTAGGTTGACACTCATTAGGTCGACCACTTTTGGCGACCTCATGACGACCTTTTTTCATGTCGATCTTGTCCATGACGAACTAATGACCGCATCACCAGGTGTCGACCTAGTCACTGTCGACCAATAGTAGTTGACCTAATGACTGTCGACCTAGTTACTGTGGACCCTATGATCCACACCCATCTTTACATATGTTTTATTAAATGTGATATACAGTATTATCTTTACAGACTTATCCATCCAACTATTTAAATTTGTTTAGCGCCGGTTTCTTTTATTTTTACAAACCACAGACTTGTCAGTTTTCTTCATCCATAGAGAATCCAAATAAAAATGTAATAATTTGAGGAGCCCTTCGATATGAATACCGCAGATGACAAATGAGTAGCCTATGTATTTTTTTATGCCCTCTCCTTTACTATTAAGACATATATAAATTCTAATTATCCTGACACTTGTACAAGCTCTGTTTCTACAGATAATTATTGTTTTTTGCTTAACTTTAATTGATCATGCCTTCCTTCATTAGAAACTTGAATGCTGCCTGACTTGGTGCTGACTATGCATGTGATGTAGCCAAAGATTTACCCTGCACCCTACAGCTGATGTTAGCAGACCTAAAAACTTTTCTCTGTTCTATATAATACATGCTTGCCTACCTGACCCTCTCCATGAGGGAGAAAATGCTCTGTTCCTGGACTTTCCTGGTAATGTATGATTGCCATCACCTGTGGTGAGCTAGCTAATTGATAAGAAAGGTGTTTCACCACAGGTGATGGCAATCATACATTACTAGGAAAGTCCAGGAACAGAGCATTTTCTCCCTCATGGAGAGGGTCAGGTAGGCAAGTATGATATAATATTATAACATACAGTTAAACCAGTTGAACAAATAGTGTATACATCCATGTTCATTCATTTTAGACTTTTTCTCTGATGTTAAATTTCCTCAAATCTATTTCAGGTTAACCTGAAGGAGCAAGGCCGACTCCTGCGTCAAGGAGAGTTTATGATCGCCTACAGAAAGAGAAAGTGCCTCAGGAGAGTCTTTTTGTTTGAGGATCTGATTCTTTTCAGCAAAAGCAAAAGGGCTGCTTCAGGGAAAGAGATCTATATGTACAAACAGTCCTTTAAGGTAATGATCACTGTTCCCCATTAACTGATAGCACATATGCTTCACTCATCTACATAGGAATGGGTTTGTTGACTCATTGGGTCGACCACTATTGGTCAACAGGCACTAGGTCGACACATGGAAAAGGTCGACATGGAAAAAGGTTGGCATGAGTTTTTGAGGGCTTTTGGGTGTCGTTTGCTTCGTAAAGTGACCGGGAACCCCAATAAGTGCACCGTGTCCCCTCGCATGACTCGCTTCACTTGGTTACTATTCCCATTTGTACTCCACGTGGATTGTAAAGTATGAAAAAGTTTAAAAAATGAAGAAAAAAATGTGAAAAACTCACGTTGACCTTTTCATTTGTCGACCTTTGCCATGTCGACCTAATGGCCATGTCAACCTTTTACAGGTGTCGACCTAATGTGTGTTGACCAATAGTGGTTGACCTATTGACTGTCGACCTAAGTAATGCCGACCTAAGGACCGTATCCCATCCACATAACATCAGGTAAACAACGCTCTAAATATAGAAATGAAACTGCACTACATGAAGTTAAAATTAAACTTTACCTGTCATTTCATTAAAACATGTTATTATGTAAATGTCGAACTTTAAAGGCTTTTTGTAACGATGGGCTATTAAAGTATTTATAATTTTTAATGAAGTAAAGAGTTGTTTATAAGTAGTTGTGATAGTTATGTTTTAACAGCTTATTGTCAGTATACAGTTTGTTTCTTGTGTTAATTTAATAGAATTTAATATCCAAAAAACAGAAACTTCGAATGTCACTATTTTAATGTATGTACTTGTGCTGGCTTTTCTTGTACATAACACTGCTGTGCATTAATGACAGATCCTGACATTCAGCAGATGGTGGCAATCTTGTATAGTAGGCATGGTATGATGGGTTTGTGTTGTGCACTTTCATAAATTGTACCTAAGCCCAATTACAGGAAATATTCCTTTATAATGCATTTGGCAGCACTTTACAAACATACCATCTGAAGAAAAGCAGCATGCGCTAAGTGGGTTCTACTTAAAGATTTTTAGGGTGAAATGTTTAACCACTTTTTCAGAAAAAATACTCAGAATTTATTATTTAATTAAGTTAAAAACATACTTTTAAAACTATTTATAAATATTTTAGTGGATTGTAGATTCTGTTAGCAGAGTTGATGGAAAAGACATTTGGTGTGCATGACTAGGGTCACAGCACACTTTTGTTACCAGTTTTTTTCCTCTTGTGTGTCAATACGTCACCAGTTTGTCTGGTATAGGACAACCTGTATTCTATCAGGTCATCAGAACGTCCACAGCATTGTGGAGTATTTCAGGTGGTTTTTGCCAAACTTTGATCATGTAAGGCAGGGGTGGGGAACCTCCAGCCCGCAGGCCTTATCCGGCCCGGACAGGCAGTTTGACCGGCCCGGAGGCTGCTGCCGAGTGTAAAGCCGTCCATGGCGCACGGCTTCCTGGGAGATGTAGTTTTCTCACACTGTGCCCTTTATTCAGTGTACGGTGTGAGAAAACGAAATCTCCCATCATGTAGTGCACCGCAGGGGCTCCGAGGCTCATACTTCCGCTTTGGAGAAGATTGGATGATGCCCTTGAAGCTACCAGTGGGCGGGTCCTCAGCCTAGTACACAACGCCCGATGGAAGCCCAGCCGGCTGCCTGTCTCTTTTCACTGTGGACTGGATGTGCGGTGCGGCGCTCTCTTCTCATCCACCGGCAGCTGCTGTGCTTGGTGGCTGTGCCTGTGAGGCTGAACTGCGGTACAATGACTGGGGGCATGAAGGGGGGGAGGGGTTGTATGTGCTGGGCAGTGACTGTGGGCATGAAGAAGGGATGTATGTGCTGGGCAGTGACTGTGGGCATGAAGGGGGGTTATATGTGCTGGGCAGTGACTGTGGGCATGATGGGGGGGTGTATGTGCTGGGCAGTAACTGTGGGCATGAAGGGGGAGTTATGTGTGAGCAGCTATTACTGTGGCCACGCCTATTTTCCTAAGAGAGAGCGCACAATGGTGTGGGGGGGGGGGGGGGGGGCTTAAAAAATGGCCCGCAAATGATTTTGAAAAAATACAAATGGCCCTTCGCAGGAAAAAGGTTCCCCACCCCTGATGTAAGGGATAATGTAAGTGAGGAGCAGTGCATTGATCAGAGGTGAATGGAGGTAAGCAGGAAAGCACAAACATAAAGTTATGTAGTGGAAGAAGCAGGGTCCCCTGACAGCAAGGTCTAATGATTTGCTATTCCACTTACAATAAAGCAGAAATATTGTTATAACATAAACACCTTTTATGGGAAATGAAGTTCCTACATCTAACTTATTTTCTCTAACGTCCTAGTGGATGCTGGGACTCCGTCAGGACCATGGGGATTAGCGGGCTCCGCAGGAGACAGGGCACATCTAAAAAAGCTTTTAGGTCACATGGTGCGTACTGGCTCCTCCCCCTATGACCCTCCTCCAAGCCTCAGTTAGGTTTTTGTGCCCGTCCGAGAGGGTGCAATCTAGGTGGCTCTCCTAAAGAGCTGTTTAGAAAAGTTTTTTTTTAGGTTTCAATCTCAGTGATTCCTGCTGGCAACAGGATCACTGCATCGAGGGACTTAGGGGAGAGATTTCCAACTCACCTGCGTGCAGGATGGATTGGAGTCTTAGGCTACTGGACACTTAGCTCCAGAGGGAGTCGGAACACAGGTCAGCCTGGGGTTCGTCCCGGAGCCGCGCCGCCGATCCCCCTTACAGACGCTGAAGAGACGGCAGAACGGAGGTCCGGAAGCAGGCGGCAGAAGACTCCTCAGTCTTCTTGAAGGTAGCGCACAGCACGGCAGCTGTGCGCCATTGTTGTCACACGGCTCACTGACTCAGTCACGGAGGGTGCAGGGCGCTGCTGGGGGCGCCCTGGGCAGCAATATAATTACCTTTAGTGGCAAAATAAATACATCACATATAGCCATTAAGGCTATATGTATGTATTTTAACCCAGGCCAGTTCCTTAAAAACCGGGGAAAAGCCCGCCGAAAAAGGGGCGGAGCTTATTCTCCTCAGCACTCAGCGCCATTTTCCTGCTCAGCTCCGCTGGTGAGGAAGGCTCCCAGGTCTCTCCCCTGCACTGCACTACAGAAACAGGGTAACAAAGAGAAGGGGGGCATAAATTGGCGATATTTATATATTAAGAGCGCATATATAGTAAACAACACCTTCTAGGGTTGTTTATATACATTTATAGCGCTTTTGGTGTGTGCTGGCAAACTCTCCCTCTGTCTCCCCAAAGGGCTAGGGGGTCCTGTCTTCGATTAGAGCATTCCCTGTGTGGCTGCTGTGTGTCGGTACGTGTGTGTCGACATGTATGAGGACGATGTTGGTGTGGAGGCAGAGCAATTGCCGATGATGGTAATGTCACCCCCTAGGGAGTCGACACCGGAATGGATGGCTTTAGTTATGGAATTACGTGATAATGTCAGCACACAATGGGTTCACTCACAAGTGGACCCGTGGGTCCTGCAGATAGTATCTCAGGGTTACATGCTGGAGTTCGAAAGGTCTCCCCCTCGCCGGTTCCTAAAGTCTGCTTTACCAACGTCTCCCTCAGAAAGGACGTCGGTTTTGGAAGCCATTCACAAGCTGTATTCTCAGCAGGTGATAGTCAAGGTACCCCTCCTACAACAGGGAAAGGGGTATTATTCCACACTATTTGTGGTACCGAAACCGGACGGTTCGGTAAGGCCTATTCTAAATCTGAAATCCTTGAACCTGTACATAAAGAAATTCAAGTTCAAGATGGAGTCACTCAGAGCAGTGATAGCGAATCTGGAAGAAGGAGACTTCATGGTGTCCTTGGACATAAAAGATGCTTATCTACATGTCCCGATTTACCCCTCACACCAAGGGTATCTCAGGTTCGTGATACAAGACTGTCATTATCAGTTTCAAACGCTGCCGTTTGGGTTGTCCACGGCCCCTCGGGTCTTTACCAAGGTAATGACCGAAATGATGGTTCTTCTACGAAGAAAAGGCGTATTAATTATCCCTTACTTGGACGATCTCCTGATAAGGGCAAAGTCCAGAGAACAGCTGGAAGTCGGTGTAGCGCTAACACAAGTAGTGCTTCAGCAACACGGGTGGATTCTAAATCTTCCAAAATCTCAATTGACCCCGACAACACATCTGCTGTTCCTGGGCATGATTCTGGACACGGTTCAGAAAAAGGTATTTCTCCCGGAAGAGAAAGCAAGGGAGTTATCCGAACTTGTCAAGAACCTCCTAAAACCAGGAACTGTGTCAGTACATCAATGCACAAGAGTCCTGGGAAAGATGGTGGCTTCGTACGAAGCGATTCCATTCGGCAGATTCCATGCACGAACATTTCAGTGGGATCTGCTGGACAAATGGTCCGGATCGCATCTGCACATGCATCAGCGGATAACACTGTCACCGAGAACAAGGTTGTCTCTCCTGTGGTGGTTGCAGACTGCCCATCTGTTAGTGGGCCGCAGATTCGGCATACAGGACTGGGTCCTGGTGACTACGGATACCAGCCTACGAGGTTGGGGAGCAGTCACAAAGGGAAGAAACTTCCAGGGCGTGTGGTCAAACCTGGAGACGTCTCTTCACATAAATATACTGGAGCTAAGAGCGATCTACAATGCTCTAAGCCTGGCAAAATCGCTGCTTCAGGGTCAGCCGGTGTTGATCCAGTCCGACAACATCACGGCAGTCGCCCACGTAAACCGACAAGGCGGCACGAGAAGCAGGAGTGCAATGGCAGAAGCTGCAAGGATTCTGCGCTGGGCGGAGAATCATGTCGTAGCACTGTCAGCAGTGTTCATCCCGGGAGTGGACAACTGGGAAGCAGATTTCCTCAGCAGACACGACCTTCACCCGGGAGAGTGGGGACTTCATCCAGAAGTTTTCCACATGATTGTGAACCGTTGGGAAAAACCAAAGGTGGACATGATGGCGTCTCGCCTCAACAAAAAATTGGACAGGTATTGCGCCAGGTCAAGAGACCCTCAGGCAATAGCTGTGGACGCTCTGGTAACACCGTGGGTGTACCAGTCAGTGTATGTGTTCCCTCCTCTGCCTCTCATACCAAAGGTACTGAGAATTATACGGAAAAGAGGAGTAAGAACAATACTGGTAGCTCCGGACTGGCCAAGAAGAACTTGGTATCCGGAACTTCAAGAGATGCTCACGGAGGATCCGTGGCCTCTACCTCTAAGAAGGGATCTGCTTCAGCAGGGACCTTGTATGTTCCAAGACTTACCGCGGCTGCGTTTGACGGCATGGCGGTTGAACGCCGGATTCTAAAAGAGAAGGGCATTCCTGAGGAAGTTATTCCTACTTTAATTAAAGCCAGGAAAGAAGTGACCGCACAACATTATCACCGCATTTGGAGAAAATATGTTGCGTGGTGTGAGGCCAAGAAGGCTCCAACGGAAGAATTTCAATTGGGTCGATTCTTACATTTCCTGCAAGCAGGATTGTCTATGGGCCTCAAATTGGGGTCCATTAAAGTTCAAATTTCGGCCTTATCAATTTTCTTCCAGAAGGAATTGGCGTCAGTGCCTGAAGTACAAACTTTTGTCAAAGGTGTACTACATATACAACCCCCAATAGTGCCTCCAGTGGCACCGTGGGATTTGAACGTGGTTCTAAATTTTCTCAAATCTCATTGGTTTGAGCCTTTAAAATCGGTAGATTTAAAATACCTTACATGGAAAGTAACCATGCTGTTGGCCCTGGCTTCAGCCAGGAGAGTTTCGGAGTTGGCAGCTTTGTCATACAAAAGCCCATATCTGATATTCCATTCGGACAGGGCAGAATTGAGGACACGTCCTCAATTTCTCCCTAAGGTGGTTTCGGCATTTCACTTGAACCAGCCTATTGTGGTGCCTGCGGCTACTAGCGACTTGGAGGACTCCAAGTTACTGGACGTTGTCAGAGCATTAAAAATATATATTTCAAGGACAGCTGGAGTCAGAAAATCTGACTCGTTGTTTACATTGTATGCACCCAACAAGTTGGGTGCTCCTGCGTCTAAACAGACGATTGCACGTTGGATATGTAGTACAATCCAACTTGCACATTCTGTGGCAGGCCTGCCACAGCCTAAATCTGTAAAGGCCCATTCCACAAGGAAAGTGGGCTCATCCTGGGCGGCTGCCCGAGGAGTCTCGGCATTACAACTTTGCCGAGCAGCTACGTGGTCAGGGGAGAACACGTTTGTAAAATTTTACAAATTTGATACTCTGGCTAAAGAGGACCTGGAGTTCTCTCATTCGGTGCTGCAGAGTCATCCGCACTCTCCCGCCCGTTTGGGAGCTTTGGTATAATCCCCATGGTCCTGACGGAGTCCCAGCATCCACTAGGACGTTAGAGAAAATAAGAATTTACTTACCGATAATTCTATTTCTCATAGTCCGTAGTGGATGCTGGGCGCCCATCCCAAGTGCGGATTGTCTGCAATGCTTGTACATAGTTATTGTTACAAAAATCGGGTTATTACTGTTGTTGTGAGCCATCTGTTCAGAGGCTACTTCGTTTGTGTTATCATACTGTTAACTGGGTTCAGATCACAAGTTGTACGGTGTGATTGGTGTGGCTGGTATGAGTCTTACCCGGGATTCAAGATCCTTCCTTATTGTGTACGCTCGTCCGGGCACAGTACCTAACTGAGGCTTGGAGGAGGGTCATAGGGGGAGGAGCCAGTACGCACCATGTGACCTAAAAGCTTTTTTAGATGTGCCCTGTCTCCTGCGGAGCCCGCTAATCCCCATGGTCCTGACGGAGTCCCAGCATCCACTACGGACTATGAGAAATAGAATTATCGGTAAGTAAATTCTTATTTTAATTTTGTTTACATTTTATTTCTACATATGTTCAGACTTCTGAGATTGGCCTCACTCACACACTGGGAGGCAGTGGACTTTGTTTCGAGATCTGGTTTAGAAGAAGGAAATTGGAAGACACGTACACTTTTCAGGCTCCCTCTGCTGATGTCAAGGAGGCCTGGACTTGTGATCTGCAGAAGATTCTCTGGGACCAAGCTATCAAGAACCGAGGTAAACATTCTGCTACCTCTCTTCTAATCTAAACAATCTGGAACTAAATCATACATGTTTAATGTATTACGGTTTCACATTACAGGTTGAGTCTCCCTTATCCAAGATACTTGGGACCAGGAGTATTTTGAATATAGGATCTTTCCATACTTTGGAATATTTGCATACCATAATGAGATATCTTGGGGATGTGACCCAAGTCTAAACACAGAATGCATTTATTTCATTTACACCTTATACACACAGCATGATGGTAATTCTATACAATATTTGTAATAATTTTGTGCATGAAACAAAGTTTTTGTACTTTGAAACATCAGAAAGTAAAGGTGACACTATCTTAGTCACGCTCAAAAAATTCTGTATTGTGGAATATCCTGTATTTTGGAATTTGGATAAGGGGAAACTCAACCTGTACTAATTAGAATATTTGTTGCAATAGAAATAAAATAGAATTTTATCATAAAGCACATCTTCCTTGTATTGTTGGCTAGGCGTCACTATTGCTATAGCTTTCTTCGAAGAAGGGTATTAAAACTGTGCCTATAACACCAGTGAAACCATATGCAAGTATATACTATTAAAGGGGTCTATACTTTTGGACAACCTCTGCTATAATGAGAAATAGTTTTGCCCCTATACTTACTTTGTTGAGGCCCCTTCATTTGGGAAAAAGCACTATGACCTGTGTTCATCTCCCAGATCAGCTGTGCTGACAGCTGCCAGCTATTTAGGACTTCCAATCTCTGTGGGTATGTAAAGACAGCTGCAGCATACAGTGCACCTCCATACTGGATAGTTCAATCGCTAGGAACCGTTAACTGTGTCTGTACTGAAAGCTTTGTTCTGCAAGTAGATCCGGAGCTTAAGCTGGTAACAGTGCCTGTCCCTTTAGAGAAATTGGGACTGCCTGCAGAACAGATGTCTAAAAGTAGACCACCCCCTTTTTTTGAAATATGAGTATTTCAGTGATACAGATGCGAGTAGCCTTGTTTTAATGAGCATTGAATTTCTAAAACAAAGATGACTAAAACCACAGATGATGTGTTGTAAAATACCCCTCCGGCTAAACAGCGTGTAAAAACTGACTTTTTAAATAACCAGTAAACAGTAACAGATTTCTCTCATGCAAAGACCCCCTTTCATGAAATGATCTACTGCCCCTGTTGCCCAAGGTCACTCCGTGTGGCAGGGAGCACTACCGCTATACTGTATTTTACAGAAGATCCATTGACTCTCTTTTCTAAAAGATCCTCTGATATCCAGCAGTGCCACAAACGAACACCCCACTTCCCCTTCCACTATTAAGAAAACTGAGAAGAAGCAAATTTTACAATGCTTTATCCAAATGCTGTCCATCTGAACACGGGCTCCCTGACTTTATCACAGAGACCATGCACAACAGGGATAGGGGAGACAGGGCGGGGTATTTTATTACAGGAGGCAGAAAGAAAATGTACTAACAAGAACATTTATATGTATTAGTACTGCATGGATCGCTCAAGGATCGTACATCTTTCATGTTCTCCAGGACTATCATTTTATCCACCAGACATTTATCATAAAACCATTTCTAGTGTTCTGTCATGTTCTCAATTAGTAATAATAGTAATAATACTTTTTCTGCAGAGATGCGCAGACAAGAGCGAGTATTCTCTGGTTTGGGGTGTAAACCGTTCACTGACATCCAGCCAAGTGAAGCAGCCATCAGCAGCAGAGCCATCCCCCTGACGGGTACTGGAGGTACACACGATTAAAAATAATATTATAGTTTTTGGCAATGTTATTATGTGTATATGATGTTATGGTGGAAGCTCTGTGGGTTGGTATATGCAGAGCAGTGTGAGAATGGCATGGGCTGATCTTTGGTTATTGATGACAAACGATTTCCCTTTCACCTTGCTCCCTGCAGATGAAAGTCTTCACTCCTCCCCATCTACAGCTTTACCATTCACAACCTCCCCACCTCCACTCCGCTCCATGTCAGTAGGGTCTCGGAGCAGCGCTAGTAGTGCTGTTTCCCTTGGAGGCTGTTCTTCTACCTCCTCCGGCCGTGGTTCTCTCAGCCCCCAGCATGGATGCCCTGGATCTGAGCCCCCATGGAGATGCTGTAGGACAGAACCCACCCATGATAAGGAAGCCAACATCTTTCTAAGTGAGTAAAATGTGTCTGTAATGTGTATGTCTATGTAATATGGTTCATTCTGTTTGTATTGTGAACACATTACTGAGATAATAGCAGTAAAAGCATAAGACACAGTTGATCTGCCTAGACCGGATATGTGATAAATGTAATTCGACAATACAGCTAGGTCATAAAAAGCGCTTATACTGTGGTCTTCTGTTTCTGATGACAACCGGTTCTTTTGTTAATATATAATCACAATCATGTGAAAGTCAAACTGTGTAACTGCTTGAAGCACAATACTCACATAGTGCTTCATGTGTCTAGTCACGTAGTGCTTCATCTGTCTCGTGACATACTGCTTCATCTGTCTCGTCACATAGTGCTTCATGTGTCACATAGTGCATCATCTGTCTCGTCACATAGTGCTTCATCTGTCTCGTCACGTAGTACTTCATGTGTCACATAGTGCTTCATCTGTCTCATCACATAGTGCTTCATCTATCTTGTCACATACTGCTACATCTGTCTCGTCACATAGTGCTTCATCTGTCACATAGTACTTTATCTGTCTCCTCACATAGTGCTTCACCTGTCTCCTCACATAGTGCTTCACCTGTCTCCTCACATAGTGCTTCACCTGTCTCCTCACATAGAGCTTCATCTGTCTCGTCACATAGTGCTTCATCTGTCTCGTCATATAGTGCTTCATGTGTCACATAGTGCTTCATCTGTCTCATCACATAGTGCATCATGTGTCTCGCCACATAGTGCTTCATCTGTCTCGTCACACAGTGCTTCATGTGTCTTGTCACATAGTGCTATATCTGTCTTGTCACATAGTGCTTCACCTGTCTTGTCACATAGTGCTTCATGTGTCACATAGTGCTTCATCTGTCTCATCACATAGTGCTTCATGTGTCTCGTCACATAGTGCTTCACCTGTCTCTTCACATCGTGCTTCATCTGTCTCGTCGCATAGTGTTACATCTGTCTCATCACAAAGTGCATCATGTGTCACATAGTGCTTCATGTGTCTCGTCACACATTGCTTCATCTGTCTCGTCGCATAGTGTTACATCTATCTCATCACATAGTGCATCATGTGTCACATAGTGCTTCATTTGTCGTGTCACATAGTGCTTCATTTGTCGTGTCACATAGTGCTTCATTTGTCTCGTCACATAGTGCTTCATGTGTCTCGTCGCATAGTGCTTCATCTGTCTCGTTGCATAGTGCTACATCTGTCTCATTACATAGTGCTTTATCTGTTTTGTCACATAGTGCTTCATGTGTCTCGTCACATAGTTTCTCTGACGTCCTAGTGGATGCTGGGGACTCCGTAAGGACCATGGGGAATAGACGGCTCCGCAGGAGACTGGGCACATCTAAAGAAAGATTTAGGTCTATCTGGTGTGCACTGGCTCCTCCCCCTATGACCCTCCTCCAAGCCTCAGTTAGATTTCTGTGCCCGGCTGAGCTGGATGCACACTAGGGGCTCTCCTGAGCTCCTAGGAAGAAAGTGTTTGTTAGGTTTTTTATTTTCAGTGAGACCTGCTGGCAACAGGCTCACTGCATCGAGGGACTAAGGGGAGAAGAAGCGAACCTACCTAAGTGGTGGTAGCTTGGGCTTCTTAGGCTACTGGACACCATTAGCTCCAGAGGGATCGAACACAGGACCCGACCTCGTCGTCCGTTCCCGGAGCCGCGCCGCCGTCCCCCTTACAGAGCCAGAAGCAAGAAGGTGGTCCGGAAAATCGGCGGCTGAAGACTTCTGTCTTCTCCAAGGTAGCGCACAGCACTGCAGCTGTGCGCCATTGCTCCTCATGCACACCACACACTTCGGTCACTGATGGGTGCAGGGCGCTGGGGGGGGGCGCCCTGAGCAGCAATACTGACACCTTGGCTGGCAAACTGGCACCATATATAGCCCCAGAGGCTATATAGGTGCTTTTTAACCCCTGCCAGAATCCATAAAAATGCGGGAGAAAGTCCGCGAAAAAGGGGCGGAGCTATCTCCTTCAGCACACTGGCGCCATTTTTCCCTCACAGCTCCGTTGGAGGGAAGCTCCCTGGCTCTCCCCTGCAGTCAATACTACAGAAAGGGTTAAAAAGAGAGGGGGGGCACAATTTAGGCGCAGTATACAATATATATAGGCAGCTATAAGGGAAAACACTCTTATATGTGATATCCCTGTGATATATAGCGCCCTGGTGTGTGCTGGCATACTCTCCCTCTGTCTCCCCAAAGGGCTTTGTGGGGTCCTGTCCTCTGTCAGAGCATTCCCTGTGTGTGTGCTGTGTGTCGGTACGGCTGTGTCGACATGTATGAGGAGGATAATGATGTGGAGGCGGAGCGAATGCCTGTAAATGTGATGTCACCCCCTGCGGGATCGACACCGGTGTGGTTGGACTTATGGAAGGATTACGTGAAAGTGTCAACTCCTTACACAAAAGGTCGACGACACAGAACAGCCGGCTACTCAGCTTGTGCCTGTTCCAGCGTCTCAAATGTCATGGGGGGCTCTAAAAACGCCCGCTAGCTCAGATGGCAGAAACAGATGTCGACACGGATACCGACTCCAGTGTCGACGACGATGAGACTAGTGTACCCTCCAAATAGGTCCACCCGTTACATGATTGAGGCAATGAAAAATGTATTACACATTTATGATAATACCCCAGGTACCACATAAAAGGGTATTATGTTTGGTGAGAGAAAACTACCAGTAGTTTTTCCTGCATCTGAGAAAATAAAATGAGGTGTGTGAGGAAGCGTGGTCTTCCCCCGGTAAGAAATTGATAATTTCTAAACGGTAATTGGCAGCGTACCCTTTCCCGCCAGAGGATAGGTCACGTTGGGAAACACCCCATAGGGTAGATACAGCGCTTACACGCTTATCAGAAAAGGTGGCACTACCGTCTCCGGATACGGCTGCCCTGAAGGAACCTGCTGATAAAAAGCAGGGGGTTACCCTAAAAGATATAGTCACACACTCGGGCATTATATTGCGACCAGCCATTGCTTCGGCATGGATGTGCAGTGCTCCCGCTGCGTGGTCAGATTCCCTGTCGGAAAATTACTATGCATAGGGACAATATTTTGCTGACAATAGAGCATATAAAAGACGTGGTCTTACACATGCGTGATGCACAGAGGGATATTTGCCGGCTGGCATCAAAAATAAGCGCTAGGTCCATTGCCGACAGACGGGGGTTATGGACTCGGCAATGGTCAGGCGATGCCGACTCGAATCGGCACATGGAAGTTTTGCCCTATAAGGGGGTAAAACTGTTTGGGGATGGTCTTTCAGACCTCGTTTCCACAGCTACTGCTGGGAAATCTACTTTTTTGCCACAGGCTACCCCACAACAAAAGAAAGCACCGTATCATCAAGTACAGTCCTTTCGGCCCCAGAAAAGCAAGAGGGCTAGAGGCTCATCCTTTCTGCCGAGAGGCAAAGGTAGAGGAAAAAGCTGCAGCACACAGCTAGTTCCCAAGAGCAGAAGCCCTCCCTGCGTCCGGTAAGTCCACAGCATGACGCTGGGGCTGCTCAGGCGGACCCGGGTACGGTGGGGGCCCGTCTCAGAAATTTCAGCGCCCAGTGTGCTCTCTCACATGGATCCCTGGGTCCTGCAAGTAGTATATCAGGGGTACAGGCTGGAGTTCGAGACGTTCTTCCCCCCGCCGTTTCCTAAAATCTGCCTTACCGGCACCTCCCTCTGCGGCGGTGGAGGCGGTGTTGGTGGCTATTCAACACTATAATCGCAACAAGTGATTGTCAAGGTGCCCCTCCTTCAGCAAGGAAGGGGTTACTATTCCACAATGGTTGTGGTACCGAAACAGAACGGTTCGGTGAGACCCATCTTAAAATTAAAATACTTGAACTTTTATAAGAAGATTCAAGTTCAAGATGGAATCGCTCAGGGCGGTTATTACGAGCCTGGACGAGGGGGATTACAGGGTCTCCCTGGACATCAAGGATGCGTACCTGCATGTCCCCATTTACCCTCCTCACCAGGAGTACCTCAGATGTGTGGTACAGGACTGTCACTATCAGTTCCAGACGCTGCCGTTGGAGTTGTCCACGGCACCGAAGGTCTTTACCAAGGTAATGGCCGAAATGATGATACTCCTTCGCAAGAAGGAAGTTTTTATTATCCCGTACTTGGACGATCTCCTGATAAAGGCGAGGTCCAAAGAACAGTTGGTAGTGGGGGTAGCACTCTCTCGGGAAGTGCTACAACAGCACGACTGGATTATCAATATTCCAAAGTCACAGCTGGTCCCGACGACACGTCTTCTGTTCCTGGGAATTATTCTGGACACAGACCAGAAAAGAGTGTTTCTTCCAGTGGAAGCACACGAGTCCTGGAAAAAATGGTAGCTTCGTACGAAGCATAATTCCATTCGGAAGGTTCCACGTAAGGACGTTCCAGTGCGACCTGTGGGACAAATGGTCCGGATCCCATCTACAGATACAACAGCGGATAACCCTGTCGGCAAGAAACAGGTTGTCGCTGCTGTGGTGGCTGCAGAGGGCTCATCTACTAGAGGGCCGCAGATTCGGAATACAGGACTGGGTCCTGGTGACCACGGAGGCCAGCCTTCGGGGCTGGGGTGCAGTCACACAGGGAAGAAATTTCCAAGGAGATTTCGCTTCACATAAATATTCTGGAGCTAAGGGCCATTTACAATGCCCTATGCCAAGCAAGGCCCCTGCTTCAGAACCAGCCGGTACTGATCCAATCAGACAATATCACGGCGGTCGCCCATGTAAACAGACAGGGCGGCACAAGAAGCAGGATGGCGATGGCAGAAGCCACAAGGATTCTCCGATGGGCGACCTACACCCGGGAGAATGGGGACTTCTTCCAGAAGTTTTCCAAATGCGGGTAAACCGTTGGGAATGACCACGGGTGGACATGATGGCGCCCCGCCTCAACAAAAAGTTGAAAAGATATTGCGCCAGGTCAAGGGACCCTCAGGCGATCGCTGTGGACGCTCTAGTGACACCGTGGGTGTACCAGTCGGTTTATGTGTTCCTCCTCTACCTCTCATACCCAAGGTACTGAGAATAATAAGAATGCGAGGAGTGAGAACCATACTCGTGGTTCCGGATTGGCCAAGAAGAGCTTGGTACCCGGAACTTCAAGAGATGCTGGCAGAGGACCCTTGGCCTCTGCCGCTCAGACAAAACCTGCTGCAGCAGGGACCCTGTCTGTTCCAAGACTTACCGCGGCTGCGTTTGACGGCATGGCGGTTGAACACCGGATCCTAAAGGAAAAGGGTATTCCGGAGAAAGTCATCCCTAGCCTGATCAAAGCCAGGAAGGATGTCACCGCAAGACATTATTACCGCATTTGGCGGAAATATGTTGCTTGGTGTGAGGCCATGAAGGCCCCGAAGGGGGAATTTCAACTGGGTCGATTCCTACACTTCCTGCAAGCAGGGGTGAAGTTGGGCCTCAAAATTGGGGTCCATCAAGGTCCAGATTTCGGCTCTGTCGATTTTCTTCCAGAAAGAACTGGCTTCACTGCCTGAAGTTCAGACTTTTGTCAAAGGAGTTCTGCATATTCAGCCTCCTTTTGTGCCCCCAGTGGCACCTTGGGATCTCAATGTGGTTTTGGCATTCCTGAAATCACATTGGTTCGAACCACTTAAGACTGTGGAATTGAAATATCTCACGTGGAAAGTGGTAGTACTGTTGGCCCTGGCTTCGGCCAGGCGGGTTTCAGAATTGGCGTCTTTGTCCTGAAAAAGCCCTTATCTGATTTTCCAGATGGATGGGGCAGAATTGAGGACTCGTCCTCAGTTTCTCCCGAAGGTGGTCTCAGCTTTTCACTTGAACCAACCTATTGTGGTGCCTGCGGCTACTAGGGACTTGTAGGATTCCAAGTTGCTGGACGTAGTCAGGGCCCTGAAAATTTATGTTTCCAGGACAGCTGGAGTCAGAAAAACTGACTCGCTGTTTATCCTGTATGCACCCAACAAGCTGGGTGCACCTGCTTCTAAGCAGTCTATTGCGCGCTGGATTTGTAGCACTATTCAGCTGGCGCATTCTGCGGTAGGATTACCGCAGCCTAAATCAATAAAAGCCCATTCCACAAGGAAGGTGGGCTCATCTTGGGCGGCTGCCCGAGGGGTCTCGGCTTTACAACTTTGCCGAGCAGCTACTTGGTCATGGGCAAACACGTTTGCTAAATTCTACAAATTTGATTCCCTGGCTGAGGAGGACCTTGAGTTCTCTCATTCGGTGCTGCAGAGTCATCCGCACTCTCCTGCCCGTTTGGGAGCTTTGGTATAATCCCCATGGTCCTTACGGAGTCCCCAGCATCCACTAGGACGTCAGAGAAAATAAGATTTTACTCACCGGTAAATCTATTTCTCGTAGTCCGTAGTGGATGCTGGGCGCCCATCCCAAGTGCGGATTGTCTGCAATACTTGTACATAGTTATTGTTACAAAAATCGGGTTTTGTTGTGAGCCATCTCTTCAGAGGCTCCAATTGTTATCATACTGTTAACCGGGGTTCCTATCACGTGTTATATGGTGTGATTGGTGTGGCTGGTATGAGTCTTACCCGGGATTCAAAAATCCTTCCTTATTGTGTCAGCTCTTCCGGGCACAGTTCCTAACTGAGGCTTGGAGGAGGGTCATAGGGGGAGGAGCCAGTGCACACCAGATAGACCTAAATCTTTCTTTAGATGTGCCCAGTCTCCTGCGGAGCCGTCTATTCCCCATGGTCCTTACGGAGTCCCCAGCATCCACTACGGACTACGAGAAATAGATTTACCGGTGAGTAAAATCTTATTTTTTCATGTCTACTTTATGTGTCACATAGTCCTTCATGTGTCTAGTCACATAGTGCTTTACCTGTCTCGTCACATACTGTTTCACCTGTCTCGTCACATAGTGCTTCATCAGTCTCATCAAGTAGTGCTTTTGTATCTCATCGCATAGTGTTACATATGTTTTGTCACATAGTACTTCATGTGTCACATAGTGCTTCACCTGTTTCGTCACATAGTGCTTCATCTGTCTTGTCACATAGTTCTTCATGTGTACTTTATGTGTCACATAGTGCTTCATCTGTCTCGTCACATAGTGCTTCACCTGTCTCGTCACATAGTGCTTTATGTGTTTCATTGCATAGTGTTACATATGTCTCGTCGCATAGTGTTACATATGTCTTGTCACATAGTGCTTCATGTGTCACATAGTGCTTCATCTGTCTCGTCACATAGTGCTTCGCCTGTCTCGTCACATAGTGCTTCGCCTGTCTCGTCACATAGTGCTTCACCTGTCTCGTCACATAGTGCTTTATGTGTCTCGTTGCATAGTGTTACATATGTCTCGTCGCATAGTGCTTCATGTGTCACATAGTGCTTCATCTGTCTCGTCACATAGTGCTTCTTCTATCTCGTCACATAGTGCTTCTCCTGTTTCGTCACATAGTACTTCACCTGTCTCGTCGGGTGTAGTATGGTATGCCGGCGCTCGGGCTCCCGGCGACCAGCATACCGGCGCCGGGAGCCCGACCGCCGGCATACCGACAGCGTGGCGAGCGCAAAGGAGCCCCTTGCGGGCTCGCTGCGCTCACCACGTTGCGGGCACGGTGGCGCGCTACGCGCGCCACACTATTTTATTCTCCCTCCAGGGGGGTCGTGGACCCCCACGAGGGAGAATAGTTGTCGGTATGCCGGGTGTCGGGATTCCGGCGCCGGTATACTGTGCGCCGGGATCCCGACATTCGGCATACAGAAGACCACCCGTCTCGTCACATAGTGCTTCTCATGTTTCGTCACATAGTGCTTCACCTGTCTTGTCACATAGTGCTTCATGTGTCTCGTCACATAGTGCTTCATCTGTATCGTCTCAGTGCTTCACCTGTCTCATCACATAGTGCTTCACCTGTCTTGTCACATAGTGCTTTATGTGTCTCGTCGCAGTGTTACATATGTCTCGTTGCATAGTGTTACATATGTCTTGTCACATAGTGCTTCATGTGTCACATAGTGCTTCATCTGTCTCGTCACATAGTGCTTCTTCTGTCTTGTCACATAGTGCTTCACCTGTTCTGTCACATAGTGCTTCATGTGTCTTGTCGCAAAGTGCTTCATCTGTCTCGTCACATAGTGCTTTATCTGTCTCATCACATAGTCGAAACAACAAGAAAATCTCTAGCGCTGATCAAGTCACCAAGTCTGTTTGATTATTTGTAGAATTATGTGCCAATATCTAATATAGTGCAGCTCCTAATTTGGCAATACTGTAGTGCCAAAAACACATAACAAAAAAGGTGCTTAAATTACCAGTGGAGAGTATTAACAAATTTATTTTCAAACAAATATAGATTATATGCAAATCACATACACCTATAGCAATGATCAAATATACTTAGATAAAAAGAATATAAAAAAGGGGACTTCTTTTACGCCAGCGATCAGGACTAGCTAGTATGATCAATATCTAGTGTCAAAAAGTCCTTATTTATCGAAAATCAGATTCTTAATTGCCGTGCCAAGTTTTAATATGTTAATTGTACTTATGCGGAATGCAATACAATGTTCATTCATATAACATTGGTCTCTGGAGGGAGGGCGCCAGGTAGTAATGCTCAGTAGCGTGACACTGTGCTCCACCTCTTATATGACTAGCTTGTCATGATCCCCAATAGTCTAACCGCATTAAGGGGGTTATTCAGAGATGAACGCAGCCAGATCTGCTCTCATCTCTGCACATGCTGGGGGGCGCCCAGCACAGGACAAGGCCACCCATCATGTGTGAGACCCCCCCACCCCCCCCCCCACACCTTGAAGTCTGCGATTAGATTGCGGAGGCATCAGATCTAAGGTTGACCCCTGGCGCGTTGTCAGGCGGTCAGCGGCCAGTGTTTTTTTGGAGCGCCTGCTGACCGCCTGACAGCGTGCATGATGCAGCCATCCCGAAAACGGTCCCGCCCTCCCGTTTGCCTAGCATCGCCCCCACAATGCTGAAACTCCACCCCCGCCTGTCAATAAAATTGCAGATGCATCCTTCAGGGATTCGGCCGCAATGTGTAAGGTTGCACACGAGCACAGCGGCTGGTGCACTTGCTCAGACCACCTTGATACGGCTGCTGCGAGCGACCATGTGGCTGCTTCCAGGTCTGAATGAGACCCTGAATACGGACCAACAGAGGGAGAACGCCAGGTACTAGGGGCCTAATTCAGCATGGAACGCTGCTCCGACAGCGTTCGCATGCTAAAGCCCTGTGCTGTGTATGCACATGCAGAAGCCACACTGCATCTCACATGTGCGAATGCCTCTGCCTGATTGACAGGTAGAGGTGCTCACGGGGGCAGGATGGGGCGTCGCCTTGGCATTTTAGGGCAGCGTTTGAGGGGTGTGGTCTGGACTTTGTGGGCGTGTCTGGACTGTTTGCGGGGAGGGCGGCGGCAGCTGGGTGATGCCACACGCAGCCACCGCGAGCCAAAAGATGGCGCGTAGCCATCTGCCTTCACAGTAAGGCTTCATAGGCAGAAGTCAACCCTAAACATGCAAGAGTATTGCCGTCCTGTGATGCAGTCCCATGTTTGCGGTGGGTCAGGACCCTGTATGCAGGGCAGTCCTACCATGTGCTGGGCGCCCCCCGCATGTCAGTGTAATGGGTTGTAGATGTGCGATTTTTCGCACATCTACAACCCATGCTGAATTAGGCCCTATGTGTCAAAACCAGGACTTTTTGACACATGTGGTGGGATGTAATGCAGATCGAGATTGCTGAGATGTGAGTTGCTGTCCAATCTCAGATGTTTTTTAAAGGGACAGTCACTTACAAGGCAAAACCATGTCTTGTAAGTGACTGTCCCTTCAAAAAAACGTCCGAGATTAGCCGGCATCCCGCACCTCCGGCAATCTCAAACTGCATTACATCTCGCTGTAGATATTGATCATACTAACTAGTCCTGATCTCTGGAGTAAAGGGAGTCACCTTTTTTAATATTTTTTTTATCTAAGTATATTTTATCATTGCTATATGTGTATGTGATGTGCATGTGATCTATATTTGTTTGTTAATGCGCTCCCTTGGTACATAGTGCTTCCTCTGTCTCATCAATTTATTCCTTCAAATTCTGTCCTTGCGCTCTGTTTCAGCTGCCAGCTCTGGTTCCTCAGAAGGAAGTGTCAGTGGATTCAGCTCCCCAGAATCAAGTCACATGCCAGTAGGGCATATCAACATGTGCTACCCTCTAGACTGCTGGCGCCCCCTACATGTTATCGACAAGCCTACAGAAAGCAGCATCCCATGAAAGCAATGGACATAGAATCAGTGGAAAGTCTTCAGAAACTCTCAATGTCTAGTCAATTAATTATTACCTATATTTATGTGCCTTTCATTTATATATGTAAATAAATGTTACGTTTTCAGGACACTGAAATGCTGCAATAATATAATCTATTTCTCCTTCAGCCATCTGAGGTACACAGGCATCACTGTGGGTTTGAGCATGAGTGGGAACCTTTATGTATGCTAACCTAACCACAACTACTGCCAGGCAGGTCATTTTTGAAAGTGTCTTTAGACACAGAAGGTGGTTGGATCCGGAACTGCCGGCTTCACTTGTGTCCCTTGTTTTTGTTTTTCCTTTTGCTGAAGGGGTTTGTGTCTCTGATGTATCTGCATATGTCACATTGTTGGTCATCCTTATTGCTGCCACACAGAGCATTATATTGGAGATACCATCAGTGTCTCGGAGTGATGCACACATTTAGTGCCTGGGTCTTTACCTGTGTGTTAGAGCTACCAGTGTGGCGCACACAATTAGCGCATGCAGAGGGGCTTATTCTTCTCCCAACAGCCCTTCAGAACAGCATGACCCCCAATGTCTGCCTTGTTGTGTGCAGAGAGTGGCAATAATGAATGTCACACCTGGGATTTTGTATACGGGTCCAACATAGGTGCGACCCGGCTGAGACCCCTTTAAAGGGTGGTGGCTGTACCCGGCTTATTGCTGGGTGTGTGACATCACCGCACATCTACAAGTGCCGGTACTACAACCCGGGACCAACCCTGAACAGCTAGCCGGGTTGGATTCCCGGGTCACTCCCAGGTTACCACAGCAATAACCCAGGTTTATAGCAGCAGTGGAAAAGGGGTAATATTGTTCTCCTGTGGTGACCAGGATCTGGGCACACATCACTCATGCGGAGATGTACAGATGGAGCCACGCTCATCTGAGGCGGCTCCATCGCAAAAGAGCAGTCCCAGCGTAACTAGGCGATCTGTCAACCTAGTCACGCTGGGCGCGCGGACGAAGACGCTCTCCATTCAAGTGAATGGGGCACGTCTCCATCGCATGCGCCCGGGTGGACGGAGCGCTCTCGGCGATAGGTGTATGTACGACAATGATATAGTGCACCCTAAGTAAAACACTGGAGCCATTGTAACTGCGAATGAGATCACAGTTATAAGCTGTGACACGCCTGTGTTTGAGTGGCCACCCACCACTACCTCCCACAAACACCCCCTGTCTGTCACTCACTCTGTGAAAAAATCCTCACTACAACCGCCTTGCAAGAAGATGGCGACACATGCACAGTGCATCTATACGCATGTGCAGTGGCAAAACATTGCTCCACAGTGTACAACATCAACATTACATCCATTTCTGAATCACTCTGTACAAGTGAACCAGCTGAATGAGGAAGTGGTTGTTTAATGCGTCCACAAACATACAGATCTATGACACTATCTTCGGAAATATGTGGAGGTTTTCTCTAACATCCATAGGGGATACTGGGATGGTGAATTACAATGGAGTATAGATGGGTCCATTGGAGCCGGTGCACTTTAAATTATTTCAACATAGTGTGCGCTGGCTCCTCCCCTCTATGCCCCCTCCCATCAGACCAGTTTATAAAATGTGCCCTCAGAGCCAGTCACACGTTGGAGGGCTCCACTGTTTTCTTCATGTTATTTTTTCTTTTAGCTGATATTTTTCAGACAGGTACCTGCAAATGCCTGTCTGCAAGGAGAGACTTAGTGGGGTGACCCGTCCAGACCTTATAGAGAGGTATAGCCCCTGGTACCCAGTTACCAGGACATAGGTCCTGGGGGGATCTCCACCGCAGCCATATTGAGGGCTTGCGCTGGAGCCCTGCAACCTTTCGCCGCCCCCTAACAGAGCCGAAGTAACAAGCGGGTGAGTATACACCGGGTCCTGAGTAGCGGGATCTCCGGTTCACAGTGGAGCCAAAAGAGCGATCAGGCACACTGCCCTAATGGAGAGGGCTCCTGTGCCTGATTAGGCTGTGTAAACTCCGCTGCAGCGCGCGCCGTCACAGGGGGTGGAGCTAAGAAGAGCGGGACAGCGGGCGCCATCTTAGCTGCGCGTGCAGACAGACGACGTGGCCAGCGCGGACCTCAAAAGACACCTGAAACTGTGGTATACAGTGGGGGCTAGTTGTGGGGGAGCAATATAATCTGTGTTGCTAATAAGTGACTCCGGAATATCTACTGCCTGGCTATATTATACACAGCTCATATAGGCAGAGTGTGCTGGTTTCTCCTCCTCTGTGTTTCCTCCTGTTAGCTGCTTGGTTTACTACTGCTTGGTGGGGGGTGGGGGGGACATATTTCTTCCTGTGTGTGTGTGTTATACTGTGTAAGAATGACAGGGAAAAAAGGACATTTGTAGGAACGGGTGGTCTTCTGGTTGCCGAATGTCGGGATTCCGGCGCATAGTATGCCGGTGCCGGAATCCCGACACCCGGCATACCGACACATATTCTCCCTCGTGGGGGGCCACGACCCCCCTGGAGGGAGAATAAATAGCATGGTGCGCATAGCGCGCCACCGTGCCCGCACTGTGGCGAGCGCGGTGAGCCCGCAAGGGGCTCATTTGCGCTTGCCGCGCTGTCGGTATGCCGGCGGTCGGGCTCCCGGCGCCGGTATGCTGGTCGCCGGGAGCCCGGCCGCCGGCATACCATACTACACCCATAGAAACTGCTCAAATAAGTTTACACAGACATCTGAAGGGTCACATGATTGTGACCAGTGTACTGAGTCTGAAGGGCCCCATACACTAGAACGATATGTCTACAGGCTGAAGTCGGGGTGATTTCCCTTGAACTCTCCTGGGAGATTCCAAACGATTTTGTACAATTTGACTTTTTTGAGCATGCTATACATCGCATACGATGTGTCAAGCACCTACATATCGCATTAGATGTATAGCATGCATTCACAGGTATCATCAGGAGGATCTGGGACGCGATATCGATGCAGCTTTGGCAGACAGCACTTCGATCGACAGCGCTAGTTAGACAGAATGTTTATCTCGACATGTGTAAGATAGACGTGGGTTTTAAATCGATGGCACTTTAGTCGACAAATACATTAGTAGACGTGTAAATAATCGATTCATAAAGTTAGACATACCATAGTGTTCGGCATAAGCATCCTAGACAGAACATATATCGACAATGAGAAGTCCGACAATATAAATAGTATGACAACTAAAAGATCGACAGGTATAGCATCGAATTAGACCAAGCAGTTAATATGTCGACCGGTAAATGATAGAAATTTAATATATCGAAAAGAAAAAAGCTAGACAGAGAGGATAGATCGACAAGTAAAAGGTCGACAGGTATGTATGTATTTATTACCTTTATTTCTCTGACGTCCTAAGTGGATGCTGGGGACTCCGTCAGGACCATGGGAATAGCGGCTCCGCAGGAGACAGGGCACAAAAGTAAAAGCTTTAGGATCAGGTGGTGTGCACTGGCTCCTCCCCCTATGACCCTCCTCCAAGCCTCAGTTAGGTTTTTGTGCCCGGCCGAGAAGGGTGCAATCTAGGTGGCTCTCCTAAAGAGCTGCTTAGAGTAAAAGTTTTATTAGGTTTTTTATTTTCAGTGAGTCCTGCTGGCAACAGGCTCACTGCAACGAGGGACTTAGGGGAGAAGAAGTGAACTCACCTGCGTGCAGGATGGATTGGCTTCTTAGGCTACTGGACACTAGCTCCAGAGGGACGATCACAGGTACAGCCTGGATGGGTCACCGGAGCCGCGCCGCCGACCCCCTTGCAGATGCTGAAGAGAGAAGAGGTCCAGAAATCGGCGGCTGAAGACTTCTCAGTCTTCATGAGGTAGCGCACAGCACTGCAGCTGTGCGCCATTGCTCTCAGCACACTTCACACCAACGGTCACTGAGGGTGCAGGGCGCTGGGGGGGGCGCCCTGGGCAGCAATGAAAGTACCTATACTGGCTAAAAATACATCACATATAGCCTCTGGGGCTATATGGATGTATTTAACCCCTGCCAGGTTGTCAGAAAAACGGGAGAAGAAGCCCGCCGAAAAGGGGGCGGGGCCTATTCTCCTCAGCACACAGCGCCATTTTCCCTCACAGAACTGCTGGTGGGAAGGCTCCCAGGCTCTCCCCTGCACTGCACTACAGAAACAGGGTTAAAACAGAGAGGGGGGGCACTTATTTGGCGATATGATTATATATTAAGATGCTATAAGGGGAAAACACTTATATAAAGGTTGTCCCTGTATAATTATAGCGTTTTGGTGTGTGCTGGCAAACTCTCCCTCTGTCTCCCCAAAGGGCTAGTGGGGTCCTGTCCTCTATCAGAGCATTCCCTGTGTGTGTGCTGGGTGTCGGTACGTGTGTGTCGACATGTATGAGGACGATGTTGGTGAGGAGGCGGAGCAATTGCCTGTAATGGTGATGTCACTCTCTAGGGAGTCGACACCGGAATGGATGGCGTATTTAGGGAATTACGTGATAATGTCAACACGCTGCAAGGTCGGTTGACGACATGAGACGGCCGGCAAACAAATTAGTACCTGTCCAGGCGTCTCAAACACCGTCAGGGGCTTTAAAACGCCCATTTACCTCAGTCGGCCGACACAGACACAGACAGGGACACTGACTCCAGTGTCGACGGTGAAGAAACAAACGTATTTTCCTTTAGGGCCACACGTTACATGTTAAGGGCAATGAAGGAGGTGTTACATATTTCTGATACTACAAGTACCACAAAAAAGGGTATTATGTGGGGTGTAAAAAAACTACCTGTGGTTTTTTCCTGAATCAGATAAATTAAATGAAGTGTGTGATGATGCGTGGGTTTCCCCCGATAGAAAATTATTGGCGGTATACCCTTTCCCGCCAGAAGTTATGGCGCGTTGGGAAACACCCCTTAGGGTGGATAAGGCGCTCACACGCTTATCAAAACAAGTGGCGTTACCGTCTCCAGATACGGCCGCCCTCAAGGAGCCAACTGATAGGAGGCTGGAAAATATCCTAAAAAGTATATACACACATACTGGTGTTATACTGCGACCAGCGATCGCCTCAGCCTGGATGGGCAGCGCTGGGGTGGCTTGGTCGGATTCCCTGACTGAAAATATTGATACCCTTGACAGGGACAGTATTTTATTGACTATAGAGCATTTAAAGGATGCATTTCTATATATGCGAGATGCACAGAGGGATATTTGCACTCTGGCATCAAGAGTAAGTGCGATGTCCATATCTGCCAGAAGATGTTTATGGACACGACAGTGGTCAGGTGATGCAGATTCCAAACGGCACATGGAAGTATTGCCGTATAAAGGGGAGGAGTTATTTGGGGTCGGTCCATCGGACCTGGTGGCCACGGCAACAGCTGGAAAATCCACCTTTTTTACCCCAAGTCACATCTCAGCAGAAAAAGACATCGTCTTTTCAGCCTCAGTCCTTTCGTCCCCATAAGGGCAAGCGGGCAAAAGGCCAGTCATATCTGCCCAGGGATAGAGGAAAGGGAAGAAGACTGCAGCAGGCAGCCCATTCCCAGGAACAGAAGCCCTCCACCGCTTCTGCCAAGTCCTCAGCATGACGCTGGGGCCGTACAAACAGGTGCGGTGGGGGGTCGTCTCAAGAGTTTCAGCACGCAGTGGGCTCACTCGCAAGTGGACCCCTGGATCCTACAAGTAGTATCCCAGGGGTACAGATTGGAAATTCGAGACGTCTCCCCCTCGCAGGTTCCTGAAGTTTGCTTTACCAACGTCTCCCTCCGACAGGGAGGCAGTATTGGAAACATTTCACAAGCTGTATTCCCAGCAGGTGATAATCAAAGTACCCCTCCTACAACAAGGAAAGGGGTATTATTCCACACTATATTGTGGTACTGAAGCCAGACGGCTCGGTGAGACCTATTCTAAATCTGAAATAT